>NW_028227262.1:5452500-6190000 GCF_978045245.1 Mus caroli
AAACACTGGCTCCCAGGTGCTGCTGTTCTCCTGCTTGGCATCCTCGGGCCTCGTCCTGGGGTTTTCCCTTAGACACCCATGCTGGAGTTGGTTCTTTAATCTACTGGTCCTTGGCCAAGTACATCAGCTCTTAGACATTGCCTCCCCCCCCCCTTTTGATCTGTTTCTGTGACTTGAGTACAATTCAGATTCATTTCCACAGTATCCTGGATCCAGAGTGTAGGTAGAGGCAAAGGCTACATTTAACTTGAGAGAGTACTGCCTGGAACCAAAGCACCCGTTCCTCTCTTTGTTTGTAAGCCACCTTACCCTGAACCCTGTTCTTTCTATACAAGAACTGCTAAAAAGAAAACACTACTGTATAACCAACCAACGAGTTCCTCCCACTGTGTTCCTCTGGGACCATGTCATCAAGCATGGAGGGCTCTTAATGTCGCAACAATTTGCGTCTTTTCGGTATCATTGTAAACATCGTGCAGTTTCAAACAGAAAGAGAACAGCCGAAATCCTCACCCAATTTCCTTTGTATTCACCATGTAATGGTTTAGAGTAAATGGTAAAAATGTAACCCTTTCAAGCACTCTCTTGAAATTCTCAATGATCAGTCTCAGTTGGTCTGTTTTTGGGCTCGCATTGAGAAGCTAAGATTAGGACGCAGAGAAACAATCTTGTCAGAAGTATGAGCTCTTTATAGTCCTTGCAAGTCCATGTTTATTTAGTAAGTAGATTTAATGAGTACTGTATGTACTTCTCCACTAAAACCTTGCAGGATTTGTTAGATATAAATTGACGTTATGAAGAATGGGCATAGTTTATATCCTCAGAAACAGCCCATCAATGGTGAAGGACAGTGATAATCTTACTGTAAGACCTTCGAGTCAGGAGGAACTAGTGCGAGAAAGGCAGAAGCAGCCGCGAGCAAGGAGATTGCAGAGGGCCACGTGGCCTGCAGTAAGTGGAGTTTAGCCACATTGGTGTTTATTTCTGAGGATCTGAACTTTTAGAAAGTTTGTGTCCCATATTTTCTACAAAGGAAAATAGACCTTTCTGGGTATGGTGGCGCCCATAATTCCAGCACTAGGGATGCAGAGGAGGAGAGTTGTGAGCTCAAACACTGAGTCTGGGTGGCAGAGTAAGATATTGTCTGACACAGAAACAAAGAAGTATAAGCGTGGAAAATGTAGAGGAAGGAAGGAGTAAAAGATATACATGTCTGAAAAGAGAGACCAGGACACAAGAGGTAAGATCAGTTCTTAGTTTTAACAATAAATATACATAGGTAAACTTCAGAAAATAAAAGGATTGCTCTTCTCTGGTTTTCTTTAAAGCCTGCTTCATTTTCCTTAAAGACCGATACAAAACTAGCATGGAATGTTAAAAGTATAAAACGTATAGAAAGTATAAAAAAGGAACGAAAATAGAGTAGACACCCACAGATAGGCATCAAGCATGGTATAACAGTCATAGAACAAGGCTGGATGTTGTTTCTAGGATAGTCATTTTATGAGGCTGCTTAGGGATAAACCACAAGCATTCAGGAGTTACGTGAAAATTGAAAGAGATGATCTGGTGATAGTAAAAAAAAAATATATATATATAGTGTAGGGATTTTTAAAATGTCCCTTTCTTTTGGAAATTTGTATTCTGGGGACCATGAAGACAAGACTGACTTATCGGGTAGCTCATGTGAGCACACGTAGAAGACAGCACCGTGAAATGGCTCTCATAGAAGAAGAAAAGATCTTTAAAACAACAGCTTGAATGGACAGGATGCAGCCTCATACAAGACGGCTCAGTACTGTGGGGACTGTGATTCTAAGTGCCCTTAGTGTCAACTGGAATGTTTGGAGTTAAGGAACAACCCCAGAAGATGTCACTGACAGTCTGGTGCTTCCAACTTGAAACACAAAGAGACTTCCCACGATGCCCAAAACATTGTTAAAAGTAAAAAAAAAAAAAAAGTAACTCAACCTTTTCACAATTAGCACAATCAGAATTCTCCCTCTTCCCATACCAGAAGACTCGCAACAGTCGCTTCTACTGTACTATAATGGACCACCCTTTCCTCTGAAATTGAATTTGGACACTATCACTTCCTTGATTATTTTTAACAAGTCTTAGGGCTTCCCAAATCTTGATTTGAATTTAAATATTCTCCCGTCTCATCACACCTCCCCATTTCTGGATTCACTGCTTTCCTCTGTGAATTCATCTTAGGATCAATAAAACCTTGGAGTCATGTTTTCAATGCCCACGCCCTGCAACAATGGCTTCATTCATTTCCTTTCTGGTGTACTTGAAATACTAAAAACTCTTTCTATAGCATAAGCTTTTAAATACTAAGACCTCTCATGTCTTCACTGACCCATCTTTAAATCTTTTATTATACTTGTGTGTGTGTGTGTGTGTGTGTGTGTGTGTGTGTGTGTGTGTGTGTGTGCATCTGTGTATGAGTATGAATGTGCCACAGTTCACACATGGAGCTCACAGGACAGTCAGAGTCCATTTGGTCTGTTGACTACATGGGTTGGTGGTCTTGGTCGCAAACCCTTTTATACACCAAGCAATGACACTGGCCTTTAGCTCTAATCAGAGGAGCACTTTGCAAGGAATTCACTTCTACTGGGCTCCCTCATCAAGGCTCCCAGAAGAAGTGTCTGTATGTACATCCCCTTATCCTGCCAACTGAATTGCCAGCATACACAGCCAGCAGAGATGAGGTCTAACCTTGACACTCATTTCCTCTCTCAGTTGCTATACCGTCCATGTCTTAGTCATAAAGAGACATTAAATATTCTGTCTCAGTGAAGCTTTCCCTAGCTTCTCACTGGCAACCAGTTGTCTTTCTGCTTTTGAATCCAGGAGAAGCCCCCAGCCCCGTTTTCCTTAGTATTTCCACTGTGACCTGGCCACCTTCCTTCTCCCATTCTTTCTTATCTTTTCTAGACTGGATATACAGGAAAACACACTTTGGGTGAATCACCATCTTCCAGAAAACTAATATTTTCATCTTTAGTTTAATGTCAGAGCATGCACCAAAGGATGCCACTGTCAAGAAGCCATGCAGCACTGACCTTGCTCTTCAGAAGAGCAACTCATCTGAGGGAAGCTCCCGAAAGCCAGACTTCTGCAACACTTTGTAATATGTTCAACAAGGACAGCCTGGCCCTCCACGAACCTCTTAACCATCCACACTGTCCTTATAAGCAGTGGCATATCCTTACTGTGGGATGGCTGTGTGCTCTATGGGGCATTGTAGAGAAATAATCCACTCTAAAGCAGAAATAACACGATTTCAAGAAAACTTGTCATATGGCAATGATGTCATGTGAAGAAAATAAGACAAAGCCTTGCGGTTGAGCTGAGGACACGAGTTCCATGGCTGTAGGGATGCAGGCAGGGGTAGGCAAACAGGAATGATAACGTAGGTCAATGTTGGTCTTGGAGGTGAGTGTTCAGCAACGTGGGTTTAATACTAAAATCAAATATCAAACCCAAGTACCACTTGGGGGAAGCACATTTGCATATTATCTCAGAAAGATGTAACTGGAAAATGATTTTCTCCCTCCATTGAGGCAATCTTACATGGGGAAAGTAAATGCCGGAATGAAAGGAGCTTTATTTTAGAAGTTTGGACAGAGGAGCAATGGTCATTTTGACGACTTCGTGTAAGTGGGCGAGAACACTTTATCCCCCTGGTCTAGTTTGAATTTGTCACTGACTGTAAAGGAGATGGGCGGGCACGTCTGTCACCCTCTGGTTTCCAGGATGTATCTGGCTAACCTCGCTTCTGAGATGGGAGCCATATGGAGCCTTCAGAATTCTTGTGAAGACAGCCATCTTCCCAACTGTCTAACACTGAGGGCACATGACTAACTGTATAGCAGAGCATCCCAGCTGTGTCACAGACTGGTTATTAAGCAGTCCAGCCAAAGAATAATTTAGTATATACATTCAACTGTGATATCACAGCCAAAGGAAACTGTGGGGATAAAATGAGCCCATGACTAATGTAAATTAATAAACTCATTTGGTTTTAAAGAATTCTGTTTCCAGTCTGGGCATAAGACAAACAGAGTTTAAACATTTTTGTCTGCTTTGCCTAGTATTAAATATTAGAGAGGATCTAGAGCAGTGGTTCTCAACCTGTGGGTTACAACCCCCTTGTAGTCACATGACCTTTCACAGGGGTCACATATGAGATATCCTGCATTTCAGATATTTACATTATGATTCACAACACTAGCAAAATTAGAGTTATGAAGTAGCAATAAAAGTAATTTTATGGCTGGGAGGTACCATAATATGAGGAACGATATGTATATACAGGGTCACGACATTAGGAAGGTTGAGAACCACTGGCTAGAGAAATGTCTCAGTGGTTAGGAGAACTAACCGCCCTGGAAAAGGTCTCAGTTTGCTTCCCAGCACCCACATGGCAGCTCACAACTGTTTGTAATACCAGGCTAGGGGGCCAATGTCTCCATGAGCATCAGGTATACACGTGGTACACATGGATACACACAGGAAAACACTCAAATAAAAAACAAGCAAATCCTAAAGAGCAGACAACAAGAAATGTAAGTGAGAATAAATATTCCCGTGTCTAGTGGAATAACTGCTAAAGTGACAGAGGCTGCAGCCTGTACGTGCTTAAGTCATGCATTTTAGGTATTAGTAATGAAAGATCGTAAAAGCCTTGGTTGGAGGCATCCAGGTGGACATATGTAAGAAAATCATGCACAAGATTTGAAGAGAATGCACTCTGGCAAAGACGTTAGCCTGGCAAATGTTGCTCAATGCTCAGAAAAAGATAAAAATAAAACAACACAACAACAAAACAAAAACCAAAAAACTAATAATTAGGGAGAAAGTGCCCCTTGTAGAGCAGGCCAACTATACCTCAGGCAATCTTAGGCCTGGAGCTGACTCTGCACTCCAGGCCCAAAGACGATGCTTGTATTTCCTTTAAAATCAGGAAGGAGACTGGAACATTTAGTGGGAAGTGTTTTCATATACACTAATATATTTGTTTTTATACTGACTGGGTCATAAAATGTAATTCAAAATATTCTGTTTTACTTATTCATTTATTCCTTTGGTATGAAGGATGGGATTTTTTTTTCAAAGGCAAAAATGCATAGGGTCCTAGAGAATAAGGGCCTGGCCCTGGGAGGGGGTTAAGATACAGAGACAGTTTTGTTAAAGATGTGTCACCAGGATGTGTTTTCATGCAGCATCCACCTCTCTGCTTCTTCCCTGCCTCTGTGCCGTTCGTTCGTTCTCTTCTTCTGGGCCTGACTTCCTTATTTACAAGTCTGTTTGTTGTCCTCTTCCTTTGTTAACTTGAGTCATGATGTAAGGTGGACCATCTGATCCCAATCTTCCTCCCTTGCCTAGTGCAAAAACAAAGCTCGGATTATGCCTCATTTTAGACCGACATCAATCCCTGTCTGCGGTGCGTAAAATGCGGCAGCTCTCTCTGCTACTGGAGGTTTCCAATAAGTACAGAATACAATCGATAAGACAATATAATTCTTTAAAGTAAAATAAGGGGAGTACTGTTAGTTTAATACTATTTTCTTAGTATACCTCTTTCATCTTCCCATACTTGCTGAATACTGTGTTCAGTTCTGTTGATAAAATCAAAGTCTGACATAATAAACCTCCAAACTAGATTATTTGTATTTGAAATGCTTGGGCCTAACATATGAGATATACATAGGTGTTTCATTTCTTTAAATATTTCTCTCCAAGATATTGTTTATTATTTTTTCAGGAAAATATATTCCTTCCAGATTTCACTTCATTGGAAAGACAGTAGTCCCTTCATCTAATTTCGAATAGTTAAGTATTTCTTTTCCACTGAAATAGCTACCAGATTTCCATGGTAGATAAGGGGATTTCTATATGATCCCTGTAATTAGAAAGAGATTTCCTTAGTGAGTGAAGAGCCTTATTTATTCACCTCAGCCGAAGGGAGAGCCCTACTCAGAGCAAATCCTACATAAGGAGCAACAGTGAAGGGAAGAGAAAGACAGGACAAGACGGTGCAGTTCAGAGTCACCGTGAGAGAATAGAACCACAGAATGGCTCACATTGGAACATAGCCTACGTAGAAGAAAACTTTTCACTGAGTCCCATTTCACATCCAAATGTCAGTTCTACACGATATAGGGGAAAGCAGGTGGACTGTCTGCTGGTGTGAACCTCGATCCACCAGCTGCAGGTTTGACAGTGTAAGCGGATCTCTATAGGGTGCCCGGTATAGCCTAACTATTTCTGTTGATCCATTTCACTACGTCGAGAGCATGTGTGTTTATCTATGTGCATTTTTATATAAGCTTATATTCTGAAGGAGGCTATGAAGTAGAAAATGTGCGATTATCACTGGGGACTTTCTGATATTCATCCTTCCTGTCATTTGCATGGTTACCTGCCTGCCTCTCTGGAAGCCGGCTGCATGGAATTTGGGGAAATGTGTTAGGCACTTGGAAGACCTCTGGGTTTCCATGGGGAGCATTTTCTCTTCAGTACAGGAAACACCCTTCGAGAGGAGGGGCCTTTGTTGATGGGGCCTGTCTCCCTCCTCCCTCTCCATCATAGTTTAATTGAATCCCAGAGGGTTTCCCACACTGTGTGAACCAGTGAGAAATAGTTCAATTTTCTCTTAATTCAGGACAGATTTAAGCACTCTTTTCTTCTTTCTATTTTCAGTTATTTCTCCACTTTCGCCCCTGACCTTACATAACCCAAATGTTTCACTTTAGCCTTCATAGTCTACTTCTAATGTCCTGTGCCCCGAGTCATGTTGGAAGAAAATGCTGATAAGGAAGGAGGCTAAGTTTTTACCTAAATCTTGAACATCTTTCCATTCTAGCAGTGATAGGGAGGAAAAATAATTACATTTTAATTTATGATTATTGACAATCTCTTATATATTAAACATATTCAGTGCCCACATGAGAAAGACATATCCGTCCAAGCCACCATGAACCCATACTTTGGTATCAAAGTGGGAGTGACTGTGAAGTGGCAATTGATCCCATGAGAATTCTGTGTGTGCCAAGAAGCATGTTTGTGGAGATCCTTGGCATGGTATGGGAGTTTGTAGGGAAGAGAATATCACTCTTCTGACTGAACAAGTGAAAGCCTACCATTTTCTAGAGCAGTACCATAGAAGCGTGTCTATACTGTCCCCATTGATATCAAACTATGAGATAAAGATGCAGGGAAGCATCCCAGTGAATACATCCCACTCTTCTAGCTGGTTAGCGTGTGCTAGAGCACAGAAGAAGTTCACCCAGAAGAAGGCTGTCAGCTGTGTGCCATAGAAGGGCTTCACAGTGGACTTCATGTGCATTCTTGGCAGCTTCTTTGAGGGTTACTGCTTCCAGAATCATCCCCAGGCAAGACCACGGGATATACACAGTGTACACCCACAGTATGATCTAACTACAGCAGTATCGTAGCCTCTTGAGGCACACTAGTGGGGAGGTCAAAGCAAACCAATCATAGAAACTGAGGTTTTTAACATGAGCCTCCAAAGTTGTGTTGATTTGAAAGTCCAAGTTGAGATGGGGAGCAGGGAAGGGGGTGGAGACATCTAAGCAAAGGAAATTGGTGCCCACCAGAAATGGATCCTATGGGGATGATCTACAGTCTTCTATATAGAACCTATATTATGATGGTCTCTAGGGGACTGAAATCACATGTGTGGAACAGCAGGCAGCTTAAATTGATTGATGTGGGGTGTACTTTCAGAGAAGGACTAGAAAGGATATATGGACTAAGAGTTATATTGTGCCATTGTTAATCGCTTCCTGTAACCTTTGTGGTCTTCCACAAAGCCACTGTCACAGCCATTTTACTGACATTCATATATGGAATGTGGGAAGTACAGACTTTAGCGATGATGCCGGTGACAACAGACTTAACTTGGAAGACCATGTTCTAACGGGACAAAGTTTAAAATGTCAACTGAGGGCTGGAGAGATGGCTCAGCAGTGAAGTGATGTACTGTCTTTGTGCATGACTCAAGTTCTGTCCCCAGCACCCACATCATAGTGCTCATAACTACATGTAACTTTATCTACCAGGGATCCACGCCTTCTGGTCTTTGCCAGCACCTACACTGCAGAGATTTATATACAGACATAATTAAAAAGAAAGATCAATCTTTAAAAATGTGCCCTCTAAGACTCAGAGAGCTTGAAACTCTATAACAAATTTGTATTTGATCATCAAATAGTTAGCAAATCATTGAAGATTTTATACTTACAAGTGGTTTCATCAAAATCTCACTTCCTAGGTTAAGGGATGATATGTAGTTTAGTTTAGACTTGAAATATTAATGTTTTGGAAAAGTCTGTTCTAGGTTTCTCTTTATACCACATCCACAGAAACAAAATTGAACCAGGATTCACTTTGGTATAAAATGGTAGATAATACAGGGAGACAGGCATTCGGTTTAGGGTAATCCCTTAACAATTCCAGCTTACTACTACTGTGAACATTATTAGTGCAGCATAAACAGTAAGTATAATGGCACAGACTCTGATAGGTTTTTTTATTTTCTGTTATATATTGAAAACTGCTTGCACAGTTGAGTCAGACTTAGATTCTGCAGCTGTGGCCACAGTGGTAAGAGCAGATTTTGGGAAAGCACAAAGAGCAAAGAAGACCCATTCCTCCTTATGTCATGCGACCATGAAAATGAATAAGCTGTGCTTGTGTGGAGACGTCAGTAGTGTATGTTCTAGCTGTAAAGTTACCTATCCTGCTCAGGGCAGTCAGAATGTGACCAAACCTGAGAAACAATTCCACAGCCTGGAGAACCGACAGAAAGAGAGCCAAGCTACTTTGTCTTTCCTAGAAGTCATATTGAGTGGGGCTACAAGTCACCAGGGAATCTGATTAGACCATCTTCTGTTTAAATCAGTCAGAGTCTTTAAACATTCTTTAAAATACCTCAAGAAAAAGAAAGGAGAGAGGGGGACAAAAAAAAAAAAAAAAAAAAAAAAACAACCCAAAAATTTAAATTTTCATTGCTTCACACTTGTAAAGTTCTTTTTTGGCACTTAATTATGTCTAATATGAACTTGTGATTTGCAGTAAAAGTCTCAATTTTTACATGAACAATATATTCACAAATAGAACATCTATTTACTACTGTTTTGTTACTGTGCTAGCTTGAACATAGTTTAAAGACCTGCATTCATAGCAGCATCCCTGTGCACTGCCTAGAAAAATATCCATCCCTTCCCATTGAGACAGAACTTGCTGCTTAGTCAATTTCAGCAGCAGCAAATAGTACAGATTCCTAATTTATCTTACTATAAATACAGATATTTTATGTGCTTTTCAAAGAATGGAATGACAGGAATTTTCAGATGATAAAAGGCCAGAAGTAAAGAAGCTGCCTACTTGTGTGTCTCCTTGTAGCAAGTAGCTACAGATCTGTGAAACTTTAAACCTGGCATTAGATCAACAGCTCTTCTTTTGTGCTAGGAAAATTAAAGTTCAGAGAGGTCTGGAATGCTTGCCTGAGACCCAAACTAGTTATTTAGGAATGAGTAAGTCTAAGCGGAGAAGGGAGTGAGCCCCAGGCAGCAGTGTGCCCAAGAGATGGCCTTTTGATTTGCATTTCTTTATGTATCTGTGTTGAGGTAAGGAGATGTTTAAATGGTATGCATTCAGATGGAAGGATGTGACTGGCACTTCCTTGACAAGAGACAGAAAGGGGAAAGTCAGACTTGAAATTTTTCAAGTTCCAAGAGATGTTAAAGAAATGGTTCCTGAAAACTTGTAATTCCCTACAGACCAAACCTTTAGATATATGAGTTCTAAAACTTAACATTTTCTTGGAAAGGGCAAGGAAGTTAGAAAGCAAGAAGAGCCTGGTCTGGGGAAAGGCAGGCGTGACGGCATGTTCTTGCAACTCCAGAACTGAAAGTAGCTTGCATGTCATCCAGAACTTTCCATGGTCTCCCTGGAAGTCAGGTGGGAGATACAGAAAGGTCTTTCAATCATGCATTGTCAAGATAGCTTCCTACAGAGAAGTGAGGGGAGAGGGATCAAGACAGAGAAACAGAGACAGACAGACAGAGAGAGAGAGAGACAGAGACAGAGACAGACAGAGAGAGAGAGAGAGAGAGAGAGAGAGAGAGAGAGAGAGAGAGAGAAGAAAGAAAAAGATTAGGACGATAAGATGAAACCCATGCCAATTAGGACCTCGGCTGTTGGATTTACTGAAGAGCACTGAGGATTACAACCTATGGCTGCTCTAAGATTAAGGGCAGTCAGTAAAGGGGAGCAAGGACACACTATTCTTGCGTCCAAAGATTTTGTGAGTCCTAGACTGAACCATCATATCAGTTGTATTCCTTCTAGGACCCAGGATATTGATTTTCAATAAGGAGGTTAGCAAATGCTATGAGCATGCTTCCCTGGTGGGTGTGTGAGACCAGGGCTGGGGCTGAGGCGTGGTAAATGTTAACAACGCTATTTAGAAATTAGACCAAATTGCTTTGTTTTTACTTAGAAATATAAGTCATAAAAGCAGAAGTGTAAAATGCCATCAATTAAAAGGAGCATAGAGAATTGAATATGCTAATGAATTACATTATGGTGTTAAGCCTTAAAAACTAGCTGGCAGGATGGAGTGATGGCATAGATAGGGTTAACACAAACTTTGCTCAGAAGATTAGATTAAGGTCAGTGGAATTCATAGAATTAGGTGGTTCTCCCTGAGGAGCACACTGGTTAAAAGCACAGGAGAGGATGGAGAGACATAGACTCACACAGGTCTCTTACTTAACTAGAGCCTGAGCTTAAACTGCATTTCAACATATAAAGCAGTGGTAATAGTTCCTACATCCTAGCTCTGTTTGGAGACCAGAGAAATCGCCCCCTAAGGGCCCATGCAGCCGGGCAAGTTGATGTTTCATAGGGTGATTCTGCCATCTTCTTCAATATCGTCTGTGGTTCCAGTGTTACCTGAGGATGGATCGTGTTAGGACATTGTAATCTAAGCCTATTCAAGGAATCCCTAGCCCAACTGCATCAGAGCAGTGTATATGGGGCCCTGGGAAGAGCTCTGAACATACAGAGAGAGGCTGGAGGTTACTGAAGCAGCTGGCTTGGAGCTAACACCCAAGGGAAATGTTGAAAGCTGTACACTTCTGATCACTTCCAACTCAGTTCTCCCTCGCTTGTGAAAGCCTGCGGTCGGTTGTTGGTCGAGCTTGATCCCCTGCACAGACCTGCCATTCACACCCGTTCACATGCACAAGGCTCTATTCACTTCCAGGAAATCGGTGGCTCTGTGGAACTGGGTAAGAATTTGGCCCTCAGTGAGCGATCTGAATGAATGAATTTGGAATTGGCAAGAACGTGTAGGCAAGTGCCACATTTCCTCAGGATCTCCATGCTTCAAGACCCCATCGGGGTAGCATGGAAATTCTGTGGGAGAAGCCAGAGGGTCCCAGCAAGATCCTCTGTAAGTCTGTTCCAGTCTCTGTCGATCACTCTGGTCGTCTCCTTTCCTGAGGGAAAGGAGAAATTGAATGCGTACACATTAAAACTCTGCTCTCCACAAAACACCAGACCAGTGATCCTTTAAATGAAGTTTTATCTAGTTCAAGTGCCGATGTGAATATGTGACTTCTTCACTTTTTCAGATAACCTATTTTAAATTGATTTCAAAGATCATGTTTGTTTTCTTGAGACCAAGTCTTACTGTGTGAACCTGGCTGACCTCAAAGTTCTGTCAGTTCTTGGCCTTCGTGCCAGGAGTAAAGGTGTGCACCACCGCCTCTGGTTCCTTACTCTGCTTTAAAGACTCCATCTTCATTGTCTACACCACTGTCAGGTAAAGGAGACTCTTTGGTTTCGGCAGGTAAAATGAGCATACGTGTATCCAGGGCCCCTCTTACACACCGGTGTGGAGAGAGCTGACTCTGAGGCATTTCCTCTGGGGAAGCAGAGACATTTCTTCTCTCAGTATTATCGCTCTTGCAATTTTCAGAGACATCGGGCCTTTAGAAAGGAAGAGATGTTACATTTTTGACAGCTTTTCCCTTCCACTGAGCGAAACAATAAAAATAAACATGAAGCTGTCGGCATGGCCCGTGCGTATAATGCCATTTGCATGTGATTTCCTCTGCTCCTCTAGATAATTGAATTTATTCAGGCAATTTATTTTTTAAATGTGCGGTCTCTGTGAATGGAAACATCTTAACTAAAGACAAACCTTTTATTTCCTCTTAATGAAATATATACATGTATGTGTACACATCTGTGAGAACCAAGGGACTGAGGAGAAAATAATAGAAGAGCCAAAAATGTACTGAAAATAAATATTAATTAAGGAGGTGAGGCCTGACTCTCGCAAGCCCGTATCTTGCCTTTGTCCCCCTCGCCCCCCCCAACCCACCTCCTGTCAGCATTCAAGGTCCCTAGGTGCTCTATGGGAGCTTTCTCATTATCTCTCCCTGTTTGATGCTACTACGTATAATAAATGGATAGCAATGGACTTTTGTAAGAGGCCTGTATGTGTGGATTGTCTCTGAGCTGGTGAGTAGAGCAGTGTTGGGAAGGTTCCAGTCCTGGGACTCGGGCTTCATACATATGAATCTCAATGGAAATGGCCACACTGTGTTCCTCTGGCAGGCAATGATGCTTGCAGAGCAAGCCCTCATTCTCCTGGGGCAGGAAGGATGGGGAGACTTCATCTTCTTCCTGGGCTGGCATTTTCATGGGTTCTTGACTACCACACGGGGGTCACTCCTGGATACGTCAGAAGTATCAGGGGTCATTCAGAAGATTAAGATTCAAGTAGAATTATGAGGGAAAAGTACTTGTCTAAATTTGATGATCATTTCTTTATTGTCTTTCCACATGCCCTAGTATTTAAATATGGGTTTTTAAAATTTTTATTTACCAAGGGTCTAATTTATTAGTGGGGATAAAAGGCACCCATCCGATCACCTCTCTTGCCACCTATCATCATAACTGCCACACTCACAGCTCTAGGTTTCTGCAAATTTGGGAGAATGTTAACAAGTGCCACCCCCTCCTCGTTCCAGCGTGTATATGGCTGGACAGATGGCTTGTTGTGGTGGCCACACTGGAAAGACCCATGTGTCAACTGCCAGAAAGGATAAAGAACTTGCAATTTGGGCTTTTGCAATTTTACTATGCTGTCTTCTTACCTGCTTAATTCTATTTTCTGGAATAACTGAAGTTTTTTGCTCTTATGTTTTATTATAAACCCTTCTCATTTTTCTTTTCATTTCATTCTTGGCTTGCTTAATCTATAGGTATGCATTCTTTTTATGTATACATGATTCTTTGTAAAAAAAAATCACATATATAACACACATACACACACAGCACACTTGATACAATTATGAATATTTCCTTTCTATGTACTTTCTGACACTCAAAGTCTAATTATAAACACTGATAAATGTCACAAAACTTACATGAGAAACCCAAGTTCTGTGGATAGAAGTCATCACCCACACTTACCTCTCTTCTCTGCCTTTCATGAAGAGGGATTGGCCATCAGACTCCTGCTCTGGGAATACAGCCTGAAGACTTGTGACTGGAAAGTGGTCCCCACCTCTTCACTGGCAGGAAGTGGCTCCTGCATCCTCATTTTACAACCCTTGTTTCTGTACCCCCATCCTGTCATTCCGGACTTACAGACACATTCCCATTTTCTAGTCACTACCTGGCTCTACTGGAGGAGAGCATATGGGGTCTCAAGCCTGTACCACCAGGATCAGAAGTCAGGGCTCCTTGTTCAGTAATGAATCACTTTAGTAAAATGTATTGATGAAAACTTTTAAATCTGGGGATGAGACTGGAGCAGAAGGATAGAAGGATCTGGAGTTCAAGGCAGCTTTGATGCATGGCAAGTTTGAGGCCAACCTGGGCTTTGTATGAGGCCCTGTCTCCAAAAAACAAAACCTTGAAACAAAGCAAGCACACGCTCTCAAAACAGACCCTAACTTTTCAGAGATGTAGGCCCTGTGTTGGGAGTCATGTCACTGTGCCACACTCTGTGCCGATACCGTGATCACCATTTCTACCTCACAAGCAGGAGCCATGGTTATCACCCAATCTTCTCTGTTTTCAACTTATCAACCCCATCGTCATTTTCTCCCAATTCTTTCTAGGATTTGAAAACTTAAGCAATAAGTTTGTTTTTCCCCCTCTTTCACGGTACAGATAAAACGCATTTGAAATGTCACAAGTACACACTCACGTATCCTCTCCCACTGGAACAATTAATTACAAATCAAACAACCTCACTCACAGGCTCTGACATCCAGCACCCTGCACAGATAATGTGCCGATAGCCCTGCCTGCAAGTATCTCTACGCCTTTTGTTCCATGTAGTATGTCCCCATTCCTGTCTCCCCTCATAAGTTAGTACTCTGGGTAGTGCAGGGAGAGAACGAAGATGGAATGGGGGTATACACTGCACTGGGGGTGTGAACAAAGAGAATTCAACTGTGTTGGTTTGAAAAAACTCCACAGTGAGTGTAACTCCTCTGCCCCAGACACTGGATGATGTCAGGTGACAGCTAAAACTAATGGCTCTTTCCCTTTCCGACACAGTTCTAAGGTCTTTATGGTCACATATAGGTAAAAAGAACAGTTTTCCATACAACAGGGAATGGTATCCCCTTCCTTCTGCCAACACCATTCTCCCATCCACGGCTGCTCAATCTTCCCAAGATAACGACTTCCATAGAATCCCTTCCAAGAGTCCTCCATCCCCTGCTGGGTCCAGGCTGAGTCCCCTTGCTTTTCTTCCATGATACTTCATGAAATGGCCATTGTATGTAGGCACACTGTTTCTCATTGGTCCTCTTCCTTCTTCCGTAAGGATATACACCTTGAGCTCCCACAGGTCGTGCCTCTGAAGCAGGCTGTGTGTTTCCTTCTACTTATTTCTTACAAGTTTAGACCAAAAGACCTTTCTATTTACTTCTCATAAGACCAAAGGGCTCTGTGCATAAAAATTTAATAAATTCGTAATTAAATCAATTTGTATTTATTGAACATTAATAGCAAGATACATGGTGACTAATCTAAGATGTTCCCACTGGCACAGTATAAAGAGAATATTAAATAAGAGGTCTCAGAGTTGCGCACCGGGTGCTGTGACAGAGAGCTTCTTGCTATATCTTTTTAAAATCCCAATGTCTTCTCTTCTCTAATCTTCCCTATTCCCCCCCCTAGGTTGCTGCTGTACAAAACAACACTTCACAGTTGTTATGGTTATGAATTACTTTATGTATATTTCCATGCCCTTAAAATCTTAATGGTGAGCAGAGAGAACACAAGCTTTCTTTTCTTATACCTTTGGCACATGTCACAGGACTTGAGTCGGTTGAGGAAGGCAAGGTAGCCGAGGGATGGCCACCGTGGGCTTTAGAATTGGATCTTAGGTTTAATTTCCTACCTCTCCATTTTCATCCATCACTTTTAAAGTAATAACTTCTAGAAACCTTAATTTCCTCACACGTGAAATAGGAATCACGTATCCATCACGGAATTTCTCCGAGAGTTATAAAACATTATAGTCCACAGAATCTTTCAGAACAGTCATTCACTCCAGAAGGGGAACTCATGTTTGTTGAAATATTAGTGAGTGTGTAAAGATTTGGTATGTTTTTTTTTTTTTTAGGAAAATATTTTCTATAATGTTTTGTTTTCTCCAAACCCAACAAGCTGGAGGCCCCCAAGCATAGTGTAAGAAGAGCCTGCTCACAGAGACCATATAAAGACTGATTCGCCCCTGGGAGCCTAATGCATCTGTGTTGCTGATTGTTCCTCCTCCTGTCAGGGGGCTCTGACACGCTCCTCAAATGGACTCAGGACATTACGCTTTATAGGACAAGTGGATGATTTATCTATGTGAGCACCTATGTGACAGTATCTGTGTTGTCTCAGCATCATACAGAAACAGTGAACTGTGAAGCCTTGCAGTTCTTATATCACTAATCAAGGATTCTACTGGTGATAAAGTCTCCTCTCAAAGCCACAGTACTGCCTCTGGTTGGAACTATGCTCTGATCCAATGTCTTAGGAAAACAGGCCATTATAGATTTTCAGTGGAAAGCAGGGTACATCTAATGGTGTGAGAAAGAACTGACTTTAGGCTCTGGAGTTGTCCTGATCTATGGAGGTCAAACTCCCCCCGCCCCAGCGGGCTTCTGTCCTTGTTAACATTACTCTTGGGGTTTTCTACTAATAGAATGGAGAGGAACTGCAGATTTAGTATGTAAGAGTTCCTAAAATACTCATGAAGAAGGGGGAATCCTGATGTGTCTACCTCACAGAAAGAAAGACAAATGTCAGAAAAATAAAAATACAGCATACCAACTAATTCTCAATGTGGATTGATGAGACATAGTACTACCTTCCCTGCTGTTGTCCCCAGAACTTGACTTTTTGAAGTTTGATTTTTGTGATGAGTGGTTTTGAACATTCTTCTTTTGACCATTTTCCTGGTTTATCCCTTTGTAGAGAACCATGAAACTGTAAATTTTAAAAATCAGAAACCAAAGTGCAGTGATGTGGTGCAGTTCTGTGTACCCCATCCTTCGTCAGAGGTCCAGGGACCCTTCACACAGAGCCTCGGGAAATCAAACCGTTAGCTGAGACAAATCTCATCAGAAGAGGGGATGATGGCCTCAGACAGGATCCTCCTGCCTCTGCATCCTCGGAGGTCATGCCTGAGTCATGTGAAGACTTTGCCTCCTAGTACACAACCGGTGACCAAAGGGAAGGAATTCGTGTGGGGTCAGAGTCTCTGCACACGCCCCCCTCACCATAGTACTTTGCCTGATGACTCAGAATTCCAACACATTTTAGGGACTTTAGGACTCACCCAGAGTCTCTCACACAGAGGGCAATTGTTCTACCTCAGAGACACCACCAAGCCCCAATTATTTTTGTTAAATTATCAAAAGGGATAATTGGAAAAGATGAAGTAGCATCAGTAGGTGAAGGTTGTTGCTGCTAAGGCCTGAGGTCAAGCTTCAGAGCTCACATGGAGAACTAAGGGAAGTTGAGCCCCTCAGACCGCCCCTTGACCTCCAGACTCACTTCGTGGCCCCTGCCTCCCCCATGGATACAGAGCTTCATACACAAAATAAGTGAGTGACCCAGTGACTCTCATTAAAAAAAATGAAAGAAACCAAAATAATATCTTTTACTGTATACAAATCTTTATTAATGTTAACTTCTGAACATCAGTTAAATATGTATCTGGTGTATAAATATAAATTAATTCCATTTTGAATGTTTTAATTTTTGCTTCTTGTTGTGACAAAAAAATGAACAAAATGAAAATGAAAAAAAAAAAAAAGAACTCCTTTGCAAAAAAGATCACAACTTGAGGGAGAAAGAATTTATTCCAACCGAAGGTTTCAGACCCTTGTGACAAGCGGAGGGAGAGGCAGAGGAAGGAGATGGTCTTCTCATGGTCTTCTCAGTTTCTTCTTTCCTCTGTCTAAGCTGTGTGGGACCCCAGCCCATGGGATGCTGGCACCCATACTCAGATTGGTCTTCTCTTACACACACACACACACACACACACACACACACACACACACACACACACATACTTTAAACGCCCACCCCTTCTTCCCCACCTCCCCCAAGTGTGTGTGTTTCCCTTGTCTCCTAGTCAATCCTAAATCCAGCAAGGCTCATGATAATGACCAGCATCACTGACAACGACACTGAGTCTGAAGATGCCTGTACTGTTGCCCAAGCAATTTGTTAAGAGAGGAGTCTGAGGGGATGGAGATGTGCCTCAGCAGTTAAAAGCACTGGCTCCTCTTGCAGAGGAACTTGGTTCAACTCCTAGCACCCACATGGCAGTTCACAAACATCTGTGCCTCCAGTTTTAGGGAACCCAACTTCTTGGGTTTTCCATGACACTATACACATGTGGTATATACAGACATACATTTAGGCAAATACTCATCCACATAAAATAAAATATTTTTAAAAAGGAGCCTGCACAGTGAGCCCTGGTTCAGTCTGTTTATAACCACCAACTTAAAACTGTTTTGATGTTGTAATAGTTTACTGCATGTAGGAAGGGCCCGCAATAGGTTTTATTTAATATTAAACATTGTTTCTAATTATAAACAAGGCTATCAAATGTCCAGCTGGTTGGTGTTATTCAGTGTCTACTCTACATTGAATAAAAATACTTTATGTCTCCCATCTTCATTATACCTGTATAACTCCTTTACAAATGTGGGCACCAGATCAAAGTATGATGAATTCTTCAACTTCATTTCTTCCTTCAGACTTACAGATAGGAACAGTTTTAAGTTAACTTTATTAAGAGCTGTAGGAAAGCTGCCTCCTTACAGAAGTGTGATGTTCACTCGGCTCTCGATATGTCCTTGTAAATAGCAATTCCCTTGAGAGGGGAAATGTTCAGTGGAAGAACTTGGCTATGTGCTCATGTCTTTTTGGTGTAGAAATGGCATATGGTTAGACTCGGAGCCCTGAGTGGGGGATTTCAGAGGTCTTGGGTGTACCTAAGAGGTGTTTGATCTTGAGACACAGGTACAGATCTTCAGCAGGGAGATAATGGACCTGTGGGAGCACGGGGTGTTCTTAGTTTTCTTGGTTCTATTAGCTCATGTATTAGCCATTCCCTAAATGCCTCTTTTGCTTATGAAGAGGCTTGGAGGGCACATGAAAACATACATGCCGTGCCCAAATGTCGCATTCTCTGAGCTTCCAGCATTCGTGATCGTGGAGGAGAGTTTAAGGGGAAGTCCTGTTGGCAGCCTTCTACAGCGTCTGCATGGAAATTAAGATGCTTTCTCAACCGACTTTCTCAGTTACGACCTCTCTCCCTAATCACCCAAATAGCCACTGTTTGTAAACAGTACTTTATTACACATATTTATTTACTTTGTGTGGGAGGCGTGGGAACTGTGTTGGTAGGGGACAACCTGTAGGTATCAGTCCCTCCTTCCACTCTGTGGGACTTGGGGGTTGAATTTGGGTTCTCCGTTTTGGTACCAGCTGAACTAGCCTACTCAACAAGAAAGTTCATTTTTAAGTCTCACTTTCAGTTGCAGGGATTTAGATATATTGTAAAGAGGATAGCGACATCATGCATACCATTGTTTAATCTTTACATCATTGATATTAATAAATCAAGGCAAATTTTGTCACATATCAAAACTCACTGTTGACAAAAACAAATCATCCCAGATTCTCGAGTCTCTCTTCAGTGACTGTGACATTCGTAGACATGGGGCTGGGGGAAGAGCTCCGGGAAAGAACACTTGCTGTACACCTACAAAGACTTGAGTTTCTGTACCTGCACCAGCAACCAGTGTACATATGAACATTCAGATGAATGTCAAAGCAACTGTTCGGGGCAGAAAATGTATGTGTGCTGGTCCCTGGGCCCTGGCCTCTCCCCTCCTCCACCACTTTGCCCATAGAACATTTTGCCTTTTCTCTCTCTTCTTAAAACCATTTAAGTCCTGTCACTTAATCACCTGTTTCTTCCCCAACATAGCTACTTGTCCCCCAAACTAACCCTATCATGTTAGCTCTCACATCATTTTTCGGTGGAATTTCTTGAAGTATAGTGGACATCTGGTATCTTGAATCTCATGTTTGGGTTCCCCCTCTAGGGTTTATGAGTTAAGAATGCTGGGGCAGGCAGGCAGGCAGGCAGAAGCACATCCAATTTTCACAGGTATGCCTGCATTTGTAAGCTCACATGCATGTGAGAAGAAGCTCACACAAGAGAGAGAGAGAGATGCATAGATAGCTCTCTCCTCTTTTATTCATTTTAAGTCTCCACCCCATTGATAGTGCTTCCCTTGTTCAGAGTGAGTCTTCCCTGTTTAGTGGCTTCACTGCTTAGGGAAATGCTCACAGGCATACCCAGAGGTGTGTTTCTATGGTAATTCTAAATCCTCTCAAATTGACAATGAAGATTAACCAGTACACAGTTAGCTCAGGAATCAAAATAGAGAGCTCTCTAAGTATCATGTAACAAAATCACAAAATCTATGAAAGTACTTTAGCATTTCTTCTATCTTTAGATAGATCAATGTAAAGGTGTTAGACAGATGATAAGATAGATGATAGAAGATAAATGATTGATAGTTGATAGATAGATGATAGGAGATAGGTAAATGGACATGTAGCACATATATATGGGGAGAGCGACTGAGAGTATCTCTCTGAATGGCCCTGGTTGACCTAAACTCATTATTTAAACAGAAATGCCCTTTCAACTCATACAAATCTAGCCACCTCTGCCCCCCAAAGGCATAAATTAGAGGCATGCACCACGATGCCCAGCCCACTTATTATTTTTTTAACAGTAATTGAGTGTTTAGCATCATCGTCTGTCTACATGTTAACCTTCCTGGGACAATGCAGTAGGTGAGGGCTTTCCACCCAGCAATCCATTGTTAATGGGAGTTTAGGTGGGACTTCAGGAGTAGGTTCATAGCTGGAATCATAATGGGAAATCCAGTCTCAGGAATGGGTTGTGTGTTTCCAGGGGAGTGTGTGTATATAACACAGGGATTGTGTTCAGGAGAACAACCTAAGTGGTCTCCCAGGGCTCTGTAACCAAAAAGTAAGAAAGCACAGTAGAAGGTTCATGAAAAGACACTGAACATTCAACCAAGAAAGTGCCAAGAAGATTTAAAGGACAGTCTGCACAGGGCTCATTGCTGTACCTGACAGACTCAGTTTGACAGGGTGGACCACAGAAGGTGACAATCTAATCCAAGCCATCAAGGTAGATGGGAGTGACCTCCTTCTTTTAAACAGCATCTAACAGGGTGAACACACACAGCAGGTGTTAAGACAGTTTTCCAAGCTTTGTTTCTGTACTAGTTGGTCTATTTTATGGGAACACCCATTGCCAGCTCGACCCTGTAAGGAGAGCACCTCTTCTGTGTATCTCTCTGTCATCCCTCGCTGCTGCTGCTGCTCTGCAAACCACAGTTGAGAGACTGCTCTGGGCGAGACTCTCATGAATCACCATTCAGGCCTTCCCTATTGCCTTTTCTATGTTCAAGTTTCAGTTTGCTGAAAACAGAGGACCAGGTAGTGTTTGTTGACAGCTTAACCACCACAAACTATCCATTATATCTACTCTGAACAGCTAGTTAGGGAAGAAAGTTCATGCTGAGTTTGTGTCATTGTTTAAATGTCAAAGGTCATTATTAAGTTCATTGAATACAAAGACAGAAAGGATTTACAAATAGGGACTTTAAAATAATTGGAGAGCATTTTTTTTCTTAATTACGGAAGTTGAATATATTAGAAGGAAAATTTCATTTTCATAATTATTGGGAAGAAGACAGTCTATCTTGCTCACATATAGTAGATATGAGCAATTATTTTATTTTTTAAGGAAAAAGTGTGCTATTGTTAGATTTGAGCTTCTGAAGCCACGTTGTCTGTCCCTCTTCTTAGGACCTCAGTCAAATCCCCCCCCCCCCCCAGTCAGAGTCCCTTAGTTTCTCTATTAACTGGAACCCATAATTAGTCCTACTATCTAGATTAAATTTAGGCCTATAAGACTCTTCAAAAATGGTTGATATAAGCCATCCAATTATTATTATGTACTCTAATGAATAGAATATAAATATAATGTTTTTGCTACCATGTGTGGATTGAATTTAGTTTCCATGTACAGAACCAACCTCATGTAAGATAATGCTTCCTGTGAGATCAAGGGCCAAGGATGAGGCGCTGTTTGGATCTGGTTAAATTGTAGTGGTTCAGTTCTTTTTGCAAATAAAATAATTCCTTCTCATTATCCAAATTATCATTTAAATATTAAGAACTAGCATTTTCTTCCAAGTATTTAGAGTGAAATGCTGTCTTTAGAAAGAGTGAAACTGAAGCTATTCTCACAAGGGTATTTCACTGGGATGGAGCCATGTTGAACACAGCATCTCTTATTCCTTTGCTAATGTATTCTGAGAGTTGGTCCCTCTGATGCTATGCACACCTCCCAGTCCTGTGCACTTGCCTGCACTGGCTTGATGAGGGCCCTCAGGTTTGAGGAGTGGACTAGATGCCTATGGCTATCAGGGTCCTTTCGTGCTTATGCAAGCTGAGTGTCTGGGTTTCATCTGACACCAAAGTGAAGAGAAATGTGTACCCATATTTCAGATATGGCAAAAACAATCTCAGGAAGAAAGATATTCACCATGCAAATGAATAGTGGAGTCCCAGCCTGTGTCAGCTGTTAGCCACCCATTAAAGGGATTAGTGGTGCCAGGGGCTAAAGTGTCACCTGACAGACGAACCAGCGATAAGATACAGTTCTGTGTAAAGTAGCAATGATACTTAATGACTTTTCATTAAGTCTGCCCTGCCGTGGCAACTGACTTTAGAATCCCTGAGAGTGAAGTCAAGCCTTTAAGGAATATTTCCTTCTTGTATGTAAGGTGACTGACTGTGAGGTATGGACAGTGGGGTTCTCCCTTTGGGAGTAATTTCTGATCTTCTATACACGATTGCATGCAGATGTGGGAGCCATCCTCTCTCGGGATGATCTGTCATAAAAAGGTGTGCGGTCTTCAGTCAGCTGCCTGTGCTTGCTTCAGTGTTAAACAGGGTACCGACACGTGTACCCAGTGTGGAGCCTCAGTTGAGAAATGTTTCCTTTCACCCAGGGAGGAACAGGAGATGAAAAATCTTTGGTGTGCAGTGAATCCAGATGCTTCTTGCTACATTCTGTGTTGTCGACGATGCGTCCTGTGGGCTGTTCACGAGAAACACGCTTATGAGGTTAAGGAATGAAGTCCTCCGTCCTCTGACCAAGAGGAACCTGCGTGTCCCGTTCCTCTGTGTGCTTAGGCTTATGTATAGTTTTAAATAAATAACATCAAAAGCAGGCACACAATTTTCCTCCAGGGTTTTGTAATCACTGTCTAACCATTCAGGCTGTATCCGAAACTCAGTGACATTAGAAACTAAGTTGTGCATGCGTAGAGCGCTCAGCCGACATATGGGAGGCGTACTCTGTAGTGATGGCCAGAGAACAGTTACTTGGGATTAAACTCGCTGGGATTTATAAGTTGTAAGCTAGAAGGTTTCCTTAGAGGACATTTCCTCTTCCTCCTCTTCCTCCTCCTCTTCCTCCTCATTTTCTTCTCTTTTGTTCTCCTGATTAAGCCCAAACAACAAACTGATATTTCTCCTTTAGTTAATGTCCCTATACCCACCAAACATCTGTTAATTCAAAATCATATCAAGATATAATGATTATGTTGATAATGATTTTTAAGAATTGAGATGACAAGATTTCAGTCAGGTAATTTAGAATATACTTTAAGCTAGCCAATATTAGCCTTAATTTTTAAGTTATCAATGTCCTTTGTTGTGTTTCTGGGGTCCAATATCATTTCTTACACAGATGATGAAGGTATCAACAGGTATGGTGTGCAACCCATTGCAGGTTCCACTTGCTCACACTTTACTGTGTTTTAACGAGGATCTTCTGAGCCATACAAATGAGAGGCATAGTCAGAGAGCAAGGCTCCCAAGGCTTCAGTGATAAAGCTTTGCCCTTCACAGTGCTCTGCTATGTGGGACTTAAAGGACTATGGATATAAGTGATGACCCCAGGCAGACCTTTAAGTAAGAAAATTGTTTATCATGCTGGATTCATGCTTCTTTAAAATTCCTGAAATATCTTTGACACCAAATAGACCCTGAATGTTATAAATGTCACAAGTTCGTGGTTGAAATCTGGGAGAGAACAGATAAGAGAATACAAAAACGCAAACGTTTTAGAACGAAGACTAGAGCTGCTCAGGGGCAGAGAGTTACAAAGAAGCAAAATTCAGGGTACTGGCTAATACAGCACTTGATACTTCAGTGAAATGCAGGGGAAGGCCAGAAACCAGACCTCAAGTGGAAACTCAGTCAGGAAAGCTTCCACAAAAGCAGAGGCAGTCTCACAATGTTCCTGCCCAGTGTCCAGATCTCCTGTGTGGTGTGGCTTTTCTAAAGCTTGAGAGTGAGTGGTGCACCAAGAGAGACATAATCTGAATTAGGAGAGCCATGGACAGGCTACAGAGACCGAAGATAAAGCCAAGGTACATGTATGTATGGTTTGTTTAAATGTTAGAGTGCCAGGAGGCAGCTGAATGCAGTTGACAGCTCCAAGATCTTTAAGCAACAGCCAGGACAGGACGACCACACTATGTTTGCTGCCCTTTACACACTACGTTTAAAAACTTGCTGCCTCACGTTACGACAAGGGACCTCGTATTTTGTTTTTGTCTGTAGAGCAATCAGTGACTCACTCTTGAGCAGGCTTGCAAAGTGAAGCCAGGATTTTTTTTTCCAAATTTCTTTGCTCCCTGCTCTTACAGAGTGACATGTCACATTCCCATGTGGCTTCAGAATGAGCTACCAGAGTTACTGCTCTCCAAAGAAATCTTGCTGAATTTTAAACAGCCCTCCCTGTCTTTGCTTTCTCTCCTAGGAAGTCGATGGCAATAAAGTTATGTCTTCATTAGCTCCATACAACTCATCTACCTCACCTCAGAAGGCAGAAGAAGGTGGGCGACAGAGTGGCGAGTCCGTGTCGAGTGCAGCCCTGGGGACTCCCGAGCGGCGCAAGGGCAGCTTAGCGGATGTGGTGGACACCCTGAAGCAGAGGAAGATGGAAGAGCTGATCAAGAATGAGCCAGAAGGTAAAAGATGGGTTAAGCAGTTTGATTTGGTTTCCACTTATGATATTTGGTGTAGATTCTTAAATTGAACAATCTAGATACCTCAGGTCTTTTTGCAAGCCCTCGTTCCCCTTTTCTTTCACTCTCTCGCTCTTACTCTGTTTCTCTCTCTCTCTCTCTCTCTCTCTCTCTTTCTTTCTTTCTTTCTCTCTCTCTCTTTCTTTCTCTACTTCTCCCTCTTTTTCTCCTTCCTTCTTTATTTTATTCCTTTCTTCATCTCTATCTCACAGATCCTAAGATTTTTTTTTAAATCATAAATTCACATTGCAATGTGAGCCTTATTTTTATACATGAGTAAGTTATACTTGAATGAAACGTACAGACTCAAGAATAGACTGTCTCAGCATTACCCAGAAGACCCACCTGCTTGTCATGGATCTGCAGACTGTACTGTCCATTGCAGGGAAATCTTTCCCCTTGAGGGTCATTTTAGAATTGTGTTACACCTTGTAACCTTTGTGCATCAATATATTCATTTCCTATCCTTGATCTTAGGTCCATTCCTTGAGCAATCCATAAAAATGTTATTGTAGTTACTTAGCTGTGGCTCAATGTAGCCTCCATTTTTTGAACTCTTAGAATCCTTTTCTTTTGGGGTTCTAACTTTAAAACTCTCTTTCTTAGTTATTGGTTAAGTGTTTGTGTGTGTGTGTGTGTGTGTAAGAGTTCAACCCAAAAACAAAACAAAAGAATAAGAAAAAAATAAACCTCACTAACCTGTCCAAGGTTAGATCCAGATGTTAACAATTCCAATTTAACGCTGGATGAGTCTGGGTCACTGAAACCACCCAGCATTCAAGACCAAGGTTCCCTCTTCCTCAGCTGTGAGTTCCAAGTGAGCAAACCAACAAAGTGGAGAACAGAGGTACTTTGATTACAAGTCGTGTCTGACTTACAACGTATGATAGCCAATACGTTTTCAAGTTCCTGGGAGCATCATGGCTGAGTACATGGAGAGGTGTTGCTTGACTTTATAGAGAACTGCCAAACTGTCTGAAAAGTGTTCATAAAATCTTCCTTCCTGCCATCACTGAAGGGACGGTACTGCTGTTCCACAGCCCTCTCAGCCTTTGGCTGTTTTGTATTTGGGGATTTTGTGCATTCTAGTAGCTATGGATTCCGGTCTCGTTGTTGGTTTACCTTGCAGTTCCCCAATGGCCTCCTTGTCCAGATCCCCTCATGACTTTATTTTACATCTCTGTGTCTTTGGGGAAGTATCTCTTTAGTGCTTTTGTACATTTATTGAGTCATTTTGGTACAGATGAATTTCAGGAGATCTTTATATATCCTGGATACCAGTTTCAATCAGAAGTGTATTTACAAACATTCTCCCTGTCTGTGGTTGGTGTTTTCATTCTCAGTATTTTCTTTTGCAGAAAAAATAAATAAATTTTAATGGCTTTCCAGTTGTCACTATGGTTGTGGGTTTTAGTGGTGATTTGTTCAAGTAGTCATGGAGAGTTGAAGATATTTTCCTTGCATTATCTCCTACACTTTTATAAATTTGCATTGTACACGTTAGATTTAGGAACCCTTTTGAGTTAGTCTTTTAAAGGTTCTGTGTCTCGGTCCTTTAATTTCTGTGTCTTCACAGTGTGTCTAGGTATTTTCTGAAAGGTGACTCTTGTCTGCTGAATGCTTTTGCTCCTTTTCGAAGGTGACCGGCTGAATTAGTGTTCATTTATTTGTGCCCTCTGAGCTCTGTTCCTTCAAATCATTATACTTCCCTTGTCCTGATATCATTGTTGTCTTCATGAGTATAGCTTTGCTTGACAAAAAAAAAATCTTGTTTGGGGTTGTCCTGTTCTTGCAGCTTTCTTTCTTTTCCTTAGGGTTTTTATGGGTCAGCGTGAGTCAATTGTCTCTTTCCACAAACTCTTAAGTGTGTTTGAGTATATCCAGAGAATATTGCTGATTTGTCTGAGGATGTGTCATGCCTGTAGATCGCATTATAAAGAAGCTGTGACTATTCTCATCCAGGAACAAATACAATCTTCCTCAGCTGCTAAAATATTGGCCCTGACTCAGTTTTACATACGTAACTTAGATGCGTTTCACTACGGTTAGGCTTGTTTATTGCATTTTTATGTAAAATGAAAAGATAAACAAGAATCATACTATTAATTTCACATTTTCCTTGCTGGCTGATAATATATAGACATACCATATCCTCAGATTCAGTTGTAGCAGTTTTTTTGCTAATTCTGTGAGATTATCTACGTGGACAAACATTTAATTCACAAACTGACAGTTTCATTTATTTCGTGCCTCAGTTAAGGTTTTCTTACCTTTCTTTGTTCTTACATGTCAAGACTTCTAGACTTCTAGTAGGATACTGCTTAAGATCATGAAAAGTAGATATGATGCCACTGCTGTGTTCTTGACTGTAAGAACCAGGCTTCTAGACCCACCATGATGTAGGATGTTTGCTGTAGGCTTCCCTGGGTGATGCTATGAGGACCTGCTTTCTTCTTTGCTCTGGTTTTCTATGAATTTATAATTTTACCTATTAATATAATACACACGATCACTGATCTTAATTACCTACTAATATAATACACACACAATCACTAATCTTTAAATTCCCACAGAGATTTTCAACATTGACCTACCTAGCAAACTTGTGATAAATCCCACTAGGCCACACTTTATAGTTCTTTTGATCTATTTTGGTATCTGACTTGCTCAGGCTTTGTTGAGGCTGTTCACATCCAGAGCCATGAGGTCGATTAGTTCATATCTTTCTTTTGAGTAATGTACATCTCTGATTTTGATGCTGACTTCATAGAATGAGTTGTAAAGTGTTTTTCCTCACATGATAATTTAAAATCATAGTATTGGATATGTTCTGAATTCAAGGATACGGAATAGGGATAAGAGGTCCCGTGTTTGTTCTGTATACACTATTCCAAAGTGATTTGGGAGATTCTCTTTAGATGATACTATTAAAGGGAATTTTGTGTATGATGTTGTCATAGCTCTGCTGTATTGGGTTGTCTAAGAAGAGATGTATAAATTCATAACTTTGAAGTAGATGCAGAGCTAATCTAAACCCAGTGAATACATCTCAGTGGGAAAGAGAGCAGCAGGTAGCATCCACAAGTACTTGATGAAAAATCTGGTGGAGCACTGGGAATTATAGGAGAAACACAATTCCTAAGAGCAGCTACTGGGGTGGAATAGCAAGGATGACGGTCATAGCAGGAAGGATTGGCAGAGGAAGTCATGACTGCATATGAAGGCCAGAGGGCCTTTCTTAGTATATCTCTGTCAGTAATGGACTTCAAAGAACATCTTCCTCTTAAAACACATAAATTCTCAGATACAAAGAAACGTGTTATTAAATAGAGTAATGTTGGAGAGAATGAATGCTGAACAAGGCAGGAATTGAGAAGTCTGAGTCTGGGTGAGAGCAGTGTTTGCTCTTAGTTGTGAAGAGCGCTTACTCTTTTTGCACACACATGATAGCCTACCACCTGGAAGTCACTTCTTCCCATAAGTCAGGAATGGCCACCATGCCATCACACAATGCCTGCAGTCCCATGTATGTGCAGGGTACAGGGAAAAGAGGATTCGAGGGGCTTGGTGGCCACCAGCCTAGCCTGTGTTGTCTCAAAGGAATTGGGGACACAGAATGGTAGTCTGATAGTGGCCTCTGTGTGTGTATATACATGCAAACATGTTTATGTCATACTCACACATATGTCACACTCATATATAACATACATATGCATATAGACACATACAGACATACATGTACACAGACTCCCTCATCTCCCCTCTTGAATTTCAGAAACAATCTTTGAAGGACAGAGCATGGACAACATTTACACCCACATATGCAGGCTATACAGAGCCTGCTCTGAATATCTAAAATCATAGGCATACTCTTACTGATAATTTGCCCTGGTAACAATCTATATGCATTTAAAAATACTTTATGTGTTGTTTTGGGACATGGACTCATACTGTAGCCTATGTTTGTCTAAGACTCAGTGTGCAGCCTCGTCTGGCCTCAAATTCTTGATGATTCTCCTGCCTCTGTACACTGATTGCTAGGATTCCAGTCATAAGCCTCTACGCCTCTTTCAAGAATGGTTATCTAGTGACCACAACAATTTACAGACTTATAAAGAAGTAATTTATATCTGAGTAAAGCCATGTTCTTATTCAGAAAGAAAAATAGAATAAAATTCAGAGAGAAAAGCATGCAGAATTGTAACTTAGGAGCTTGTAGGTTTTAAAGTAACGGGAAGCTCTGTTGGCCTTCAAGACATCACTGATCAAAGGATATAGGACATGCATGAGACTGGCCACTCGATCCTGCCTTCCCATCCAGGTTCAAGGGACCATGGTAGTGGGTAGAGCACACACTTGAGCTGAGGCTCTCTTATTGCCCGACATCAAAAGATAAAACTTTCAGTGATCAGTCTGAAGGGGAAGATGTCAAAAGTGTTGGTGGGAAAGCTAGCTCCAAGCCCTTGTTGCAACTCCATAGAGAGAGAGTGCCATAGCAGAGAGGGACTAGAGCTAAGTGCTAAGTACACCGATACCACAGGACGGATCCCTTTCTCTCCTCTGGAGCTTTGTGCATTGTTTTTCAAAGGGCATTAAACTGAGCAGCAGGTTGTGATGAAAATTTCATTAAGCCCAGTGAAATCATTATGAGTGGCGGCGTTCACATCTTGGCTTCCTCTTGTGTGGTGGGGGTGGGGAAGCAGATCTCACTAGAAAGGCCACATTATTTCCAGCCTCACCCTGCCAACAGCAAGCCAACAGGGACAGGGAAGCCAGGAGAAGAGGCTAGGCCATCCGAAGGGAGGCCAAGAAGGTGAGAGTGTCTGTCAGGGAGGAGAGGTGCAACCATACAGCAGAAAGAACACCTCCTCTTTACTCTGGCTAGCCTGTGCTTCTGCATGAGGTATTAAGGTACTTTTCAAACATATTTTAGGAGAAAAATATAACACGTCCGTGTTTGTGTTTTTTAGTCTTTCAGAATTTTGGGGCTGTCCTTATGAAAAAGGATCTGCTCTGCAGATTCTTAATGTCCATTCCTTTCAAAATTAATTAAGTGTGCATGCATGTATGCATGCATGGGCACACACAAGTCTGAGTGTGTAGGGTGGTCAGAAGACAGTTTGCCAGAGTCAATTCTTCTGTTTAGCAATGTACATTCCAGGGATTAGACTCAGGTCATCAGGCTTCCAACTAGGTGCCTTTAGCCACTGAGCCATCTTTCTGTCCACTACTGTTCATTCTTACTGTGGTGTATGCTTCTAAATTCATAGAAACCCATATATATATATATTAATATATATATATATAGAAAACCATATATATATATAGAAAACCATAATATATATATATTATGTCAGCCTTTCTATTGTGGTTGTGTTACATTTGGTAATAAGTTTGTCGAATCAGCCAGCCCTTCTTAGGCACGGCAACTGAGGAGAGACATGGGATCCCCCATGACCTCAGTAACTAGATTCCTTTCCTCTCCATTTTCAGATGGGAACTATGATGATTAAAGACATCCTAGGGTCATCCTCAAAGCTGGTGTTGCCACTGGTCTAGAATCCACGCCTCATGCACAGCTTGCTATGTTTGCATGGTAGTGCATCAGCTCCTATACTGTACCTCACATGGCTCCATATCCCTCTGAAACGTTAGAAAAATATGAGGTGATAATTGCTAGTTTCTCCTTAATGTTACTCCTTAAGTGACTTAAATGTTATTCCTTAAGTGATCAGACTTCCAAAAAGTGTTTAAGGGCATACCTGCCCATTGTAGGTTGTCTAATTGCCATTAAAAAAAAAAAAGGAGGAGGAGGAGGAGGAGGAGGAGAAAACCTTGAGATTTTAATAAAAATCATTGTCGAAAAATGTCTAGGAGCCAGATAATGGTGGCGTAATCGAGCTTCAGCTGTGGCAGTAAAGCAAACACATTTATGCTAGCTCCCTATGTCCTAGAGTCTGCCTGGGTCTCCCAGGAAGCGGAAGTTACAGCCACCCTTAACTCTTCTTTCAATGCAACACTGTACTAAGGGCCATTTATTTAACTTTACTCCAATATGATACTCATTAAAGTTCAGATAGTCATACTAAATATTCAAACATTTTTGTAAAAACTAAGCTTAATCTCCTTCATTACTATTGCCATACTGCTGACGTGGGTGATAGAGAGGAGAAATCTTGAAAATTATGACCTCCTGTTAGTCCTAGGCAGGTTCTTCAGCGAATCCTCTCAGAGCTCTGCGGTTGGGATGGCGGATAGTCTGACTGGTAAAGGCACGCTAAGCCTGACCAACTGGGTTCCAGCCCTAAGACCCAAATGGTGGAAAGAGAGACCCGCTTCCTACAAATTGCCTTTACACACACAAACAGGGACACGTACAGGCACACGCACACACCAGGGTCTCACTGTGCCCTCTCCTCATACACACTAAATCAATAAATTTAAAACAACATTTAAAACACCAAAGATAACAACCTTATTACTTAAAAAGTAATCTTAGTAAATTGACCCTGCTCTTATTGTATGGAGGACCCTAAATTACAACAGAAGGACTGTCTTTCACATACTTCCTGACAGTGAACACAGGAACAAGTTACCCCATGTCACCCTTGCACTTCCTGATGCAACTTTCCTTAGCCTCCAGTTACATGTCTGTCTAATGAGCATACATTCTCTCAACCCTTTGTGCCTTAATACTACTGAACTTAAAAACAAAACTCAGTGTGTGTTCTTGTGAGTGTGAAATGCATTTGCCACCATATACACATAGAGGCAGAGGCTATTGTAGGTGGCATCCCTTACCATCTACTGTATTGAGACTGGGTCCCTTATTGTTTTTCCCACATACACCAGGCTAGCTTAGCTGGCTTCTAAGCTTTGGGAGATTGTCCCACTCCATCTCGCTGGGGCAGGGGTTGCAGACCTGGCTAACCTCAGTGATTCAAGCTTACCTGGTAAGTGCTTTGTCGATTGAGCTGCATCCCTGGCCTCTGCTGTGTCCTTCTCTGCCTTAAATATCACTCTCAGTCTTAATTACGTCATAGATTTTCCTCCTTTTTTTTAAAATAAATTTTTTCGTTAGTTTACAAAGTCAAATGGGTCTCATTCTGACAGTTTCATACTTGAATGCCATTATACTTTGTTCTTTTAAAATTCTAATTACCTGCACTTATTTAGTGTGTGTGTGTGTGTGTGTGTGTGTGTGTGTTGGCTAGTTACTGAATCATTCAGGGGATACTTCACAAACATTCAGTGATATTCCATGATGTGATTGTATCTATTCTTACTCTTGACTTTGGCAACTCTCTGTATGAATGAGAGTTTATATAAAACTGAGCATCTACACTGTGGCTTCACTGGGCAAGTGTGGTACTTTTTTGGCCTCATTCATTATCATGACTGTGCTAATGTGCTGTCTGCCCTTCACTGCAGCACTGACGGCACTACTGCCTTCAGTGACTGAGGAGAGGAGATGAGGTAATGGTGAGGGTGGTACTTTGTAAAGCATAGTCTGCTTGGAGAAGCCCCAGTTACCGACACTGTCACATCTTAGCTCATTAAGGAATGTCACTCCTCAGGTACACTGGCAGCCTGCTTCACAGTGCTCCCTTCCCAGGATCCCTCAGGGGAGAAAGTTAGGACATCTACTATCAATAAAACCAACAGCCAATGAGAAGCTAGCAAACCCGTAAACAGGCCACAGCTTTGATATTATTTATTTATATGTTCATATAATAAATATGTGGATAGCCTGTGTCTTAAGTCAAGAATGACTATACAATGACAAAGACAATTTCTCCAAATTAATAATGGGGAACGTCATATATTGTGATCCACATAGAAGTAGGATGGGACACTAACATCCAATCTGCTTGGTCCTTATATTCCCCTTGTAAGGGGAATGTGTGCTAAAGTTAAATATCAGGACCTAAAGGCTCATGGCTGTCTCAAATTTTACTGCACCATGCATGTTACATGCGTGTGGGTACACCGCGTGTTACATGCGTGTGGGCACACCGTGTGTTACATGCGTGTGGGTACACCGTGTGTTACATGCGTGTGGGTACTCCGTGTGTTTCTCTCTCAGGTTACCACATGCCTACTTTTACTTACCGTCTGCATCTCTTCGTGTTCTTTCTCCTTGACGGAGACTCCCATGAACTGTCTTGTCTTAGTGAGTATGTTCATTGTGTGAGGAAGACACCAGTTGTGACATTTTTTTTTATTCATGGCACTGATGCACAAAACTGAGAGATTTTCCCCAAATCCCCAGACAATTCTTGCTCCTGACTTGGAAGACCCGAGGAACACGGCACTTTTCTCCCAGGCCTACTGTGTTACTTTATGGGAAGCAGTTTCTTGTGAATAGGGTTTACAGACAATTCCACTCTTGTGAGAACCACTGAAGTTAGTCACCAAGCTTGGAAAAGTCTAGTTCATGACAGTCCTCACCACATCTCTGGCCTCTACCCCAAAAGTCACCCTCAGACCACCAGAGCGGAGACAGGCAAATTTTCATTCCCTCTGTCCCCACGAGGCATAGGTCTGTGGTTGGGATGGAAACAGAATTCACCACTAACAGGACTGGCTTGCACATTATTTTTTTCTCTATTTTTTGTTGTTGTTTGGTTGTTTATTTGTTTTTGAACTGAAACAGATATACAGAGAGTTGTCAAACTGGCCTCTTCCAAAACGTGGAAACATATATGGCTTTTACTGTACCATACGTCTTTTCCATATCTGTGCCTGCCATGAACCCAATCCATTGTACCTGATGTCATCTTCCACAGAACGTGTGGAATTTTCCAGAAAAAAAATGCATGTGTCCCTTCAATTCGCAATGCAAACGTATTGGTGTATGTAGCTATGCATCGTCAAACGGATGCAAAGCCCTCTTCCTCCCAGTTACTGTTCAGCTTAGGGTGGTTTACATAGGCGTGACGTGTCAGTGGAATACTCCAGTATCAAACACAGTCATTCTGAAAAGATGGATCTGTGTCTGTGTGGTATTTGGCCCTCTGACCACAGCCAGAGGCATTGCATGCCCAGCATTTGTGCAGAGTAGTAACAGTGCCTCTTCTTAGCTCTCGGATGTCCAGCGCACAGCCTCCTCTACAAATTAAATCAAGCCTCATCGTTTTATTAGAGGAGTTGAGACAGAGATGCAGGATCGGTCTCACTTGAGCAGCTACAATTAGCAGTTATCATAGGGAAGGCAATAAAGATTTGCAATCTCAATTGAAAGAATCCCACAGCCTCCCCTGCCCTGTGCAGAGAATGGGTTTTCTGAAACTCTTGTTTTTAACGCTGCATTTGATGAGGCAGGAAAGAGGAAAAAAAAAGCCCTAAGTACATCGGGGAAAGCCTAAAGATACTTTAATTGGCAGAGGTTTGAGGTGCGTTTGTCTCCTTGCTCACTGTCCCTTTGACAAAGTACATCCTGAAGAGTCTTTGTGAGTGCTGTCCCCATGAAGGACAAACAAGGGGACTTTTCAATGGATCTCTTTAAAGTTTTGTTCCTCACACTCCAGCTGCTGTCAGGGGCTATGCCTCGCGCTCTGTGGCTCTGTGTTCAACTGTGCCGTCTGTCACTCGGAAATGTCTCTCTTCTCGTTGAGCAAGCTAGACTCTAACCCAGGGGCTCCCCTTCTCAAAGGCACCCCGATATGGAAATTAACACTCATAAAATGTTGATAAAGGAGAGAGCTTATTTTTCAGAGGTTGAGACAAGACGATGCTCTCACATGCTGAAGAGTGTACTTTTTCAGGAAGGAGTGTTCAAACAGCTCTGTTTAAAGCCTTGAAGTGAGTCTTGTCCATTCCCACACATTGTCAAGTGCTACCCACCATGGCAGTTTAGCCCGATCTGTTTGAGTTCATTGAGTGTTATAGAAAATGTATTTATATTTTCATGGAAGACATTCAGGTTTGGATCGTGGGAGCTCACGGATTGTTTATGGGAATCCATTTTACTTGGTGGGGCCTTGAGCTGCAATCCAGGGTTGTGGATATAGAGACCATGAGAGCGACATGCCTTCTATACTATGGTCAATTAGAACTTGCATTATGGCTAGTGAAATGCAGCCACTTTTAGGGTCTTTAATCATCTATATCTTTCTGTACATAGTCAGGCTAGTATTATGTTTTAAGTTAGATATTTGTATATCTAAATAAAAGGACAAGGACTTTCATTATAAAGATTCCTATTTAAACATGTGTGTGTCTACTGAGAGGACAACATAGACCAGAGCCAACATTTCTTTTTACCTGAGGAATTCTAATTTTTTCTGATAGCTAGTTTACCTCTTTTTCCCTGTGTTCAACTAAGTCTTTCAATCTCAGGCCTTCAGATTCAAAGCAAAGACCTCTCAGAAGGAGACCTGTAGACCCTGGCTGCATATTTATAAATAATCACAAGGGGCAACACAGCAGCTTTTCTTGCTGATCATATATCATGGCTTTTGGGGATATCATTTATTAAAGAGTGAAGAGCCAGCCACCTGTTTCTGAGGCCTCCCTTCTCTCACAAGGAAGGTCCCAACCCCAGCTGAATGATATCACTCTAATCTGAGCAGCCCTGCCAAGCATCGCTCTGAAGTCGACTCCAGCCCGGCATAGGAGTTAGCGTGTTTGCGTGCCCATGTGTGTTTTTCACTCTCTTACCCCCGAGGCACTTGTCACAACCATGCATATTAAAATTAATCAGACCTCCCAAGCCCGCGTGGCTGTGTGTTTAACACGGAGAAGTGGATATCAAGTATTTGCCCTAATTAAATAGGCCTGCTTAGCTTTGTTCTAGTGGATGCTTGGTCTTTTTTTCTAATAGGACTATCTCATGAAGAAGGCACGGACAGCTCTGGAGGCAGTGGAGAGCGCCACTCAGAACCGCCTCTGCCACCTGCTCCCAGAGTCCTGAGACCTCAAGGACTCCCCCAAGCACCTTGCGAGCTGCCCTCCATGTTAAGGAGAAATATGGCCAGCAGCGTGAGGGAGCAGAGAGGCTGGGACCAAATAGAAGAAGTATATGACCTGGACACTTTGCTTTGATTAAGATGGCCTATGTCATTGCTGTACTTGGAGACCAGCTTATGCCTTGTACTCCTGAGTTTGGGCCACAAACTTTGGAAGCTGAAGGGAGAGCCTCATTGGAATGTAGCAGGGTGCTCCTCCCTCCCGTCCTGATTTTGAAAGGCAGCTAATTCACCCGCCTCTTTTACTTACTTCTTTTCCAAGTCCAAGAAAACACACCTCGATGCAATGATGGCAGAACTGCTGCAGACAAGTTTCTGTGCGCACTGATCATCTCTAGACCACTCCTATTTTCATCCGTGTTAGACATTTCCCTTATCACAGAGAGGAGCTGCACAAGTCACTCAGAAACAAACCTTTATGTAGTGTTAGGCTGGAGTCACCGAGAAAGGCCCAGACACACAGGACACAGCCATTTTCATCCTTGTGGCTTTAAAGCCAAAAAAATGAGGGGAAAAGGACCACGATGATGTCATAGATTGCGTATTTTACTCGAAATTTATGTAAATTACTGGGGACATTTTGTGCTTTAGAGAATACACGCAGAAGAGCCTTAAAACATCTCAGTTTGATATTAATTATCCACATACATCTGTGAGGTAAACCACTCAGAAAACAATGTAATAAACAGCAAGTTTAGGGCTGTAGCAAATTGTCAAACGACCACTGAATATTGCTAAAAGATTACTCTAGAACACAATTCACTTCTTCCTCAGCAAATACAAAGGGTCACATAATTAGAGACCAAGAAACACCCTAACTACTGCCTTCCAACCTCCCCTGCCTCCCTGCATTGAGTTACCACATGTTAGGACCTGTGTAGCCATCACCCATATCCTATCTTTCATGTGGGTGTATGACTTGTGTGTGTGTGTGTGTGTGTGTGTGTGTGTGTGTGTGTGGTTCTGTCTATACAGAGGTGAGCACTGACAACAGTCACATACCTGCCAGGCTCCTCTCTGCTCCCCTCCTCCCTCTGGCTTCTGTGGTTATTTGTCAACACAATGCAGACTCTTCCATGTGGGTGTGTACGTAATAGAAAGAAAAATCAAGGCCCTGAGCAAGTAAATACATCTTTCATTATTCCTTTTGTTTGGCGTGTGTACTGTGTGCTATTCTTGGTCAATAGATGTTGTCTGACAGTTATGAGGAGGGGTGAAGAACCTTTTCTTGAACTTTCTCCTTTTGTTTTGTCTTTGTGGAGAAAGTTGATGCACACTGTCTTCCATTCATTGCCATTTCTACGTAAACTATCGGATAGAGACTGCCCCTGCTATCAGGGCAACAAATGCAGGGGACTTTCAAAGCCATAGACTCTTTCATCCTTCTTGGCTTGGAATGAACAGTTAAGACAGTACAACTCTGAAGTAAAACATGAAAATGTTTGTTATCAGAAGTGATGAACAAGATAACACACAAATGATGTTTCCCTTTGTCCTTCCAAGTAGCATGGGTTGAAGGAAGACTTATGTAAACATGGCTGATATGGAGCCCTGACTTAGTCCATATGTGCATTTTCTCCCACACATTAATATAACAGCAGGGTTGACCTCTATGCAAGATGGAATTGTGTAAGGAGTCTGTGGCTGGGAATGCACTCCAATATTGGGCATCCATTTACGGTAGCAGGAGAGTGCTCTTACTCTAGACTGGAACTTAGTGTGTTCCTGGGTAAGCAGGATGAATGTTACTGATGGATTAAAGCCCTGTCAGCATTTTTCCTTGAGAAATTTTACTATCTTGTAAGATTTAACCGAAAGATTCTTCTTTATTTGTTTTCAACACCATGTATGGAAGGCATGTGCGGTGCCACTGAGCTATGGTCCCCAGCCCTCAGATTGTTTTATTCATCCTTATTTATGGGGAACAGTTGGAGCCAAATACACTGGTAGTGACTTCATGCACACTTCTTCCAACTGGAGTTGTGGTTTCTTTCAGAGGATTTCTGTTTGGTTCCATTGTCTCATCTTACCTGTCCCCTTTCTCCAACTTCAAAAGGTCCCATATCTCAGCAGAGAAGTACATCTAACTAGGAGGCTGGGTGCAAGGTTGGGTGCAGGTCTTAGGTCACGTGTTGGGGCAGCAGAAAAGTATAGAAAGGTGATGTCAGATCTCAGCCTTAGTACGACAGCTGTCTCAATGAGAGGAAGAAAAAGAAGCTCCAGTTCAAAGTAGTCATGGCAGGCCGAGTCCTTGTCCACACTCGTGTGACGCCGCATTGCCTCACTGTGGCCATCACTGTTCTTGTTCTGCACTGCCACTGAGCATGGTGTCACCACTGACCCATGTCTGCTCCCGTAGTTCATCAGAATGATTAGGGATACACAGCTCAAGTGAGGAGCCAAAAACCAAAACAAAACCACCACCACCACCACTACCACCACCACCACCACCAGCAAACCCTACCTTTTAGTCCAACTCTTTTATTCAGAGATCACAGAGATTAATATACAGTATCAATGAAGTAAGAGGAGTGAGTCTCATTTAAATTAATGTATTTACTGTTTTTAAAATATGTTACATTATAAAGGGCATTATACACTGTGTCTTTGGAAGGTGTCTGTGGTTCTCAGCAATGAGAAGTGCTGTCTGTTTGATATTGTGGAAGACTCAGAGTTCTAGACATGCTCTCTGTCTTCCCATCTTTGCTCTATATGTTTTTATGTAAGTATTTACACTTATCAGAAATGATTTTGCCAACCCATATCTCTACATTATTATTATCTTATTTTGCATATATAAACATACAAACAAATATATATGTAAAATAACACATATGTAAAATAAATATGTATATATAACCATATACACATAATAATATATAAAGCTTGTACAAACATATATGTGAAATAATAAAATAATAATATCAATATTAATACTGTTACTCTAGATTTAAGATAACCTATATATCATGCTGAATTTCTTTTTTATTACAATTATTTATTTTCAAGGTTGAGGGAATAACATAATATATATGTGAGGTCAAAGGAATGCTTACAGGAGGTGATTCTCTTCTTCTAGCATATGGGTCCCAGAGATTGAGCTCAGGTTATCAGTTTAGGGGCAATTGTCCTACCCTGCTTAGCCATCTTGCCAGCCACCTCCTGATGAATCTCTGCAACCTTTGCCCACATTAAGTGTTGCTAAACCAAGTGTACAGAATGGGAATTCTCATTTTCATTCTGCATTTTAATTTTTCCATTATTTTATCCTTTTGCCACCCTGTGTATATTTTTTGTAAAGCCCAATGTGGAATCGGCCCCTTACTTACACACACTGCCATCTTGTACTGAGTTCATGATATACGCTGATTATTGTTTGGGTTGATGAGGAGACAGAAGTGAAAGACATAGCTCCTATTCTCAACCTGATTATGACGTTTCGGGAAAGAGATCAAGACTTTCAGATCCTAGGGAAAAGTTTGGCAGGGAGGCAGCACGAGAGCCCAGAGGTAAAGTAATCAGACCTATGCAATATTTGACGAAACTGCTTCTGTGATGAACATTGACATATCAGCAGACAGTTTTTGTTTCATCTTTGGAGGTGGTGTGGCTCCTGTGACTACTTCAGCCAGTTCTTTTTAGGTGGTTAAGCAAAAGTGACGGCCACATCTACTGCACCCATCTCACCATAACATGGCTTCTTCTAATCTGCTTCCATCCCGTCTCAATTCTGCTCCTCACCAGGCGCATGAGGAAAATGTACAGCTGAAAAGAGAAAGAAAACTCTTTCCTTTGTGCATCAGCAAATAATCTAGAGGTGTACCATTTTACTTTCCTTTCTTCAACCATTTTTTCTTTTCTCATTAAGATTATAAAGGATAGCATGTATTATTATTGTACTTTTGTTTAATACTCTCTGTTTGGAAGGTTGAAACTGATTGTGACCATAATGACAATAAGTAATACCTAAACTAAAGCTTATTTGGGGACTAAAAAAAACAATCATAGATAGCTTTGAGTCATTTTTTGACCCATAATACAAAATAAAAAAATAACTGAATTCAGAGCTATAATTTGTCTAAAGTCTGTAACTCTAACCTCAATTTTTAAAAATGTTTCTTTAATTCTGACATACATACAGATAGAACAGATGATATATTTATTCTAGCATGCTCAGATCTCATGCTGACAGTAGTATGTAGTCCATGTGTGTACATAGTTTGCAGGAGAAAAGGCCATGGGGGGCGGGGGACAGGCTGAGGGATTTGGCAGTCACATGATTAAACAGTCTCCTCAGGAGGCAGCCCTGTGAGCCTCAGTGAGTGTGACAAGTGGTGCTTTTGCAGGCCTATACGTTTCATTTCCCAGAGCTTTCATAAAGTGGGTATGGTCCACCTGAAGCAGCAATGAACTTACTTCCTGTCTGTCTCCAGCCTGGTAAACTCACTTCCTGTCTGTCTCCAGCCTGATGAGTTCACTTCCTGTCTGTCTCCAGTCTTGTGAGCTCACTTCCTGGGTCTCTTAATCCTCTAGCTTTGTTTCCCATATTTGAGTACCTTCCCGCCCCTCTGTACAACCCTGTTCTAATAAGTCTTCACTTACATTTAGTCCCTCAGCTACCATGCTTTCTTTTTATGTATATACGTGTTAACTTGTAGTGATTTTTCTTTAACTTATAACTGTTGATCCTTGACATTTAATTAATATTTCAATCCTACCAGCAAAATTTTCAACCTCTATCCTTCTTTCTTAAGAAGTCTGTCTGTCTTTTCTCCCAATTATATGTTGACCTTTTAGAGTGTGGTTATCATATAGGCTCACAGTCCAGTGAAATCTATGAGCAGAGAATAGATTGTAGGTCTTCTACTTTTGATTTTTGAGAAATCAAAAGACTATTTTGTGACTCATAAATAACCTGTTAGAGTCATATTGTATTTATAAAGTTTCATTGGTCTCTGGTCATGTTCATTTTTTACATGCTTATTTATGTATTATCACGCTGATGGAGCTAAAGACTCTAGTCTCAACTGCCTAAATATTTGCTGTCTTGCTCTCTAATCTGCATATCCTATGACAGTTTTCCCAAAGAGTAGGAATGTAGGTCTAGTATGCCCAGTACCAGTGTTCCTAACACAGCAACTCTAGATTAAGCAACTTAATTAAATAGCAGGTGGAGCCTTTTCCATCCTAACTCCAGGCCTAATTCAGTGGTCCTAGTATATATCCCCTGGATAAAATATCAAGGGTTGAGACTTGGGTGCTAGTGTTTGCCTAATTATTCCATGTGTTTTCTTAGATGATTGTTCATTTTTCCTTTATTTGGCAATAAATTTATCGCAATTGGAAGATTTTAAACTACCATCAGATTGTTTCTCATGAGGACAGGTAAAGAAATGTTCTTTTATACCAAAGCCAGAGTCTAAAGAGACAGTTTTGTACAAGTTGGAACTTAGTGGCTAAGCAGTGAGTTTAAGGGGACTGAGAGGAACACAGGTGAAGGATCACATGCAGAAACATCATTGAAAAGCCACACTTCTGCTCCATGACTGAGACCCTCGTCTTCTTTCCCCTACCTGTATCCCATAGCATCCTCCCCAGTGCATGTGAGCACCAGGTTGGCCACATACATATAGAATCAAGGTGAGGGGATGGTTCCTCCTCCCAGGAGAACATGGTAACAGCGACTTTACCACCATTGTAGATAATTGATTTTACTCCCTTCCTTCCTATGACAACAGCAACAGAAGATCGCCACCGTGCTTAGATGACTAGAACTTGATTTGATTAAATAGCCTCATCATGCAAGGCTTTCCTGTTATTAAATTCTGGATGGGACAACATCGTAACACACCACACACACATACACACACGCAAACACACACATCCCACCACACACACACATACCACATATACCACACACACACAGCACACACATCACACACAGACACACACAGACACATACAGACACACACACCACACATACTACCACACACACATACCAACACATATACACACATACCACACACACACACCACACATACCAACACACATCCCATACATCCCACCACACATACCACACATACCACACACACACAGCACACACACCACACACACACAGACTCATACAGACACACACACCACAATACTCCCACACACACATACCAACACATATACACACATACCACACACACACACCACACATACCAACACACATCCCACACATCCCACCATACACACCACATACCATATACATATAGCACATATACCACATATAGTACCACATACACACACACACCCCACACACATACCACCACACATACACACCACATTTACCACATATACCACACACACACACACACACACACACGGGGCGGGGAGGAAGGGAGAGAGGGAGAGGTTAGCATGGTGATGCACCCTGTAATTCCTGCACTTGGGAGAAAAGGCAGAGGGATTGCCAACTCTAGCCTAGAATTGCGTCAACTTTGATGAAATAAACTCAAAACAGAGCTTCCAGTAAAACAGCATTTCAGCCTCCCCACTCTGGGCCGTGGGGTCCCACTGTGCTGTCCATCCCTTCTCCTGGCTTTCTCCTGACATCTCTCCTTACCCAGATGAGCATCGCTGCTGGAGGAGGAAGAGAGGCTTTACCTTCACTGATTCCAGGTTTATCTCCGGTTCTTTCCCTGCGTCAGCTAACTAAGAAGGAAAACGTCCAGTGGAGTGCGATGAGAACATTCATGTCAACTACACTTGGATTCCAGAGGCCTAAACGTCAGGGAAAGGAACGTTATTTTACTACCACATGCTTTCTCGCTTTGTTTTTTACTCATTGCATATTTGACAAGGACTTATGTCTCTGTTCAGAGTTTTGAATGCTGAAAGGCATCTGTGATTGTTCTTTTAACTTATAAAGAGTGCATTTTAATACACTTCTACTCTTACTTAGTATTTTTAAACTCCATTTGAAAAGATATTATTGCTTACATGACAAGATTCACCTTGTCATTTTAAAGAAAAAGAATTGTCCATATTTGGCTGCACTTATTATATTTCAGCCCAATTCAATGTAAAAACATATATATATATATATGTAAAAACTTATATATATATATATGTATATAATATGTAAGAGGATTCTTTTAATTGCTTCAGATATAGACTGAAGTATGTCTTAATCCAGAAAATACTGATACCCTGAAGGAAAATCATCAGTCCTTCCTTGCATAGGGAAATGATGAACAGATGTAAATGACAGTTGAAAGCACGTAGTTTGTATCTGAAACCAGATACAGAGCACCCTTTGCTTGCTGAAGTGGGTTGTCCCTGCCGAGAGAACTGAGCCAGTGTGCTCTCGCTGAATGCCCTTCTGTCTGTGTACGTCTCTTTGCATTTCCTGAAACTGGTCAACCCTGCACACGTGTGGTCCTTCAGGCCTGTGGTTTGCTGGGAGGGTAATGAACTGAGGAGCCCACACCGTTCCTCTCGCAGTCTTCTCTGGGCGTCCCTGAGTTCTCCGGAGTTAAGACAGATGGCCGCTGGTTGAGCTGTGTGCGTGGGAGAAGGGACTTCCACATGTGATTCTTACCATTTGGCAGTAATTAGTTTGTTGTATAAATTAACATTAACTGAACCATTCTTGAGGAATTGTTTGTAATTATCTTCTTTGAGCCTCTGAGTTGTGTAAAGAAATAAAAAGAGGGGAAGACTGCTTCTTATTTATTTGATAAAAGTTGAAGGGTCTATCATTAGAGAGAATAGAATAACAATTATTATTGTGTGCCCAATAGACTGAAAACTTTGAAAGAATCATGAAAAGGAAACTCCCAAAGATTTTTTTCCTAGAACCAAGTGGTTGGGAAATACAATTCGCTTTTCTGAAACTGTTTGATACGTTTGTGGTTGTTAATACAAAGCTGAATTAAGGAGACATAAGAAGTGAGGTTTGAGATATTTTTCTTCCTTTAGCAATAACTCTATTGTGTTCTCACCAGGGCCCCTGAAGGTCATCGACTGCCCTGTCCGTTTTTTCTTTTTCTTTCTTTTTTCTGTTTTCTTTTTTTCTTGATTCAGAGCCTTCAAGGAGAAGTACTTCAGTGCAGACTTGTGTATAGTGCATCTCCAGTCACCTGCTTAGGCAAAGTTAATCATCAGGAAATGGAAGTTTGATAATTCAAGCTTGAACTACTTAATGGAGTTTAAACGCTTGTTCTTTCTGCTAGCCTACCTCCCCTTCCAGTACAGAGAGGGGACCTCATGTGAGCATAGTGCCCTGTTCTTTTTGCCATATGCTTTGATTTGGTTGTGAGCTTGCACAGATATTTCTAGGCTTATTTTTTTTTTTGTCTCCTTCTGTAAAGAGATCTAATAATTAGAACTGATTGTCTTTCAAATTATCAATGTTTCTTTCTAGAGAAAAAAAAATATCTCCCATCTGTGTTTTCTCTTTTCAAATTTCTATCAGAATTGTCTCGAAGAACCAGTTCTTATTAGGGATTTTGGTGCAAGCTAGTTAACATGTGTCAGGGCAATTTTACTGTCTCTGGCACAGTTATAACTTTAATGATGGCAGAAAAATTTAGTGGCCATCATCACATCCAGAGTTTCTTGATGCTTGCATGCTCGGGCTCTAGCTGGCCACATGTTTGTGGACAATGAACTGTAGGAGTAGGTGGCATTAGTAGCTGTTTTATGATGTACACGTCAAATTCCTGATTGGAATTATAATTATCTGAGGTATGACTACCAGGCTAATTCAGTTATGACACTTTTGTAATAATAAAAATATTTATATGATCTTTAAGATTTGCAAATAACCAATTTCAATCACATATCTCTTGGAAATTCAACAGTTGTTGGACTTATCTAGAATGGCTGCATTTAAGGTAATTTAATGTTCCCATTGTTTTCGTTGTCTTGAGTTTTGTAGACCTTGCCCCTGTATTATTTTGAGCATAACCAAGGACAATTTCATATCTCAAATGTTGGTATTTCCTGAAGATTTTCTGAGGAGGGGCTAAGGGCGGAGATAATTAAGAGTGAATATCTTTGAAAAACCTATTATTTTTGGAAACTCCTCTGTGTGTGTGTGTGTCTATATGTGTGTGTGTATGTGTGTGTGTGTGTGTGTGCATATGTGTTGCGTGCACCTGTAAAGAGTTCATATGGAAGTACCCTATAAGAGAGGATCAATTACTGCTCAGACACAATAGATCATCAGTCCACCACCTGAAGTAGCTGATCTCATTTTGAGTTGTGGGTTGATGGGGGTTGGGGTAGATCCCAGAGACTCAATCAAACAATACAGGCTATTCTGATTGATTATAAATGAGGTATTTAAAAAGTACTTCTAACACGGAATCTATTGTGAGGAAATATCAAAACTGTTAGTGTTGTGTGCATGTGAGTTGGGCTCTATATAAAACACACCCACATGTCCCCAAATTAAAAAACAAAACAAAACTGTAAACCACATTTTTTAATTGTACCTCACTTTAATCTGACATTTTAAAAAGTTCCCCAAGTTTTTCTAATATTCTGAAATTGGGGCTCAGCAAAATGTCTTTTACACATGGTATATTGACTTCAGTGGGACACAAAGGGACATATGATTGTCTTGTATACTTATTTTGGCTCTAAACTGAGTAAGAATAAAAACCTCATTCTCTGCAGTTTTCAGTGTCAGACAGGACATGAGCAAGAAAGAAAACACCTTTAGCCTCAAAGTAATTATTCTCCAGATTCGTAAGACAGGGATGAGTTTTCTTTGAAGTGAAGCAAAACAGAATTTTGTAATACACGTATGCTGCATTGTACACATAACATGCGGACAGCAGGAGGACAATTTTGGAATTTTGGAATCATGTTTTAAAGAGATAGCTTTTGAGGTTTGAACATTGGCATTCTTAATCTGAAGCTCTTTATGTGGGGGAAAGTAACACTTCTATTCCTAAGTAAATTTGAAGGTTAACTCCTGTCAGTGTAGAGAAATAAACCCTTGTGATTTTAAATGTTTGTTTTTACTTCATTGATGAGCTCATGCTCATAAGAATAATACATTTATGTTTTATCCACCGTTTCAAGAAATCACAGAGCTCTGCCGCTGGCACCCTACATGGCTTTCTTTGTAGTCCCACATTTTTGGAAATCATTTTGATATTTCTTCTTTCAGAGAAATGATTTTTACTTTAAAACAATCAACATTGACAAATGTACTACACAAACCCAACTATGAGCATGCTTTTTTGGCAACCATCTGAAATGCAAACTCTCCTGTGACATGATAGATTTGGAACCAAAGATAAGAAGAGAGAAAAAAGGAAAAAAAAAAAAAAAACCAACATTATCTTGCATGGCTGTGCAGCTCAAAGAGAATACATTAATTAACCCAGGAGAGTTCCCAGGAAGCTATACTCAGAAACTGCACCTTTGAAATCTGGTGATCTTTATCCACTGTTGAGTTTGGGTCAAAGATCTTGGACAGGGAAGGAAGAAAGGGAAGACATTCTGTTATAGGAACCAGATGTTAAAAACTGATAAAGGCTGGCCGGCCCCACTGCTGCAAATCTCTAACCCCACCTCCATCAAAAAAGGTGACATTCTCCTTGGATGCCCCTCTGTCCTTCTAGGAGAGAGACACAATCCTGGCGCCGCTTCTTCTCTGGCCTACCTTGTCGAATGGCCCGAGAAGACTAAACAGGTGTTACGTACTTTTGATTTCAGTGCATTTAAATTAATCCTGTCAGCTCAGCTGTTAAAACAACTGTCATCTCCAGCTGTTAGTAATTTTCGACTGGGCACTTTTACAGGTTGCCAAGATCAGCCTGCATTGTGCCTCTCTGAAAGCAGCAGAGTGACAATTTGTGTGTGCGGGTTTTAAAGGGAACTCGTATTATGATGTACAAGCACATAGGAAGCGATCATAAGAGCCCTAAGTTCACAATGCAGCCTAAAGCCTTGTCTGTGTTATAGCTGTGCTCATGCTAAGCACTGCTCCTGCCTGTATCTGGTGGTGTGCTGTATGGTTTCTTGTGCATTTGATTGACATCAACTTAGAGAAAATGGAAGAGGAAGAAGTTACAGGACCAGAGACAGCACTGTATGAGTCTAGAAATGCTATGCATGTCCCAGAGGTTTACAGCCTTCCTCTTTCTCCCAGATGCTCGAATCTCTTGTCCCAGATTCTCTTTCTGAGCACCTCTGCCTTCTCCCTGAGAGCGCGCTGAAATATTTGGTTGGGGGTTAAATTCTTTCCTTTAGAATACTTTAACTCCTAAGGGCTATTTCTTTCTTTCTAGAGGATCGTCAACCCTTGGGATCCATCTTAATGTTGGAGTGGAGAAGTAAGGGCTTTAGAAAATGCTGTGAATTTTCTATGGATAAATTACTGAAATGTGCAGTTATTTAATTCTGAAAAATTAAAAATATTCATTTGCTATTGTGATTGCCTGGAACTCAGGAGTTTTATAAATGCAGTAACATTACAAATTATAAAATGGGAAAAAAAATCACAGGCCTGCCTTTTTGCTTTATGTTGACCGTGAGGTGCAAGGTCTTACCTATAAAATGTATGTCTCAAAATTAGAGACAAATCCTATATTGGTTGTAAATTTCTTATATTAGTGAATAATATAACCATGTGACCAATGAAAACATTTTTCAATAGAATTTACAATAGTCCCAATTTCAGGCTACTCCACAATATTTGGAAAGATGTATTTAAAGGTCACGAACTTGCACTGGCTTCTCTCAAGGGTCCTCCTTCCTCTCAAGTGATTGAGTTTACAAAGGTGAATCTTCTGTGTGGGGAGAGTATCACATGCAGAGCTGATGCAGTTAGAATAAAATGTATCTAGGGAAGCATGTTTATATTCTAACTCCTGTCACTCACCTTTGACCCATCTGTAGCCTTTTCTTTTTTTTTTTCCTGGAAGGAGTTGGGCAGCAGTTTTTCTTGTTCATTCCCTCACAGATCTTCGGGTCACATGCAAGCATATAACACCCTAGAAATATATGGATTTTCAGATATGCACCATGAACTCACCAATTTGGCCCAATTTTGTTTGTCACCCTCCCAATTCATGTATTGATTAAATTTTAGTTGTTCTCTAAACAAAATAACCCTAAAGGAACATGTCTCATGCTGTATAAGTATATAAGAATCATCTGAGTTGTAATAGCCGAGGATTACTGTTTAAATTCAATGTAGCGGTTATTAGCACTACACTTGGCAAAGTTAAGATATAGTAATTCCTCCATAAGAAGAGGACAGTGTGAATATTCTCGTGCATGTAACACAGATACATTGGAAGTTGAAACACTGTTGGCAAAGACAACGGGAATCTTTGACATGACAGGGACTGGTGAAGTACATTACTGTGTATGAACAGAAAAATTGATATGAGATTCATAAACTAGAACTGCTAAGTTCTGGATCTAGGCCGTTCTCCCAAGGCCCATGTGTAATAACTTGGTCCCCACATGGTAGTATGGGAAGTGGTAGGTGACACCTGGTCAGAGCTCTTGTCATTGTTCCTGTGCAGCCTTTCAGGGATGAAGGGCACAGCTCCTCTCATCCTCTTCCCGGAGTTCAGTTTCAGAAGACAGTTTTGCCCCAAAGCAGTGCGATGATCCCCCTCTATCATGAAGTAAAACTTCTCAAATCACGAGCTCAAATAAATCTCTCCTGTGTGTAAGCTGGGTCTATGAAGTATTTGTTACAGTGAAGAAATGCCAGTGGACCCAAGACCTTATCATGGGAGAGAGGGCTATTGTCTGTGTTTTGAGTTGGGAGATAAATGTCTTATTTTAAAAGTATATTTGTATATAAACCCAAGTACTAAAGATTTATCTCAAATTGGTTGTAAAATGTTTTCAATAAATGTTTTGTTTGGCCCATCAATATTTAAATCAATATGTAACTGGTGACGCGGGGATTTTAAAGTGAAAAGTCTGAACAGTGCTTCTATGAAGACTTGTTACTGGTTAATTTTGCTCAGTTTCGGTAAAATCGGATGAAACTGGGCAAAATCATGTGCAAAGAGATCTCATGGAATGGAAACATTTTATATAGGCAAAAGGTTATGGTTGATGGATGGGACCCGGAACAGAAACCAAGGCCCTGAGACTGACATGCATGTGAGCAATTACATCATGGAGCTGTCTTTACTCCCTTTATTTTCAAAACCTTATATGAAAAATATCAGTTACAGAACTCTTTATTAACAGGTGAAAGATTTATGTGATCTGAAGTGTAGGGAGGGCGGGAGAGAGGATCTGGAAGGACTTGAGGGAGAGGTGGAATATGATCGAAATACAGTTAAATCTTAATTTTGTTTTAAATAATAAAAAAGACAATAAAAAAGAAAAAGTTATCTCCCTTAAGGAATAGGTGGAAAGGGATGGAGACATTACTTGGCAGGGAGGAATGCCTGCTGTCCTTGCTGAAGACCCACGTTCAGATCACAGCACTCACGGTGGGTAGCTCATGTCTACATGGGATTGGAGCCAACTCAAGGGCAACCTGACAGCTATGGCCCTTGCAGACACACACACACACACACACACACACACACACACACACACACATGAGAGGGGGGCGAGGGAGGGAGGGAGGGACAAAGAGAGAGAGAGAGAGAGAGAGAGAGAGAGGCAGGGGGAGAGAGGGACAGGGACAGAGTCAGAGACAGAAGGACAGATTAAAATAACTCTTAAAAATTATGTAAAAAGAAGCTCTGGACTCAGCTTTTTAAAGAACGGAACATAAGATCTCAAATTAAAAACAAACATGCCACCTTTCTTGTAGGACATAGTGTTCTTTTGTTCCCAAAGTCATATTTTGCCCCCAATCACAGCAACATACATTATTGTAGGCATGGTGAACGTTGTAGTCCTTGTGACTGGAAAACTATATAGCGAATTGTGGCTTACCTCACAGTTCCTGAGGTTGTGAGTATGTTGTGAACACTATTATTCTTTAAAATCCAACATAAGGAATTAGTGTGATCCGCTCAATGAAATACTGTCTTTTACTGTAGGATTTTCTTCATGCATTTTTCCTGGACAAGCTGCATCTCACACAATAATAGCACAGAGGCACCGGGTTGTGTTTTACATCGATACAGATCCTGGGACTATCAAAGGCCTATTTAAGTTAGGGTGTGCAGGCTTGAGTGTGCGGTGTTTATACTCCAGTTAAACATATCTCCACCACCTACTGGAGAGAGTGTTGCATCAATAGCTTGTCTGGCCATCTCAGTGCAGGAGGCAGAGAGGAGGAGTTGCTGCCTTCTCCTTCCCTTCCCTTTCCATGGCCTTCTGGAGGGATGTAGCTGAGAAATGTTAGAACGGAATACAGAACTCTCACTGGTCACTGGAGGAAAAGACTTACTTGGACCTAGCGACCCACAGGAGAAAAAGTTCACAAAGATGCCATGTTATTCATCATATGAAATGTCCTCAGGTGATGTGGGTGTGGCCCATTGGATGACAGTGTCCTTAGGTGATGTGATGTGAAATATCGAGGGACAGTCGCTTCCTTCTTCAAGGCAGAATGAAGAGTCTGACTTTCAGGCATGGAAAAGCTGAGGTATTATCAATTCAGACCAAGGTATTTGATGAGCATCCAGTAAACAGTAGGACTGGAAGGAGGTATGGAAAAATCAGACTCACAGACATGGACAGGAATTGTAGTTGAAGGTCGGGGGTGGAAAGAGTGTGATAGAGAAGTGTGTGTGTGTGTGTGTGTGCATGTGTCCTTATGTTTGTGTGTGTGTGTGCCAATGTGTGTGATGCACATATGTGCATATCCTTCATGTTGATTCCAGGGTCAAAGCTAGATATCTTCCTTAGTTACACCCATCTTAGATTTTATTATTTTTATTATTATTATTGTTAATCACTTTATTCATTTGCATTTCAAATGGTATCCTCCTTCCTTGTTACCCCTCTACACACACACCCAGCCCATACTCCCTCTCTCCTGTCTCCTTTTGCCTCTCTGAGGGTGCTCCCCTACCCACTCACTCACTCTCACTTCACTGCTATAGCATCCTCCAACTCTGGGGCATCAAGGCCATCCTCTGATCTATCTATCTATCTATCTATCTATCTATCTATCTATCTATCTATCTATCTATCTCTATCTATCTATCTATCTATCTATCTATCTATCTATCTATCTATCTATCTATCTATCTATCTAAAACCATGGATCCCTCCATGTGTACTCTTTGGTTGGTGGTCTAGTTTCTGGAAGCTCTGGGTGGTCCGGTTAGTTGATATTGTTCTTCCTATGGGGTTGCAGTCTCGCAGTCTCCTTCAGCTCCTTCTTAGTTTCTGAGAGTATCTCTCATGATCTTAGCCTTTACCTGTTCTGTCCAAGGAGCCTTGGGGATCCTTCTGTCTCTACTTCTCTAGCACCAAGAAATAACCAGAACCAGCATTTCAAAGGGTTTCTGGGGATACACACTAGTGTTCCCATATTTGTATGGCAAGCACCTTATAGATGAAGACATTTCTCCAGCTACTGTGGTCGACCATCTAGAGAGAGGGGCATAGCTGTGTTTCTAGACATCCTTGAGCTGTCTTCAGAAGACTCTCTGAGAATACTGAGAAGGAGAGGAGGACACAAGGGGAGGTTGATGGAATGCAGTGTTATAAATTCTGGAACAGAGTGGCTAGGGTTGGTGTGGTTGACAGCACAGCCTTCTGTAGTGAGACTTACAAGTAGGCAGTCAGTTACCTGGTCAGAACCCAGATTACAGAACAGCAAGACTGAAAATTATGTGTAAATCAGACTTGGGAGCAAACATTTACTTTTACAGAAAATGGTGTAATGACGCATAGACAATGATCATAGCGAATCTTATTGTAAAAACGGATATGTGGTATACAATGTAGCTGACATTTATTTCCTGGACATCTGAGTCAATGTAAGATTAAGGTGGACTTGGACATAGAGATGTTTAGTCCTCAACTAAAGATAATGTTAGAGACAAATTACATAGACAACCTGCAGGCAGTTCATGTCTTCTGTTTGGGGACAAAAGCCAAAGGTTCAAAGGTTGGTGTGCACTATTGTTGCTGGTTGTACCAGTCACAAACTGAGTGAATGTCATAGTGCAATAACTGATTTCTGTACTTGGTTGAGAGATGCCCAGGGCATTATCATGGCAGTCCTCTGGGTATGTCTGTGTGGTGTTTGAAGAGATTAGACTGCAAGGTACTAACCTAAGAAATGGCTCAATTCCTGATAGATTCAAAATGTGGGTAAGGTTTTAAAGTTGTAGTACTGTGCAAGGAGAGGGATGCTCGGAGAACTCAGGCCACTGGGGGTATGCTTAACTGTGTCTTGTCTGTCTGGACCACTTCCTACTGATGCTCTGCTCTGTCTGCCATGAGCTACTCAGTTCTCTTCCACCATGCTCTCTCCACCAGGATGGATGCAAGCTCAGAAACTGACCAAAGCACAACCTTCTTCTCTTCCTTCTGTTGCCTGTCTTGGGCATTTTGTGACAGTGACAAGGAAATGGACTCCCATGTGTCCACTTCTCTTGGATGAAGGTCTGCATTAGGAGTTCTCTGATTGAGATGGTGGGAGGAAACTGTTTTCTCAGAATTTGTTCTATATCTAATTATAGTTGTTTTGTGACTTTCCCAGACACTAGCTTTCTTCATTTGATAATTGGCAAGTGAATGCTGGAGACCATTGCCATCAGTTTTCCAAAGGAAGGTTAGAATATGATGATTAGAAAGCTCATTTAATGATCTAAAATATCTGGTTAGTTTCTTCTAAGTGTAAAATATATCAATGAATATTATCTGAATTCAGAAAGAAAAGTGTACTTGATGGCCAAATACCACTCTAACTTAATTTATAAAATTAACTGAAAACTTGTATTTGAATTAATGTTGTCAAAAGTATGGAAACTCCTAGGCATAAAAAAATCTATTCTTAGTAAAGTATATTTTTGTGTATATAATATAGGAAATCTTACAGTCTACTATTTGACTGTATCACACCTCTTTCCTGTATAAAAGTTACATTCATTTTTGAGAAATCATTTCAGTAGGAATATGGATTCACCCTTTTGGTTTCTAGTGTGTTAGAAAATTAAAAGATGATCATGATTTCCTTTGTCTTTGAAGTGCCGCCACTGAAGTCTGCATGCTATACATGATGGGGTAGGAACTCACCAAACAGTGGTTGTAGAGCATCACCCATCTCTCTATGCTCCCATCTTTCCCCTTCTCCCCACCACATTCCCTTCTTTTTCTTTCTGCAGATATTGGAATGGATCTTCCTGTCTATTATGGGTAGTTAGTCTGAACCATTGAATTCTGTTGATGTGCTGTCTGTATTGGGCGGGGGGGGGGGGGCATTACCAAACCTCCCAGAGCCAACTGCCAGAGAGGGAGGAAGACTCCTTCCTCTTTCCATACAGTGTCTTGGGAGCAGTGACTCAGCAGTTGTGCCTGGCATGGCGCCATGCACCTACAATCCTTCCATTCAAGAGGAAGTGGGAGGAGAGGGGGCACATGTTGAGAGTCATCCTTGGCTACAGAGTAAGTTCCAAGCCATCCTTGCCTGCAGATTAGGGCCTTGTCTCATAAAACTAAAGAAAAAAAAATAAAGCAAGACTGAATGCAACAACGGTATTGATTTTTCCCCGGAGGGTTTCTCCAAGTGGGCTGAGTCTGGGTGAACTGTTTCTTAGCAACAGGACATGCTGATCAATAGGTCCACATTTCAAAATGGTCTCTCAGTAACTTGATGCTTTGTATTAGTATCATAATGAATTTTATATTCTATAAGGTAGGACGATAATGGTTACACATATTAGAAAGAAGGCAAGTGTGAATGCTTGCCTCTTCAGAAGGTCTTTCTTTGTTGGGATGGCTTCTGTTGCCAATGCAGTCTGCCATGTGAACATCTGCAGGGCTCTGTCTCTCTGAAGGCCCCACTCTAGAGAAGCATCTAACCTGACAGGTGTGAGAGGAAAGCGGCAAGAACAGCATTTTCTGCTTTTCAGCTCTACTCATAGATTAGCGCTCTGGGTACTTCATGCTTTGAATGGGTTTTGCTCCAAGTTCATTTCATTTTGTAAAGTGACAGCTACACTTCCAATCATTGTGTTCAAGTTTTGTAGTTTCCAGTCTTTGTGTCCTTCTGACTTAGTTCTTCGGTTCATCTACCTGACCATGGCTTATTCCTCTGTGAGCAAGTTTCATGGACTTCTCCCTGGGTTGGGGTATGGAGTGGCCACAGTTTTGTGAAAGCTCTGTAGGTGTTGGATACCAGAGCTAACCATCATCATAATTACATCCATGACTATGCGCATTGGATCTCAGTCTGTGTATAAATCTGTTCTTTTGTAAAGGCACAGCTATAGGAGGCCATGTTATAGCTTAATTTAAATTTTGTACTCAATTTCAGTATCACCAGAGTATTGTATTGGAATAATATGATTGAAAATTAATCTAGATTATAACTTATTGCAAAATGCAGTATTTCCATCTTTAAATCTCTACAGATAAAACAAACACTCTGTGTGTGTGTGTCTGTGTGTCTGTGTGTCGGTGTGTGTGTGTCTGTGTCTGTGTGTCGGTGTGTGTGTGTCTGTGTCTGTGTGTCGGTGTGTGTGTGTGTGTCTGTGTGCCGGTGTGTGTGTGTCTGTGTGTCCGTGTGTCGGTGTGTGTGTCTGTGTATGTGTGTGTATTGTGTATGTTTATGTGTGTGTGTCTGTGTGTATGTGTGTGTATCTGTATATGTGTGTATGTGTGTATGCTTGTGTGTGTCTGTGTGTGTGTCTCTGTGTCTGTGTGTCTGTGTGTCAGTGTGTGAGTGTCTGTGTATGTGTGTGTATTGTGTATGTTTGTCTGTGTGTACGAGAGAGAGCATGCGAGCACATGCATGCACCAAGGCATAAATGGAGATGTCAGGAAATAACCTTTGGTTATTGATTATCACCTTCCCACATTTTTACACTCCTTGAGCCAGTGCCTCTTTGCTGCTTTGCAAGCCATGCTAGCTTGCCCTTGATCTCCTGGAGCATCTACTGTCTCAGCTTTTTGTCTCTGTCCCTAGAGGTGTGCTAGGGTTCCAGATGTCTGTTCTCCTGTGTCTGCTTTGACTTAGGGTCTAGACTTCCAAAGCCTGGTTGTCAGGCTTGTATGGAAAACACTTTTACATATTCTGCTATCTCTAAAATATACATATATATTTTTAGTTTTTATATTCACAGAATTTCATTCAGAAACCAGTATAGTTCTGTTCTTTGGTCTTTTAAATCTTCACATGTAAAAAGTATGTTCTTTAATGTTCTGTTCAATAAATAATCTTGTTCACATTAGTAATGCTAAGACTATTCTCTTTATTGAATACCTTACAAATGTCTAAAATACTATGAAAAGGGTTTGACCTTTCCCCAAGAATAACTGTAGCAGCCATTCAGTGTTTACTCGGTGACATTTGTGGCACAAAGTTCAAACACTGTCTTCTTATTAAAGAGCAGTCTGCTCCAGTTTCTTCCATAGGCTGATGCCATGCTATTCCATGTTTGAGCCGGTTTCACAATTCTGTTTGGCCATTTTGTAGCATCAGAAAAATAGGATGGGCTTTCAATTGTTTGTTTTGAACTATTGAGCATCTTACAAAGAGCTCATAGAACAGCCAGGTGTTGTGGCACACATCTGTAACCCCAGCTCACTGCACCCCCAGTTGTGGCTCACATCTGTAATCTCAGCAAAAGGGCCAGGTGTTCAAGGTCGATATAGGAAGTTTGAAGCAAGCTGCAACTTCAGAAAATCCTATCTTAAGGTAATTTTAAAAACCAGTTGTATTAGTTCTTGGAGAATTCCATATATGCTTTATCATATTCAACCTCCTGCCACAGCTCTTACCATATGTACCCAATCTTTCTGTATCCACCCAAGTTTTTGTGTTCTTTAAAAAAAAATCAAGACCAGCCCATGCTGGACCAATGTTCTTGAATGTGTAGTCTTCTCCTACAATGTGGTCAACTTACTAGAGACTGCAGTCTTAGAGATTATCTGACCCTCTTCAAATCAGCTAACAATTGCCAAGAGGTTCTCAGGTAGGGATGCGACTTTCTGCCATAGCTTCACCATGCTAGAATTTGGTCTGGCTTGGGCCCGCATGCTTGTATATGCTGTCCTACCTTCTGTGAATTCCTAGGTTGAGCTGCCCTGCTGAATGCAGAAGGCACGGTTTCCTTTCGGTCACCTCTGATTCTCTCGCTGTTCTACCCCTTTTCTACAGCGAGCCCTGGAAGGAGGAGCTGCTGTATATGTGCTCCATGTAGGGCTGAGAACTCCACAGGCTCTTATTTTCTGCACCTCAGCCAGTCGTGGACTTCTATGTTAGTCGCAATCTACTGCAATTAAAACAATTGTTTAAGGTCAAACAGACCCAGAGCTGACTACATTGTTGAGGAAAAATGCTGCTGTGTCGATTCTGCAAGTTTGTTTTCATTTTTAGGTCTTTCAGATCTCCTCGATTTCCTTAATAAACATTAGAGGAAGGGTTCAGATCTCACGCTACAGACAGACAGCTTTGTATCCAGGACATAAACTGTTATTATAACATGGACCCAGTGTTCAAATTACCAAATAGTGAATCTGAATAGCTTAATATGCTTAGAAATTCTTATCTTTTATTCTTCAAATCCGTATCTTCTAGAAGATACCAACATAGAATAGTATGAAAATATGGATGAAAGTATGAAAATATGGAGCCCGGTTATGTTGTTGCAAGAGACAAAATGATAATCTTTTATTGATGAATAATATTCTACTATGGATAAGTAGCTCATGTTCTTTATCAATCCATCCATCATTGCACACATGGGTTGATTCTCTATCTTGGCTGTCACGACTAATATTGCAGTAGGAATGTGCATACAGACATATAGATCCTCCTGTCTCTATAGAGACATACACAAACAAAAAAAATTACTGGCCTAAAATTGTAATTCTCCTTTGACATTTCAGAAACAAGACATAACTATTAGATGGATATGTGTCTGAAATTGTATGTTTGAGTATGTAGATGAACTTGTACTTCCATGTCCAGGGTTTCTAGGAACTTTGTGAAATTAATTAACCATAGAGTATAAGCTTTATTTACATGAAATAAGGCTGTCATATAAGTTTCTGATTATACAACCAATAAAAGAGTACAGACATTTACATTCTAGTGTTTTAGAATGGTACACATGAGAGAAAAATGCAAGAATGTTTGTGTGTGCCACAGGTAAGACACTCCATTATAACTGGAATGCAATTAGGCAGATATAGTTAGAGTCCTTGTGGTGCCTAGTATTCTAGGAGCAGGAGATATCATAGAGAAGAAGGAAAAAACCCTTATATTTATGATTCTCTGCTATGAAAAGTCAGAGTTTAAAACATAGAAAATTAGCTTGTTCAATAAGCAGAGATATTGGGAAATCAATACAAGTAGTGGTCAAAAACAATAGGAAAATGTGTAAATCTCCCCATTGAAAAAAATGTATTTAGAAAAATACATGAAGTCATTGAGTGATCCTCAATCTCTCGAAAGAATTTTCCAGTTAGGAAAAGAATAGTGGGAAGCATATGTCATGATTGGATATACACACACAGATACACACAGACACACACACAGACACACACACACAGACACACACACACACCACTGGCACATGGATGGAATGTGCCAAGGGAGGAGAGGGCAAGGGAGTGATCTCACAGAAGAAAGGGGGCCTGGGATGTGCACTGCAAGCTCTTGGGGGACCTTGGGCAGCAGGTCCAGGTGGTGCCTTTACAGCTACATAGAAGACATCGAAGAAGAAAATTTTTCTATAGAATAGTTGCAAAGTTGTAGAGGTCTCATGTGTTTGCCCAGGGTCTGCACACAGAAACTTAAGTCAAAGGAGACTCAGTAGTCTCACTATTACATCATAACTTGTGAATTTGGTAAGCTGATACACGGCACTGTGCTTTGTAGAATAGTTTATCCTGCCTGTAAGATGGCCACGTATAGGCTCAGCAGTGCAGACAGCTCTGAGCTACTGCTGAAAGGCTACTGAGGAAACAAATTTACAGACATCAATGTCCTTTTGCAATCTGATTGTGTTAATACCAGTATGAAAAAAGGAACTCTTCTATTTTTGAAGGGTTCAGCTAATTAAGATGCTAAAAGACCAGGAGGGTTTCAGGAATTGTATTTAGGAAAATGATTTGAACTGATTAAGCATCAGTGTTAATTAAGGCCACTTTGAACCTGGGTACATTTTTAGATTTTTTATTGAAGACAGACTCATGTTTTGATTTTAAATATGTATAAACTAGTTACTAGTTCTTGTTTAAATTTTTATTATAAAAATACCACCATGTAAACATCAGCGCTTGGCCCAGCTTCTTTCATGTGTGGATAAATATATTTTAGCACAGGGCTTGGAGTGTAGAAATGTTTCAACATTGCCCCCACATGTATGTAGTACTCCACAATGATAACTCCCACATGTATGTACTGTTTCACAAGCAGGAATCAATGCAGTAAAATGGAATGGAAATTGCCATATTAAAGAGACAATTGAGCCTGTCATGATGAGAACCCCAGACCCTACAATTTGTAATTAGGAAAACATGGTCTTCATTTAAGAGATAGCTTTTAAGAGTTCAACTCAGTTTCAAAGTTTAACCCAGACATTTATTTCCATCTACATGGTTACCAAGAAGGTCCAATGACGTAGGAAGATCCCATACTTGTTAGACTCTTACTCTTGGCCCAGTTTGCCTACATTCTCTAACTTCGTCCTTCATGATGTGATTGTTAGGAGTCAACTACTCAGTGGACTCTGCATGTGACCTTTGACTGCTGGTAACAAGATTTCAAATATAAATTGCTCTACCCTTTTGCTAACATATCCTTCAAGGTTATCTAGAAGACTTTGGAATAATGATGCACATTCCCTGCTCTCTCCTCTGCACATCAACGTCTAGCTGGCTTCCACAAAGCTTGCACTGTTATTGAATTGCCTCGCGTACCACTAAGAAAGGAAGGATTTAACGTTTGCAGGCAAGTATTGTAGGGAAAAAAACACAGTAGTGACTGTGTATAGTTCGGGTTGTAAACACCATGAATTCATCATAGTTTAAAAGTATTCATCACAACTAAATTGAAGCTCAAAGGATTCGCTCCATGATTGAGCATTGAGAGGTAACAGTTAGGGGTTTTCTAGATATCCTTTTATGTGGGAGAACAGGAGTTACATATAAGAAGGTTCAGACTCTTAAATTACACCCTTCCTTGACCTTGCAATCCAGACTCAGGAGTATTTTTTAGTTTATTAGTTAAATACTACCCAGCTATTTAAATATAAGAAAGCTCTATTCTTTGAAGTTTTTTTTCCCTCAAGGAGGGGAAAATAGTAATCAATACAGATGTTACAAATAATTCTATATTTTATATACACATGTGTATGAATGCAAACACACATTTTCCTGAGGGTGGCCATCCGTACACTGTGGCTTCATTGTACGGCAGGAACCATCAGAAATTCTTCCCTCAATGCACAGCGACACCTCTGTTGCCTGGCTAGCCCTTCCCACAGAACCCCCATTCAGCATTTCCCCCCCTGTTTTCCTGGATTATTTGAACAGTTAATAGGCACATACACATGAGCACACACTCACATGCAAGCTTCCCCACATCACAAAAACCACCCTCACATCAGACTCCACCGAGTCTCCGTTTAGCCACAGGCAGGACCTGTGTCAACGCTAGTAAAAAGGGATCCAAAGCAAGTAGAAAAAGGTGAAGTTTGAGGAACATAGTTTTGGTACAGAAAGGGAACTTGTATTCAAAGTCACAATATAACTTTTATTCAACCAACAGAATGAACCTCTAAAGCAGCTCTTGCAGGGGCTTTCCATGGACTTGGTGTGCCTTGAAATCTCCCACAGCGGCCACTAAGAAAAACAAGTTCTCAGATATATCAACAGATAAATGGATGGCTCATAAATAGATGAATAGATATTGATAGATGACAGGTAGATATAGATAGTTATAGATAGATAGAGAGATAGATAGAGAGATAGATAGATAGATAGATAGATAGATAGATAGATAGATAGATAGATAGATAAAGGTATGATGGAGAGATGATCAATAGATTCCTGGTAGATAATAAATGATAGATAAATAGATGATGGTTAGGAAGATAAATAAATGGTAGGTTATAGATGATAAATATATGTATATATTTTATATATTTATATTATATTTATAAAAAGTATATTAAAGTTATATAAATAATATATATTTATATTTACAAAAAAGAAAAAAAATATATAGAGAGGTAGAATTTTCAGCAGTGTAGACAGTAGATGATACCTTACTCTTTAGCATTGCTATGTTCTGAAGAAGCCACATCCCAACTTATGTGTCCTGCCCCCATGGAGCACTGAAGAACACCAATGTGTGCTTGAATTTCCCAACTCAGCTTTAAGCACAGCAGCCACAAGGAAAGGCCCAGCAACCACACCCCCGAGTAAGGTTACTTTTTATGTTGCGATTCTTCTATCATAAACTTTATAAGAATGCTACATAATAATACACAAATAATACACGGCCTGGGTGTGTTAAGTGAAGCACTGTAGTTGAAAGACTCTTCTGTTTTTTTTTTTTTTTTTTTGGTTTTTCGAGACAGGGTTTCTCTGTATAGCCCTGGCTGTCCTGGAACTCACTTTGTAGACCAGGCTGGCCTTGAACTCAGAAATCCGCCTGCCTCTGCCTCCCGAGTGCTGGGATTAAAGGCGTGCGCCACCACGCCCGGCCGAAAGACTCTTCTAAAGAGACAGCCAACACTTGCACACATGTCTCCCCTGGAAGCCAACGCTTGCACACATGTCTCCCCTGGAAGCCAACACTTGCACACATGTCTCCCCTGGAAGCCAACGCTTGCACACATGTCGCCCCCTGGAAGCCAACGCTTGCACACATGTCTCCCCTGGAAGCCAACGCTTGCACACATGTCGCCCCCTGGAAGCCAACGCTTGCACACATGTCTCCCCCTGGAACTTCCTTGATGACGGACATACTGCTTCCTTCATACAGCATTACCAAGGGACACAACGTCACTGACCTTGATATGACTTGTGATTTTACTTTTTTTCTTTTAAACTTCATGATGATATGAAAGTAACACACAGAAGAAATGGCACTTCAGATTCTGAGCTTGGATGCTGTCCTGGCCCTTGCACTATAGACATACACTCAGAGTTCACAGTGGAGGCTGAGCAGCAGCTGGCCTGTAGCTCTCTGTCAATCCTGAGGGTAAAAAGCCACCGTTTGGTGCAGCCTTAGGCAGTTGGTTGACATTAAGTATGCTATGTGCACCAGTTTTCCTTCTGACACAGACTGCATTGTAGCTCATGGAACTGAGGGGGACCTGGAACTTTTTGATCTTCTCTCCTCTATCTCCTGGTCCTAGTAATACAAGCATAGTGTACCACACCCAGTTTTATTTCATTCTGGGTAAACTTTCTCAGCAAGTACTCCACCAACTGAGACATACCCCAAACCAAGAAGGCATTTAGATTTAAGGTATTTTCAGTTTATAGTGTATTTCTTGGGATGTGATTGTATTATCAGTTAAATCTATTTCTGAGAAACTGAAGTGTCTTGCTAGTCACAGCAGCGAACACCTATTAATTCCAGAATTTGGGAGGTAAAGGCAAGGGTTTGTGTTTGAGGTCACATCCTGAGATCAGAGCAGACTTGAGTTATGGTGAACACTGTGCCAATGCCTGCTTGCTTCCCTATAGGAAGAGCTACTTTTCTCTACACCAAATAAACAAATTGTAAACTGATTGGCTCACTACTTCATATAGGAGTATGGAGTCTCACAGACACGTTTCTAAAAAGACTCACAGAAACTATTTAGGTACCTTGGCAGAAGGGGCTTTTTAAATGTTCTTATTATAAAGAGCGCAACATGTTTTCAGTAAGGATTGTTTTTCTCATCTCTGATAAATGAGGCACCAAGACACGGATGGCTATAGCCTATTTTTCTAATAAAATGGTAAAACAAATCATTGACATTTAAGCCACCAGGAGCCCAGTGGAGAGTGGGCCCCTGCTTTCTATCAGTTTTTCTTAGGAGTCCCACTCCACCATGTAGCAAGAGCCAGTTGGAGTGATGTGTGAGCAGGTGACTCCCTAACAATGGCCCTGACAGCTGCATGGGTGTGCTCTCTACAGCTTTCATGGTAGGGAGGGTTTCTCAGGTAGACCAGATGTAGAGTTAGAGTTGTAAGTGTACTTACTGAATATATAATTAAGTATTGCTAAGCAAATGTGTACAGAAATGTTCCTTTTATATTCACTAAAATTAAGCCATAATAATTGTAAGTCCATTAAAGAAAATATCAGTAGTGCCTTTCTGTTGATAGGGCATTATAGTAAAGAAAATCTGTATTTTTTTCTAAATGCTTATTGAAAATGCTTGTCAACTCATTTTGCACTAAATGCTTCACAGAAGGATGTACAAAGAAACAGATATCAGTGTAGGCTCGTCTCTAACGAAGCAATTGTAGCCAGCATAACAACATTGTTGTAATGCCATAGAGTCATGCTGTCATTGTCTCATGTTGGTATATGATGTTGGTGCTAGGTCAAGTATTATATGTATGTGTGGATATATATATATATATATAAACAGCAAGGGGGATACTTTGACTATTCATATTCCCTTGATCTCTATTAGTCGGTTTATTGGTATAGCTAAGACTTCAATCTATATTGCACATGTGATCAGGGAGTGAACATCCATGTCTTGCTTTTAGCCTTAGTGGAAATACATTGAGTTTCTTTCCATTCAAGATGGTATCGGCTGTGTGCTTGCTGTAAATTGTCTTAATTATCTTGAGGTTTATCCCTGTCTTCCTAGTCTCTTCAGGAGTTCTATTTTGAAGGGAAGTTGTATTTGCCAAAGGCTTTTTATTTTGCACTGAGAGATATGTATTTTATTCTGAGTATGTGGTAGATTTTATTTACTGATTTTCCTATGTTGACCCACATCTACATCTCTGCATCTCTGTGGTGAAGCCAAACCTCATTGTGGTAGCTTGTATATTTATGTGTTCTCAAATTCAGCTTACAAGTAGTCTATTGAGCATCTATGCATCTGTTAAGAAGGAGATCCCTTGCTGTGTTGCAGTAAAGGCAGGGCTGGCAAGCACTGGATCCTAAGAAGGTCTGTCCTCTGGTCCTAGCCTACCTTGTTTCATACTACTCTGTTCATCTGTGAACACAGGCATGTCTGTATTATGATGACATGGCACAATTATAACACACACATGTATATTTCATGTACTGGTTTCAACAACTTGCTGCTTAACTCCGCCATTAGTTTGCGTGTTCATACTCTACACAGGACAGCACTTGAGGAACGAGGGAGAAAGGGGGGATTTAGACTTCTGTGGTCATACTCTATTCTTTGATTGCAGTTTCAATGGCTGCTATGAACACACAGGAGGTTCATGCTTGTGTGGGAGTTTCATTTGTCTTCATTTGGCTCAGTGCTTCTGTATCATTGATATATGTAAGTTGCTATTTGTAACTGGGTACCACAGTGTCTTCCTTTATTCCTTCTGGGCATTTCCAGCATCGCTTTTCTTATAGACCTACTCCAGAATCCACCTCTAGCCACCAAGACCTAGCAGATTAATATTTCACAATTTTAGTACCTCATGAATGACAACTGAAAAAGTGTGTCACAGGGTAAGTACCTTTTTAAAAACTTTAAATCTTGGAGCCATTCAGGATTCAGATGTATTTTATTAAGACTTCTTGGAGACAGAGGTGAGACTATAGCTTGGTTGTTAGAATGCTTGCCTAGATGCACACATACCAGGCTTTGGTTCCTAGCACCTCTTAAACCCAGGCAGAGGGACATGTACCCTAGCTCTCTGTGGGAAAATGCAGAATAACCACAAGTTGAAGACCATCCTTGACTACATAGGGTGTCCATGGCTAGCCTTGCCTACATGTGATACTGTCTCCAAAACATACAAATGTATCCATACACAGACACATAGAACATACACACAGAGAGAAACACACATACACACACAAAATCCACACTTAGTAGCATTGAAAAGTTAGCATATATATATGTCTACTTAAAATTGAGAGACAAATAAGAGATGAGCCTAAGTTTAGTGGATGTTCTGTGCGAGCAAAATTTGTACATGGGAAAAGCTTCGGGCTCTTCCTCTGCTTTATTTGCGTGGTTTTGTCTTGGATTTGAGGTTCTGGAGTCTTCAGAGTTTTCACACACATTTGCTGGGTTCATCTTAAGACAACAGCTTGGTGAGAAAGGGAAGCAGAGGCGAGTCACCTTCATGTGGGTGCTCAGGACCTTCTGGGAACCATTTCTCAAGAGGGAATGTGGGAGCAAGGTCTGACAGCCTGCAAGATGGAAGATAACATGAGTGGAGGGGAGGTATCCACAGAGCAGGTGGGTGTCCCTGTGGGACCCGACACAGCACTGAATTGCTACATCTGGACCCTAACATTCCTCATGTGCAGCAAAGTGCACCCAAGTTCTGTGAGGCGTTCCTGGATATCTAGCCAAAAGCATCATTTTACAGTGTTGATCATGGGGAGAGTAGGGGAATTAAGTCCCTCATGTGGGTTATAAAGAGAATCGCTCACCTAAGGATCATATGTGACAGAGACTGCTTCTGACACGAAAAAGACAAAAAGTTCTTGTTCTCTTCCAACAACCAGTTCTGATTACCTTCCCTGCACCGCACTGGCACACTCTGTTTTGTGAGTGGTAGTTTAAGTTCACTAAGATCTTTTACTGGACAGTACATGAATCTATGTCTATGTTCCTAGAACAGATACTTGAATATTGTTCCACACACAGATCCAAAGTTAGACATACATTTTACATTTATATGATTAGGGCATAAGTATAAGACCATTTTATCCTGATAGTTTTACTCTGTCATCTTCTAATTTTCTCTGACAACCCTCTCTCCCCTTTGACAAGAATCTTATTAGAGAAAGGCACTACTTTTTGGGTTTGCCGTTCGTCCTTTCTGGAAGCGTTATTGTCTCTGATAATATACTAATATCCACTAAATACAAGGTGCCTCCTCAGTCACCGTTTAGAAGTTAGTTCCTGACGCTAGGTTCCTTACCTATGTAAAGAATTCTAAGTGGTGGCCACAATTCACAAGACCTGATAGGCTTGCTGTTGTAGTTTTTAATAGGCTGAATCTGTAACAAAATTGGTCCAAACTTTAATATTCGACATGCACTCAAAGAGCCAAGTTGTAGGTAAACAGGCGACCCTGAACTTCACACCGTGAATAGTGGTGGTAAAGTGTTCAGAATCGCTCTTACTGTAGGCAGGGTGCTCTGAAACGTATGGCTCTCTCTCCAGCAAAACAGGTGCTATTCCAAGCATGCTTACTTGAACAGGCCGTGTTGGAAAGCACAGAACTGATGCATATGATTTATCACTCCATGCACATAGTTGGGCCCCATTAAGGGTCTCTGGCTTGTGTGGGTCTAATCCCCAACCCTTGGTGATAAGTACTTGTGCCCCTGTATTGTTAGTGTATCTGGGTTACTGGTAGGTAGATCAGAGATCTGAAGACTAGATCTGTTGATTTATGACTAGAAAATTACCAGAGATACTTTAAAAACTTGGGAAACACATATCTGGATGCCACCGGTAGAAGGATTCAGGATCAATTTACATAGTCACGATAATGGGGAGAGTTGAGAGCTAAGTCCCTCCTGTGGTAAATGTAGGGTTATAAAGAGAATAGCTCAGAGAAGGGTACATATGTTTGTGACAAGACTGAATCTGAGATGAGCTACGGCTGCCTACGAACTATAAGAAGAGCCAGGAAAGATATTTAAAGCAAAAACCTACAGTTGAGTTTCATAAAATTCCTGATGAGTTACCGCCTCAATGCACGATGTGCTTGGTGTTGGGATATTTTCTTCTAACAATGCCTTTCTCAAAATCTCCCAGTATTGTAATATATGCTAATGTGTATTTTGCAAAATCATGACACTTAAGAAGTGATTGTGACACAATAAAATTCACATAAACACGGGGAAAATTATTTAAGTGGTGAAAAATAATATCTTCTGGCAATTAAGGAGAACGCATAAAGGAGGAAACGGCAGCGACTGCTGCAGCTCCCACGTTTGCTTTGCCATTTTCCCGTTATTACTGTAGCGATCTTCGCACGGAGCCCAGATTGCTAGGTGCACGTTTTCTGTGCTGAGGCTCTTTAGGCACAGATGAAAAGGAGTTATTGGTTTGCTTTGCCCTTCGCTCTCTTCAGAATACTTTAGAGGAAGCATCCTGTGACAGATACCGTCAAGAACAACTTCCTTGAGATGAGCTTCATCAAGGGGGGAAGTGTGGTTTGCTGTGGCCTGGATTGGGTGTCTTTTACTCGTATGGCCAGCTTCCGATTTCCTTGTTTGGGTTGAGTACCTATTCTCATCCTTACACACGTACCCTGGCATCCAAAACCAGACTGGATTCAGTTACCTGCATCCAGACGGCAAAATTGAGCTGCTTCTTCTACCACCGCCCTGTGTGTGCTCTTGTAGACCTCAGAATGAAACTCGGCATATTTGTAAAGGCGCTTGTCTCTTCTAGATCTCTTAAAAGTTGTTTGCTTGCTTTCCAGGAGTGGAAGAGAAGCTTGTTACTTTAGCACATGAGACGATGAGTAGCTGGGGACTGACTTCATATTTTCCCACGTGCTGCTAAGAAATGGGCTGGTTTACACGTGAGCATTTCAAAGCTGCTTCTGCCTTGAAACTCAGTATTTGAGGCAGGTTAGTCAGAAACGCTAAACGAGATGAGTCCTTCTTGCCTGTAAGGGATCGGTTCCAAGCCCACGCGGGTTCCTGAACGCACATTCAGAGCCGATCCATATGGATACTATCTGTTTTCGTTTTTCTACACAGTTATGATAAAGCTTATGAAATAGGAACACAGAGAGATTGACAGTAATTGCTATTGATAAAACAGGGCAAGCTTTAAGAATACATTATGTGTAATAAAAGAAGATAAAGCCTCCTGAAGGACTGAAGTCAAATATTAGCACCCACTGTAAAGCAACCCTTAGAGACGAGCTGACTGTCACATGTGCCACAGACATAAAACTTGCCTACAGTTAGAAAAATATATTTTTGAAGTTAAGACTTAAGAAGTCTGTTTGAAATACATCTGCCACATCCCTTCCAGATAAATGCTAGGGAAAGGGAGCGCATTGCTCGCGTGTGCTAGCTGGAAGCTTTCCCGGTAGTAGTGAGGCTCGTAGTGACTCACTCATATATTCTGGGCAGCTCCTGATTGATAGCATGTGGCCCAGGAACAGCTTCAAACCGTCTCACATTGGTGTTTAACCCATGAGTCATTGCTCCTAATCTATGCGCATGATGTTTTAATTTAAGAAATACTGAGTTCTCCTTTAAGAACAGGCTGGAAATTGACAGACTAAAACCCAAGAGGGATGGGAGCCCTTCCTTCACGTGTCATTGACTAGAAAGGATAGTTTCCATTCTGCCCCTGTGAAGGCCAGTTCTAGATGGAATAGTGGGGAGCCCCACGTGCTCCTTCAAGATTGCAGGAAGTAAGTGCCTTTGCTTACTCTTCAATCTGCGTCCTCTCTTCCTGCTTCCCCTTCACATCTGCCTGTTCCCTGTCTCCCCTCCTTCTCCTCTCCTCCTCTGTTAAATACATTAACTGCCTTACCTGAAACCTGGATTTCTTGCCTGAGTTGTTTTATTGTTTCTGCCTGTGCGTAGTATAGATTTGTGGCTTCTATTGAGGGTTGGGGGAGATTCTTTTCCACTTGAATGTGATATTGTTTCCATATGAATAAAAGAGCCACAGATCAACTTTATATATAGTTTATAAACAATTACATATATATACACATATATATATATATATAATATTGCTAGACTTTTTTATATTTATAGGCTTCTTTAGCTGTAACACACCACCAATATATAATATAGTGTTACGCTTTAAACATAGTTTCTTCCTCTATTCCTATTAGGTAGTACCTGCCACAGTTTTTATCCAATTAATACTTATTAAATTGTTTTGACTCATAATATAGAATTATTTGCTTAAGCTGATCTGAAACATATAATCTACACTCTCTAAGTTCTTGTTAATGCGAATCAAGATCTGCTGTGCCAGTCTTGGCCAAAGCTCAGCAGAAAATAGAATATTCATATCTGGTTACCAGAGCTCTAGGCGGACTAAGAGTTCCTCAGTTTCCTCTGTGGATGGAGGCAGGAATTCATCATGCTCCATTCTTAGGCAGAGACACAATCACTTCTATTAAACAATGCTTTAGCATGATATCATTAGTCTGCATTGAGGAGTTTAAAAAGAAAAATTCGTGAAAACAGCTATTATGAGAATGCGGTTCGCTGAATCAACTCCAGTGTTCCTTCCATTAATGAGGACCCGGAAGACAGTTCCCACTCAGGTTTGTGTGCCACCAAGCTCTTGTCACACCTAGAGCTAACTTAGTGTCACCTGATTCATTTGATAGAACCAGAAGCAGCTTAGGCAGTAGATCTTGGTGGTATAAATCCCCAGAAAGCATGGTGGACCCTCAGTTAAAAGTGTCATATGGTGGCATGGATCATGGCATTTTATTTCAATTTTCTCTTCTGTATTTCTAGGTTTTATTATGGCTGCCTTTTATGCCTTCTTCTAACTCTAGCTCTTTATGCCCTTAATGTTTTTCTATCCTTTTCTCTAACATCATTTTACCTTAGTGCTTGACCTGCCTCTTGTCCCAGCTACAGGAATCCCAGATGCAAATGACAGACAAGCAATGGAGTAGCCTCTATTCCCAACTCTCAGTCCAACCTGCTGACACAAAAATCACCTTCCCATTTCTCCAAACCTCTTCTACCCTCCAAGTTCAGCTGTAATAGACACCAGCATGGAACCTCTTGTTACAATGTCATGGATTCATAACTCAGCTTTGCTAGAAGCTTCCACCATGCTTCTAGACTTTAACACATAGCTATGCAAATAGGAAGTATTATTGATAGATTGGATGACAGCAGGCACTCTGGGTTATTTCTACAATAGAGCCATGTGTCTCAGTGTTGCGTGCTGTTAATAAGAACCTTCAATTCCCAAGTTAGCAATGGAAATTCCTTCTGAGGAATATGATTATGATGATAATTAAATTGATATAGGTTTATTTCAGATGAGTGCATTCATCATATTTGCAAATGGTGTGTCAAAGCAAACATGTAGCTCTCCTTTAGCCATGAATATGCAGAATAAAGGCTTTCACAAGTTTTTCAATACAACTCCATAGTGCAGCTGGGCCAAGGATTCAGGGGACACGGGTTCTTGACTGCACCCTGCTTAACAAAATAACAATAGCATGTTGTTTTACAATACCAGTTCCCTATTTGTGTCATGTTTAAAATGACTCTTGGTGATATTTTATAGCAGTAGTTTTAGGATGAATAAGATTTTAGGTTCACAACATTCTCTACTGAAGCACTATTGATATTAGAGAGCTTTGCTTTTTTCTTTTATAGATTCAAAAAATATCTTAACCCCAATGCCTATAATCATTACATGTCTACACTTTTACATTTTTGGTATTTTCAAGGAACTAAGCATTCTGAAGCTACACAGTCACACACATGCACACACACACACACATTCCCACATGTACATACACACACTTGTACATGTATACACACATGTACATTCTTATATACACATGTACATTGCACACACATACACATACACACAAACACTCTTACACATGCATGCACATACTTATATACACATACACACATATACATACACACATGCATATTCTTATACATACACGCACATACTTATACCCACATACACATGCACACACACCATGTACTTTGTTTTACTCACTGACTCACTGTTATATTTCTGTGAGAACACGCCAGGACCAAGGCTACTCTTATGAAACAAAGCATTTAGTTGGGGCTTGCTTATGGTTTCAGAGGTGTAGTCCAATGTCATCATGTCCTGGAACATGGGAGCATGCATGCAGCAACTGGAACAGTAGCTGAGAGCTACATCTTGATCCTTAGGCAGAGAAAGATGGGGGTTGAAGAAGAAAGGGAGAGAAAAATTGGGGGCCCGGCTTGAGCTTTTGAAACCTCAACGTCCACCACCAGTGACACACTTCCACCTACAAGGCCACACCTCCCAATCCTTTCAAAGAATTCCACTTCCTGGTGATGACCAAGCATTGAATATTGAGCTTATTTGGGCCATTCTCATTCATACCACACACACACACACATGCACATATTCCCACACATATACCACATACACACATACACACACATGCACACATAAACACACAGGCACACACACATACATATGCACACATGTGCATGCATACCCACACACAGACACACATGCATATATACACATGCACACACATACACACACATATGCCCATACATATACCACATACACACACACACACACATGCACACACATACACACACATATGCCCACATATATACCACATACACACACATGCACACATGAACACACAGGCGCCCCCCCCCCCACACACATGCACATAGGCATGCATTCACAGTATACACATAATACAACAGAAACAATGGACGCAGTCATTTCTGTTGGTTACATGACCGAAATAAAGTCCACACATCCCAGAACATTCTAATGATTATGGCAAAGCTGACACTAGCAGCTGCACCACAGTTAGTTCCACTAGTTCCCTTCCCTATCCATATTGTTCTGGCCCAATCCTTTGCTACCCTCACTGTCCCCATTTTTGCCAGGACAAGCTTAGCTTCTCCAACAAATGAGGGTTTAGCATCTGGGAAAGTGAGAGGCTTCCACAATGACTACTCCTTAGTCCCTGGGTCTGTTTGTACCAGTGAAGGCGTTACATCTCCACGCGGTTGTGCAAGCATCTATTGACTATCAGCTTAGGGTACAGATGCTTAATGAAGCTGTGTGATCCCTGGGTAGCTCATAGGGGCAGACTAGGTGAGCATTCTCAGAAGGCACAGGTAACCTCGCAGCATCATCCTCTCCCGTTACTGCAGCATTCCGTCTCAAAATGAAAATACCTGACGCAGAAAACTTTCAGTGCTTCCCTCAAAACTTCTTCCTTCCCTGAGGCTAGAATTAGTTAGAGTAACACTTTCACACGTCTGTGCTGATTTCTCGTCTTCTACTTAATGCAAGTGGCAAGTTTTTGTTTATTGTGCAATTAATGAGTTTGCAGTGTTTGTTTGTAAACAGTCACAAGGGAACTGGTTTTCAGAAAGGGAGCTAAGAGGACAGGGCTATTTCTCAAATTCCTGTTCACACAGCCGGTCAGGTCAGCGAGGAGCACACTTCAGGCACCTGCCTCCTAGCCATGGAGCTAGTTTTCTTTTTCAGAACTTTTACTCTTATTTACCATGAGTGACTTTTTTTTTTAATCAATTGCTTCTGGGATAATCTTCAGATATTTGATTTTATTGACAATTTGAGGTTTTAACGTTTTGGTTACATTTTCTTTCTTTATCTGGAGTGGGTTTATGTGTGACACAGTGATCGTGTGGAGGTCAAACCCCAGCTGGCTGCTGGCTGTCTTCTTTCTACCCTGTGTGTGGCAGGGTGAACCCAAGCTTACCAGCCTCTGCAACAAGTACTTTTAGCTATAGAGCCTCCTCACCAACTGAAATATTTCATTTTTCAAATTAAGATTATGTGTCTCTAGTGTGATTTCCGTCTTCCCCACAATAATACTCAGTGACAAAGGGAGTTACATAATTTTCCTAGATTCACATGCCTGGCAAACATGGGATAGAAGAGTGGCCTGGGACCTTTGTCCTGCTTCATGGCAGTGACTTCTGGGTTTATATCACTGCTTCTCAAGCTATGATTACAGTGGACTCTTCATTTTGTTACCAAAATCAACAGAACACACCAAACTAATTGAAAAATTGGTTAAAGACAAAGCAATGCAAAGGACTTGCGTGGTTTATAATATTGTTATTTCCTAATCTTTATTAAATATTTGGTTCTTCCCATCCTGATCTGATGGTAAATCATTTGAAAAATGATGGTGGTAAATATTTATAAGAATTCAGATTTAGCATAAAATATAATTTACTCATAGATTTTTGTCCTGCTTTACTATTATTGTTAAGACCCCACCTATTGGCCAGTTTATGCTCTCGAAATAATGCTGTATTGGTCCAGTACATGTATGGGGTCCCTGTAAGATACTGCAGACTCTGCCATTGGAAAAGCAGGTGTTCATTAAATATGCATTGAAGGAAAACACACCAAGCCAGTTGTCGGCCAAACATACCTTATACCACTAACAACATTGTATTCTTGTATTTGATTAAGTTTCTTGATAACTGATCATATGTAAATGGTAGTCATCATTCTCAAGAAGGAACTAGATATACTTAGACAACTCCTTTCAGAAGGTCAAATAGCTTCCTCTGAGTAGTGCTTGAATCCAACTTCTACAACCTGTTACCCAGCGTAGAGAGACCTTTTCTCAGTACGTCAAATTAGAGGATGCCCTTCTGAAACTATGTCAACCCTGCATGGGGTGACATAGACCAGTGATTGGCTGACTGACTGACTGACTGATTTAAAGTACATGTCTGTCCACCACTTGCCTGCCTGGCGTTCCTGTAATCCAGAAGAGGGTATCAGATCCCCAGAACAGGAGTACAGGTGGTTGTGAGTCACTGTGTGGGTGATGCATATCCGAACCTGGGTCCTTTGGAAGAGAAGCCAGTGCTCTTACAACCTGGCCTGTCTCTCTACAGCCCCAACAAGGATTTCTTAAAAATTGTAACTCCTTATACAGATGTACTGCTGTCCTTGGAGGTGATTTGGGTGAGCCATGGGGAAACTGTGATATAATGTTCTAATTTGCAAAAATAAAAAGCACCAAGTTGATAACTAGAAAAATAAGTATTTTATTTTAAATACCAAAAGCTTTCGAGTATTTGATTTTTGAATATTTAAAGTTATTCCTCAGGGATGGAGAGATTTCTCAGCCGTAAGAATTGTCACTATGCTGGACAGTGGTGGCGCATGCCTTTAATCCCAGCATTATGGAGGCAGAGGCAGATCTCTGGGAGGTTGGGGCCAGCCTGATCTACAGAATGAGTGCTGTGACATCCAGCACTGCACAGAGAAACTGTCTTGAAAAACCAAAACAAACCAAACAAGCAAACAAACAAAAGAATGCTCAGTGCTTTTGTAGAGGACCTAGTGCTCATGTCTCCCAGCTCTTTATTACGCCAGAGTCAAAGGGATCTCACGTCCTCATCGGGCCTCTGTGGGCACTTGGATATGTATGCATGCATGGAGACGTGTGCACACATACAAATCATAAAAACAACGCTAAATGAAAGAAGTCTTTCCTCCTTGCAACTCTGGTCCCCAAAGGACAAGAACATGCAGACAAAGCAGTGTGTGGGAAAGCTTAACAACACCGTGTAACAATTAGTAATAGTTCTGCTTAAATTGGGAGATGCGGTCGATTTGGGTAAGCTCAGTAAAGTCAAGATGACATTTTCTCCATAGCTAAGAGGACTCCCAAGACATTCGTTCTCTCTCAGTCTCTATTTCTGTCTCTGTCTCTGTCTCTGTGTGTGTGTGTGTGTGTGTGTGTGTGTGTGTGTGTGTGTGTGTGTGTGTGAGAGAGAGAGAGAGAGAGAGAGAGAGAGAGAGTGTTTGCATGTGTGTTTGTGTGTATGTCTGTGTGTATTTGTGTGTATGATTGTGTGTGTGTGTGTGCCTATGTGTCTATGTTTGTGTGTATGTGTGTCTATATGTGTGTATGTATGCCTGTATATATGTCTGCGTTGGTCTCTGTGTGTGTCTGTGTGTTTGTGTCTTTGTGTGTGTCTCTGTGTATGTCTGTCTATGTCTCTCTCTTGGTGTAATTTCCAGTTCTAAAATACTTCCATGTTTTAGGAATACTTTAGAGAGTGCATAGAGATCTGTAATATTATTATGCCAATAAACAATTTATCCATGAGGTTCTCCTGTGCAAATTTAGAATTGGCCAGAAATAAACAAAACAAAACAAAACAAAACAAAACAAAAAATCATTCAGTCTCTGTTTTGTTCCTGTAATTTTTTTTCATAGCAAGGCATGCTTTTAGATAAAAAGGTAACCTTTAAAAACAAACACCAAAATTCCCTAAATATTTGTAATGATTTAGACTTTTCATTAAAATATCTTTATTTAATTTTGTAACATCGAACCACTTGTTATTTTTTCCAAAATAAATCAGTGTTTGGATTAACCAGAATGACACCAGTTCAGCACTTATTCCAGTCCTCCAACAACAAGCTGATGGAAATGGAAAACTTAGGTATTTAAGGCAGTAGATTTTGATTTACAACTTTCAAAGGCCACATTTAAAACAGTAAAACATGAGTTCTCAGCCAGCCCCAAATGTCTACATTCCGTAAATCAGACTGGCAACAGGCATTTGGTACAATTTACTTTATACACTACTTTTATCAAAGATCATTATGCATCCAGACACTTGTCAGTTGTGGTCCTTACGGAGGAAGGAGATCCCTGTGTCAATCAAACAGAACCTTCTGCAGGAATACAAAGAGATCTGTATTCCCTCAGCCCGCATCCCTTCCCTGGACTGGTTCATACTGTTTATAGAGAGATGTAAAGTATTAACCAACAAGTCACAGAAACACCCAGGACTCTACAACTAACCTAAGTCTTCTTGCCAAGGACGGCTTTGTGAGATATGGATTTCCAAACACAACCACTAAATGATTGATAGAAGATCTGGGCCAAGAACCTAGCGCCTCTCCGACCCGCTCTCTTTCCAGCTTGGTATCTTGGAAACACATTAAATGCACTTTGTTTTTATCTTAAGGATCCGGATAGCAATTGTTCAGCTATTAAATTTTGATGTAGCTTTATTTCAAGCAGCAGGAGAACTGGGTCACCACTGTTTAGTTTTCGTTTCCCTTTGGCAGTCCTCTTGGTCACACAAATGGCATGACGGCAGGCAGGAGCGCCTGACTTGTCCATGGCTGAATCCCACATGTGGCTCTGGTGTCTGGGGCTTGGGAAGTTCTGTGTTTGCTGGATGTTAGAAGAATGAATAATAATTACACTGATGAACTTTTCATCTTTTTCCTACCTGTTCATTCACCTAATAGTCCTTAACATTCACCAACCTTTAAATGCATGGACACATAGAACTTTGTCACTGGCTTTTAAGATATGCTAATACTATCACGTTCTTGAGACACCAAAGCCATTTTATCTCCCACATCTCTCAGTTTGTCCCTCTTTGTCCATTTGACTCTCCAGTTTATTATCACCTGTTTAAGGTGTGAGTCATTGCTACCAAGTTCTTAGAGAAAACACTACACCACCGTTACCCCCTTGCAGATCACACAAGATATAATACTGTGATAGAAGAATGGCGACGTAAATGATTGCCAAATATCTGTATGATCAACTTTTATGCTCTGTGCTTTAACACTTTGTTATATCCTCTTTGTTCCATCTTGGAAGCTGAAGGGAGACGTAGGTAGATGTCACATAACGTGTGAATGGAACAGAATGAAGGTGGCATTTGACCCTTGCTGTGTGTCTCTAAGTCGATCAATTATATGTGACTGGTCCACAGAAAGTCAGGTGGCTTCATGCTGACTGTCCAATCCCAGTGTGTGCAACATACATTTTTCATTGGTCCCTTCACCCTTCATGGGTTCCTGCCTTCTGTTGAACAATGGCCACCACTCAGTCTTACTTTGCCTAAGTAATCAGTCCTTTCTGAACTTGGCCTTCAGTTTCCTTCAGTTGCCCAAATTCTCCTCTATCCTGTGTTGACTTTAAGAAAAAGGAACAGTACGGTCTTTACCAAAGAAAGCAATTGTATGTGCACAAACAGACAGGGAAAATCACAGAGAAGGCATGGAGGAGGGAAGAGGGGATGGAAGGAGGAAGAAAGGGAAGGCAGGAAGAAAAAAGGAGGGAGTGAGAGAGGTCTATATTTAGCTGGTGCTTATGCGGTGGTTTTCTCTCCTTTGTGTTTTCTTCGGAGTTAGCTGTCCACCTGAAACTATTTTCTTTTCATCGCTTTGTAGTGAAATTAGGTTTTCTAGAAGACAATAGTTAAGAGACTGAAACTGTGATGCTCTGTCCTTTGCTCATAGGAAGAGGGGGTGGATGCTTCTTAAAAGGTCACCTCTGATGCCCGCTCCTTTAGCTCTTGGTTCTTTGCCACACTGGTCACTCAGTGGTGTCACAACACATGGCTTTAAGGAGAGATGCTTTTAGCCTGGTGGCCAGTTGGCCAGAGCAAAACCATGAGATTTAAAAGGAGAAAAAGAGAGAGCAAGATCCATGGTAAATTTACAGCAGATGTTTCTGTCACAGACAGAGAGCACAGGAGGAAGTGATGGCCTGTGCTTCCTCAGTAAGCAATGTGACCTGGGATGCCTTTCTCCTTTCCTAACTACAAGCCCGTTTGTCTCCATCCTCACAGGACACACAGCACTCTGGCTGGACCGGGGAACTAAGGGGACAGCTTACCTATCAGTCATCAGAGCAGGAATGAGCCTTCTGAGCCCCGTTCTGCTAGTTATAGAACAGTTGTGGCTCCCTTACCGCAGGCACCAGCAGGCTCTTCTCAGCTTGGAGGTGGCCTCCAGGCTGCCGCTCCATTGCAGTTGCTCAATCCACCTCACCATCCCAAGCAGCATCTCCTGTAAGACTAGGTGTGTGTGTGTGTGTGTGTGTGGTAGGTATGAGATTGAAGAGGGCAGAAGATAGCCTGGAGTCCATCCTCCTTCCACATTCATTTATATATGAGAGTTTGGAACTTAAGGTATAGCTAGGTTGTTGAGCTCACAAATAATCAAATAAACAAAATTGAAAAATCTACCTCATTATAGAGATTAGGGCTAATTCTGGCCTGGTTTTTTTTTTTTTTTCTTCTTGTTTGTTTGTTTGTTTAAATCACACACAAAATGGATTTCAGCAAGTTAATATTAATTTAATTTTGCATCATGTGCATCATTATATGTGTCTATACATATAAAAACAAGCAAATAAACAAACAAGCAGCACATGCCCAGCTGCCTGCCACCCGAGATGTACTGAGAGTGTACTGCAAGCCTGTTGCTCTGTGAATAAGGTCCGCAGCACACAGTTTGCTTTCTGTTTGTGACAATATCTGATCTATAGACTTCGATGGGAAGACTTTCAGATGAAGGAGCGCTGCCTGGTAGTTCTTCTGCTGTCAAGCCGTGAGGGGATTAGCATGCCTTGGGTTGAATAATGCCATTCACTTCTCATCCTGCTTTATTAATTACACAGACTATCTGGTGCTTAACTTTTCCAGGTAATTCTAATGTGAAAATATCAATTATTTATTATAAAATAAAGAATATAAAGTTTTATCAAGAGAACACCAAACAAGTAGTATTGATTTGGGAGAAATTGGTTAGATCCCTGTGGTAACCCTTGGAGGTCAGTGGAGCCTCATCTGGAAGCTCAAGGACACACAGGATCTCATATACCCTCATATGTGCTGACACAAATGTGCACATATATTTACATATAAGCTCCCAGGCAGGTGAAAGCCATGTGGAGCAAGCCAGTAAGTACTTTATCTCCATGGCTGCTGGTTGAGTTTCTGCCTGCTGATTCAGCTGTGAGTTCCTACTATGGCCACTCCTGGAGATGGACTGTGGAAAGTAAGCCGACATATACCCTCACCTTCCAGGTTGCTTTGGCCCCTGGTGTTTTATCATTGCCATAGAAACCCTAACTAAGACAGAAATACTGTTAATTACTATAACTGTGTACATACATGTGTGGAAATACTGTGCGTTAAACTATGTATTTGTTTAATAGGTAAAATTTTGGGTCATTTACAAAAGCTCTATGCCAAGCAGTTGAATGCAGGTTAGTATCTTTTTTTTTGGATACGTTAAGCTGTGAGCATTTAGCTTCATCATATGGGCTGTAAATAGCTTTGGGTGGGATATGGTTCTGTTACAGACATATGCTAAAAGCACAGGTATACTCATGCTAGCACACGGCTTTAACCCAAAATGCTCACACTAACTGAGAGCGTTTTAAATGCATGTCTTCATTCCTGAGAAAAGGGATTTGGCCATTTGAATGTGCTTGCTCCACACCCCACGGAAAAGCCTTCCAAGTCTGGGAGGCATCATGGTTACCCCATTAGGCAGAGTGAATTCAGCTGACTACCAGATTCAGTAACACTTCAGCTCCTATGTCCAGCATGGCCGTAGCCAAGAGCAAAGAATCAATAACCCCAGGATAGCCCTCGTGAGACTCCTGTGGAGTGACAGCATTGTAAAATCAGAATTTATGAAAATATACTGCTGCTTCTGGCATAAGTCTCCCAACCTTTGCTGCCCATTTCATGCCTTATGTACACGATCCTTATTTATTTATTTACTTATTTATTTTAGTGTGCCAGGCCTTGGTCCTCATCTGCCCTCCTCTAATTCCCCTCTTCACCTCCTGCTTAGATGATGCTGTCTTTGTTCTCTACTCACACCTATGCACCTCTGAGCTTTGCAGTGAGTGTGGAACAGGGCTTGGTTTGGGTTTTGCTCCTGCTTTCTCACCCTCTGGTTGTTAATGGCTCCCTTTCAGGCCAACACTTGTTTAGGAAATGGAATCAACCATAACACAATAAACTCTTCTTTAGATGTGCACCTTAAAGTAAACATACTCCATGATACAGTATTGAATGCAGTTAGTGGATTGTGAATCAGGCAGACTTATGTCTAGAGAATCCTCAGGAACTTGCTGCAAAGGAGAACAGTGCTCATCATCCTTTGGTCGGTCCTTGAACGTCTCCTGACGTGGCCCTGTCTTCTGGTCATGTGATGTTGTCGATTGCATTTCCTGGCATATGAGAGGTTTGTGCCTTCAAGCATGACACTCCCTAAGACAAGGCCAGGAGGTGCTTGAACTGCTTGAGGCTTATTGTACCTGAGACTAGAGGAGGGAGCTGCTGCCTCGCATCTTGTATCACATCAGCTCGCTCGCGGTGAACTCCATCACGTGGACAAATAGGACCACCCACTCTCGTCAAACTGTCACTTTACCCCCTTTTGCTTCAAAGTGATCATAGTTGAATTTAGAATAAATAGCTTGACAATGTGATTCCACAGAAAAAATGTGAAAGGGGACACATTTTGTTTAATTTAAGTACATAAGTTAATTGCTAATCTCTGATACAGTTGAAGACTTGCATGTAGGTAGAAGTAAGTTTGATGAGTATAGCAAGAAGTTATGCATGGATGTGTATGTGTGTTCACAGATTTCGGAGTTACAAGTGATGCTTTGGTTTACTGATATATTGGGCACGCCATTCTGGAGATAATTCCATTCAGGAAGAACCTGAATTAGTTCAAACTTTGGAAAATACAGACTGAATATTGTTTGAGAATGGGCTGAAAATATGTGGCCACAGCTCCCACTTCCTTAATTTTAGGGTATTCTGATAATTTTCTTTCTTAACACAGTTAGTTATATGAAACAAGAAAGCCCTTGTACTGTTTGAGGCATGGATCCTTTGATGCCTGGCACCCATGGGACATAATTAAGAAACTTGGATAAAATTATTTATCACCTCCCTTCCTCTAATGATGGGCAATTCCAAGAATGGTCTTTCCATCACCAAGGATGACCTCTGAGTCATGGGTCGACTTGAGTCACCTTGGAGCAGATTGAGTCACTATGTGTTGGTAGAACGCGCATCTGTTCACTCAACACAGGGTTTGTTATGTCTCACAGATGCCAAAGTCAGCCTTAGGAAGTGAAAGTGTGCAGCAAACAGGACAGATACAAGGCCCTGCAGCTTGGATGTCAATGGGAACGGAGAGCAGATAAACTCACAACTAAGAAGATGTATTGGAATGGAGGATGTTGGGTAGAAACTGAGGAGAAGTGAGGGATGTGCCTGTATGCTTTTGCTGCATCGAAGAAGACTTTTCTGAAAGAGGGGATCTGATGGGATGAAGGTGGGAACAGAAGAAGCTGTCAATCATGGGGTCTACAGAGGAGAATGTTAGAAACAGCAAACAGACCGGGGAAGCACAGAGAAGGGATGCTAAAATCAGCAACTCGGTAAACTAGAAAAATGGTTGCGGGGACTAGAGCATGATGGGAAAAAATAGGACAAGATGACCCTGGAAAAATACACAGAAGGCAATTTTCCAGAGAAGCTGTGGGCCTTTTAAAAAAATAAAAGGGCTTCATTCTAAACCCAAATAACTAGAAGCCTAGAAATATCAAAATCAGATCACCCAACAGAACCCAGGGGTGGTGCCACGTATTCATGTTTTTCTGATGAGTCACGTGTTTATGGTTAGGGATTGTGGTTCCTGGTTTAGAGAGTGGTCTGTGAAACTCCAAACAAGAGGATCTGAAAAAGTGGAACAGACTTTCTAAGCCTCCATTTCTTCTAAAATATATCAGAGCAGCAATAGCACCAATCTCATATAGTTGTTCCGAGATTGAATGAAATGATTATATGAACCTCAGTCACACACGGTCCATAAATAAACCATACGTATTAATGGTATTAATATCATTATCTACAAAGTCAGGAAGAGGAACAGGTTCTAAAGTGGCTTATTCTATGCACTCTTGATAAGAGAGCCTTTAACTGACCTGAAGTGACAAGTTTGCTTCTCTAGACCTTCCTGTAATTTGTCCCTGTGGATGAGTCATGAGTATTTCTTTACCGGGAAGCACAGTATGGTTTGCATACACACAAGAAGAGATAGGTAGTTAAATTCTTCATATTTCTGAAGAACATCACTGTTAAGACGCTGGTTTCAAAATCTTGGATACAGATGCATCTCATGGAAGCACACCCAAAACTCCTTCCGGGTGGTTAAATGGTTCTCTGCTTAAATCATGTGATGGTGCTTCCCATTTCTCTGGATAGCCAGAGTAGCAACACTCCCAGGCTTCATTTTTACCCCAGAGAAAATGACTCAGAGAGCAAGACTTAGAGTGGAGGTGCAGGGTCCCAGCTGCTGGGAGAATGTCAGGAGTCTGCCATCCACCTCTGTCTTCTTGCTTTCCATGGCTGACTGCTTGGAAGACAAAACCTTCACAGTCTGTCAGGACTTCATAACACAGTCTGTGTTTGTGTTTTATGTATCTATTTAGAATAACTTCACATATTCTGTCTTGTGGGAGCCTTTTTGAAGTTAGAATTTTAGTGGACAGTTGAAAAAAAAATAGAATTGTTAACTGTACACGCCAGCCTGCCAAATTCAAAGACCTGGTTGAAATCTCTCAGATGGGCTACTTCTATCTATAATCATCTATTATCAAACTGCGTAAAATGGGGCTGGAAAAGTGACTCCATTTTTAAGAGCGCTGGCTGCTCTTGCAAAGGACCTGAGTTTCAGTTTCAACCCCAGTGTTGGATGGCTCACAATGAGCTGTATCTCCAATTCTAGGAGAACTGGTGCTCGCTCTCCTTGGGCTTTCACAGGCACCTGCCCTCACACATGCACATACCCATATACAAGATATACAAGTACTCACAGGAAGAAATGAATGACACGTGATTATAAAAATCTTTAAAAATAAGTAAAATTACCTTTTTCTCTTATTCCCATTGTATGTTCTGGTTCCTAAAATTTCCTGCCATTTTCCAGTGATGTGGTCCAAGAGGAAGCACTGCTCTGCTTATAAAACCCGCATATCTAAGCCCACAAGTGATTATGTGAGACATAATCTCCCCTCACAGCTTTGCTCACAGTGGCTGTGGAAACCCACATGGTCATGTTGATGTAGTGATAGAGATGACCTCACCTGTGATCTCAGATTGGGAGGTGTAGTTTCCCACAACAGTAGCTATCAGCAGCCCTGATTAAAGTCCTCACTCATCAGTTATCAGCTTCCAGACTCAAAGGTGCTGGGACTGTCTCCTGGGGTTCTTTCTCTTCACAGTATTGCCCTGCCCCATCGATGGCTCAATTCAGTGAGCCACCCACTCAAGGCAGCCCCACTGTGCTATTTCTTAGCACAGTGATGTCTCACAGAGTATTCTAAGTCCATTGGTGACTTGTATGCCGGTTATATTAACATCTCCAAGACTTCTTGAAACATAGCTTATTTTTCCTCCTTTAAAAAAGATCAATAAATTTTCCGGTAGTGGATACTGTGCAAGAACATGGGACTGCACAGAATTAGAAATTATATTCTTCAGAATAGATTCTGTTTTACCAGTTTGTACTACCATTGGGTTTAGTAGACAAATGATGTGAACTCACAGAGCTATGTCCAGAAGTTGGAAACAAGGGGTGTGTTTTGTTTTGTTTTGTACTATTCTTGATGCTTTCATGGAGGTGACAGAAACACACAGGTGAATTAAGAAACTCCACTATTCATATTAAACTTGTGAGTTACAAATATAACATTAGATGTATTCATCAGAATAATATTTCTACTACTTTGATATTACAAACAATGAGCATAGTAAGAGCCCAATATTTGAAAAGAAAACACCACAAATCCATCCATGACAACATATCAAACTTTTGCCACTCTAGATCCATTGGGCATCTGGTCTCTAGCTGTTTTAGCTGTTAGGAGCGATTAAGGAAGCTTTAAGAGGTACAGCCTTGCTGGAGAGAGCTTGTCACTGGAGATCTGACTTTCAAGCTCAGAACCCTACCTGCCTTCCTGTTCTCTCTCTGCTTTCTGAGTGTGGTTGAAGACTTGACCTCTCAGCTTTCCTGCGACCACACTGTTCTCACCACTGTTGACTATAGAAACCTACAGCCAAATAAACGTTTCTTCCTTAACTTGGTCCTGGCCATCAGTTTTTATCACAATAGAGGAGGAACTATCAGTGCACACACACACACATACACACAAAACCATCCCAACACCATCATTCCTTCAAGCATTTGTATATTGACGGGGAAGTAGGTTGCCTCCCTTCTCTTTCTTTCTCTCTCTTTCTTCCTTTCTTCCTTCCTTCCTTCCTTCCTTCCTTCCTTCCTTCCTTCCTTCCTTCCTTCCTTTCTTTCTTTCTTTCTTTCTTTCTTTCTTTCTTTCTTTCTTTCTTTCTTTCTTTCTTTCTTTCTTTCTTTCTTTCTTTCTTTCTGTGATCATTGCAGAGAAGAGCAATGGAGTATGGATGTATTTAGAGGTCCTGATTCATTTCCTGTGGGTACACGCCCAGAAAAATATATCACTGGTCCATATGGCAGTTCTATTTTTAGTTCCTTTTTAAGTAATCATATTATTTTCCATAATGAATGTTCAGAAGTTCATCCTGTGTATAGTGCCCAGTGTTATCTTATTTACACCTTTGCCAATACCTGGGAAATCTTATATTTTGGTCATAGCCATGTTCACAGGCTTAAGTTATAATCTTAGTGGATTTGTAATTCTGTGATGCCAGGGAGTGTGGCATTACCTTCCCCAATCTGAGGTTTTGTCTGTATCTCTTTGAGAAATATCTATTAATGTCTTTTATCACTTTTGTTTTTAGAGAATTATTTATTTTCCTTTTATGTATATGATTGTTTGCCTGCATGTGTGTGTATGTATATGTACCATGTGCATGCTTGGTGTCTTTGGAGGACAGAAGGATGCATAGGATATTGATATGGGCTATGGAGAGTTATAGATTGTGAGCCACTGGGATATGAACTTGGTTCTTCCAGGAAGGACTAGTGTCTCTCCAGCCCTGACCCTTGCCCACCTCTTGATCTGGTTTAATGTTTTCATGCTATTAATTGCATGAGTTCTTGATACAGCCTTGGATATATACTTTGCTTTGTAGGGTGCTCCCCAATCTATAGTTTCTTCATTTCTTTCAGGTTGGTTTTGCTTGTTCAGTTGCCTCCTATGATAGGAAAAATCTTTCTTAGTTTCTGGAATCATCTTGACTCATTTTTAACTTTTTGGTATTTGGGTGTGAGTTTGAGGAGATGACTGCCAAGGTCAGTGTCAAAGAGCTTCTTGTGTTTAGATTTTTGTCCTGTTTGGTGTAGGATAAAGATCTAATTGCATTCTTCGGGTGTGAAAATCCACTCTCTGCAGCACTAAAGAGATCGCCTTTGCTGCACAGTGGCTGTTTGGTTGTCAGATCTTAGATGGCCATGTGTACTTCACTTTATTTTAGGGTTTTATGTTTTGCTTCATTCTTTATGTATTTTATGTATAATCTTTTGATTTTCATAGCTAAGGCTTACCATGTAATTTTAACTTGGAGACTCTAATGACTTCCAGTTATGTTTTTTTTTCTCAGCGTTGCTTTGTTTCATTTTCTGTTCTCTTTGAATTTGAGATTATTCTCCCTATTTGAATGAAGAACACCAGTGGGATTTTTATTAGAGATTCCGGCAAGTCCATGCATTCTCTCAGCATCTTGGATCCCTTAGCAACATTAATGTCCCTTTCCACAAGCACAGCTTAGCTTTTCACTCGCTGGGCCTTCTTCAGGACTTTATAGTTTGGGGGGGGGGGAGCTTTAGAATCTGCATTAATCATTTTTAAAGATAAACAACCTCAGTGGCGAAGACTGGATTATCTCTAAATATTCATGGGAGGATGGGCTACGATTCAAAGGTAAAGATCAAGATATCAAAACTTGCCAACTCTCTTCCACAAGTCCGATAGCCCTTCATGTCTCCACGTCTGTCATTCTGGTTACCGGCTGGGAGTTACTCATTCCATGATGTCAGCTATGTAGATATCCAGGAATACTTCTTGCAGTTCCATGTCCGAAGTTGAGCTCCATCTCAACAGTCTGTCTAAAGACAAGCATTGAGATGTGCCGGGACCGCTAAGGTCCCTGAATGTTGACTGAGATGCTCGCTTTGGCAAAAGAGGAAGCCGCACTTCTGGGTTGGTCGATAGAAATGCCTCAGATCTGGGTGCCCCTGTGAGTAGCCAAATGGCAGAACTGTCACATTCTTGGTACACTGAGGTGGTTCAAACAGCCGATTAGTGTAAGCAGTGTTTTGGAAAACTGTCGACAGTTAGCTACTGTTCTTTCAAACTCCATTTTGTAGCTCTGACAGAAACTTGGTTTAACTTACAGAGGGAAAGCGAGAGACAAAGAGAGGTGTCGGTGTGAAGTGCCCAGTGGAGAGGCAGAGCCCCTCATTTAAGTGTCGAGTGCGACACTGTATTAACCTTTTTGATGGACGTATGTGATAAGGTGACATGTAAATGGAAAACGAGGGTAGATATGACACCGCACCTGGCTGGGGATGAAACAGTCGCCTGAATACTGGGCTATTATAGCAGTTTGCAAACCTTGAGTAAACTCAGTCAGCGGTTGTGTAATTGGTTATTCAATCCCGACCCTTGTTCACAGCTCAAAGCCAGGAACACTGAGACCTGTTGCCAATTTAACTGAATATAGAGACTGTACTCGGCCGGGGCCTAACACTGGAGCCAGGCCTTTTCCTGTGGGCCGGTTTCCACCATGTCTGAGGCTGGCTCTGTGACAGTAGGTCTTTTGTTGTGCGAGCCTGGCTGCTGCTCCCCTTCTCTGCAGAAATGTCTAACAGCTACACAAATAAAGAAAATAGGAACAGGGAGGCAGTGTAGCAGATCTCTGGGTAAGTTGATGCAGAGTTCTTAGTTCCCCCCACCCTTCCTTATGTGGGGGGGGTGAATGGGGAGAGTTAAGCAAACTTGGGGAGTGATATAGAATCTCCCTCTAGATAACACGGGAACCTCCATGATGCCCCACGGAATATGATACGTATGGAGACATTGCATGTATGACTGCATTCATGAACATGGGTTCACATTTCCCCTCTCCTATGAAAATCTGTGATCTAAGAAGGCGGGCTTTGCTGAGCACTCTATTGTGCTTGAAAGCTACAGTGTGTTTACAAACCTGTTATGTGTTTAACTTTGTGAAGGCAGCACCCCTCCACTCTGGCTAAGCACCCTGGATTCCAGCCAGTAGACTAACCACTCACTGACTTGAATCTTATAAAAACTCTGAGGAAAATGAGCTAAGACTCGGATTCCGATGTCTGTTCTGAAGAATGCCTGATCTTCTTAGAAAGAGGGCAACTCTGAGAGACTTGCCATATTTGCCAGTTAGGTGATGGTCTGAGAAACCTGAGGCTTATCCTTGTCCAGTGAGGCTTCTATGTGATGTTGTCTCTGCTCGCAGGCTGTGACGTGTCACAAAGTGTGTGAATGAGAAAACAAAGCAAAAAGCACAAGAGTAAAGAAACATATGCAAAAATATTCTGAAGTAGAGAATTTAATAGGGGTTTTGAGAGTGTATGTATATGTGCATGCATGCATGCATGCATGCTTGCGTGCACAAGAGAGAGAGAGAGAGAGAGAGAGAGAGAGAGAGAGAGAGAGAGAGAGAGAGAGGAGAGAGAGAGGAGAGAGAGAGACTTTAGCATTGCAGAGTCACAGTTGTCTCAAGACTGTCAAGGTCTCCTCTGAGTGACCATAGCACTTTGAGGTTCAGTAGCAGCAGCCTTAGTCCCTCAGCATTTTGTTTTAGTTAACTGAGAAGCCTCCTGTTGGGGGTTGCTGTGAGCTCCTAATAATTTTGACTTAATGTGATTCAGACCAACTTGGAGGGTTGGAAGATAGTGGTGACGTGTGGGGAGGAAAGAAATGGGACAAGGGAATGGGTAGGGAGTTGGTTTGGTGCCAAGCGAGGCATCCTGACCAAAAGGAAGGAAGCAAATTGGTGCTATACACAATTAATCATTGAAAGGGGACTGGCTATTGTTAGGCAAACATAAGTACAGAGGGGACAGTTAGCTGGAAATATGTGACAGGAAGAACTGTAGACACTCCACAAGAAGGCTTTAATGGAAAAATACAGCCAGCTATCTCATTATAAGAGCTTTCCTGGGAGCCACATGCTATGAGCATTATTATAAAAGTGGTATTATAAAAATTGATTATAATCTAGCATAATGTATTTAGGTTTAATAAAGGCATATAGTGGCACTGAGTGTCATGGTATATCAGGGAGCCCTTAGCATTGGTGTGTTCATCAGTGTCGTATCTCACTGCACTGGCATTCTAAACGCTTTACTTCCTGAAGGAAAAATAGGAATGTATATCTATGAGGAGAAGATGGCAGACCTGGGCATCGCCCCTGTGAACCTTGGAAAGTTACAGTTTCATTTGGATCTAACCATCTTGGTCTCTCAAGTGGTTTTCCCGTTTATTTTGTAATATGGTATCATATGTGGTAAATAGATGTCCCCTCTAGGCCACCGTCTGTAATGTAGGAAACTGTAGGTGCCCAACTGGAGACCTGAACCTGCTAGTGAGGAGTGGCTACTGTAGGTGCCTCATTAGTGTAATTTAGGTAAGAGGCTTGAAAGGATTTAGGGGCAGCCCAGAAAGAAACACCCCTGGAAGCCATAGAGTGAGGAAAACATTGTTTTCCATCTTATTTTTATCCCCTCCTTGCTGTGGTTACTGATGGCTGTGTTGCCTGCCCCCTGTGTGTTACACCAAAAACAGAGAGGATAAAAATGCCTACAATAACAGGATTTTCAGTTAAACTCAGATATGTGCTGGATTTGTGTCTTCTGTGGCTTGATTTGCCTTGGACGCTTTATATTTCTGGACTTGGCTTTGTGGATGTTGTGGTATAAGCCAAATTATGTACAGGAAAAATAGGAAGAGCGAGCATAACCTCAAGGTCTGAATCAAAATTGTGCACTATTATAGTAGTCCAGTGTTGTCTGAATGGTTGGAAAATTCATTAGATCATTAAATGTTTGCTTTAATGAAAATATACATTTTTTTATTAAGGAATCCAGCTCTATCACCTCTGAAAATCTCTGTTCTGCTGTGCTCACCCTTGACTAGGAAGGAACACTTCCATCCTCAACTGCGGAGATACATGCTTCAAGTGGAGCACTTATATTTTGGGGCTGATCATGTCACATAATACAGATCAGCCTTAGTTATGACAAAACTGTAACAATGATTTATATATTTATTGTATCAGGCTCCTCACATTGAAATGGTCACCTTGGGGCAACTTATGTTTTGTTTGTTTGTATGTTTGTATTCTTTGAGACAGGGTCTCACTATGATGGTCAGGCCCCAGTCCTAGGGGATTAGCTACTACTCTACAGAGGTCCTAACACTTTTGCATTTCTAGCACAGGAAACTCAGGCTTCCAAGCCATAAAATGCCCATTATTCCCAGGTGTGAAGGCTCGCCCTCACTCCCTCTCACGATTCCCAAGTGTGAAGGCTCACTTCTGCTCCCTCTGCTCAGAAGATTAGGTGTTCCTTAATGTCACTGAATTCTCACATCCTTCTGAAATAAAATATTCATCTATTCTTCAATTGGTAAGTGTTAATAAGTCAATCCCTAGACTGTCTTAAATGACTTCTTCTGCCTCCTAAAATGTTTATTCTTGTAATGTAGTGACTCATAGGGAGAGGAGGGATTTACTTCACACTGTGGTAAATGTATATGACACCTTCCTTACCCACACCTGACCACCTACCCTTTATTATGAGGAGTAGAATGCAAATTCTGTGTAAGTATTATATGTTAGATATTCTAAGTATATGTGTATACAATTGATTTTGGTGTTATATATCTATAGTTTGTTGACTTCGCCTTTTATGTCACATGTAGAATTCAGCTAGGTCACTCTTGCCTTGTCACTGGCCAGAAAGCAAGTACAAAATCAGGCCGTTCGGCAGCCCTCCCTTGTCTTCTGTGCCCTCCTCCTCAGCATCTAAGCACTGTCACGTGACCACCACAGTGTATTCATTTCAGTCATTGCACGTGAAACGTGGTTCACTGCATGGTATTGACCAACGTTCTTTTAAGAATGAATGAAAGATAATCATTAAAATTCTGCTGGCCCGTGGAAACCCATGTCAGTTACGCTCAGAGGAGGGTGGACCGAGTGTTTCATTCTCTGCCATAATCTGATGCCCAGGGTTAATAACTTGTGGCCCCACCATCTCCCAAAGGGCTTTGTCTAGAGGCTTTTCTGAAAGAAGGGAACTTCCTTTAGTTTGTATTTCTTGGATTTCCCGAGTCACCTATGCCTTTTTTTTGAACCTGCCCCATTTCATTTTTTACCGTTCAGAGCCATGACCTTCTTATCTCTGAGATTTATTTTATCTCTCTTGTCATTTATGTAACTTCTGTACATCTGTTGTATGAATGGTGCATTCTGTTGAAGGTTTTTAAATGCGCATGAGTTTCTAATGTGTGATTACACGGTTCGGGATCCCTCACTTTGCAAATTTTATCATAATCTACCCGTAAAACCTTGTGCATGTGTGCTCCCCTGTGTCACGTAATGGTTGAAAGACACATTTGACCCCTGGCAGTTCTTCACTATGTTTCTCCTTGAAATGTCCCGCGTCCTGTGGCTGTTAACACAAATCCACTGGAAGACATTTGGATATTTTTAGTTTACATTGTCTGATTATTGCTCAAATGGAAGTGTGGCATTGGTTCGGTCCATCCTCCTTTGCAAGAAGAACTCGGCATATCCTGCTCTTTCAAATCCTACTCACTTCTGGGATTCCATCCCCATGGGATGTTTTCCGTCCATCTTTTCAAACTCTGGTTCAGTGTTTGTTCATCGAGACGAATGATGAAAAGTTCAGGTCCCTGGACCTCAGCCAAGACACAGGGAAGTGACCTGCTTGATGGCCTCTGAATGTTGTCTTTGGCGAGCCTCTCGCTCACTATAGATGCTCAGTCAGAGCGTCCGTGAGATTCTATCCAGCCTCGAAAACATGGTGGGTGCATGCTGAGAAAAACAGAGAGTTCACACTTTGTTGAAAAAAAATTCACTCAGATTTTCTTACTTATATACATCGTTTAATTTATTTGATATTGAGGCTGTGACACAAAATATCCAAATAATGGAAAAAAATGATTTATGGTCCCATTTCTTAGAAGTTGTTGTCTAGTAGAAGTTTATATCCTGAATCTGGTTAATAAATATTACACATTGCATACTACATATTACATCTATATTATATTATATCTTCTACATTGTATATTACATCTTCTGTATTACATATCACATATTATATATTATGATTATTTTCTCTATTTTGGCATTTACATAACTTCTGTATATCTATAGCATGAATTCCATTATTTCTTTTTAATGTGTGAGAGTTTCTACTATGTGATTACATGGTTCATGGCCCCTCATTTAAAACACTTATGTTTTATATATGACATATGTGTATATATATATATATAATGACAGACATATGACATATATAACATAAATTTCCATTTAAGTGTTTTAAATGAGGGTTCATGAACCATGTAATCACACAGTAGGAACTCATATACATAATTATATACTATATATTATATAGATGCCATTAATATACACATTATTACTTATAATACATTACATTATTAATCAGGCTTACATATAGATTATTATTAATAATGAAATGTTACATTGTATAAGAGTGCTTACCAACACACCATGTCCGTCCTCCCTCTGAATCTCTCTTCATTGGTTGGGCAGTTCAAGGAGGGCATGAACACCCTTTCTGAGTCAGTAGATGAGGGTCTAGGACAGCAACTCAGTGGCGTGAGAGCATCTGGAACAAAAAGCTTGATTTGATTGTCTGGTTATGACACCGAGTTTCCTGTGAGCAGCCTAGCACCATCACAGTGCTACTGTGGGATGTAACTGGTCAGTATTGGATAAGTGAGCAGAGGAAAAGCATGTGATGCTTTTCGGACTGCATGTGTGTGTGTGTGTGTGCATGTGCACATGTGTGTGCAGGAATATGTGTACATGTATGCATGTGTATGTGTCCGCATGTGTGTGCAGATGCATGTCTGTGCAACTGTGTGTATGTGCACATGTGTATGTGTGCATGTGTGAGTGCATGTGTATGCCCGTGTGTGTGTGTGTGTGTGTGTGTGTGTGTGCATGTGTATAAACACTATGTATAAATCATACAAAAGATAGAGATTGGGTTGAATCTATATGATGTATTTTTCATTTTTATAGAGCTTGTATCTCACATAATATATATGAGTCATTAAAAGCAAAGACAATAATGATGAACAAATACTCCCATTCAAATTTAATGTATGGATAGATGGGTTGCACACGCATAAATTTTATACCCGCTGCATTCATCATCAAGTGCAGTTGGGTTCTGGTGATGTCAGGAAAGCCAAAACTTTGCCAGTCTCTCTGGCTTTTGTTCTAGTTATTTTGTTTTCATTTTTTACTTTTTCATTTCTTGTTAATCATTTAATTTGTTCCTTCCTCAATGAAAATCATATTTAAATAAAATCCCTAATGGATTTCTATGTATTTATTTTATTCTATTCTACACTATTGGATGGAATCAGGATATCATAGCTAACATAGCAGCACACTTCTCCTTTTGATGGGATTATGTCTAGGTCTGGGAACATTAAATCATACTTTGGAAATGAAATTCCTGTATTTTGTCTTCTGAAATTACTCTACAAATGACACAATCCAAAATTCATTAAAGGGTCACGAGAGAACAGGGATAATGAGCCCTGAGGGAGTGGGGGCTGTTTCACTTTGGAAGACCGTGTGCGAAGCTTGACACTTGATGTTAAACAGTTGGGGAGTATTTTCTCTGTTTGCTTGTTTTCCACCCTGATCCTTTGTATCTGAACAGGGCAGTCTCTCCTGAGTTATAACCAGTGTCTCTTCTCAGCTATTCAGCTTCCCTAGTCTATGAGGGCAGGGAGGGAGGAGTCCTAGCCATCTTAATATCCTGCCAGATGACTGGGACTTGTGGGACTTGTGGCATGGGCTCACATGTGTCAGTGTGGGAAGATTGTGTGTGATGCTTTAGCGTCTACCTGACTGTGCTTTAGTTTGCACATCCAGGCACCTGGACACATGTCCTTGTTCTCCCGCACGTCACGTGGGTTTCTATTTCGATGATCTTGGGGTTTCCTTTTCCTTCTCCACGTGCCACAATTGCATTTGGAGCAACTGCAGAATTCTTACAACTGTGATCATAAAACCGGATTGCAGCACGTTCTAAAGGCTCATACATGAATGATTGTATGAATCTGCTGTTTGCAGTTGGATAATTTTGTGGGTTATGATTCAAACGCCTACACGTCCTTGTCTTAAATATGGTAAGAGATGTGCTCGGTCCACGCTTGATCTTGCCGTATGGACTGATAAGCATCAGGTTCGCAGGCATAGGAGGGGCTCATCTTCACGAAGCTTCAAAGTCCTTCCGCGATCCTGCCCAAGCTTCCTCCTTTATGTGCGAGGTAGTCTTCGGAGATTAATTTAATTCTATTCTCAAATACCTTATGCTTTAATTCTGCAGTTCTTGTGTTATTTTTTAATGGTTCCATCGTATATAGGTAGACAAAGGAGAGAATACTAAACCAAGTAGAATACAGAGAGAATGAAAGCTCTTACAGTGTTTCTCTGACCAGACCAGTTGTTTGGTGGGTGGAATCGAGATGAAGATCCTGCAGAAGAAACGTTGGGAGTTTTATACAGCGGCCACTGTGTGTGTGCAGTCCACACCCTTCCCCCGGTTTTCCATCATGGTGTGTGTCCTTTCTGGCCTTTCCTCCTAGCAACCCTGGCTCCCTCCCGCTCTCTAGTCTCCACTCTCTCATGGAAACTAGCAAGTGTGGAACTTGATGCTGACCTTCCACTACTGTCTACTCTGTCTACTATCTTCTGACTTTGTCACCTATTTGGCTCCAAATGGACAGTGTCCATTAGCTGTGCACTTTATGCAAGGGCTTGTATGTGAGAGCCATGCTCTCCCACTGTTAAAGTTAAAATGTTGTCACTGTGGAGGTGGAAGATCAGGGTGAGTGGCAGTGGTGGGTGGGCTGGGACGCTAGTGAATGGAAAGTACAAACTGCTGTTGGTGTATGCCCTTATAGTGTTGGCAACCACGAAGTCCTTGGGAAAGACAGTTGTCCAAAGGAAATAGGAAAGAAAGACCAGTTGAATCTTTTTCTGTGCTTTTTGAGACATTTCATATATTAACCTACAAATAATCAACTCCCTCCTTACAGCTATATCCATTTCCTTATCCTAAAGGACAAAAAGTGGCAGTCCTCATTATAGAAATACATGTGGGAACCACTGGTACAGTATTTACAGCTGAAGGCAGATGTGTGTGTGTGTTGATGTGTATATATGTATGTGTGTGTGCATGTTTTTATGTGTGTATATGTGTATGTATGTACTTAAGGGTTTTGTACATGTGTGTTTATGTGTATATATCTGCATATACATGTGAGTGTATATACATTGTCTATATATACATGATTGTGTATAAATATGTATATACATGTTTGTATATGTATATATATGTGTGTATATGGATAGTTACATTGATTTATGTGTGTATATATGTGTCTGTATGTATATATGTATGTATATATGTGTTTCTGTATATATATATATGTATATGTGTGTGTATATATGTTTATGTATGTGTTTCTGTGTGCATGTGTGTGTAAGTAGTTCTATTTGATAGCTATAAGCTGACTTGTAGCTGTAACACTGGTTAACATTTCAGAGTGATATTATGAGCCGAACCCTATTTAAAGGCTTTGCATACACTAGCTTTCACAGCAAACATGAGATAAGAGCAGTCATTATCCTATTTTCAGGTGAGTAACTTGAGGTAGCAAGAGGGTAAATTACTTGCCAAAGAGCAATAAACCGGTAAGAGACGGAGTCAGGTTTTATGACATTAAATCATTATTTTTCTTTTTATATCTAGTAGTAAAAAGACAAAGAGTTTTTGTACCAGAGGAATGACTTTCCACAGCTCCCTGTTGGAATGTTGCCCTCACATAGCTTGCAGTGTTTTTGGTGGGATCTAATAATAAAACTACCACGTAGAAATGTCTGCAGGCTACACAAGACCAGCTCGCTTTTGATGGGGGTGACTGAGGCGATCAGCGATTCCACTGCTTGCTCATTATGTTGTATGTGTGCAGAAGGGTGACTGAGAGGAGTGGGTGGGGAATGTCTGTGACCTAGAACTTGGGAACTGGAGGAGGAAGATCAGAGGTTCAGGTCAGATAATGAAACCAGTCAGTCACACACACACACACACACACACACACACACACACACACACACACATACAGAGGAGGGGAGAGAGGGAGAGGGAGAGGGGAAGGGGGAGTGAGAGGGGGAGGGGGAGGGGGAACGAGAGGGGGAGGGGAGGGGGAGCAAGAGGGGGAGGGAGAGAGCTGTGGTTCTCAAACTTTCTAGTGATGGCTCCTTTTATACAGTTCATGTTGAGGTGACCCCAAACCATAAAATTATTTTGTTCTATCTTCATATCTGTAATTCTTCGACTGTATAGATCACAATGTAAATACTTTTTAGGAGTGGAGGTTTGTCAAAGGGGTCATGGCCTGCAGGCTGAGACCCACTGGGCTAGAGCAATGGCTGTGTGGGTAAGAGCACACACCATTCTTCCTGAGGGCCTGGGTCTGTTTTCCAGCACCATTGTCTTATTAAGCCTCATCCCCTTGCCTGTGACTCCAGCTCTAGGGGATCTAATGCCCTCTCCTGGCGGGTACCTCTGTATACTTTGCAGAGATCCACATAGACACACATGTACACTAATAAAAATTAAATCTTAAAAAGGATATAACAGCATTCACATAAATTATCCTTGTAAGGAGCAAATAAGGATTATAGATATGTGGCAACTATGCCATATTAATTTTGTCATATTTAATTATGCAATGAAAAATTCGCTTCTAAAAGGGGATTGCAGGTTGGGTATAACTGAACTAACAAGTACAATTTTCCAGCCAGCACAACAAGAATATTTCAGCTTATCAAAGTTACTTGGCTCTTGTCTGTCTCTGGGATTGATTGGCTGTTAAAACTCATAAAAGTAGCCTTGTCAAAGCCATTTCGTTTTCTTCTAGAAAGTTTTTAATAACATTCTAGTGAAAACAGGCATTCACTTTGACAATACTAAAAGGAAAACCTTTCCAGGCTTAGGTAACTTGAGGATAATTACATCTAAAAAGTGGGGCTGGTGCAGTCCTCGGGCTGCGCAACGTCAGCTTGACTTCTGTGGTTTGTGGAGATGTGTAGAACTTTGTAACATATCCTGGAACTTGACATTGGTAGTGCAGCTGCAGCGATGGGTGGGCTCCAGAATTATCCTGGGCCCTGCTGGTCTCCTGTATACACAGGGCTTTTCTTATATGTAAGAATCTACTGCTGACCCTGGTTTGTATAACAGTTGCCCCCGAGTATTGTGTTGACAAGGAGATGCTGTCCTCCTGAAGTGAATTTCTATTGATGTCATTTGAAGATTTACCTGAGTCTTCCCCCACCAAGTCCTTATTTACTGTCTTTGCTCAAATAAAGACCTGGAATTGTACTGACTTATACGCTTGCCTATACGCTTCAGCTCCTGTAAGCTTTCAGAGGGCACCTTTGAGTGCAAACGGGATAAGTCCTAACAGAGGTTATTGGGTTCACTGTGGCAATTCCAACAGCATTACCTGCCACTCAGTGATCAGCTGATCCTGAGGGGGTAAAGAAACTGGAACTAAAATCCCATCCTTTCAAAAGCTTAGCTCTTTAGTAAAGGAATGTATGGTAGGAGCCATACAACTCAAGCTGTTTGGTTAATATGTATAAAGTCCTGAGTTCAGTCCAAGGACCAACCACAAAACAGAAGCCAGAACGTAGATTGCAGCCCTGCGGCATGTGACAGAAAGTCTGTGCTGGGGAAGAGGCTGCACATCCTGCCTTTAGATTTAATTAGGTTTATGATTTTTTTTTTTTGCAGGAGTATTTGAAACTTAATAATTGGTTGTGCTACTGACCATCAATGCGGAGTTCAGTTGAGACTGTTTTGAAGTCATAGTGACTACTACTGGTCATGGCCCAACTCTGATATCCTGGAAAAAAAATGTTTAAATTCTGTATATTCCATGGCTTCCTTGGCAGTCTATTAGCACCTAAAAATATCTAGCTCCTGTAGAAAAGGGCTCCACATTTGTTAAGTGTAAATTAGGTTTGTGTGACATTGCGATGCTTATTCTGCCTTGACTTTTGTTTTACATCACCCAGTTATGGATGCTCAGCTTATAGCTAACCATTTGCTTCTATAAAATACGTATCTAAGTGAGAGAGAAAAGCTGCGCCATCTTTAAGAAGTCAGCCTCTGGATTATCCACACAGCATTTATTTCTTGATTTGAGAAACAATTGGCACGTTCAAATTTTAGCTATGACTATTCCTTCAATAGTAAGATGATGCCCTTGCTACATGTATGCATTAACACAGGTCAAGAATGATGCGGTTCAGTTGAAGCTACAAATTTAAAGTATAAACAGTGGTAGATTTACTGTGGCCTAATTCATGGGCTTTAGTCGAAAACGTCAAATATCATACATACCTACGTTTTACTCGTTCAGTTTCTTAATGTTCTCTGCCACGGTAGCTCAAAGAAGATTAAAACCGAAAAATAACACACATGCACACAAAGCACAGAGCTCAGGTTGTGTGTAAGCCATTGCGCTGGCAGGAATGGGGTTTAATTCTTGGCACTGGCTGCTTGCTGGAGAATTACAATATGTTGGCACGGCTCTCCAGGTCTCATTGTTCCGGCCCAGGGAGTCGGTCTTAAGAGGGTTTGGCACTGGAGGGAAAACAGGAGTGAGAGCCACAGGGAAATGAAGGGGCCCTGAAGAGGCAGGATGCTGCTGAAACAATGGCTGGCAGCTCCCGGAGCTTCTCTGGTGGGGATTGCCACAGGCAGTGATGTGAGGAAGCTCACATGATCACGCCAGAGAGAAGAGAAAAGCAATCAGTATTTCTACCGGCTGCTGACGGAAGAGAGAACCTTAAAGGATTCCACAGATGCATCTGAATTTGTGGACCAACCATGGGTGCTTCTGAGGCTCTAGAGGACCAGCGATGGCTGCTTCTGGGGTGCACTAATGGTCCAAAGCTTATCCCACATTATCTTTATTTATTTTACATTGTGTTTTATAACACATGTGTTTAGTTTTTTGTTTTTTGTTTTTTTTTACTAAATAAGACAAATCCTTGAAGGAAGAGCCCAGGTTTTCACAGTCTCTGTTCAACTGTGAACTAGCTGATGTTGGGCAAAGCCTGAGTTTCCCCAACTACAACATGGAACAGGCTAACTACATGCACTACTGTCATTAATTTCAGCTATGACAGCATTCCTTAGGCTGAAATACTGTCTAAGGCCACCTTTGACTCTTATAATGCCTTTATTTGAGGAACTCCCTATTTTGAGGGTAACTATGAAACTCCAAGGTTTGGGAGAATAAAGTCTTAAGTGTTGAAATTAAGAAATATGCCCCAGATACAGTCATACATGCCTTTAATCTCTACAGTCGGTATGCAAAGGCAGGAAGATCCCTGGGAGTTGAGAGATAGCCTGGTCTACTTAGTGAGATCTTGTCCAAAAAAAAAAAAAAAATGCCAGCTGCAGAACAGAACTGACCAACAATGCCAACAGATGCAGCCGCATGCAGAGGATAAAACTCAACTCTGTGACTTTAAAAGTAAACGTCATCTTCTGAAAACTAAATATTGCATAGTAAGTCACTATCTCTTTTTCACACCATAAATAGAGAGTGGTGCTGGCGGAGCTGTGGTAGACATCCTTTTATTAAATTCACACGAGAAAACAGGTGACTGTAAATATTGGGATCTTGCCATTCTGTCTTTCATGCTTCTAACCATGAATTTGCAGACTATCTCCTGAGAAGCTCAATCAGTGTGGAGGCCATCGGCCTTCTCATGACCGGAGGCCATTTCTTAGCACCGCTATAGCAACCACTTGTGGGAACAAGAGCCCATGGCAGGAAATGCACTGTGGCAAGTAGACTTGTGAGCCCTGGCTATGTGACAGAAATTCTTATAGGTGAACGCAGAGGATCCTGACCCCACCCACCCCTTACCTATAGCTAGCTGCTCTCATAAGGCGGGGATAGTCTGGAGTCCTTTTTACTCATGACCTAACATTCCTTCCAGCTCAGAAGTAAAAGGGGCAATTTCGCTGTACGTGTTCACATGATGGGTTTTTAAAAGAATCAAAGGCCAATTCCACAGGTGCAAACCCATGTAATTAGATTAAGTTCTGATGTTAATGAGAACTATAAAATAAAAAATAAAAATAAACTAGCCTTTTAACCCATAGTTGATACTCACACAAACATCTTACTCTGGAAAATTCAATTTATTCTTTGACGTTTTTTACTCTAGCGGGGTTGAGAATGGCTTCTGTGATCTAGAATTCTTCCACAGAGGAAATGGGTTAGGGGTTGTCTCTATGTTGTCTATGTGTGAGCATGTGTGTATTTACCTCAAACAGTGGACTGGGAGGTTTGGACCCAGCTTCATCATGGATGAGTGCTGCGTCTCCCTCAGCTTTGGGTTTTTATTTTAAACAGCAAAGCTGCCTGTCAGTCCGTCCCTACCATAAGAAGTTTGTCATGACACAGGGAGGGTGCTTGCTTTGTTGCTCAACAATTAGCCTGATGAGAGCTTTCTTGCCTTGTGACTAGGTGTTTGGGATGTTGGGAACAAACAAGGCCCTGCCCAATACGTTATTTTTCCCCATCATGTGTTTTAAACTGCAGACTGGTCTATGCCTGATTGTGTGTGTGTGTGTGTGTGTGTGTGTGTGTGTGTGTCTTTCTTAGACCCTATAACCAAGAAGCAATTACACCTTCTCAGACTTCTGGTGACGATTAAAGAAGAGAACAGAGGCCATTCATTAGCGCAGTCCCCGAGACTGAGGCCACTCAGTACCTGTAATTGAATTTGAGGTACACATTTCACACCTCAGTGAAAGATGTTGGTATTCTGAGTCATCCCTAGACGTGATGACCCCAAGTTAGACATATATCTGATTTTTCATGTTCACAAATGCTCCCTCCTCCCTCTCTCCCCCTTGCCCCCCCCCCTTCCTTTCCTCCTGTATGCTAAGAGTCAACTTGAACCAGCTCTCTGGGAGCTTGATATCTTAATGCTCCTTAACAGGAAGGCCAGGAATGTTCTGCGGGTTCCACAAATCTGACTGCTGTTTCTTTAACTCTGCAACTTAGACAGAAGACTTCTGTGCCTTTTTGAGACGGCGACAGTAGATATTTTGTCTAGCTGCAAGGCAAAGGCATTGCCAGGACCTGGCAGACAATAGCCTTAGAAGTAAAAAGATCTGCTTGTGGAGCAGGGAGGTCCAGGGCCCATTGTTAGTCCATAGTGGATTTCTATCGCCACATTCCTCCTTTGCAAAGGTTTGTTAGCTTTTAATGACTGACAGAACCCTCCTACAAATACCATATTGGCCATGCCCTGTTTACATGCTACTCGAGGGCTTTTTTTTTTTTTTTTCCCTGAGTTCTGGATAAAGAAACAGTGCAGAGGTGTTTGTTTGACCTATTCCGATAAGGTTTAAGAACTGATTTTCCCAATGCTTACTGGGAATGTAGACAAACATAAGTTCCATGCAGAAGTATTTTCCACTTACTTTAAACATCATGATGAGGGTGGGAACACCGATTACAGCATCACGCTGAACTCTGCCTGACCATAGCATTGTTGTATGGCATCATTTCCAAAATATGAGATAGAAAAATGGGGGTGGGGGGCTTTTTAGTATTCTTCTTCACTATAAAAAAATAGATATAGGTATTTCACTACAGAGAGAGACACATATTATAAGCATATGTCATGAATGGAACCTGGATACATATGCACATATATGGACTGGATGCAATGTAAAACAATACCTGACACCTTCTATATTTGAATATATTGAAATGATATTTAAATATCCACCAATCTATTTTTTTTTCTTTCTTTTCTTTTTTTTTTTTTTTTTTGGACATCTGAGAAATACTCCATTCTTAGCCTCAGCCTATCCAAACCCTCTAGGACAGATGGTCTCTGATAAGTTAACAAGTCTTCCCTTTCTGTCCCTCCTAGGGGGTAAATAGTCATCGGAACGAATAGAAACACACATAAACACTGATGTGGACGGGACAGTGCATGTCTGAGAGCCCAGATAATAGGTGTGGTGCTGTTCTCTGGATGAGGCCCGGGGGCGGGGGCACGTACCTTTCAGTACTGACAGCTCTCTGTGCTCTGACTTATGGTAGGATAACTGTGGAATTGAAACGCACTGTCATTGTACACCCAGCTCAACCCTGACGTGAGCACACAATGCCTTTGTCTGGACCTGAGTCTAATGTTCACTGGTTTTACTGCAGTTATATTTACTTATAGTTCAGGTTCAGTTCAAAAGGGGAGGGCAGGAACCAGGTATCCAGAAAAACAAACGGAGATCTGTGACTCATGACGTTGCTCTCTAACATGTGTCCATCCTGTCCCAACATGGAACACTTGAAAACAGGCACCATACATATCTGACATAGGCAAATCGTGCATTTGCATTGGAGGCATCACTTTGTTCACCGGTTTTGCAGTCTTTTAAAGGCTTCTTCTATGTCAACCTTTTTTTTTGTTTGTTTGTTTGTTTTTTATTTATTTTTTTCAGTGTTCAGTGTGTGCTCACAAATCTTGCTACAGCGTAGTTACCACCAGACAAGGTTCCACATATTATAGAGTGCATGGAATTGTAAACACACAGAGGGACGTAATTACATGTAGCAGATTTAAGGGCTAATTCTTTGCCTTTTTTTTTCACTCCGCATTTTATCAACATAATTATTTCCCTGACTGCAGACTAACACTCTGAAATTGACAAGCATCCATTATAGCGAGAATTTGTTCAGCAAATTGTAAAACAATGAGCTGTAGGTTTGCATGAGCCCATTGTCATAAAGAATTAGTATGGCTTTGTTCTGGAGGGGGAAAAGCTAATGATTTCGAAACAGCAGGTGACCAAACACACTCCTTTTTTCCCTCCCCAGTTATCAATTTGTTGATGAAGTCATTATGAGCTGGGGCCAGAACCAGGATAGCCTATTCTTAGCAGATAGGCTTCTAGGAGCTTGCTGCAGATAGCCATACTGCCTTGCTTATAAGTGTATATTTTTTCTTTACTTAGACACTCCCAGTATTGAAAAGCTACTCTCCAAGGACTGGAAAGACAAGCTCCTGGCAATGGGATCAGGGAACTTTGGAGAAATAAAAGGTAGGAAGTACGTGCCTGTTTTTATCCGGAATGTTCAGAAATGGAGGTGCTATTGATTAGTGGTTATGGGGTCCTTCTTCCCCCCCCCTCGCTCCATGCATGCTCTGAGACAGGCCACTCTTGTAGCTGAAAACAGATCATGTCTGTCTGTGTGTTCCACTTGCAGTGCATAGGACCAAGGATGGGGTTTTGTTGTTGTTGTTGTTGTTTCTTAACAGCACAAACGCAGTCCGTCTGTGGCTTACTCTGCCTCTCTTCCTCGTATTTGACTTAAATGATTTTCCTCAAAGGTAAGAACATATCAACAGCACAGCGAGGTCAGAAAGTGTCTTGTAAATTATAACTCACACGCTATATCTGGAGTAGGCATAGGTGTGACGGACAGCTGGAGCCGCCAAAGATCAGCGAGGAAGGCACAGTACAAGGATGCTTCAAGTCAGTGTCCGAGATGTTTCTGCTTTGAGCTTATTTGAATCGGCAATTACAACGGATCAAAGCTCTCTGTGGACTTCAGAAGACACTGAATATTCATATCGGAACAAACTTCCAGTACAAGGGAGGAGATTTAATTCTTTTCAAGAAGAAATAGAGGCAGATGATCCTCCCAGTTAGTTCTAAACCACCACTTCTCAGAAGACGGTGGGCAGTGCCCAGCTTCCCTGGTGCTGCCGCAGGGATTCTTGGGATTCTAAATTCTAAAGCAATATCAATCTGGGGAATGTTAAGAGAGCAGGCCACCAGCAATGTCACACTTTCTTATGAACTGTGGTGCCTCTCCTTAGCAGGTGCTGACGGTAAATTTCAAGCATCTGCAGACTAGTACTAGTGTATATGGAGACACGTGTGTAAATAACCGTGGTATCTGAATCAGAGGATTAGTCTCAGCCTTGAGGTTCTGTCCCATCCAAGTCTTCGAGAGGAAAGCAAAGCATTTCCCTCTTCCACTATTTCTCTACTAGAGACCATTTATATCTGGCTGCTTGGAAAGTTCCAGAAAACGCTGGACTGATGACTTCAGACGCTGGTCAGTCATCTGATGTTGTCTGCCTTCTGGCTTTGGAGGGTTGTGACCGGGTAGGGAGAGTGAGCGACTATCCATCAACAGGTTTGTTGACCAACATCGACTTTGGAAGAAGATTTAAATGAATCATCAGCATGCCTTGGAGCTTGGCAGAACTTCAGGAGAACACAGAGAAAGGCTTCACTTTCTAGGACATCAAGCACTTCAGCCTTTCGGTGGACTTTTAACCTGTAATCCCTGAGGCAAAGGATGTATAGTGCCTGCCTACCTCTTGTTTTCCTCCACTGACCTCAGCCATCACCAAGAGTGGAGCAGAGAGGACTGCCCGCCTGCCCTAAGCCTTGTGATCCTCCCTCCTCTTCCTTCACAAGTCCAACTTGAAAGTCTCAACAGTTGTGATGATAGGCTTTAGGGAAGGAGGCTCGGTGCTCTCCTTTGAGGCTAGCCTGGGGCTACTTTAGGATGCTCTAGTAAAACCACAAAAGAAGTTTCTGTCTTTAATTTTGAGTCTTTCAAGCTTCACATTCAGAGCCCAAGTCCAGTCATTGTCCTCTGGTTCTGTTCAGAAAAGCTGTTTCCAGAAGCGTTTTGAAAGCAACTGTACGTCTTTCTTCTGCCGGGGCATGGCTATTAGGTGTTCGGCTCAGGTTTCCCAGAGAAGTAGGGAAAACAGCACCGAGTTTCTTTGCCTGCTGACTGTGTGTGACAGTTGCAATTACGAATCATTGTTCATAAGTGCAGAGGGTACAATAGAAGATTGCCTCTGGGGGTAAATGAATTTGGGGGGGTCAGGCACAAAGATTAGGCAGTGCCCAGGAATGCGGTTTCTAGCCACCTCAGAAGAAGTCTGGAGAACAATGGCTGCCTTGTTTCTGAGGTCGTTTTATCCCAGGCAGAGGAAGGAAGGTGTGAAGCTAACGTATTTGTGTGCTGTTTCTGGCTGGGGGTGGTGGTGGTGGTGGTGAGGGGGTGAGAGGGCAGGGAGGAGCGGTCCTGCGCACTTTTTCAAGATATGAAAGCAGGGGCGTGCTGAGTGGTTGCTTGGTTTGCCAGCTATCATTTCACCTAATAGATTAGAACTTTTGGGGATGCCAGGGTGATGATTGTCAGGCTCACAGCGTTTACTGGATCTCCCTGGAAAGTGCCCCTCTGCTTATCTCAGACAGTTTTATGTAATTTTTCACTGAATATCGGGCATTGAAGTAATTAGATGAAGAGAGAAATGGAGGAGAAGAGAATGAGGGGAGAGAGAGAGAGAGAGAGAGAGAGAGAGAGAGAGAGAGAGAGAGAGATGAGGGAGGAGGGAGGAGGGGGGAGGGAGGAGGGCGGGGTGATGGAGAGAGCCTTTTGCAGATCTCACACTGTAGCCAAGCCAGTGGCTAAACTCCGTTCTTTAGTGCTTTAGTTTTAAGGTGTTAACTTTCAAGGCATTCAAACCAATTAGTAGTGTCAGACTTTATGGAAGTGCTTCTCCTGGTTAATACTCGAAAAGAACGAGCGACAAACTTTTCTTCAAGTGGGAAGAATACATAGGTTTGCTGGACACTGGCTGTACATGAATAATTGGGTTTCAGTTCTAGCTCACTCTCTCTTCCCAAGAAACAATGTTAGCAGAAGTTGCTGGCCTCTGAGAGCATAAAGTCACTTGTCTCTTACATTTATTTGTTGTGTACCTATGCACTTGAGGGCATGTGTGTGTGTGTGTGTGTGTGTGTGTGTATCTGCATCTGCACATGTACTTATGTGTAGGTCAGTGGGTGCATTCCCAAGAAGTCTGTTCTCTGTTTCCATCAGGTAGGCACTAGGGCTCAGGTGCTAGGTAGACTGGGCCCTCAGGCTTGGCATTAGCCAAAGACCATGTCTCTGGCTCTTAACATTCACTTTAAAACAAAAACGAAGACAAAAACATCAAGATGTTTTGCCTGGTATTGTACTGCTTTATTCTCTGGCACTTGGGAGACGTGACACATTCAGGTTTTAAAGACAGAGTAGAAGTCACCATCCCCTGTACACACACAGAGCTCGCAGGATCTAGTTTGGGAGAAACACTTGGTCTCCAAAGCTTTGCTCACAAGAGTCAGTCCGTTTATGCTTCACTCCAAGGAGTTGCCTGAGGAAATGGCTTCTTCCCTTCTGTTGCATCACTGAGATCTCTCAGAAACCTTCTATGTCATCTGCAGGCAAAGCTCTGAGCAGCAGTGGTGAACAAGGTGACAGATGCCCTTTGTAGCCTGGTGGTGAGTGGGGATGGGGACATTCCAGCTGGCTACCCATGAGGCCCACGACATTTCAGCCAGCATGAAATTCCTTGACACTGAAGGTCTCTGAATTGGCACTTCAACTGAGGACAGTGTCTGGGATCCATGATGGCTTTGACGAGTCTAAATCAACCATTCATTTTTTTCCGCCGAGCAACTGTGAGCACTACTTATTGCGTGCCGTATGCACTTGTAGAAAATAATATCCACATATACATGCAGACATCTCTCATTTATTTCTCCCATCACTGCTGTGATGAAAGTAGGACGCTGATTAGGTGGTTTGCTTGCCAGGTTTTTCAGAAAAGTCCAGGACAAGGCCACCACCAGACTTAGATCTCTCTTGTCCAGGACTCAAAGGTTCTACTCTATTATTCAAATCTTACAAAATGTTGTCTATGTATTATAGAAGGAAATGCCAGCTGCTCTTGATAATATAAAAATATGACTACTTCAAGTCCAGAATGTTGCTCTTTCTAGATGACATACACTGAACAGCTCTGGATCCATGTCAATAATCCTTTGGGCAATGCAATTGCCTTTGAGCTCAGGAATTAAACGCAGACTGTGTGGAGTCAATACCTGGATTAAGATAATCTCTCAGGTGATGTACATTTTTGAAATAGACAGGCATATTGAGTATGTGCCTTGAAAGAGGTAATTATTCTATTTAAATGGCATTACGATAACTTGAAAATAAGCAGGCACAGAACAGAAATCAGACACGGGTTTTTATTATTATTATTTGTTTTGTTTTTCCCTTTTCAAGGAAGAGATATAAATTCTGGTAAGATAGCTTGGTCAGTTGATAAAGGGCTTGCATTGTAAGCTTAAAGACATAAGTTCAAGTCCCAGATCCATGGTTACAATCTAAGCTGGATCTGGTATCTTGGTGGTTATCTTAGGACTAGAAGACAGACAGGTAGATCCCTGGCATCTCAGGCCAGCTTGCTGAGACTGCTTGTTCTGGGCTATTAAAGAACACTGACTCAAAGACACAGTTGGACTGTATCCAGAAATTACCCAACTCATTTAGACCTTTGCAAACTTGAAACAGGTAAACATTGTTGTCTGTTCTTGCTTCTATCACTTGAGAAGTCTCTCGAACCCATTCACTTTGGGCCCTGTAGTTTTTTGAGGGCCAGAAGTGTCACCATGAATAACCTGTAAGGGACATCTTCGCACACGGACTGGAAGAGTGTAAGACTGCTCAGTTTCAGGGAAGGTGGGGGTGTTGATCTCCTGGGAGTCCTGATGTACCCTGAAGATGTTTAATGAAGAGTCAACCCGACATCACGCACATCACATGGAGTCCATTACTTCCAAATGAAAGAAGTGTTTATGTTTTTAATTCTCCAGGCTCACTTGATACCCTTTGTAGTTGCTTCTAAGTGATGTTTTCATGTTTTATTAACAAATATTTTAAAACTTCATGACATGGAAGAGAGTCCGATGACACAGAGTGTTAGGTGAGAGCACCTTTGTGATGCTCCTAAAAATATCAAAGCATCTGTGCCCTCTCTGGCCCAGTGGTTGGCTTGCTTTTGGGTACACAAGCAAGTTTAGGGATGTGGGGAGCATAATGCTGCCAGATCTTAGTGGGGGATGGGGCCATGAGTGTAGGGTTTGACATCTGTTGTGCTGAGTGCAAGACAGATGCTTCTAAATGTTTCCTTCAGGTATGATAGGAAATACTTAGACCATATCTTATCTGATCTTGCATTAGAAAAAGCAATAACGTCATCAACACTGGTATCTGGCCATTTAAAACAATTTACAGACTTGAGAGAAGCTAAATTGTAAAATTTTAGATACAGGCTCCTCCATAGCATGAGAAAATATGATCTGGACTGTTGGGTGGTTCAATCCAACCTCTCACTTTTCCAGCTCCACACTAATCTTAGTCAGGGGGTGAGTTGCAGCCACACCAGTGAGCAGCCATGTGACCCCAACTTTTCCCTGTACCCAGAGAAAATAAGGTTATATCTTGTGGTTTCCTCATCTGCTCATTTAAGGGAAGTCACAGTTAAGTATTTATTACTTATCACTCCATGAACAAATTCCTTACAAAATTTCCATGGCCATCCTATCCCAGTTCATAGATTGTTAGAAACTCATAATAAGCTGAGGTAGTTTTCCTAAACCACATACTATAGCTGTGGTGTTAATACAGTCTGTGCCTTCTCCATGATGTGCAATGGCCTGTCTCTCCTAACATTAGACAAGACAATCTCTAAGGGCTTTTAAGTATTGAGAACCCTTCTAGACAGACTGTTCTTGAAGGGACCCCATGACATTCCAGCCAGAGTGGTTGGCACCCAGTTCTCCCCATTCACACATTCCTATGTCCCCAGACTGTCTGCACACTGACCTTCTCAACATTATATCAGGCCAAGTCTTTGAAACCAGAGCATATTTGAGAAGCAAACATCAATAAAAATAATTCCATGCTAGTGTCAGAGAGGTGGTTCAGTGGTCAATATCATGGCTGTTCTTAAAGAAGACCAGGATTTGGTTCATAGCTCACACTAAATGGCTCATACCACCTGTATCTATATAGCTCCAGTTCCAAGGAGTCCAGTGCACTCTTCTTTCCTCCTCCAGTACTAGACACACAAGTGCTAGGCAGACATATTTGGAAGCAAAATACCCATATGCATACAATAAAAAGGGAGTAATAAATAAATTAATTAAAATATCATATTAGATATGACATGTTGACTAAAATTCAAACACAGCAAATATAATGTGATATTGTGAAAAAAACTGGTATTAACATCTTAGGCACATTAAGTATGTGAGTATTATCCGCTTGATAGAAGTTATTTGAATGGTATTAGAAAGGCAGACATGTTTGATCTTTATTGAAGGCTAGAGAGGCGGCTCAGCAGTTAAGTGTTCTTGATCCTGCAGATTGCAGTTGAGAGCTGCCCTGTGTGTGTATTGGGAATGGAAGTCAGCTCCTCTACAAGGGCATATGGCTCCCTTAACTATTGGCCCATCTATCTATCCCCCTTTTCTTCTTCCTCTTTTTTTATTCTTCAACCATGTCAAGGAGAGCTTGTTAGAATGTAATAAAAATTACTTGAAGGATCAGCCTTGTAGATAGAATTGTGCATAGACTTGTGTGACCTTCAGACTTTTCCTCGGGTTGGTCCTCTTCATTTAATTTATACACACACACACACACACACACACACACACACACACACACACATATATCTCCAGGAAGTGTGTGGCCTCCTTCTGTAAACAACAACAATTCGGAAGGTGCTGGTGTTCTGTTATCATAGAGCTTATAGTCCAGCAGGTGACATATTAAATGAATGTCACTATGGATACGACATACAGTGCACAATATTGGCTGACAGGAAATGAGGCCTTATCACCTCTTTAATGTCAGTGTTTAAGAGAGGTTCCTAGAGGAGCTGGTCTTCAAGTTCCATCTTGAGGGCCTGAGTATTTATTAATTTGTTATCTCTTTCATATAGGGTTACACTATAGGCAGCCATTTTTTTTCCTCGCCTACCCTGTGCATAGTGCTAACATTTAGAGTAGTGCGAATCCCGCAGGCCCTGTGTTGTAGATGCGACTCAATGAATGGAAGAAGCCAGTCTGAAGATGTATTTGTCTCACTGGCTCTCAACACTATTTTCAACTTCAGGCTACAAATATGACAGCTGATACCACAGATGACGTCACCTAGGAATACTCTGATCCTAGAGTTTATCTAAGAACACTGTGATGTTCCCACATGACACAATCACCTAAGGACTTGTTTCTCTGAACGTAATCCCTACGCTGGCCTCTGCTTAACTATAATCCTCAAATGAGTATGGGAAGCTGAGGGATGTCCAGAGACATTTTGGGGGTATGAGCCACAAGAGAAACCATCTTGAGTCTAGTGATGAGATCATGTGTCCTAAACAATATGCTCCTCTCCAAGGAAGTTCTCCGGATCACTACATGCACTGTGTCTACGGGTGAGAACCCGGTGCAGACAAGGGAAAAATGGACAAGTAACAGTGTGTGCTGCTGTAGAGGGATTCAAAGATGCATCCTGTGGAAGGAGAAAATGGTACAGGGGCATGACAGTGCAGGAGGACGGGGAAGCTGCTTGTCATGCAGGGCTCTGTGAGGAGAACAAAACAAATGTTGCCCCATAATCATGATGACACTACTATGGTGGGGATGGGGCGGTCATTGTTGCTGTGACTTGTGTGGCGTGCTTTGATGTCCTCTTCCAAGCATAGCACACAGAACATTTTCCTAAATCTCAGATTTACTGGGGAAAGCAATAGACTGTGGTAGGAGGGATGGAGAAGGGTTACCTAGGTGATGTAAGAGAGAGGCCTGTCGGGGATCAACACATGGTTGTAGAAACACAGATCCATGAGATGTGTGCTCTGTTCCAGTGTGGACAAGATTTCCCGTGCATGCCCAAGAAAAGAGACACAAAGTCTGAAGGGGACAACTGGCTCCCAGCTAGGCTCTGGTCCTCACCGAGTCACAGGAACTGGAGATGGAGCTCAATCCACAGGATCTTCTCATTATACTAAGACACACTCTGGCCCACACTACCTCAGAGGAGCCTGTGAGAGCACATGGGACTGTCCCACCTTGGTTACTAGGACATTGGAAAGAATGGCAGTGGATATTTTTTTACCTTTAGTTAGAATTCATTCCTAGAGTGCTAAGGTCGCACTAACATAGAACCAAACACACATGTGCTAGAAGATGGGTCACCAGCAACAATGACAGTCCTCAAAACACAGGGACATGCTATGTGGCTCTGAATCAGAGATCACTGCACACAAGGAAGCTCCTTAGAGTGATGTGCTGTTTGCCTCTGGGTTTAAAGGAGTAGACACTAGCTGCTGACTCTTTTTTTCTGGTCTGGTATCTAGGTAATATTCTAGGATCTAGGTAATATTCTCCTTTTTTGTGTATGTGTTTCTAGAATGCTATTTGACTCTTCAGTAGCCCCTTCTTGTCCACGGGCCACTGGGTGAGCCTCTTTCTACACTGCACAGTCATTATGGAAAATGAGGGAGTTTGGAGATGCAGCCCTCAAGTTTATCATTTTGTTCTAGTGTAGGACTTTCATAGAAACTGAGATCACTGTAAAATTTTGGGCTGCTGAGAGTTTAGACAGCTCTCAGCAACCCAAACTTGAATTCTAGGCAGTACCTATAAAAATAAAAGTCCCTAGTCTTTGTACTGACAAAATAAAAGCCCCTAGTCAGTAACCCACAGTGACCAAGCATGAGAAGAGTGAAAAATGAAGGAGGTTATTCTTTCTGTCATTCATTAGCCAGGGTTCAGGCTTGTTGTCTATCAGGCTTATGTCCTTTGCTTTGCCTGTGGTAGGGAGGAGCTGATGTTTCAATGAGGAGCTGTGAGTACAATGGGGTCTTGACGTCTCAGTGATGACCTGGGCTCACAGACAGTAGTTGTGTGTTACTCCACTGGAACTGGAGGAGTAGTGAGGACCTAGGGTGTGGCTCCTTGGAAGAGTGTGAGTGTGTATGCCCCAAGCCCCAGATTCCATCTTTAGTCCTAGAGAGAAGGCACTCTGGAGTAGGCTCAAGGTTCACAAAATTAGAATTAAATGTAAAAGTCACACATCTTATTTTAAACATGAAATATATTTTACCTACATAGCTTAGTGACAGTCTAAAGTGTTTGCTGATCTTTCCTGTCTGGAAAGCCAGAATAGCTTTTCTTGATACTCCCCACCACACACTGTATTTTTGCATACCCTTGCGTTGTATCAGTTTGTACTGATGGACTTGTGCCTTTGGGGTGCCTAAATTATAATGCTGTGTATTTAGGTGAGATACATTTCCTGAAAAAATATAATATCTCTAGAAAATTTAGCAAATATGTACATATGAAGAAAAGATTAAGATAACGTATAATCTCGTCACCTAAAATATTTACTACCTATGTGTGGATCCACTACCGTTCAGTCTTCTCCCCCGTGGTGATGTGAGATGTATGTGATGAGGTGAGGGTTAATACCGATGCATCATTTCATCCAGCACCTCACGCGGGCAGCCATCATGAAGAAACCCGCGCCATCACTCTTCAAAACGACAACACGCCCCAGCTTAGATGCCCCATGACTAGTTATCCTGACCTGATATTTAGATAATTTGTGGGTTTTACATTTAAAGTATTCATTTGTATCTATATTTCCTGCCCTGTGTTTGTGTATGTGAGGGTCTTTCAGGAGTAATACACATCCTTAGATACGATATTGGCTATTAACTGAGGGATATCTACATGCCTCGGACTGTGTGCACAATTCGGAGCTTTAGTAATGATATAGCATCTTAATGTCAAATAAACATTTCCACGAAGGGAAACTTTCTGTGTGTCTCTAGACTATGAGATAGTCACATAGCTCATTTTTCTTAGTAAGATGCCTCAGCTGTGATGGAACACAAACTTCTGAGATGCTAGTGGCTTTTTAATAAATATTTGTTGCAGTTTTTCTTTTAACCCAGCTAGCTCTTAAAGCATTGAGATATGACTATTATATGTATTTAACAAGCTTTCAGGGTACAACAACTGAGCAGTGTGACTCTGTTTTCATCCTCTAAGATAATTTGGCTCCCTCCCAGTCAAGCCCCACAATACTTGCATTTTCGTACTGCTCTCATTCTCTGGGCTCCAGGTGTTCTCTCATGCTGTCTCCTGGACTTACTCCCTGTAGTGAATTCTCACATCCTCTCTTTCCTTCCCCCTCCCTTGCTAGAGGGAACTAGATCATTTACCTGATTGGTCCTGATTGGTAATGCACACATATGTAACTTCTTTTAGATTTTCCTTCAACAGGGAAAGCAATGGCTGCTTACTTATCAAAGAGACCAGAGCCAGGCTGAGGAGATGGAAGTGCTTGCTCTGCAAGCCCAAGTACATGAGTTTTGATCCTCAGCCATATTCTTTGCCCTGCTCAGTCGTTGACTGAACAGTTCCTCTGTTGACCAGTCAGGGAGGAACCGGGGAGCAGTGTGCTCAGCATTGAGACAGGATTCTCAGAGTAACGACCGCAAGCAGCCATGGAGGCCCAGTAGTCAGCCTCTGAACTATAGGAGGATAACCTTTGCACTGTACCCAGCAACGTCACACTCACACTAAGATGTTAACGGAGTTGCCATGATCGAGTAAGCAACTGCCCCAAACAAAGCTAAGTGTTCATAAAAAGAAATATTATAAGGAAGGCCTGGGAAGAAAGCTCAGTTGGTTAAGTGCCTACCCCACAGATTTGATGGCCTGAGTTTGGATGTCAGGTGCCCCCATGGAAGGTCAGGAGTAGCAGCACTGAGACGATGGAGATAGAAGGATTCCTAGGGTTCTCTGGCTCCCCAGTCTAACTCAATTTCTATGGATTAGGTTCAGTTATTCATTTGATCAAAATGGTATTCAGGGTTAGCCTTTGCTTCTACACACACACACACACACACCACAGAGTGAGAGAACCTGTGGCATACACACAACTGCACGAACACACATAGAAATAATAAATAAATGGTAATGAAATATCACAAAGAGTGATTCTTACCTTAAATCCATCTACTCCGAATCACGTTCTATGTGTTCCTTAAAAAGATGTGTTACAAACTGTATTTTTAAAAGTTTGTGTCTTTTCCAAGTAAAGATATGAAAAAAATCCACTCACTGTTGCTACTCTTCCTTTTTAAAAACGAACTTTTTCCTTCATAAAAAGTGATGCAGTTGGCTGGCAAGGGTGACTGAGGTAGAGTAGGCCGGTGTAATCATGTATACAGGTGGCAAGGGTGACTGAGGTAGAGCAGGCCGGTGTAATCGTGTATACAGGTGGCAAGGGTGACTGAGGTAGAGCAGGCCGGTGTAATCATGTATACAGGTGGCAAGGGTGACTGAGGTAGAGCAGGCCGGTGTAATTGTGTATACAGGTGGCAATCGTATCATTAGAAAGAGCTTTGTCTTCTGTTTGAATTGAAAACTGAAATTAAGGAGCACAACCAGCCCTGCTGTTAGCTAGCACCTATGGTAATAGAGGACTTCTTTCTCTGATTGTTCTAGAAGGACAATTCAGCTCGGCTCAGCTCCGTCTCGGTGTGCAGCACACCTTGCTGAACTGCTGAGTGAGTACTGAGCCTGCCTTAAGATGGCAGATGTTGTAAATATCTGGACCCCACACTTCCTTTAAATGACCATAGTGTCTTGTCAGCTTCTAGATTCATGTACGATTTCGGGTAAATTTAAGGTGATTCTCATCGGCCAACCTCATTTTGTCCCTCAATAGGAACCTGTTGTACTCTCAGACTTGGATGTTTGCCTTGTTGACTGTTCAGGCTTTGAAAATGAGAAGATGATCTGAGATGCAGTTAGTCATGTTTTAAAACTCCCTCCTTGGTTGTGGTGCCCAGTGATAAACCCATTACTGCATGTGCTATCACTGGGCCACAGGGGAGCCAAGGTCTTTCCCCTATATTAACAAAGAAATTCTCATGCTGATCTTCCTGGTTGATTTATAAATAAAGGAAGGATTGGAGAGGTGGCTCAGTGGTTATGAGTGCTGTTGCTCTTCCAGAAAAATCACAGTTCAGTTTCTATCACCTACAACCTCCTGGAACTCCATGAGAGCCAGAACTATCTTCTGACTCCTGGGGTACCAGCATTCATGTGCATATAAGCATACACAGACACATAATTAATAAAATAAAGCTTTTTTGAAAAATGAAAGGCAGATCTTTTTTTTTTTTTTTAGTTTAGAATAGAGTTTATTTGGGGCATGTGGAGGCGAGTTAAGAGGGAAGCAGATGCAAAGGCAGAGAGAAGGAGAGAGTAGAGAAGTGGACACCAGTCATGACCATGTTGGGGGGGAATGGGAAGAGAGGGGGAACAAGGGGTCAAGAGGCAAGAGTATAAGAGGCAGATCCTATTCTTGACAATGCCTTGATCTCACCATAATTTGGCTATGAATTTTCCTTGCTTTTGTCTTGCTTGTTTACTTACAACAAAATATAAAGGGCAAGAACTCTGGCTCAGGCATCTTTTTATCTCCTGCAAGTCTATCTACCATAGAACCTCAGAATCAAAAGACTCTCACCAGCGATTTGTAATTTACTCATAAAAGATACAAAAGCCATAGGTTACTTATTGCAAAATGTCAGAGTGTCTGCTCATTTCGGCATCCTTTATTTTTGTATGTGCATGTGTGTGCACATGTGTGTCTTTGTGTGTGCATTTGTGCACATGAGTTGGCACATGTACACAGGTGTGCTTATGCCCAGAGAGAGCAGATGTTGACCCCAGTGGATGTCTTTCTCACTTACTTTCACCACCCTCCCTTTTACCACCTCGTCGTCTCTCCATGAACCTGGACTTTCTGACTGGCAAGATTTGTTGTTCAGAAAGCAGCTAGGATCAGTCTGCCTCCATCTCCACAGTAAGCTCTGATTCCTGTGCTGACATTCTGGGTAGGAGCTGAGCATCAAACTCATGTACTTGGGCTTTCCGAGTGAACACTTCATTAACTGAGCTGTCTCCTCAGCCTGGTTCTGATATCATTGATAAGCAAGCAGCCATTGCTTTTCCTTGTTGAAGGAAAATCTAAAAGAAGTTACATAAGTGTGTATTACCAATCAGGACCAATCAGGTAGCTGATCTAGCTCCTCCCTGTAGCAGAATCATTTTCATGGAAATGTGGCTGCCTTCTCAATTCTCCTATGTGTCTTCCTGTTGTGTTCCTCTCAGGGACTCCTGAGAGCCTCGCTGAGAAGGAGCGGCAGCTCATGGGTATGATCAATCAGCTGACCAGTCTACGGGAGCAACTCCTGGCTGCCCACGATGAGCAGAAGAAGTTGGCTGCATCTCAGATAGAGAAACAGCGTCAGCAGATGGAGCTGGCCAAGCAGCAACAGGAGCAGGTGAGAGAGACTGGGGACCAGGGGGTGGACTCTCAGCCAGCTGCGGCTTGTTCCTTGTCAATACTGTTCTCAGTAGAGAAAGATGTATAGCAGGCTTCCCCTTCTCAGTCCCTAGAAAGTAAAGGAAAAGGAAGAGAAGAAGCAAAGTCACCCTCTAACCCGAGATCAAATGAACTGTGTGACTACTTTCGGGTGTGGGGACATTTTAGGCATGTCATTTCATGGTTTCCTAGGTAGGATGGTCAGCCCATCCCACTTCTATGGCTCCACTAAACTTATTTATCACCAGCATGATGGCATCCATGGAAAACATGCCACCTAGACTAGGCTGGGTTCCACTCAAAGCCCTGGAGCACAGAACATGGCATACATAATGATCTTATGGGCATGGGCCCAAGATGTTTAAGACATATACAAAAATATTATTTTAGATTTACCTCACCTCTCCAAAGATATCTTAGTATGAATGCACAGATAGAAAAAAAATCCATCAACGACAACCCAAACAAAACAAAAGCTACTGACATCAAATGCTTTTAGTCCCTAAACATTCCATACAAAACAATTTCCAGCCTTTAATTATAGTTTTACTGAGTGTGTTAGGGCAATCACAGAAAAGAACCATGTAAAACGCCCTCCTCTACAATTGACATAACCATTGTGATGGTGAACTTAACCCAACTGTGATCATGTGCATCGGTTCCTACAAACAAACACAAGTGGATGTCTGAGGGGCTGCTGGCGCCCAGCCTCTTACTGCCAAACAGTTAGCTATTGATAGAGTCTGGGGGATGGGCAGTCAGTATCTTCACCTGTGTACCTGTTATTGAGCCTACCTAGCTCTAATTGACAGCGCCAATCTCATAGTCACACAGAATCTCTGGGTCACAAAACAAAATGAACAGATGTAAATATGAGAAAGAGAGTTGTAGGGAAGAGATAGGTAGGCAGGGGTCATACAGAGGTAGGAGATAGTGAGGCAAGACAGTCCTCGCCATGGCACTGGATAACTACGCTGAGTCCACAAAACCCACAAAAAGTAATCATTACGGATGTAGTGACAGAATGAACAACCCATGGAAAATTCAGAAAACATTTAGGGCAGAAACATTTTGAAAAGGGATGGATAATAATGGCGGTAGGTAAATTTGCTTTGAAGAATAGATAGGCTTGAAACAGGGAGTCAGGGTTCTAACGGGGAGGCCCTAAGTTACCTGCTGTGGCTCCTACAAGAAGTTTTATATTTACACATAAAGGACGCGCTAAGCCAGGCAGCGTGGATACCAACCATGAGCACGAGCGAGAAGCTCTGAATGAAGGAACACGATAGTGACGAGGCTTGTGGAGTGAGCAGCGGGAGGAAGGGAGCTAATGTGTGTTACCCTGGGGAGAAATGAGAACGCAATGGAGCTTTGAAGTAAGGCAGTCCGGGAACATGATTTGAACGGCATGGGGCATTCTCCACACGTTCTTCACCTGCCCCTCTATTGCTTCATGAGAAATGAATCTGCTTTGTTTTGTGTTTTGTTGTGGTTCTTGCTGTTGTTTTCTTTTTGGCAAGTGGGGTGTTAATGTTTTTACTTTTTATTTTCTTTTCCATTACTTTTCTACTTATATTATCATTGTTTTTATTATTATTTTGTCACTATTGTATATGGTCATTACTATTTTGATATGTCTCATTGTGTAGCCCAGACTGTCCTGTATTCTTAGCCCTCTTGGCTCACCTGCCCAAGTGCTGAGCCCACCATGTCCATCATATGTTAATTTTCAGTAAAATGCCTTAGGATTATTTCCCTTTAAGATGTATTCATGCTATTATTGGATGCACCTGTATTCTTTCGTTAGCCCTGTGAAGAGCTCTGAGAACTTTCTGTGACAGAAGTAGACAATCTTTGTCCTTGGGTTTCCTATACCATCAGCCAAGTCCCACTGTAGACCAACTGAAGGCTCACCTTGTACGGGTCCCCTGCTTGCCTCGGGGGACCTGAGGGCAGCTTGCTCTTTATAATAGAAATGGATGTTTGCTCATTTCATCGTACAGTCTGGCGCATCTCTGAGTGTCAGCAGCAGATTCTAGAATGTTTTCCTTTCCCAAGATCTTTGCCATTTTTCTTGGAAACTTATGAAGTAACCCTGAGGTCTTTCCAAAAGTGCTTTCTGGTGGTAGAGATGCCTTGTGATGCTACCTCCATAGCCTTGAGTGCCCTCGGGACAGGTACAGGTCAGGCTTCTGGCACCCAAAATGCTCTCCCAGTCTGGACATTTGTCTCAAACAGGCATTAGCAACCCAACTCTACATTCATAGATCCTCTTCTGTAAGATTAGGGGAAAGAGCTTTGGAGTCAGCTCGGTCTGTTAACTGTTTGACTCCTTCATATGATGCCTGATTTCAATCTTTATTTTATTTTTTTTTGCCTGACTTCAATCTTTGAGAGCCCTCCTAAGAAAGCCAGGTGTGGTGGTTTATGGTTGTAAGCCCAGTGCTGAGGCAGGTGGTTTCCTAAGGCCAGTTGACCAGTCAGCCTAATCTACTGGAAAGTCTCTGAACAATGAAAGACCCAGTTTCAAAGAGTATAGTGGGCAGCGTTAGAAGAACAATATCCAAGGTTGTCCTGCCCCTCTCCAACACAAGGAAAAAGATATAGATAGATGAATAATCATATATATGTATATGTATATATATATATATTCCAAAACAAAGAGAAAGATTACACACACATATATATGTATACATATATGCATATATATATATATATATATATATATATAGAGAGAGAGAGAGAGAGAGAGAGAGACAGACAGACAGACAGACAGAGAGAGACAGAGAGAGACAGAGAGACAGAGAGAGACAGAGAAAGAAACAGAAACAGAGACAGAGATGAAGTTAGCTTTCCCAGACTTATTGGCGTTCTCACCCAGCTTAGGATGCCATCCCTTTGCATATACTAATGGTTATGGACCTAACAAACATTGAGGTATTTTTACCTGACATATCAGCCTTCCCACCAGAGTCTGAGCTTTAGTCCATGACTATCTGTTCAACAAATCCGTATTAATCAGGTTCTGATTTAGTTATTAGAAGTTTTGAAGGACATAATCCCCCACTCCCACCCCAATGAGCTACTGGACATTTTGATGGGGGTTGGGAAGTACAAAGCAGGGGATTGCAAAGTCATGCTTTGATAAAATCTCTGCCTGCGGCCAACTGTCCAAATAGCACATGAACAGAGCTCTGTAGAAGGTGAAGGGGCAAGCCACGTGGGTACCCAGCCAGGGCATCCCAAAAGGAGGCTGAAGGAAGTGCTCAGATACAGGAATAACTATGAGAAAGAAGTAAGAGCAAGCTCAGTGTGCTGCAGAGGATGCCAGGAGAGAGATCTGCCAAGGGATGACAGAGCACAGGAAGAGATAGATAACATGGAGAAGCAGGAGAGCAGAGTCTATGGGCTTGCAGTCATGGTGTGGTCTCTGCCTTGTACTCTTGAGTGGGGCAGAAGGGTTTTAAAAAGATGAATAGCATGACATGCTATTTCTTTTTAAAAAAATCTATATATGGACACTAGCCTATAATAGAGCAGGGGAAGAAAGAGCAGAAACCAAAGAACAATGAATAGGAGGTTGTTACATCCATCCAGCTTAGATTCTGGCTTAGAACAGGAGCCAGGAGAGAGGGGTTTAAATGGCCAGCTTCTTGACATGTTTCTTGTGGTACCTTTGTAAGGAAATAAGTGTCAGATGAGGAGATGCTATATTAGAGACAACCAAACTTTAGCAGAGAGATTATATTCCTCAAACAAAGAAACAAGCACATAAAAGCTCACCTTTCCTCTTACTTGCCTTCAGAAGAGAAGAAATGCTCTTTTCTCTGAGGTAGCCATGAGGGTTGTAAGGAATGACAGAGTGTGTTCTGCAGCCATGAAAGGAATTACAGAGTCAGTCCTGTAGTCATGGAGACCCACCCTTCCGTTTACCTTTTAGCCTCAACTTTCTAAGACAGAAGTTAAAGGAAATGTAAGGAAATGTAAAGGAAAGTAATAAAAATGATGTAGGAGAATCCAGTCTTCCTTCTAAGTCTATGATGTACAGTTGTCTAGAGGTCTGAGGCTGCCTTTCTTGAGTTTCCTTTAAATACTACAGTACTTGAAACTGTCACTACTACACCTCTTGGTCTTGCAAATATACATTCATGTTTGGCAGATGTGCACAGACATGTGTGTGGTCTGCCTTTCCTGCATTCTTAGGCGTTTCCTATGAACAGGCAGTTGCTAAACAAATACCGAGTCCCATGGAGTCGTAGCTTGCAGTGTCAGTAGTACTAAGGTCACAGAGAATAGGCTGAGTGTGTGTAAGTGGGATGTGGCTGCTCTTCCCTCAGTTGGAAAACCCCCAGGGCAATCATAGGCAGTTCTGGATCTCTCCCAAAGTTAGACCTGTTGAAGCTGAAGCATCCTTGAATATGTGTTGAGTATGGGCATGGATAGATGTGTCTGAAGCTTGAAACCCAAGTGTTGGTCATGAGAATGAGCACAGACACAGTTGGCACATGGATGAAAGTGGACACGGTGGGAAAACATTTACATTAAATCTTTGAAGAGTGACACATTTCATTACGGTGTAGAATCGAAACAAGAGAGGGTCGGGTCATAGAGCCAGGAAAGAAAACGTAAGAGCAAAAGCACTGGAGGGTGGACTTCTAATTGGATTGAGAGGGTACGGATGACACATTCTGAAAGGGAGAGATAGAGGTGACATTAGTGTGCAGCTTACAGTAGGAGGTGAAAGACTGCTACTTAAGCTTGTGCGAGGCCAAAATGAGAAGAGTATTTACTCTAAACCAGAGTCCAGAACCTCAACGACGGTACTAGTATCTTTGATACCTAGGGCTACTCTGAACTCTTTCCTAGCAACCCCTCCTTTTTGGCAAGCTCTTTCTCTACAGAATGATTGTCAGTGCTGTTGATACATCGCTATGGAGACTAATAATTGAAACCCTCCCATGTCTTACTGCTACGAGGCACCGTTTAGGCTTTAAACAAGGTGTACCTGGTTGCTGAGACGGAATGTCTCTCTTGATTGTGCTTAAGGATGAAATGCTGACAACTCAGTTCATGGAAGGGCGGTGCTTCCATCTTTCAGCTGGTGTCAGATCCAACTGCAGTGGGCAGAAGGTTGGTCTATCCTACCCTGTGTTGTCAGTGTTCTCTGTTTCTCCACAGATCGCGAGGCAACAGCAGCAGCTTCTGCAGCAACAACACAAAATCAACTTGCTTCAGCAACAGATCCAGGTCAGAGATCAGCATCTCAGCACCCTCCCACTTAAAGAGAGTCCCGTCATTTCTCAGTCTGATATAATTTAATGGAGGTGACACACACCCCCCCCCCCCAAGCTGGAAGTCACTTCTGGCCTAATTCTCTCTATGTTGTCTGTGTGGTGCAGCTTTCAAGTGGTGGCTCTGTTACAGACCAGACCTTATCTGACAGAATCTCTAAGGAAGTTGCCAGTGATGTCTACCTCATGCCTAGGAGGGCTCACCATAAGAGTGCTACCTCACTGCCACATGCTTTAGTGTTAGAAGATGAAGCTGTAGACATTCCTAGTGGGGTAGGTGCAAGGACCCAGCAGAACGCTACAGCTGGGTTTTGGTTAGAAACTCAGAGGTTCTGCTTCTACTTAAACCTAGAAGGGCACAGAGAGGGCAAAGAACCAGTGTGTGGCAGATCTGAAGGTGGTATTGCCTGGGGAAGCCAGGTCCACTTTTATTCTGTATTTACAATGTTTAAGGGCATTAATAAGAAAGGTGCCTGACATGGTAGTGAGTGAGGAAATTAATCACCACACTTCTTCTCTCATATTCACTAGAGACACGCACTTTGTCCATGTTGAGCTGTCTTTCCTGATAGCACTTAACATCTTAGAGATTTGGAGAGTAAATGATACATACCATCATGAAAAGTCCAGCATCAGAGTCTAGCGATGTGGGATTCTATCACCCAGAGGTGCCCAGGAGTTCCAGGCTTGCTTAGGTTACATAAGACTCATCATCTTAGGTTACATCATCTCAAACAATACAAAGGCAACAAGCATCACCTGCCCCATAGGGTCAGGATGTAGGGCATCTGCTGAGCACTTGAAACCTACTGTCCAAGGATGCAGTACATGGGCCAGTACTCTAACTTCAAGTAGTATCTGTCTGGACACAACAGTTAGGTCCAGGATTAAATTATTTTTCTTACCTGAGAAGAAATTTATCATTCTCTTGAATTTTTCTCTGGAGGGCATAGCATTTTATACTGTAAACATCATAGAAGCAAATGTAAAACCCATTTCATTCAGTTACCCATGGGGCTTTGAATTATTTGTTAACTACATTTCTCTCATTTTATCTTATGGGGTCAGCTACTCTCTTATCCTACACCATGTGGGCTAGCGTTTACCCTTTCATGGTCCACCTTAGGCAAGAACTTCCATAGCTTAAATTGCATTTGCTGTCTGAAAATACTTATCTAATATTCTGATCTCAGTCTTCTGTTGCTGCACCACATAGAGATCCACATTCCACCAGGACTTACTCATGCCCGGTGTGCCTTCTGGGCTGTTTTGTGCCATTGTTGCTGGGGCCACCCTCACAAAGCCCTGTGTTCCAGTTACCACATCACGGAACACTGAGCTGTACAGTTATCTTAGCCACAATTAGGCAGCCCCTGAAACTCTTTGTTGTAACTTCAAACACTAAAGTCACTTAAGTGGTCTACCTATTAACAAAGGCATTTGCTGCCATTAACCCTGGGCTAGACAGCTGTGTTCAGTGAACTAGACATTTTTTGTTTTTTTTTTTTAAAGACTTGCAGCTAGAGAGCGTCACACAGTCCTGGCTGGCGTGTTACAGGACAAACTGATGCTCTTGTTACAGGACAAACTGATGCTATTGCTCAGTATTTGCCTTTGTCTTTACTGTGATCTCTCTGAAGGTGAGGTTAGTTGAGGCATCTTTTATACCCACTTGAAAAATATCTTTCAACTGAAGGAAATGAGTGAATTCTCTTAGAATCACGCTTGACCTAGGAATTCTATCTTCTCAACTCTTATGGACAGAATGAAGATAAGCCTTGTTCTGGATTTGCTTATAATTCTGAGGGAAAACCCAACACAGATTCGCACATGAACTGATGATTTCCTTAAACTTCTGAGAGTCAATTGTTTATGAAACGTTTTTATGGCTCTTAGAAGCAACATTTGCTCAGAAATTCATAATTTTAATTGGATTGCATATTCTTTTTGTATGTTTCTTGATAGAGGGCTACTGGGGTTAACTTCTTCTGACAGGACTATTCACATGACTCCTTGAGGTTAAAAGACGAATTAAAGGCTTCTGTTATGTTTTGATCACAAACACTGATCTCTGTAAACAAAATATTGTCATAACAAGAACCTTCCATCTTCCCGCAAGAACATTTAGGTCTTTATAAGAAGTTAGGCTAGGCCATGGAGGAGCCAGCCTTCTTTTTTTCTACACAGTAGCAGTATCTCCTAAAAAGCTCACCTCTTAGCCTTAAAAGAATGACAGTTTGTATGTCCACCTGTTGTGTTCAGCATTTCGGGCACAATAACACAGAAAGTGGCACTTACAAAGATTACAGGAAAAGCCATCTCCCCAGGGTTGTTTCTGTTTTCTTTTGTTTTAGAAACTTGCGTTGTTCCTGGCTTTTCCTTTTTTCTTCTACTTGAACTTTCTACAGTAATAACTTCTTATAGTGTGTTTCCTGATTCTCTCTTTACAGTAACTCTCTCTCTCTCTCTCTCTCTCTCTCTCTCTCTCTCTCTCTCTCTCTCTCTGATGTGGATGTTACTCTGTTTCATGTAATGAACCAGGGCTGGTGGTCCATCTTGACCTGGGTCACTGTACGAGACAGGAAAATAAGTGACCTCCACTCATCTTTTCTATGACAACAAATCATTGTCCCCAGAGATGTGCATTTCTGTCCTTGTTGGGACATTTGAGGAGACAGAGTCTCTGTAGCTTTGGGGGAGGTGTTTAGATGGTGCCTTAGTTTATGAATTTTTGCCCATTTTTAACAGCACTGGGTCGAATGTCATTTTCTTGATAGTAAACAGCATTAACCCAACAGTGATCGAGTGGTAAAGTCCTTTCATATATTTTAAGATAACCTGAAACTTTTCAGATGCAATTGTCTTGTGATCTCATACAGGACATCATGTTTACACTTTAAGAGAATCACATAATTTACTCATCTTCTGCTCTGACCAACTTTTAAACCATTGCTCATTGTGTTCTCTTCTGGAGAAAAGAATTAGTCATTTGTAATCTGATGTTAATGGTTTTTGATCCATAGGTAAGAAAGCAGGATTAGTCACAGCTCTGGCTCATTGACTCTGCCCAGGGCTCTGTGGGAGGGAAGGAAGCACTCCGTTCCCCTGATGTTCCCGATGAGTAGTAAGCATACATAGTCATACACAGACACAAATACATATACACACAAGCATATACATATAACATACCCATGGCACACACACACACACACACACGTAGAGAGACACATATCCATGTACCTGCATTATATAGGACCATACATATATACACACAAATGTCCCCACACATACGAATGTACACAGTCTTTTTTGATTCATCACCAAAATTGATCGTACAATGTTCCAGATTGGTTGGATTTTAGAATTTCGAGACATTCTCCTAGGAAGCTTATACTGCACCCATCTCTAATGATCATACTTGTGATCTGAAACACTTAAGGTTTGTTTTTCCAGAGTCTGAGAACTGGGGACAGTAGCTACTTTCGAACATCCTAAGTTTTGACCCCATTCATTTCTATCCTACCACTAGCCTGCCATTTAAGGCTTAATGACCCAACTTTGAAAATGCTCCCCTCGGCCCCTAGAAATTTAAGCTTACAAAGTCAAAATGCAAGTTCACTTAGGTACAATTGAATGATTAAGTTGCAGTCATGGGTTCAACCAATTTATGATAAAGGCTTCATTTTATTGGAGCCAAAGTTCTCTGAGCTCATTAGAATTTGGGTAATTCTTGATAAATTATTATGCAGAAAGAAACCTACTGAAATACCGTATTGAAAATATAATAATGTTAGCAGTGACATAATCGTGCTTGGCTGGCCTGCTGATTTGTGATTTCTTTCTCTGAATGTGGTAAGTCAGGGTCATTTTACTCCCTCAATAAGACCCCCCACACATACATGAGCACAAAGAGATTACAAGGTAACCTTGTCTCTTTGGGAGACTGGAAATGCCAAGAATAAACAGCAGGCCATTAAGGTTGCATTTCAGCCTGAGAAGGGAATGCATTAACCCCTTGAGTTCCAGCTAATATTGGAGTATTTGAAGTGCAAATCCCATGAATGGACCATATGTGTATAGGTACCTAGAAGAGGAAAGACATGAGGAGGTAGAAATCTCATCAAGAGCTACCTACCTACTTGCTAATCTGTCCTTCAGTTTCTGCAAGCAGAGCTACTTGGGCAGAAAGGTGTTATGTCCTGACAGAGAAACAAGGGGACCCAACAGATGGCAGGTTTATAGTTCTGGGCTTCTCTTCAGAAGAGATACCTGGAGCCCCTGTGAATTTTCTACTTTAAGAAGTCTGCTGGCAATAATCTAGAGACAGGGTTTCAGGCAACCCCATCCCCTCTCTCTAGGGAGAGAGAACAGCAGGTTGGTATGCATCTATATCATCATATCTATCAATAAAGCACATGTTACATCTATATCATCATGTCTATCAATAAAGCACATATTACATGGCAATATGAGTTCCCAAAATAATGAAAGCAACCATGTTGAGCCTGGACCTCTAGACTATATTTATTTACTTTTCAATAGGCCCCTATTCTTTATCTCTACATAAAAAATACAACTCTAGTCTGGTGGTTTGCATCTGTCATCTTAGTGTGATGGACATGGAGGCAGGAGGATTACCATAAGTTTGAGGTCATCTTCTTCCAGCTCTGCTGGAACCTCACAGTATAGTATGTGTCTACTACATTATTATAGCCCTCCTATTTACCTCAGCTTCTTCATACCTGCATTCTTGTTGAGTCAAGTCTCTTGGCCCCTGCCCTGTCAGACAAGGGAAGCCTCTCTCCCAGAAGTCACTTGCTATTTCCCCTATATATTCTCTGAATATCTGATATTATATATATATATATATATATATATATATATATATATATATGTGTGTGTGTGTGTGTGTGTGTGTGTGTGTGTGTGTGTGTGTGTGTGTTATCTACAAGTCTTCCTGACAGTTAGAAATCAGGCAATATTCACATTTAAATATAAAGAGATGGATTGTCAGGGCATCTGGCAACTTTCTACACCATGTCTTGCTATTCCAAGTTTTCTCTTCACGGTTTTAACCTCAGTGTCTCCTTAAATGTCTGCAAAGCCTTAAGAATAAGGCGACTCTCCAGAACCCCCACTCTCTGTTGCTCTCTTGCTCTTTCATTTGGGATGGATTTATTGAAGAGTCTTGGTTGTTTCTGGAAAGGAATAAAAGGTTGTCACTATGATTTTTTAAACTTGTTCACATTATTATCGTTAATATACTATAAAAGTGATGCCTGCATTCCTCTTAAGATAATAACTATATTGAATTTATGTTAATAACAGTACTCGGAAGTTCTAAGCTGGATTTTGAAACAAAACCTAACTTGTGCTCTTTACCAAAAAAGATGGGGGGAGTGGGATGGAGAAAGGGAGATGTTTTACCTGAGGAAGTCCCTTCCTTTCTCCCTTCCTTCCTTCCTCCCTCCCTCCCTCCCTCTCTTCCTCCCTCTCTTCCTTCCTTCCTTCCTTCCTTCCTTCCTTCCTTCCTTCCTTCCCTTCTTTCTGTGTGGGGCCATTTTTCTCTTCAAATAATTCTTTCATCTGTAGTTAGTATTGCAGAAACTTGGACCAGAAGAGTCTGCAGGGAACTGCACTTGGATCATCACATCCAAGCCTACCCTTTATCTGATGAGCTACTCTTTCAAAAGTTTCAAATGTGGCCATTATATAGGACAACAGAGTCCAGCCCAGAAAAAAAGTGACAATGGGTTTCCCATGAGCCCTAGCTTTTTCCTGGTTTCTACCTGTGGACAGAGTTAGTTGACCCCTGTCTCTTGCTCTGTAATCCACATCTCATCAATTTACAAAGTAGAGCCTGTATGCACTTAGAAAAGACCATGGGGACATGCCTGTCACCAGTGGAAACAGCACAGACCAAAGCAAACAGAATTCAGGGCAGAAGTCAAAGCTGACCTGAAGTGAGCCCCAGCTTCTGTTTATTTTGCCTCTGTGGGGTGGCAAAAGAAACACTCCTGGGTGGAGGAGCCACAATGCAGAGTGCTGCACTTCCTTTCTAAAGAGAATTCACAAAATAGTCAATTAGAAGGCAGTGAAATTAGCAGAATGTTAGCAGGTGAGCGAGTGCATAAAGAACACACAGACGTCATGGGTCAGAACCTGTACCCCAGACACCCACAGCCCAGGGGAAAGGTGAATTGGCTTCTAGACACAGAGCTTTCTTGTATGCTTTTTAGCTTTTGCTGTTGAGTATTCATGAAGCCTGTAAACAAAGTAAAACTAATGAATGCTTTTATTCTATGTGTATGTATGTTCACGTGCACATATGTGCTTATAATGAAGATCCATTGGTTCTTGGCTAAGACCCTGGGAACATAATTGGAAAGCTTGAAATATGAAGCAAGCTTATCATGTCGTAGTTTTTTCTTCAGAAATGAAATAAAAGTCACTGGATACTAAGGAGTTAAGAATACCTGGAGTCACAAGCATTGTCTCTGTTTTCACTATGAAGGAGGAGTACCACATTGAATGTTCAGGATGCAGTGGATTCTCAGTCACCATCATTCTTAAGTGCAAAGCAACACTTGGTAAACATGACTTGCTTTTCTTCCTTGTGATACTATTCAGGTAACACACATACATATACACACATGCAAACATGCATACACACATATACATACACACATACACACATGCACACACATAACATATACACATACACACATATACTTATACACATACACACATATACACATACATACATATACACATACACATACATACACACATGCACACATACACATACACACACACTAACATACATATACACATACATACACACATACGTACACACACATGCATACACACAAATAGACACAAACATGCATACATACACTCACATACATACACATATACACATACATAGACACATATAAACATACACACATACACACATATACATACACACACACACATACACACATAAACATGCATACATACACACACACACACACACACACACACACACACACACACACACTAGCTTCCTATGCCATGCTTCAGCTTTGTTTTGTGAAGTGTTCCACCATTTGCCATTTATAAAGGGTGGTTCTACCTCCATGGTGCTTCATCCCCTGAGTCTTTCCATGCCCTGACCTGGGTTCCTTGTTGCAGAAGGTTTACACAGCATTTTAAGAGAAATATTCCACTGCTTAGTTTAAAGTCCTCTCTCTTCAACTTGAGTGCATATCCCACTGCCTCTCTAGCTTATTCAAATGGATGCTTAACTGTACCTCAACCCCCAGTTTTCTAGAACATAGCCTTTAATGATCGATCTCCTAAAGTCCGTTCTGTGCTAATCTGAACATTGCTGAATCTGGGACTGTTTGTGTCTCACTTAGGAGATAGCCTAATTTTCCTTTTTTCAAGCCCATTAATTCTGGCTGTCTCTTTAGAACCGATTGTTTCTCCAGCTTTTTGCACTGGCTTTCTAACCGAGGTTGCTACCACCTCTCCTTTAGCTGATTGCCACAGTCCTCACTGTCTACCACCGAATCTCTTCCTAACACCTCTCCTTTAGCTGATTGCCACAGTCCTCACCGTCTACCACCGAATCTCTTCCTCATCTCCAGTACTAGTTACCTGGATACACCCCACCCAGAAACCTGACAAAAACAAAAAAAGAAGGATTTATTTGGGCTCATGGATTCAGAGAGCCCATTCTGGCTTGCTTTTCCCCCTTTTGCTTGAGTGGCAGGGGTATGCAGAGGTGGCTGAACTTCATTCCTTCCTAGGCAAGAAGCAGAAAGAAGGGGATGTAGGAAGGACCAAGATGAGCACCCGAAGAAGTGATTTGGTGACGTATTTCCTCCCACAAGGCCACACCTTCAGTTTGTGACCACCAATCAATATTACCATTAGTTAATCACTCGTTTAAGAGAAAACTCCATTGATGAGGCCCTCTCCCTTGTGGTCTGATTCTCTGGAAATAACGTCGACACATTGAGCATGCATCACTGATCCCTTTAGCATCCCTTCACTGTTCAAACTGAGGACCAAAACTAGCCACCAGAGACCATTGAAGTAGATCTTAACGTGTTGTTGTTTCTAGCTGAACCCAATTAATGCTATTCAAAGTGATACTGGTGGCCGCGGCAGTTCTATGTGTGGTCCTCACTACCCACCCCAATGTTCTGGGTTCCTGAATGAAACACACACACACACACACACACACACACACACACACACACCGCCTTTATATTTGGATATTCCTTAAACAGCTCAATGGATGGGCCACTTTCTAACCTCCATGTGGCTGATGTACCCCTCTCCAATATTCCTGAGTTACTTATGAAAAATCTATATTCCATCTTTGCTGCCCTGGACCCAGACCTGCAACCCTGCACCTACACGGCACTATCTCTCTGTCTCCTGCACCTCTAAGGCTCATTATGTCTCTTCCTTCCCCCGGCATGGTGGCTATCTCTTTCCTTCTACCTTGGTCTCTTGCCTGGGAATCCTAAAAGTCCTGCCTCTGTCCCCCTGCCCAGCCATTGGCTGCAGGCACCATTACTTAACAATCAAAGCAGAGTGGGGGAAGGGTTCCCTCTGTTTCTTATGTACAAACTTGTGGATTCTCATGCAGTTTTAGGGATCAGATTAACACAATACAAGGAGCATCAGACCAAATCCACAACAGCTGCTAGTGTGATATTTTCAATCTGGATATTCTCTAAGCATACACAAAAGGATGTCATTAATAAACGTATACTCCTCAGCCCGATCCAGTAGATTGAGTCTCTGCCACTGTCTCAATGCCATCCTCTCACCCTCCTGACTCTGAAGATAAACCCTCCCTGGCTTTTAGAAACAGACCAGGAAAATTCTAGAATGAGTGTGTGGGTCCTTGACATTGCCACACCGTGACGTGCTCTCTTGACCTCATGTCTTGTAGCTGAGACTTTGTTCACACAAGACTCTCTGAATGTGGTCATTTTGGGGGTGGCCTCTAACCCCCCAGTACTCTGAGTTCTTACTCTGCTTGCATATGACTTTATACCATGTGAGCAAGTGCATTTGCTCCATGGTTTCTGCCTTTGCCTGCTTTCATATGGCTAGTACACATTTGCAGTCATTTCTTTAGGGTCAAAGGTTCTGTCTCTCTTAGGTATAACCAAGTACCTGGAATGGTGTCCTGGTAATGAATGACATAAAGATGTTGATGGGATGAAGGAGTCCATGAAAGATCTAATTAGAACACATTACCCATCATGTAGTATTGAAGAGACTAAGTATGACAATAATAGCATATTTCTATTTAAATATTTTATTATATTGACTTATTTGTGGGTGCATTTTGCTGATACCTTGACAGTTCAACACTTTATAGACTGAAAACGCACTGTCTCCCTCTCTCTACTTGAAGTGTACTGAAGAGCAATTTAATTCAGATAATCACTGAAACTGAGACAAACTAGACTTATCAAACATAATAAACCCAGCAAATTGGCAAATGTGACAGGATTTGTTTTAAGAGAGTAATTTAGCTTTGCTTTCTGCAGTAAACAGAAGTAGAGACAGTTCTTTTGTAAGTGGAGAAAGTAAATATTTATACATAAGGAAGACATGTCCCACGTGTGTAAGCATCGCCTAGAACTAACTCTTCATTTATCAGCTCTGCGAAACCTACGATTCCGAGTTCATAGAAAATAACTATTGGCATTTTACTGTTGTTGTTCTTGATCCAACTCTAATACCTAAGTAAGAAATTAGCACAGGCAAACTGTCTGTCATATTATAAACATATGCATGACAAAATTAATACTGTATTTTAATATCATACATACATACTACATTGCAGACCCATGTAAACTAAAATTTGCCACATATGTTGATGTATACACAGACACAGACACAAACAGACACAGACACAGACACACACACAGACACACACAGACACACATAGACACACACAGACACACACACACACACACACACACACACACACACACACTGCTTTTCATGGCCACCATTAGTTTGTGGATACAATCTAATTTCTGTTTCAATTTCCACATTGTACTTTCCTGGCCCAGCACCTACATGGACACCTGCTGCTGAGCCTTGTGATGCGTTTCCTAATCGGGTTTTCTATCCTTTATATTTTATTTCCCCCTCTGATGATTTCTCTTCTCCTCTGGCTTTTCTTCTCATTGTCCTAGGACATTCTGTATTTTCGTTGATCAAAATGTCAGGCAGAAATGAATAGAATGGGTCTTAAAAATTGAGTTTTAAGACCTTGAAATTATTTTATTGTGGAGTGATGAGAGAGAGAGAGAGAGAGAGAGAGAGAGAGAGAGAGAGAGAGCTAGCACAGAACTGTCCTGAGTGTTACTATGATTTATTGATGCCACCTTTTCATGAGAGATGTTGTGTTGTCATGAGCACCCATGTCACACAGCCAGAAAAGGAGGCGGGATGGGGCTGTGGTAAGGTAAATCAAGAGATAACAATAAAATTCTTCCCCTGCCTGGTAGAGGTGTTTAGAATGTGTTTTCTTTATATCTTCATCCGCCCCTAATTGAGGATGCTTTAAAATTGAATGACTAGCAGTCAAAATGTGTTTGCTTCAAGCTGAGAAGAAAAGTGCCGGTGTCTCAGCCTCCAAACTGATTGCGCTTTGTACACAACTGACAGGGACAGTCACTTTGAGTGACTGATAAGTGGGAAGCTTCGCCACTTATCAAAGAACGCAGGCTGAGAAGAAAAGACCGAGCCGTTTAGATGCTCTGGCATGTTCAAAATAACATCTTACATCAGTCAGGCCCAGAAGCACTAAAAAGACATTTGACAATGAAGTAATGTATATAAAACGGTGGTGTTGCGTATGTGGCGACGGAGAGACATAGAAATTATCCCACAAGCAAATAGCTACAAAGAGCTGAAAGGAAATGCATTGTAGTTAAGGCCGTGATTCAAGAGATGAAGCAATGGTTACACAATATGGGCGCATTTGTGTCGGAATCTACAATTAGCTGGAAACACTGTATTTAAAAATGTGTCTCTGTAGACACACATGATATCTCTATAAGCAGTTACCTTTGACCCAGTGATACCTGGAATCACCCAAGTCACAAAGGTGACAACATCCCATGACACAGGTAGTCATCTCCTACCTGAGGAGTCACAGTTCACACTCTCCTTCCCTCCCCCTAAAAATACCTAATATTTAGAAGGTATACTTAAAATATTTTTGCCATGCCTAGCTGAAAATAGTATGCTTATTAAAGAGAGTTGGAAATATTTTTTCCTTTCATTTTATGCACAGTACTGAGATAATTCTAAAGAAGACCTGTAGATTTAGATCCCCTGAATATAAGTTTCACAATTGGAAGAAAATTCTAAAAAGGACTCTTTTGGATACTCAGTGACTAGGTCATATGACCTACAGTTGTATACTTAGGACATTTATTTTCCACATACTCCATTTGAGTATTAATACACTTTATTATTCTTTGGAGCCTTAATAAGGGCAGGCAATGACCTCAATGAATCTCAGCTTTCCAGTGCCAACCATGCAGAACTGATTTCAGTGGGATCACCCATAAACACACTTGTATCTGTCAGACTACATTTTGGGTCCCACTGCTTGATCTGAATGTAAGGGCACAATAATCACACTCAGAGTTAACTCTCCTAACTTTCTAGCTGGACTCTGAGATGGAGTGGACTAAACTCGTTAGTCAATGCATCTCCAGAGGCTCTGAGATGAAAGAAAACGACTACTCGGTGTTAAGCAGTAAACGTTGGGTGTGCTCAGGAGATAAGCTTCTGAGTAAGCAGGAGAATAATATTCTAGAACAAGGTCCAACCACAACCATCTGTAGGTGGCTGTGAGTCCTTAGGCACTTACAGAGCTAGCTAAATGCAATCTTAATCCAGGCTCCAACTCCCCAGTGCTCTCTCGCCCTTCCTTCCTTCCTTCCTTCCTTCCTTCCTTCCTTCCTTCCTTCCTTCCTTCCTTCCTTCCTTCTTTTTTCTCTCTTTCTCTCTTCCTCTCTTTCTTCCTCTTTCTTCCTCTCTTTCTCTCTTCCTGTCTTTCTTTCTTTCTCTTTCTTTCTTTCTTTCTTTCTTTCTTTCTTTCTTTCTTTCTTTCTTTCTTTCTTTCTTTCTTTCTTTCTTTCTTTCTTTCTTTCTCTCTTTCTCTCTTTCTCTTTCTCCCTTTCTCTCTCTTTCTCCCTTTTCTCTCTCTTTCTTTATCTCTTTCTCCCTTTCTCTCTCTTTCTCCCTTTCTCTCTCTCTTTCTTTCTCTCACTCTCACTTTCTCTTTTAATCCCTTCCTCCATCCCTCTCTTCCTCTCTCACTCCCTCCTTCTCTTTCTCTCTCTCTCTCTCTCTCTCTCTCTCTCTCTCTCTCTCTCTCTCTCTCTCTCTCTCTCTCTCTCTCTTTCTTTCTTTCTTTCTTTCTTTCTTTCTTTTTGACAGTTTTCTCCATGGAGCCCTGGCTATCCTGGACCTCTCTCTATAGACCAGGCTGGCCTGGAATTCAGAGATCCTCCTGCCTGCTGCAGTAGTTTCTAGATGAAGGAAGTGCTGTGTGGGCCATGGTTCTGTTGCAAGACACTGCCCTCAGCATGGTAAATAGTGCTGAGTCAACCTTTTTGATTGATTATATAAATAAGAGAAGAGTAGAATTCAGAAAAATAAAAAACTTGTCAGACTTTCCTTTTGTAGATGAAAATGTAGTTCAGAAGTGATAAGAGCCCTGGCTAGAGTTGTAAACTGATTAGCTGAGCCTGCTCTTGGAGTCACTTCTTTGCTGCACATAAGTATATCAAATGAAACCAGGGCACGGGTGTTTATGGACACCAAATGGACAGCCAGTTTACACAGCCTAATAAATTAAATTCACTTTACCTGTAATTTAGCACAAATACTAACTCTGCTAATAAATTGGGACAGTATCTTAATTTTCACTTAAAATTGTAAATGGCATCTTTTATACACCAATCAGGAAATCTTAAATTCTGACTCAATAAAAATTATCAGCAGTTTGCACTAGAAAAATGTACATTCAAACCTTAACATATGCATTTCATGGATCAGTGACAATTGTTACTTCCTTTTTTAGACAAGATTATTTTTTTTCTTTTAATGAGGATAGATTTTAATAGAATATATTCAAATTACAGCTTTCTACCTTCCCCTACTCCTTCCTGTCCTCCCTATCTCTTCTCCTGCCTAGCCATCCCCTTCTTGTCTCAGGTTAGAAAAACAAACAGGTATCTGAGGAATGATAATTAAACAAAGTACAGTAAAATAGATAAAACCCAAATAAGTCAGAATATGAAAAGTGCCAGCCCTGTATAGATGCTGACCTACACACATTCACATACACACACACATACATGCACACATACATACACACACATACACACACAGACAGACACACACACACACACACATGCACACACACATACACACACATGCACACATATACTCACACACACATACATACACACATGCATACATACACACACATACACACATGCATACATACACACACATGCACACACATACATGCACACATGCATACATACACACACATGCACACATACATACACACACATACACACATACATGCATACATACATACACACACATATACACACATGCATACATACATACACACACACATACATGCATACATATGTGCACACACACACACACACATGCACACACACACCCATGAATCCAAAATTTCATGATTTTACTTTTTTAAAAATAGCTCAATAATATTCCACTGGATAAATGCACCACAGTTTCTTTTTTCATTTGTTGATGGACTAGGTTGCTTCTGATTTTTTACTATTGCAAATAGAATACACATGAACATGTTTGACCAAGAGTCTCTGTAATTGGATGAAATGTCCTTTTGGTATATACCCAACCTAAGGTATATCAATTCCCATCTTTCTGAGGAGCCACCATACTGACTCCCATAAAGGCTGTACAAGTTTGCGGCCCCACCAGCAGTGGATGCATGCTCCCCTTATTCCACATCCTCACCAGTATGAACTGCCCTTTGTTTTATTGATCTTAGATTTTCTGACATGAAAAAGATGAAATCTCAAAGCAGTTTTGGTTTGCATTCTCCTGATGAGTAGGGGTGTTGAAATTTTATTTAAATGCCTCTGAGCCATTTGTATTTCCTCTTTTTAGAATCCTTTATTTAGATTGGTAACCTCTTTTTATTTAGGTTTTTTTCTTGATGTCCTCTTTAAAATTTCTTCATATGATTTTGATATTAGCCCTTTATTGAATGTGTAGTTGGTAAAAAAAAATCTTGTCCCATCCTGTAGCCTAGTGCTTTGTCCAAATGATGGTAGATACATTTTTTTTAAACAGTGCCTCTTTTTGATTCTGATCAAATAATTGACATGATGTCAATGGAGCATGTCTGCTAACAAGATGAAGAAGTGATATCCAAGTATGGAAGTCATATCTAATGTGTTTCACCAAGAAAGATGTTCTGTTGATAAACAGCTAGGGCTCTTTCAAAGAAAAATCCATTTTAAAGGACCTCTTCAATTCTTGGCTAATTTTATAAAATTGAAATTCAAAACACATTGGGGTTAGGAATTTAGCTCTGGGGTTGAATGTGGAAGCCTCCGTCATTTCTCCTCTGTGCCCAAACAACATAGACAACATCAAAATTGTTTTGTCTGGGGAAAATGAAGAGTTCCCCATGTTGTAATTGAGTTTACTTTTCCCTTCTTAAATAATGTCCCTTTCCAGCCTCCCCAATTAGGGTATCTAATGCTTCTGTTCTGTCTCTCAGTTTCTTCTCCTTTTACAGTGTGTTCTCTCTTTGTGCTGTATCAGGTACCTCATTACTATAAGAGAACAGGAAAACCAGGCCTTTCCAGAGACAATGAATGACTAAGGTTCCGTGTGATTCAAAAGGGGCTGCTCTTCAAGGCATAATAACCAAGATCTTAAATTACACATATGTGACCATCATTATTTAACGTCTCCTCATTTACCCAATCTCCTAACATCTCACATCGTTTTGTGGCCTGCCCCTGGTAGCATCTCTTAGCCCAAATGCATACCCCCTAGTGCTTACTGTATGCAACAAGAAAACCGGTCTGAAGAGCAAGCCAGGGAGCAGGGACTCTCAAAGCACAAATTTAAACTGTTAAGGACACCTTCGTTTTGCAAAAGCTACTGTCATGACATGAGCTCAGAGACAGCTCAGGGACTGAACTGCTCGTGGCATGGTCATTAGGCCCTGACACTGAATCCCCTGCACCCACGTAAAAGCCAGACACTCACATGTAGACATCCCCAACCCTGGTGCTCCTCTGAGGGGATGGGAGGCTGAGCCTGAAGAATTCCTAGAGGCTTTTGAGCCAGCTAGCCTGGTGTAGCCAGCTGTGTCTGTAGACCAGTCTCTTCTAGATGGAAAAACTGACAAAAGAAGTTGAGTTCTCATCTTGGGGCTGTACAACTTCAGGACAAAGCCCAAATTCCTTTTGAAGTAGTTCCTAAGTTTTTGAATTTAATTTCACCGAGAATACTTTAGAATACTGGAGCCGTGTACATACCAAAATAATTACAGCCTCATTTGCTTCCTCTAAATAGCATTTTTCTAGAAGCACTGAGAAGTGGAAACATCCTCAGATTTTGTGATTATTTTCTTTTTAAATCTTTCCCCTATACATGTATTTTTAAAATTGTGTTTAGAATTGTTTTTCACATTTTATTTATTTCGGAGAGATGCATATGATACAATGTGCGTATCACTAACGGAAGACAACTCTCGGGAGTCAGTTCTCTTTCCAGCCTGTGGGGCTGGGGCTTGAACGCTCATCCTTAGGCCTGACAGCAGGTGTCTGTGCCCACTGAGACACCAGTTCACGCGTACACACACATTTGTGATTTTATTCTTTTTAGTAATTCTTTTCTGGAATACTTAACTATTTAGTATTTTGATGTTAAGTATTTTATGATTATTTAGTCTTTTACATTCTCTAATCTGAAAACAGTGTAGTGAACGGTTTAAGAACACTTAACATTTAAGACGTATGAATCATTTTCCTGAATAGTAACCAAGGAGGCAAAAACCAGATAGTCTAAGCTCCTTGCTAAAATGACTAAGGAAACACCTTATCTGGTCAGCAGCCCCTCCCCACTTGGCCACGAACCCTTTGGATAACAGGGATGTTGGTACATTTTTCTTTTGTCTGATCCCTTGAAGGAGGAGCAGGGCTTCACCTCAGCCAGAACTCTGACCTTATTCATTGTTATTGGTCCCTTCTCTCTGCCTGGACCACCATTACATTTTATTCCATGGCAGGGGTGTGAGGCCATACTAAATGCCAGAGCGATGTCACCCCACACCATCTGTTTGATATTCTGCTGGTGTCCACAGGGGCTGCCTCAGCAAGGCGTTTCTGTTATGGTCTTACATGTAAGCATGCATATCTGCTTTAATATAACTCTTCCTTCATGTGACCCCGAGATGGATTTCATACACATGACAGTAAGGGATGCTGTGCCCTGAGAGGGAGTTAGCAACCTAAGTATCTGTCCTTGATGGATAGAAAGACATTAGAGACAGAGGTCAAAGGCCGCATCAGTACGGTAGGAATCTGCGCTTACTCACCCTAACCTACTCCTTTTTCTCTTCCTTGATTAGTAATACGCACTGTTCTCTTTTGATGTCTGTTTTGCTCTCTCAGAATTAGCTTTACCATTGGCTGGACTGAATCTAGGCATCAGCCAGCCTTAAACATCCCAACCCCACTTGAGCTGCGTTGAGGTAAAGCGAGATTCGCCAAAACTTTATTTTCCTCCCGTTTTCTATTCTCTCTGCAACTTAAAGGATCCTTCTAACTTTGAACTTCAGTGTGCTTTACAAGAAACACTAAAGCCCTCTACAAGAACGCTTTCAATCCATTTCGGTTTATGAAGATTTTGTCCGATTCCAGTAGGTATTTAAGCTAAGCCTACATTTTATGAGCTGTGTTCCTGGAGGTAATCACCACCAGATAATGGAAAGCGAAACAGCCCTCGCTTGTGGAGCGACTCATCTTTCTATTCTTCGGGGCTGAGTACGTCTTTTGAGAAATGACACGGGGGCTCCGCTCAGAGATGCCTCGCGCTCCGCCACTGATACATCTGCGTGGAATTCACAATGCAGTAGGAGCATATGCAAGGAGCTGATTATCTCACCCCAACTGGCATCTTGCCCCCCAGCTGTGTCCAATAACCTGGCATCACAGCATTTAGTTCAGAAGGACTGATGTTGTGATTGCTCATAAAAGTTAAGGTGCTTGGAGTAATAACAGGCTCTGCGGAGCAGAAGAGAGAACATTGCTTCTCTCTGACCTTTAAATGTTACTTATCAGTAATATAATATGAAATTAAAACAGGGGCCAGCTGCTGTGGTCTTCCACTGTGCTTGGTATTGTCTGTGTGCGCCAAAGGAAGATACTGTGGCAAAAAAAAAAATAATAATAGTTGGGCATCATGCCTTGTGCCTATTATTGCAATATTTAGAAACTGAGGCATAGGTTGGCCACATATTGAAGGCCAGCCTTGGCTACATAGTGACCTCAGACCAGCCTGAGTTCCTGTGTGCTGTATGAGACCCTGTTTCACCAAAATGGTAGTGAACAACACAAAAGCTACAGAAGAAAGTATTTGTAGGATTTAGAGAGATGACACAAAGGACAAGAGCCTTGGCTGCTCTTCCAGAGGACTCAAGATCCATTCTCAGCATCCACACTGAGACTCACAACGGTCCATAGCTGCAACTCCAGAGGATCAGATGTCCTCTTCTGGCTGCTGTGGGTACTGCATGCATGTGGTGCACAGACATTTGTGTGGCAAAACACCTATGCAAATAAAATAAAGTAAACCTTTTAGTGAGTGGTGTGTGTGTGTGTGTGTGTGTGCGTGTGTGCGTGTGTGTGTGGTATGGTATGTGAGTATCCATCATAGGGTACAATTTGGTTAAAACAAAACAAAACAAAAAAAAAAGTATGCCTCATGGAGAGACAATTATCAATTTTAAACAATGCAATGAAATAGCACGCTATGATCCTGGATAGTAGGATGGGTTCTGGATAGTAGGTATGGGTAGGGTACATTTGTGATACTTATTTACCTAAACAGTTTCTTGAGACAGGGTCTCATGTGGTCCAGGATAACCTCAAACTTTCTATGTGTCAGAGAACAAAGTTGAACTGATATCTCAACTGTTGGCATTGGAGGTGTATGGCCCTATGCATGGTTCTGTGTATTAATTTTGCATAAAATTAATATAGATTTTTTGTACTGGTCTAATTTCTGTATTCATAGGTCTTGACAAACTACTCTAAATATTTAATTACACAATTTTGTAATAATAACATGATTTGGAAATCAAGTGACATGTTTCCACAAGTCACCAATGATTTTTTTTTCTTTTGAAAATATTTCTTTTTAAGTATACATGGCTTCTCACTATTTTTTATTTGCTGTCTAAATATATTAACCCAAAACAAGGCATATATACATAAGAAATAGAATATTACTTTAAACTAAAATGGATTGCTTTAAATCTTTCTAACATTAGTTATGAAAATCATTCCACAGATTTGTGAGAGAAGCATTTGATCGTTTCTTGCTGTCCCTTTATTCTGTTGAAGAATCCAGAGATCAGGACACAGACAAAAAGACACATGTAACGCAGGGAACACCTGAAAATAGGTGCCAGAATTTAAATGAAAAACACTATTAAATGTGTATATTATCATTTTCCAAATACTCACATTCCACAGATAAGAAAACAAGGAAAACTGTTCCAAGATACTGTATACACACACACACACACACACACACTCACACGCATGCACATGCACATTGGCACATGTGCATACACAAATGTAGGAACCTTCCTATATTCTTTAGTCAAGCAAGAAGCACAGAGAATGAGGTAATTCAGCAGCACTGGGCTTTGGGAGAGTTGTAAGTACCAGTGTTCTGGAGTAACCCCAGACCTTCCGGCATAGCGTGGGTTCTCTGAACACCCCTCCTTGACTGCAGTGTGCTGATGGGGTAATTGTCCCAACAGTGGTGTGAACTTTCTCCGTGTACCCTCCATTGCTGGTGGCCTCAGCCTAGGTAGGTAGGCTACAACAATGGAGATTTAGTTCCTTTAGGTTCTGGATAGGTATGGCAAGGGTGGGTTGTGGATCAGGTTCTTCTAACAGAATCAGGGCCTTGTCTCTCAGCACTTCCTGGGGGCTTCCCAACAACCCTTGAGATTCTTGCCTAGCAAACACATCACTGTAATTGAGTCTCTCTTTATGTTCCTCATCCTTTGGTTTGTGTGTCTGGGACATCCTTATATATTCTCTTATGAAAACATCAATAAGGATTTGGGTCCCACCTGGGATGTCAGTCTCAGCCATATTTATATATATTCAAAGACCCAGCTAATAAGGCCACAGTTGTAATGCTAAGGGACGGGAAGCAAGACATCACCCTGGGTCCTGCACTCAGTCTGAAGCAGCTATTAGAATCTTCTGTACATTGAACTACAGTTGTTTTGATAGCAATGTATCCTGCTCCCTGGAGAGAGTTCTGACATCAGAAGAATGAGCAGAGATGGAGTTACAGACCTGTTTCCTTTAGCTTTTTCCCATGCCTCTTTCTTCAAGGGAGCTGGAATTCAGAGAGGTAGCATGGCTGTTGTTGAGGGACATAGTCTCTTGGCTTCACTTTGGACGTTACTTACTGTAATTCCAGCCTCTTCTTCAGTACATTCTAGGTAAAAGTCTTAGCATGGGAAGGTGGGAATGATTCCTGCCTTGCCCCAAGTGAGCTTTGCTATTCTCACAGAGCCCAAGGGTCATGTCAATTTGGCTGATGAAATCAGTACAGCTTGCTTTATCATTAACAAATACTAATGTACCAGTTTTACACAGTCCCCAGTATCCTTATCACCATATATTAGACTCCTGACCATCTGGATAGAGAGTTATCATCACTTTGGGCTATGTCTAAATAAAATGCCAAAATATTTGATGAATTCACTCAAAATGTAAAAAAAAAATAATCTCGACTGATTGTATTTTGACGTGCTTACCAGGCTGTTGGTGGGGTGGCACTGCCCTGTCATGGTGAGTCCCCTGCGGCTGGTACACTGAGAGACTACACACTTGCGCCTCAGCAAGCAAGAGGGTGCACAGCCACTGAGCCTGTGGCCCCAGCTTCCCTCACCTCCCTCGTTTCTAAGTTTTGAACACTCTGTCTTGACTGTGGGTTTCCTGAGAATTAAATACCCAGCTAATAGATGTTTCTTCAAACATGGTAGTTCATAACCTAACGTCCGAAAAGGACGTGTGGACGGGTATCCACACCACACCAACAACTTCAGTACTTGCGAAGCTTAGCAATTCAAGGGCAGCTCAGGCTACAAACAATTTCAGGACTAGCCTGGGATACGTGAAAGTGTGTCTCCATAACTGATTAGAGTTAGGGTTTATTGTTTAGGGTGGGGATAGTGACCAACATAACATTTAAATTCTGTCCAGTGCTAGTTCACGAATGCATATACTTCAGGATATTTTAGTTAAGAATTTTCTATTTCGTTGTGTTTACATATAATACGTGTTCTGTTGCAGGCTGTAAAATCTATATTAAGCCAGAGCATGAGTTTCCATGCAGTGTGTTGAACTGCTGAGAACAGAGCAGGAAGCTTTTTTTCATTTGTTGTTTTGGTTTGGTTCAATTTTGGGTTTTGATGGTTATTTTTTTTTTTGATACCTCTAACATTCCATATAGACCAGACTGGCCTTGAACTCAGAGAACTCCCCCTGCCTCTAAAGTTACTGGATTAAAGGCATGCACCTGCCATGACAGGCTTTAATGTTTTAAAATTAAAACAATATACTCTTTCAAAGACCAAACATCAGATACGCTGTACTCTTGAGTTAGCACCTACCTTTGGATATACATATTCACACATAGTTATGTTACTTGCATATAGACACATGCTGTTCTTGCTATATATTTTAAAGTTTTGGTAAGATTATACCCAAAACAAAGCATAGGATAAGTATGGAAATATTTCTTGATTGCACTGTGTTTGAAACATAAGAAATGAAGACTCCAGCCTCCTGTATAATGCGGGTTCTCATTTTCATTTTCTTTCAAGTTGGAAAATAATAAGACTTCCATGGGCTATGGATCTCTCTTAAAGTGATACAGCACCACTGGGGACACCCAAGTAAAGGTGACGGGCAAAGCAGTGAAGGCAAAAGTCTACCTTGAACACAGAGTAATCCTTGCTCTCCAGAGACCTTCACATTCATGACCGAAGGAAGAGAGAAGCATCCACTGTCCTCATTTTCTGTCTCTAGGCATCCTGACCTACTGGCTGTATATTCAAGTGATTTTAAATATCACATAAAGATTGAAAACATGATGAGCAAAATTCCCTCGCATGCACTGGGCTTCTAGATTAATCTAACAGAGACCTTCCTCTTCTTCTCCATGTATGTGTGTGTGTGTGCATATAATATGCCCCATAATAAAGTAGGTATTTTCTTTATAATTGATTTTACTCATCACACAAGTGACTCCTCTCCGGAAGATAAATCCTCCACTAGAAGAGATCTATGTTCTAGCATTCATTGCAGCATCATGTTGTACTGGGCTAGACTGAACTTTTGTTTAAAAGTTAATAGGATTAGGCATGATAGTGTACACCTTTAGTCCAGCACTTGGGAGGCAGCGAAAGGCAGATCTCTGTGAATTATAAGCCAGCATCATCTATATAAAGAGGTTGAGGCCAGACAAGTTTAAATAATGAGACAATGTCTCAGAAAAAGAAAAAAAAATAAAATCATTAATGTTTGGGCTGGAAAGATGGCTTAGCATTAAGAACATTTTTTGCTTGAGGTCAAAGTTCAGTTCTGATCATCTACCTGGAGGGGCTTATAGACACTGTCACTTTCTCTGTTTCCCTCCTCTCTCTGTCTCTGTCTCAGTCTCTGTCTCTGTCTCTGTCTCTGTCTCTGTCTCTCTCTCATATACGCACACAGACACACACAGATACACACAGACAGACACACACACACTAAAGTTAATCTTTTAGAAAAGTGCTCAATGCTGATATCAATATAGCTAAGACTGCAGTTGTGCAGCTTCCAGAACTCATGTGCTGCCCCACACCAGCATTGTGTGCAGAATCCCAATGCACAACTTGTGCTGACCCTAGCCATGTGTAGCATTCCCCATCCTGAGTTAGTCACATACCTTATACAGACCCCACAGACATGGCCCCACGCATATGTGTAGAGCTGCCCACACCCTGTGAGCCCTTAGGAAGAACACATCCCATTAGAAAGCCCATTTAGTCAGTGGCTTGATAACCAATGCCCCTATCTTCTGAGCACCTGTACTCTGGCTACTCCATCTAGAGCAGAGTCTACACGGCCCCATCGATTGTGGCTTTCCTTAAGGTACCTGTTATGACGTTTGTGCCACAGGGATATGGCCCTCTAAGTAGGTTTCTAATTTTCTTGTTTAAACCCCTTGGCAGGCACTTACATGCTTAGATGTTCACTGGTAGTACCCATGGCCATTTGCTTAGCTCTACCCTTCAGCTCTGTGGGGAATGGTTCTTGGTTCCAGTCAGTGTGAGGAGCCCAGAGGTCTCTGCAGTGACTTCTGTGTACTCACTCCAGTGGGTGAGAAGCTCAGAACCATGTACCATGGCCTCGTACAGTCTCGAGCAACAACCGCAGCTTCCCCGAGAACATCCTAATCTAGTGAGTCTGTGGTGTGAAAATGACAAATGACTTCATCACCGGGCTCCCAGCCCACAGTGGCTCATGCCTTGTACCCATTTTCAGTAGCATTATGGGTACATTTGTTTCACCTTCTTCGAGCCCCAGTTCTTCTTATACAGTTTTTTTAGTTTATTGACTTGTATGTGTGTTGGGGGAGCTTGTTACTGTACAGATGTGGTCAGTGGGAGGCCGCTGGGAATCAGTGTTCTGTTCTACCACACAGTGTATGGGACTTATTCTTAGATCATCCATCTGGGCCGCAAGCACCGCTACCCACTGAGGCAACCCACCAGCCTATAGCCCAGTTCTTTCCATTCCTACATCATATCCACATTCAGGTCTTACAGCCACGCATCTCTGCAATGCATGCTGACCTGTTGACTGTAGTAATTCTCTTCCATCCCTCTCTTCCTCACTCTTCCTCCCTGTTTCCCTCCCTTTTCATCCACACACAAGATAAAGCACCCTCCTAGAAACATGATAAATCTGTCAATCAGCAATAGCTCTCAGGACAGTGAATAGGCTTCCTCATAGGGCAGAGGGAGGCTATGTATAAATGACTAAGGTCATAATTCAGAAGAAGAAAGCTTAACTCGGTTTTATTTATCTAATCATCGTGGTTATTAATATCTGTGTTCTACACATGGCTATGTGATCTGAGGTGTAATTTGCAGGCATATTATCTGAATGGTGTAGATACGGAGTTACCGGAATATTCTGTGTTTCACTCAATAATTTTAAACATGTTGCTAAAAATGTAGGCCATGGATAGCACATATCAAAATGGAAATTGCTACGCATTGTGACCTGAAGTTCTGATATAATCCTTTTTATTTAATGGGAAGTAGCTCCATTGTTAATTTGTTAACATATTAAATTCAGAGCTGGGGAGATGGCTGAGCAGTTGACAGCACATACTATTCTTGCAGAGAACTAGAATTTGGTTCCCAGTTCCCACGTCAGCTGACTCCCAACTGCCCATAACTGCAGTCCCAGAAGCATGCGACACTGTCTTCTCGCCCCTCTGGACACTTGCACACACATAAAAATAAAAGTTATCTTTAAAAGCTGGAGTTTTAAATTAGACACCTCTCAATAGTGTACTCTAAAATATCATTTTTAGTTCTGTTTATCTGAAGTTTATTAAATGGAAGCTTTCTGCTATTTTGAGCAACTGCATTTTTCTTTAGTATAAAATATTTAGGATAATTTGTCACTCTGCATTTTTAATTTTCATCAAGCTAAGAATATCATAAAGCGAGCTATATTTCGTTCCTCCATAGTTTAAGGGTTTTCCTGATTAATGTTTATTTTATCACCAACTATATGAGATCATACATTTAATGAGTTTCCATTTTGATCAATTGGTCAATAGGTTGCCCAATTCTTTAAGAGTTTTCCAGTCAGTATTGACATTATATTATTTTATTGAGAAAAAAAAAGTCGTGTGATGTAGGCCTGGCTGGCTTTGAACTGACTGTATAGACCAGACTCATCTCAAACTTATTTCTCACTAGTGCTATCTGAGTGTTTAGATTACAACCATGAACTCCCATGCCTGGCTCTTCAACTTGTCAGAAATGTCAAAACAGACACTATCCAACCATTGACCGAGTGTCTCTCGGGCTTTGTGCATATTTTAATAATATCTTCTTTGGACTGAGTAGAATCTGGTTTTCTCCGGTGAACAGCAGCAGTTGGGAGATGACCATCAGGCGGGTGCCACCCCTCCTTTTACCTACTTTTAAGGCCAACTCATGCTGTTCCCCAAGCCCTCTTCTCCTTTTGTTTATTATATTCCAAATTGTTTTTAAACAGTCACACAAGGGATTACGTCCCCTGGGAATGGCCCGTTGCATTTTGAACATCAGTGTCATTCCAATCCATTTGGACCATGGCATTAATCTCACTTAAACCCATAAAAGGGAAACAGCGGTAAAGGCGTGATGCATAAAGCATTACTTTAAACAGCTAAAAGAGGGAGCGAGCATGTGAGGGACATTAAATGTTCCCTCTCTCGGAGCTCCCGTAGCTCTTGATATATCTCCGTGCAGCTGAGCAAGTGGGAAGTAACGGTGGGATTATTAGTGGAGAGGGGAGCTTACCAGGGCCATGAAAAGGGGCCGCTTTGCTTTCTGGCTCCTTTCTTCCTGAGTGCAGGTAAAAAGAGAATCATTTAAGGGAGCCCCCGTAGGACTCTCTTTTATTGGTTTCCTTTCTTAGTTAAAGTTACCAACAGGTTCATTCATGAGGCGATCTTGAAGGTTGTTTCGCTGTCACCGAGCCACCATTAAGGTGATTTGTAAAGGGTACCACCCAAGTATAAAGATGCCTGGTAGGAAAATAAGGCCTTTATAGAAAAAGAGCAGCAGCCCATCAGATCTCTCCTTTTCAAACCAGGCAGGTTCCCACTCAGAAAGATTAATTACAGTCAGGTTGTGAAGACAGCCCAGCTGTGTGTGTGTGAGAGTGTGTGTGTGTGTATGTGTGTGTGCGTGCACGTGTGTATCCCTTTTGACATTACAAAGATAAAGCGTGTGATTAGTGTGCATGTAGCCTGTGATCAAACCAGCACAGGGGCTTGTGACAGGAGGTTCAAACGCTTCGTGGATCGCTGGTGCTGACAGGTAGATCACACAGCCCTTAAACAGATGTTTAGCAGGAGGAGGAATGGCTGGGAATTCAGACAGCAATCTTTCTCTCGGCCAGTTTAGCCTGTGAAGTATTAAAAGTTCTCAAAGACGCCTAGTCCTCTGCAAAGGGCACAAAAGTTACTAAGAAGCCTCTATGAAATCGCTTCCTTTCTTTTTTATTAGCAAGATTTTTAGTACTGTCTGGATTTGTGCAGGACCAGGTGACTGTGCACATTTCATTCTTCCGGCGTGTCTAATGCTGGCTGATTAGCCTGTTTCTACCTAGTGTGCATCTGCATAGAACAGAATATTTGAAGTCAACTTAATTTAGTCCAGATTCAAAAATATCCTAGCAACATATCTTTTATATTTGTGTACAGATATAAAACCAGGTACTATTACAAGAAATCATCCATACCTAAACCCACCATCCTATTCTGAATCTCCAAGATGAAGTATATATAACCAATAATTCCTGTTTGCATTACTAATGCTCTCTAAGGATGTCTTCTATATTCTTCCAGGACAAGACTAGAATGTAAACATGACATAGATCCATGTGTGTGTATGTGTGTGCACTCATGCATGTGTGTATGTGTGCTCCTGCATGTGTGTGTATATGTGTGTACTGAGGAGCTCAATATGCAGGCCTGAATTATTTTATCATTTCATTATTATCACAGGGTACCATGGGCCTGAGACTCCTGTCAACTGAATAAATGTGTTTCTGCTGGTAACTTTCCCAGGTGTCATTATAAATTCTCTTCTCTGCATTATTTGTAGAATCAGACAAACTACTAGAAAGGAACACTCAGCGGGACACAGCCCCTTCAATGCCTCAGGGCCATGACTCTACACAAATGACTTCCTTAATTCTCAGGGAAACATTTATATGTAATTGATAGAGTAAGGGAAACGAATTGATTCTTGCAAATTTTGCACTTTCTAATGGCGATTTCCAATTCCTTCTGTATTACGTTCAAGTCAAAGAGAGCCATGGCTGTCAGTGGTGTGGCCACATAAAATAGGCATTAATGAAGTCATGTGTGTGTGCCTGCTATATTGTGCACAAGCCATATTGTGAAGTAAATCAAGAATGTACTTTTATCATGATAGAACCTTTACATAGCTACAGAAGTATTAGAAAATGATGAGGAAATTTGAGAGGGAGTGGAAGAGAGCAGCTGAAAGCAAAATCAGGTCTATGCAATTCAAGTGTTGAGTGACAAAACCTTATAGTTCTTTCTGTCTATCATGATCATCCTGATGTCCTTCAAAGCTACCTGCAGCTATTTCATTAGATACAGTCTCCTTCCCCAGGTAGCCAGACCATTTGGACACGTATTTTTAAAAATCAGTGACAATCCTTTCCAAATATACAAATAAATGAATGAATGAACAAATAAATAAATAATAAACTTTGTTGAAAATTCACCCAACACCAACTGATACTGCTGTGCGGGGTCTACTGTAAATAGCCACAGACAGTGGAAGGGTAGGTGAGGGGTCTACTGTAAATAGCCACAGACAGTGGAAGGGTAGGTGAGGGGTCTACTGTAAATAGCCACAGACAGTGGAAGGGTAGGTGAGGGGTCTAGGGCTGTGGGCAAGGGCGCTTGATAGTATCGAAACAATAAATGATTTAGATGTAATTTTCAAATTAAATCATGGAGGGATGGAAGGAGTGAAGGAGAGAGAGTGGGGGAGGAAGGGAAGGATGGAGGGAGGAAAGGAGGGAGAGAAAGGAAGACAGAAAGAAGCAGAGAGAGAGAGAGACAGAGACAGAGACAGAGACAGACAGAGAGACAGAGACAGACAGACAGACAGACACCGGGAAGCTTGTGGTTCATAGTTCCCAGATTTCCCATTGGGAATTTGAAATTATTTTGTGTGCACCCTGACTTTCAGCCATCTTGTAGGAGGTGCCACAGTGCTGGGCTTCTCTGTGTCTAGGATGTCAGGGACCAAGAAGCCACCCTCACAGCGCCCCATTCTCTGTGCTTCAGATTTTTACTCACTGAAATTTTCCTTTAAAAAAAAAAAAGGAAAGAAAGAGTTGTTTGTAAGCAACTTTCACAATTATTTCTTACCCGGGAGTGTGGGACTGCCTGTTTGAATGTTTCCAAGAATGTATTGTTCTTATGTGACAACAGGTCAGAAAGACTCTGCATTAATTACACTAACATATGGTTATTAACAGATTCTAGCTCAGGGAGCAATACTTCACAATGTTATCTTCCACATAGTCAGATGTTAGCCATATTGTCGGTGCTGGCAGCTATTGTTCCACTCATTTACTTCACAGAGCTAATTACTCCCTAATAATAGCTTTACCTTGGAGTTTTTCACTTGCTTGTGCCAGCAAACCTGTTCGCACTACATATGCTAATTATTGGCACTCACTCCTTATGTTAAGATAGCTTTAAGTTCATGCTGAGCTGCCTGGCTTTCGTGCGGAGCCAGCTGGCTGCAAAGTTCCACCTTTTTTTACTAAAGTCATTAAAAGTTTTAATATGGGCCCATCTTGTTCTCTTTACAAGATCAGTCTTTCCGGAATTCAAATGAACGTGTGGTTACCCGCGGACCATTGTGGATGATAAAGAAGAAAGTCTTTGGTTTCTTTGAGAAATCTTAAAGCCTACAGTCTTTGTGGCCTTTCTCTGACAGACTAGCAAAGATGAGTGAATGCTTTTACATTTAAACTCAGGCCGTTCTGTCTGTCTGAGGGCTCCATATGCAGCATGTGTGTGCATAGTTTTACACACACACACACACACACACGCACGCACATCCACGTTCGGCAATTTATAATGTTTCTTGGGAATTAGTCTCAGTCACCAGTGGGGTTTAGTTTATGCAGGTTGAGCCTGGGATGTTACTGTTTGGGTAATATCCTCTCTGAAATCTTTCCTGTAGTAATTTTTTTTTCTTATCATTTCTCATTTCAAAAGATTTCAGATTAATGCCAGGGCCAAAGACTGTACTTGAACTCTGTTCAGGAGTCCCATTGATATCAGCGGGAGATAATATTTAAGTGTTGTTTTCAGTCAAAGTAAAATATGGTTTCTCTGGTTTTAATGAACAAATATCTTCATTTGGTTCACATCCAAATATAATTAGAAACTACAACCACTCAATTAAAACCCCAACTTTGATGAGGATGGTTCAAAATGGATTTGACCTTTCTTGGTGGTAAATTTGGGGTGGGGGTAAGTCTTCTGAGATTCTCCCAGGGTGACATATATTCTTAGGCATGAACTCTGTCTAAATTCACATTTGTTTATAAAAGATAAATTTTAAAATATTTAACCTTTTGGTGTCCACCTTAATAAATGAACTAGAACAAAAATGTTTATGTCATATTTTAAGATATATAAATCTTTTTTCATCCCCTCCCAATTACCTATATTTTGTTAAACTGGGCTTTTTTTTTCCCTACTAAAATGCTCAGTAGTTGTTTTAAGCAGTGCCTAATGACTTGTCTTCTAGAATTCTTAAAAATCTGAGTGAAACTTAGAGGCTTGTGTTTAGGGAGTCAGTGGTAATGGAGAACACATGGAATGAGAGGCAAGGTGGGAGAAACTTTGAACACTGTTGAGTTCTCTTCTTCCGACTCCTCATGAGAGATGGCAACTGGCAGGGGAGCCTATAGTGAGACTATAGTGTCCACTGTGGAGTGTGATTTCTATTCAATGTCTCCTGGTATCTGGGTGGAAAGGCTTGGCTGGTAAGGACTTAGAAGCCAACAATAAGGAGAGTCAAAACGACTCAACCATTCTGAAGCCTGTCCATCTCTATCAACCTGAGAAAAAATAACTTTAACTTTAGCCACATATATTACATATAAACCATCCACACATTTATTGAGTTCTTGAATAAATGGCTTATCTTCATCTGACTATGTTTTGAAGCTGTTTTGGAGACAGAATATTAATTTAAGATCACAACTGTCTCTGGGTGATAGCTCAGTTGATAAAAATATTTCAAGTGAACAGACCCAAGTTTGGTCCTCAAAAAGCATGACAGTGGTCCCTTGTAGTCCCAGACGGGAAAAGCCCAAGAGGCTCTACTGTAGCTCAAGAGTCTGGGGTTCAAATGGCCTGTTTTGCTGAACCGCAAGTCTAGGACAGAGAGAGACCATGTCTCAAAAAGAAAAGATGAGTGACTGGGGAAAATGTTGGCCCGTTTCTCTCTTTCTCTCCTTCTCCTTCCTATCTTTCATGCACACACACATGCACATACATTAGCATGCACATATACATGCACACATACAAAAAATTAAATACAAAAAATGATTAACTGCAACTTAAATGAAAGGTGCTTTTCACTAACAAATGGGGAAGGTTTCAGGATACCCCCCCCCCACCCCAGATTTCTATTTTTCTAACTGCTCCTGGACAGTGTGTTATACTAGATTATACTGGACTGAGTTTATACTAGATGCTCTGAGACATGAAGATGTGGTCCCTGTGCCATGTGGGCTGGCATGTGCTGGCAACGATCAGATTCTTTTCAGAAGTGCTTGCAAAGTGAGATCTATATGGATCTATATGGAATAAAACCATAATCACAGTGATTAAGACCTGTAACTCAGAAGCTGTGGAGGAACCCTCTGTTTCCTTGACGTGTCTTGAGAATGTGTTTGCTCACTCCAAAATGACAGATGAAATAAGTCCAAATAGCTCAGGGAAATTTTGCTGTTGAATTTCTTTAAAACTTGTAATGTCTCCATGAGTTCTGAGACTAGGGTAATGGGCTGTGCATTCATTGGAGGATTCTGGAACAGTTATTAGCCATCAACACAATAAAGAAATTGAGTGTTTCACAACTAGCCACGGTGGAGTGAAAATCCATCCTTACTGTTCTCTGGTGTCGGTAATTGTTTCCAGCTTTCTTATTTTCCTTGAATAACTTCTGTGGCTCTGAACGTCTCTACACGATTACTGGAGTGATTAGCATGCTCTCTGCTTCATAAAGCAGTGAGCAAGCCTCTCCTCACCTTCTTGGTTATGCTTCAACTTTGGGAACGGCAGAGCCCACCACCTTAGGCAGCTGTTCTTTCTTTGAGTACTTTTTTGCCAGGACAGTGTGCTTGGCTTCTTAACGCTGCACCCCATTTGCCAGGTTTGTTACCAAGGTAGTTGGAAGGTAGCTGTGTGCCTAGGCTCCGAGTTAACCAACAGTTAAGTTTCCGTATTAAAATGCTTTGCAATACATTTCTGCTCTTACCAGAGTTAAAAAGAAAAAAAAATCTCACAGTGAGCATATGGAAGAAAATCTTCAAGACAGTGGCCAGCACAGAAATTATAGCTCTGCATACTAACAGGAACGATGGCCTTCTCCTGTGGTCACACACACACACACACACACACACACACACACACACACGGACATCAACCCCAGTGAGGCCTTAAAGCAGCAGCACGGCTTGATCTTCAGTGGGAGCTACTGGAGCACCCGAAGGGCTCCACCTTTGAGGTCCAGAGTCTACCTGAGTCTACAGGGCTCCTCTATAGCATCTTAACAATGGAAGATGGGGCATGAAAGGTTGCTGTCTTAAAGGCATGTCAGTGCACCCAGAGCAAGGGAAAAGATACAACAGAAACATGTGAATGCTGATAATCAGATTTTCTAGAAATTATATGCAACGTTTCTCTCACATCAGACTTCAAGACAAATATTCCTTTGTGGACCAGGGAAAGTAAGGCAACCTTCCTTCCTCCCCCTCCCTCCCCCTCCCTCCCTCTCCCTCCCTCCTCCCTCCCCCTTAGTGTCTCTCTCTCTCTCTCCCTCCCTCCCTCCCTCTCCCTTTCTCCCTCCCTCCCCTCCCTCCCCCTTAGTCTCTCTCCCTCCCTCCCTCCCTCTCCCTTTCTCCCTCCCTCCCCTCCCTCCCCCTTAGTCTCTCTCTCTCCCTCCCTCCCTCTCTCTCCCTCCCTTTCCTTTCCTCCCTCCCTCCCTTCCTTCTTTCACTTCTGCCCTCTTCCTTCCCTTTCCCTTCCTTCTTCCTTTCTCCTTCTCTCTTCCTTCCTTCCTTCCTTCCTTCCTTCCTTCCTTCCTTCCTTCCTTCCTTCCTTCCTTCCTTCACTTCTGCCCTCTTCCTTCCCTTCCCCTTCCTTCTTCCTTTCTCCTTCTCTGTTCCTCCTTCCTTCCTTCTTTCCTTCCTTCCTTTTTTTTTTTTTTTGTCCTATTCAATTTTGACTGAAACAGAGTGTCCTTGTGTAGCAGGCTGACTTAATCCAGAACTTGCAATGTAGACTATGCAATCCTACCGCCTCAGTATCACAGGAATTACAAATATACTCTACCACTCTTGGCCTTTGCAAATATTTTTTTAATTCAATAATACTATTTTATAGGTTCACCTTTAACACTGCCTGTGAAAAGCTTTCTTCATAAAGAAAGGCATATCTAAGGAAGATATCTCTAATTTAGATCCCAAGTTTACTACAACCTATGATTAAAGAAATACAGACTGAAGTGAAGTCAAAACACATGCGGCACAATATAATTCTTAGATTAGACCATTATTTTGTTTTTTGTTGTTTTTTTTATAAGGCAAGGGTAACCTCCTACCAATTTGTTGTTTCAGTAAACAACTTAATTTATAAACATTCAGGTCATTTAAAGAGAAAGACCATGAAAAGTTATACCACACAAACATTAAGGGAAAGAAACTTTAGACAGCTTTCCTAAAATCAAATATCAAGACATTTCATAAGGACAGCATGGTTACATCATCAAAAGACATAAAATAATTCTAAGCATCTGTACACCTATGGGTGGGTATAATGTGATATAATTAAAAGGATTAACATAACAAATGTACAATTATGGTTGGATATTTCAATACCTTTCTCTATCACTGGTGTAACAAAGTTGGAAGATGAGTTATCTTGGAAGACATGACATTCCTCTTTATTCCTACATACATTTACAGAGCAATAAACTGGCCCATTGCAGAATGATTATTCTTTTATAAACAAACTTAAAAACAAGATTATGTTCTGGGTCATTAAAAGTCTTGGTTAAATTCAATGTATAAAATTATTTTAAAATATGTTTTCTGAACAAAATATAATACCAATTTATTTGGAAATTCAACCGAGACTTAACTAATCCATTGTCCAGAGGAGGAGCTGCAATTAAAATGAGAAACTATTCATAGTTAAATGGTAATGCAAATTAATTAATAAACAAAGAGATTTAGCAGATTAAGCAAATGATTATTTGTAACAAATAGCGTACCACAGAAAAATTATCTTAATGAATCCAGAGAAAGACTCCAACAGAATTTGACACTCCATTATAGTAAACCCCCATGCACAAAATAAGGATAAAGGGAATCTTTCTCAAATGTATTAATTATTTCCATAAAGAATGTGTAATGTTTTGATATTGAATATTGGACATTTCCCTTGTAAACATTTTATTAATTATTGACCTGTAGCTACTTCTTTCACTGTTAGAAGTCGATGGACGCTAACGGACACTCCAGGACAGAGGTTGTGATCACAGTGTGTTCATTCACAAACGATGCCGTATATGTGGGAAACCCTAACAAATCTATTTTCTTAAACTAGTTAATACTACCTACAGAGTAGAGAAGGGATACAGTTTACAAGGTAAACATACAGAATACATTTTCCCTATGTTAGAGACAGGCGAAATTTGAATTGTGTAAAAAGGTATTTAAAACTTCTTCAAAGCATGGCATAATTTTTTTAATTTTATTTTTTTATTAGATATTTTTTTCATTTACATTTCAAATGCTATCCCAAAAGTCGCCTATATCCTCCCCCTGCCCTGCTCCCCTACCCACTCACTCCCACTTCTTGGCCCTGGCTTTCTCCTGTACTGAGGCATATAAAGTTTGCAAGACCAAGGGGCCTCTCTTCCCAATGATGACCAACTAGGCCATCTTCTGCTACATATGCAGCTAGAGACAGGAGCTCTGGGGGTACTGGTTAGTTCATATTGCTGTTCCACCTATAGGGTTGCAGACCCCTTCAGCTCTTGGGTACTTTCTCTAGGTCCTACATTAGGGGCCCTGTGTTCCATCCAATAGCTGACTGTGAGCATCCACTTCTGTGATTGCCAGGCACTGGGAGAGCCTCACAGGAGACAGATAGATAATTTTTAAAATGAGTCAAAAGACATGGAAGACTTGTATCATTACAATGGAAGGAAGTAACGGATGAGCAGGTTTGAAGAAGACAAGAAGAGGGAGAAGCTGATACCACTGTCAGCCAGCTTTGGCTTGGTGGCCAGCCTCAGAGACAGACCTTAGGAAGGAAAGGCCCCTGGGGCTCATGGATCTTCAATCCAAGTTCACTGAGCCACTGTTTTGTGCTTGCCTTATGTGAGCACACACTGAGAAAGACTGCTCACTGCACGGTCACAGCAAGGGAGAGGAGGATGAGTTGTCGGAGTCCTAGTGTCCCCTCAAGGAAACACCATCACTGCTAACTAAGGCCCTACTTACTCCTGGACTACAGCATCAGACCCTAAACATACACACACACACACACACACACACACACACACACACACACACACACACACGTGCGCGTATGAAATGAAACCATAAGTTAACTAGAAAACAAAGTATAGGATTATTTTGGTAACCTTGTGTTAGGTCAAGATGATCAAACGTAGCCCCCAGCAAAGGAAAGAGGAGATAATGAATTTGCTTTCACCAGTGTTAAAATTGTTTCTTTTTAAACTGCAAACAAGATGAAAAAGCAAGCCACAGACTGACAGGAAAACATTTAAAAAAAAAACCCACATAACTGAGAAAAGTTATAAAAAAAAATATAGCAAGATCTCCCCAAACTCAAGAATAAAATGAAATGTAACTAAATTAAAATGTTTGAAAGAAATGAACAGACTTTCAACCAAAGAAGATATAAGGATGACAGACAAGTACATTAAAAATACAGTCATCTTTTGCAGTGAAAGAGGAATGAATTGACCCCGAAGTCAAGCATTGGAGAACATGTAGGCCTGGCTAACCTTGGTAAGGTGGGCCTTACTCCAGAGAGAAAGAGAAAGAGAATATCCTGACTTCCTGAGAATATTGTTTGTGGGAATTTAAATAGCATGTTGATTTAAGAAAACATTTTGACAGTATTTGTTTGTATGTTTAAAAATTTACACTCATAATCATCAATCCTACCCAACTTAAAAATTAGAGTTAAATTTCCATAAGAAAAGTTGTGCATAAGCAATCACAACAGTTTAATCACAATCTCTCCAAATTTAAAGACCCAGATCTTTAAATGGATAGATGGATGGATAGATGGATTGTCGTATCTCCCCAAAGCAAAAAGACAACATGTAGTGGACATCCTAAAGAATAGTCTAGAGAGACACAGGAAATGTGAACCTGTCTCCTAATCATTATGCAAGTGAGATAAGGCATAAACTAAAGCTCACAGACTATATCGCTTAAATTAAGTTTACAGCATCAAAAATTCATTGATTGAAAAGCTACTCAGTGGTCAGTGAGGGGCAGGAAGAGGGTTCTGATCTAAGTGGGTACAGGATGTATATGACAGGACCAGGGTCTGTGTGTGAGGGAACCAGGGTGTGTGTGAGAGGCCCAGGGTGTTTGTCACAGGACCAGGGTGTGTGTGATAGGAGCAGGGTATATGTGACGGGATCAGGGAGTATAAGACAGGACCAGAGTGTGTGTGGTGGGACCACAGTATGTGTGATGGGACCAGGGTGTGTAAGACAGGACCAGGGTGTGTGTCACAGGACCAGGGTATGTGTCACAAGACCAGGGTGTGTCACAGGATCAGGGTGTGTGTCACAGTACCAGAGTTTATGAGGGGACCAGGGTGTGTATCATAGAACCAGGGTGTGTATGAGGGGACCAGGGTGTGTGTGAGGGAACCAGGGTGTTTGAAAGGGGACGAGGGTATGTGTGAGGGGATCATTCCAACAAATGCTGCATTGTTGCTGACTGTATAATTCATATGTCCATCTAAACTCTACAAGGAGTATTAAAAACTTAATTATATTTAATACATCTCTACAAATATAACCTCTGAAGTAATGTCAATGATTTGATTAAGCCCTTGATTAGATAGAATTCAGCAGGTAGCACTCAATTGGATGAGAAAGCTGAAGAATATTATAAACTCAGAAACAAAATTGAGAAATAATAAAATGTGAGAGTAGGTGAAGTTCCACTACGCATCTAAGTGGAGACCATCTTTATATAACATATAAAAGAGATGACAGATTTAAAGAGAGAATAGCAGAGAATGTCCTAGAACTCATTTAAAAACACCAACAACTTAAGCTATATGAAGACCAATCTTTTCAAGCTGTCCAAATAAAATCAAATCTACTTATATTTTCTCATTGTTCAAAGTTATAACATGTCAAAGGAAATGGTGTTAAAGGCTACCAGGAGACATAATTGTGATTATACATAAACCCGGGCATTTTGACTTACCTTGGACAAAGTCGCTGAACTTGTTCAAATTCCAGCCTAATGTGGGCTGCCATGTTAGTATGCAAATGCTTGAGACACATTTTAATGACTTCAAGCTTCTATTAATACATCATAGTTTGAAATTATATCATTAAAAATAGGCAAACTGAAATATTGAAAAATAATAGTAGTTGTCAGGAGGCAGTGGTAAGATCTCAAACATCCTTATCTTCTCTTCATGTGCGGATAATATTAGATATCTAAATTTTCAGGTGTCTAGAAAATCTTCAAAGGTCATTACAGAAAGTGATTGAGTCACATCTAAGCTGCTGGCACAGAAGAGCAAAAGGAAATAAAATTCCAAACTTCCCAAAGTAGATGATGATGTTGATGGTGGTGATGTCCAAACATCGACAATGATGAAAAAGGCTGATATTAAAAGCTAGAAAAACAGAAAACATCAACTTTTTAAAACATTATGTCAAAATATGCAGATAATTAAACACTTTATATCTTGAAACAGTTATTAAATTATGTAAGAAAATAAGATGACCCACAGGCCATTATTGAGAGAAAAACCTAAAACTCAAAGAAGCATGAAAGAAGAACAGAAAGTGCTAAGGTTAGAGGAGTGATTTCTAAAAAGACTTAAAAAGATTTTTAAAAACGGAACCAAACTCTGGGCTAAAGCAGGAACAGTGGTCCTCATCCTGTACATACAAACCCCGAGGCCAAGGGTGTGCACGCCAGGAAGGAGGTGTGATATGTATTTCAACTTACTGGGAATATCTTATCATAGATGCTTGAGTGCTAATAGTGAAATATAGAACACACTATACTTAGGTTATAAGATGCAAAGTGAATTGTACTGAGTAGGGGGAGGAAAAGAGAGGGGAGGAGTGGGGAGGGAGGAAGGGAGGGAGGAAGGGAGGATTGGGAAGGAAGGGTGGGAGGGAGGAGCCATCAATAAAGATGTCTTTACCAGGCATCTATCAATTGTTAGGTCTCTTGGGTACAATGTTTTGGAAGACATGGTATATAAAACAAGAATTATTTTAAACACTATATCCAATATATATCAGTAAAGATGCTTCTCAAAACAATTTATGTAATTAGTTTTGATAACACTGGTTATATATTCATCAATCATATCATTAATTATTGCAGAGCGAAGTAAGGTGGGCCATGTCCTATTGATAATATGGTTTATACACCAAACTATACAAATAAAACATGAATATTTAGAAAGAATAAACAAGCATTTTAATGATGAGAAGGCAAGAAAAAAAATTTTAAGCAGCTGGTACCATGTGAAAGGGGGTAAGAATCAAGTTTGAACTGCTCTGTAGAACTGTGAAGGGGTGCCTATGTAGAACATCCGCTTCTTGCATCAATTAAGAAAATCATCTTCATTCTACTCTGGAAGTTAGAATAATAATAATTCACAAAACGTGCAACACATCTACAGGGAAATTAAAATTAAGCACTTGGGGAGTTAATGAGGGAGAAAGCAAATATGGAATCTAGAGGCAGGTAGAGTTTTGTTTGAGTAAAGCCATGAAGAATGTCAGTCTTCAGTGAGACTGAACAATAACAATGGAGAATAACTCAAAGAACAGATTCAAATCTTGCCAAGATTGGAAAGATAATGGTGTGGCAAGCCAATTCCTTATGGAAGATCTCTCTCTCTGTCTCTTGTCTCTCTATCTCTCTCTGTGTCTCTGTCTCTCTGTCTCTCTGTGTGTCTCTGTCTATGTCTCTGTTTCTCTCTCTCTCTCCCTTTGAATTTGAGGTCCTTATAAATGAGCTTCAAGTCTGCATGAATCTCAAAAATACATCCTTGGGCAGCAGATTGGGAGTTAATTACCTTAAAATTATTTATCCTGGACTAATACTTACAAACCCTTATTTTCCATTTTCATTTCTCTCCCCTCTGTGTGTCTCCCATCACCAATGACCATCTAATTTCTGCACTGTACTCTCTCAGTCTCTGTAGAATAGAGTTTGCTCATCAGGTACCACGGGGTGCCTGAGGTACAGGCAGGAAGCTGGCGGGAAGGTATACATACTGAAAGAGGCGTGTGCCGTGAGAAGGCTTTTCCTGACCATGGAAGTACAGAAAAAGAGGGTCAAGAATAGACAGCTGTTTAGACATCAACTCAGAGAACAGAAGTAGCTCGTTATCACGATGTGTGGGTTAAAATGTCAGAGTATGCTAAGCAAAGAGTAACAATTTTAAATCTGAAAAGATTAAAGGAGCAAATAAATAAGTTAAAATAGGGGAATTTACCCTATCTGGTGTCTGAACACCCAAAGCTCAAAATAGTATTAATTAATGAATTAACACCTTCTGGAAGCAGCGGGATGGAGAGGGGAGTGTGTGCTGGGATGAAGGGCATGGTGTCAGCCAGAGTCACTGAGGAGTCGGTTCAGCAGTGCCCAATGGCCTTGTCATTTAAAGCCTGCTCCGTGGTAGGACACCATCAAGTCCTTGCAGCAGCTTGGAGATCTAAAACTGCCCCCCTGTTGGCCACTGTTGTTGGACCTGAAGGAAAGTGCTACAGCCCTTCTTGTGGAAGAGGAAAGAACACACTGACCAGGAACAGTAGAGAATTGGCTTTAAATGGCCTGAAGCATCTCTCAAAACTGAAAACAGGAGAAGCTAGGTCTTGTTGTTATTGTTATTATTAATTTATTATTTTATGTATTTCCATTTCAAATATCCCCTTCCCAGTCTCCTCTCCACGAACCCCCCATCTCATCCCCCTCCTCCCCTTTGCCTCTAAGAGGGTACTCCCCCACCCACCCACTCCTGCCTCACCCCTCTATTATTCCCCTATACTGGGGCATCAAGTATCCACAGGACCGAGTGTCTCCCCTCCTATTGATGCCAGATAAGGCCATCCCCTGCTACATATGCAGCTGGAGCCATGGACCCACCCATGTGTACTCTTCAGTTGGTGGTTTCCTCCCTGGGAGCTCTGGCTGATTCAGTGAGTTGTTACTGATGTTCTTCCTATGGGGCTGCAATCCCCTTCAGCTCCTTCTTTCCTTCCCTGAGCTTTTCCATTGAGGTCCCCGAGTTCAGTCCAATGGTTGGCTGTGAGTGTCTGCTTCTGCCTTAGTGTGGTAACGGTGGAGCCTCTCAGAGATCAGTCATACTAGGCTCCTATTTGTGAGCTTGGGCATATACCCAAAAGATGCCTTAACATATAATGAGGACACTATAATGCCCCACTATATTCATTCATAGCAGCCTTATTTATAATAGCTCCTGGCCTTATGTCCTTCAACGAAAGAATGGATACAGAAAATGTAGTACATTTACACAATGGAATACTACTCAGCTATTAAAAACGACTTCATGAATTTTGCAGGCAAATGGATGGAACAAGAAAATATCATCCTGAGTGGGGAAATGTAGGGACAGAAAAATGGAGGAGAGACTGAAGGAAAGGCTATCTAGAGACTGCCCCACCTTGGGATCCATTCCATTAGCAGACACCAAACCCCGACACTATTGCTGAAGCCAGGCTTTTAAATAATCATTTTTTGCATGTATTAAAAGAATAAACTCATCTATTCCCATCGTTCCTTTAACTGTTTCAGAAACTCCTGGTTGAAACGGGATGTGTAAGACTATATAGAAGGCTTAGCTCTGAGGTCTTTCCTTTTCTCAAGATCTCAGAATCCTGTGATTTCCCAGGATCTGCATGGAACATTCCTGCTCTGATCTAAATGTGCAGTGCCTCCACGGGCCCGTGGGTGGGAGTGGACACTCGGTCCCCAGTGGGTGGAGCCACCTCAGGAATTTGTAGGAGGAGGGTTGTCACTGCTGGAGGAAACTAGCAGCTGGCTCTTCAGGTTTGGACCCCTTCCACTTCTCTTTGACTTCTTGGTCTGTGGCTATGTGAGCAGGCAGCCTCCTGATGCTGCCAACCCAGAAGCCCCAGCTACCACACCTTCCCCACTGGGTAGGCTGAGCCTTAATCCTGGAAGCCAATGTCAGCACTTCCCCTGGAAGTTGCTCATTGCCTGGTTGCCAGGTGTTTGGTCACAGCAACGAGGAAAGTAGCAACAGGGCTCCAGATATAAAAATTCAAACCTGTGCTGGGTGTGGTGGCTCATGCCTTTAATCCCAGCACTCGGGAGGCAGAGGCAGGTGGATTTCTGAGTTTGAGGCCAGCCTGGTCTACAAAGTGAGTTCCAGGACAGCCAGGGCTATACAGAGAAACCCTGTCTCGAAAAACCAACCAAACAAACAAACAAAATAAAATAAAAAACAAAAACAAACAAACAAACAAACAAAAAATTCAAACCTGTGAAAGGCTCCCAGATACAAAACGAGGAAATGATGCCTCCTGTGACCAAGATCACAGTGTGAAATCTGCATTTTGAGTAAAATTCCTTTTAGAAATTCCATGATTGTCTCTGGGTTATCTGTATACGGCATATATAAGAGAGAAATAAATGCAACAACCAGATTTCTGTCCTGCCTCTCACAGACACCCAGAACTTGAAAACTTGAAAATGTCAAACTTACTTTTGATCCTCATCAGCTTATGTAAGTTATATCCAACCAGCCTTGACATGACCGTCGGCATATTGAGAAGGGTTTTTTTCCCCCCTAGTTAATAATAGAATCATTTCATTAAAACATAACAAAAGTAAGACCCAGCTGATGGCAATTACTTGGGGGGGAATATTAGAATATTAGGCAGAGGATCTCTGATCACCCGCCAAAGTGCGAGGAATGAATCAGAGACAGGGAGAGGGAGAGGGAGAGTGCACAGGAGAGGGGCGAACTGAAGAAGCTGCGATTCTATGCACTAGTTAAACCAGTCCCATAACTTACAGACTTGGATTTTTATGACTGCCATGCGGTGCAGTGCACTGCTCACTGAACCTGCTTTGAGTAAACGTAAGGAATTTCATTGTCTTTAGCCTGGGAGTGTGTGACTAACCAGAGCTGGAGCCTTATGATTATTTAATGACATAGTAGACTTGAAAACCTGCCACTAATGTCATATATCTGAAAAATAATTTTCTGAGTACAACTGATATTAGAGGTGACTGAGCGTGACAGAACAGAGAGGAGCCTTATGTATTAATTGCACTGTTGCATTAGGAATGTCAGGCCGCACTTGGCAGCCCCAGAGGCCCATGTTCAAAGGCATTTCTGGACAAGATGTCAGCATAATTGTAGCCCCCAGATCTACAGGAGGAGGCTGAGTGTAGGTCTTGAAGGTCTGATAATTCTTAAAGGATTTTCAAGATTATGTATGAAGAGCTGGAGAGACTGCTCAGCACTTAAGAGCATACACCGCCTTCCCAAGGGAATGGGACTCAGTCTTCAGCACCCATATCAGGCAGCTGACAACCACCTGTAACTCTGGGGAATCCAACGCCTTCTTCTGGTACTACATTCACACACACACACACACACACACACACACACACACACATACAGAAACATGCACGCACGCACACGCACGTGCACGCCCACATACAGCTGCACACATACACACGGAGCAAACTTTAAAAATAAAATATATTTTTAAAACTTTTTGTAGTAGATGGCAATACTGCTGCTATCTCAAGTATTCTGGGGCAAGGGGCTCATATGTAAACAGTGACCAGCCATAGGCTGATTGAAACCTAAGCTAAAACTTCCGTTAAAATAACAAAAGCCCGAAAGTACTAAAACTAACCCATAACATTGATTCAGAGGCAATGGTCCCCAAAGCTTTATTTCAGCCATAGCAGAGATGGTCATATGCCTGGGCAACTGTGAGAGAGTCTTCCTGAATTATTGGAGACCAAGCCCATTACTCTGTGTGTTTAGGCAGTTTTACTGGATATGGACCATTGAAAACATATAAAGCTCTCTATTGTGTGACTGCTAATATTGAATGCTACCAGGAACAGACCATAGGGCCCATGACTTCTGTGGAATGAAAGACTTAGGGTGAGCAGGCTCAATATGCAGCCTGGAGTTTATGGTTTAAATAGCTTGGTTATATTTAAAAGTCTGTGAATCCCTTGCTTATTAAACATTTAATTGGAATTTTTGAGTCATCGGGAATGTTTTTGTTTCAGTTCATCTCTAAAAGTAGCTCTTCTCTTGAGAGGTAACCTGCACCTCTCCTTGCCGAGAACCAGGCTGTACGTGGGTAATTAAAGTTGTGCGGCTACACATAAAGGCAGCAGCCACATAGCTCATTGTTGTGAGGGAAGTGAATCGGATTGCCTCAGTTTGAAGAACTTCAGCTTTGAGAATGCCAGTCTAGCTCCTCCTGATCACACATGGAAGCCCAGGCAGATTTGGAGATTAAACGGCACCCCCATGCCTCACTCTTATTTACCGTAGATAGGAAAATGTTTAGATGTCAGAAAGCTGTGACTCAGTGTAAGAGATGTAGAAAGAGTTTGCACTATAAAGTAAATCCTCCGTAACAGACTGGGTTTCCAGTAACCCCTGTGTCACTTGACCCTGGAATCAACTCTCGGAAAGCCCTAGCGTGGAGAAGCTGGCTGTCAATAGCAGCCATTTTCACTCGTTTCTGGAACCTATTCTTAAGGATAAATACCCGCGAAGTCTGCTTTAGTCAGTGTTCCCGTTTCTTCCAGTTTCCAACAGTAAACATATGTGTCCACACACATTTTCTATTCTGCACCAATGGGAAATCATGTTCGATGGGCAAAATGCAATCTGGAGGGATACAGGGGAAGGAAAAAAAGAAAAAAACGAAGGCTTCCTTTATCCAGAGCTGTCCCACTCGGAGAGAGTGGCGCCTACGCCAGGTAACGGCTGCCGTGTGATGGGATGAAGGAGCAAGGTGTCATATGCTTCTCTTCAGAGAGATTTTGTGATTCTGTGAAAGCAATTGATATTTGAACCACTTCCTAGTTTTCTTTTGAATAATTAAAATCCATTCGAGAGCCCAGTGTTTGCCAGTTTGAATGGCATTAGAGAGTCGCCAATTGGCATGGTTTTGGTGCCTCTTCTATTTGTTTCCGTTTTGAGTTGGGGAATATTTTTGTATTCCCAGAGAAGCTGTTCTAAAATATGTCATCCGTTTCACATTTTCCCTTCTTGGGCTCGTATTTTTATGCAATACAAAAATAAATAAATAAAGAGCTTACTGGGGCTCCAGGATGGTCATAATATTGGGAAACTGGATCTCAGCCAAATTAACCAAGACGTGGTGAAGATATAGCCAATTTTTGTCATTCTGAATTTAATATTTGGCTCATTTTTTTAGCATAAATGTTGCACTAAGTTGAGTTATTTTCATTCAAAAAAAAAAAAAAAACCCTGATACTATTTTGGCATCTTCTTTTTATAGACTGTATTCTGCTTTACAACTGTTCACTGTATAATTTTATCTCACTGAAGTACCTGGATTAAGGACTTGGGAATTTTACCCGTGACTTAGACTACATGCTAAATGGGTGTTGTGTTCAAAGGGAAATGGGCTCCATTATTTTTCTGTAGAAGATGGTCATGCTTGGCTTTTTACTGTGAACACATAAGTAGTGGTGTGGCTAGTGTATTATTGTCACATATATAATCAATAAGATACCATGATAACTGAGCTCATGCTTATATTGACTGGGCATAATGTTTTCTACTATATCACACACTTTGGTCTCTAATACTGATCATCTGTTACAGAGCAAACTGGCCTGATTTTCACTCGGGCTTCTAGAAGTTTCCTGGGAGAAACCTGGATGGAGGGGGCTACTGAAGTACTTAGAGAAGGGTCTGTTCAGGGTGTGTGATCCTAAGCCTCTGTGACCAACTTTCTTAATTAGTATTCTTCTACCTTAGCATATGTTTTGAGAGAGCCCATTGAAGCTTAAAATTGCATTTGGAAAGAGCAAACTTCAGGTCTTGTAGAGCAGCACTCCTCAGTGGGGGTGATGTGGACCTAACAATGCCTTCATCAGCGTGGTTCGCTTCGTGAGACCCTTCGGTCACATGAATGTGTGGACAGGTTTCTTGAGCCTGCTGTCTTTGCTTCTGGATTTCAAGGTAGTGAGAAAGAACCTGTGCTGTTTAACCTAAGTTGGGATTCCTTGAATCATGCCCGTTAAAGTCCCTCTGGTTTCCCCACCTATCTGCTCTTCAAGGTAGAAAGTCAAATAAAAAGAGGAAACAAAAAACACTATCCTAATGGAGTCAAGGGAAACGAGGCTTGTGTGAGCTATGCTGGCTCTCTGTCCTCTACACAGCTCACCTTTGCCTCCTGTGTATGCAGTAATTTCAAGATGATTCCCCAGTAGCACTGAGCCTGTGCTCGTGAGGGGCACTCGGAGATGTGGATTCCAGAGAGCTTGGGCTTTCTCTACAGGTATACTGTCGAAAGCTATACCTCCCAGGGTTTTAGAGCTGTGTGCCCATTCTTGTAGGCTTCTCTTTGCCTCAGATAAGACACCTAAAGAAACTAAACAGCTCTGGTTATGTCGACCACTTACATTTCTCACTTAAAATGTAAAAACACAGAGTGCAGATTGACCCAGGCTGTTGCACTGTCTAGAGGCCGTGGCATTTTAGAGATGGTTGAGAGGGTCCACGGTTCTGAGGCCTCTTTCATTTGGTCCCTGTAAAGAAGAGTTTTAAACTCACAGCCATAAACATGCCGCTCTTTGTATCATGCTATCATGGTGGTCAATGTTTCGAAGAACCAAAATGCCTCACTGTGAAAACTATGAAATGACATATCACCAAACAAGCAGCAAGTCCTTAAAGAGAGGGAGATCTTCAGTCTCGTTCCTGTGAGTGCAGAGAGGAGAGGCCGAAGCGGGCAGTGTAGGACCAGGGAGGTCCTGCAGACCTGGTAGCTGCCTTTATGTAAGACAATGGGGCTTGTGAGTACCCCGCTTCTCTCCAGGCAGCTAGCTTAGTCCCTGGTTAACCGAAATTGTTGAGTAATTGTTCTGAGGTTGAGAACAAAATGCTGAATTAAACTGTTCCCAGTGCAATAATTGTGTGATTATAGCATTTATGTCGCTGGCCAAAGGAACAGTCATTAGGTTTGGAAGACTTACCAAAACCACAAGTACAAAAAAAGATGCAAATCACATGTAAATTGCCGTTTAATACCTACCGGAGTTCCAAAATGGAGAGAGGAGTGGAGCACATTTCTACTTAGAAGAGAAGATGCAGCAAGTAGTGATTGGACATTTAATGTAGTTCTGAAATTGTGAAGACAATGAGACCTGTTCTCTTGCTCTTTTTCACATTGTTCGTCTTATTGTCATGTATTTATTTCACTGACATGGCCTTATTCCTTTTCTCCACCCCAAAACTCCATCCTCGGTCCTTAACCAAACATTTTTGTTAGCTCCATATGGGTTCCCTTGGCTCTTGACCTTGGCTTGCTCTCCTCCTTCCCTCCGCTTCTCTAAAGTAGGTGGTGAAAAAGACTTCCCAAACAATGAGATGTATGGGGGAGAAAGACCTAACAGGAAGACTGTCAGCAAACACTTAGAGAACAGCAAGAGACCCACTTGCTGATGGAATTGGAATACTGGTTTTCATTGTACTTTGAAACCCTGTATCTTCACAGTGATACCGTGGCTGGCTTTCCCTGATAACCCGTCCCTCTGGTGAACTGCTTTCAGGCTAAAGCAAACTGAGGGCTGTTGTGTGGTGCTGGGAACCAGATGTGCTCTGGATGGGGATTAGCTATGCAATCACCATCAAGCCTGTTCTAGTTAATAAAAAGTAATCACTTAGAAAGACAAATGACCTTTAAGACATGGGACACATCACCATTTCCTCTGGGTCAGCTGGAAACATGTTAGCAGCCCCCTTAGACACAGTGTGAATGGACATGTTTTAAAATGTTTGGATTTGGGGGATCTTGGTAGATTTCATGTTTTAAATACACAATGAAATTTATCAGAGGCAAATACATTTGTCTCCACTGATGATGTGGACTGGGGAACAAAAGACAGAAGAGGCTGGAGGTGTTAACTGTGAGTCTCCCTTCTCCATAGATAGAAGTGTGGTCAATACTGAACACTTCCATTGGTCTTATTTCGGTTATTTTTAACAGCAATATGGTGCACTAGATAACTGTTTGCTTTATAAATTTGAGTAAAAGCTACCTCAGCAATTGTTTTAGCAGTAACATTTCATATACAATTAATATGACATATATATATATATATATATATATATATATTTATGAATAGCCTTTCCTCATTTGTCATATTTAGAATCATTTACAAGTGCTTTTGAGCTCAAGATATCAGACACCTGATAAAATGTAGTTGAAATTCTGAACATTTTACTTTTTATCAATATCTTTACAAGTTGAGAGCAGCCTGCCTGTTCCTCGCTCTTCGTGGTTTATACACTTGGTTTCTCAGGTTTCCTCCCAAGTGTCTGATAACAATTCTATAATACATATGCGCTAGTTTGAAATATGTGGAAAGATTTGTTGTTTTGTGTCCCCTCTTGTCTCAGGGAAGAACTTATCCAAGGCTCTTGATGGTTTTCTTCTGAGCTCTTCCTGCTTTCTAGACAAAGAGCTCTATATTTCTGAAACTGCGGCAGTTTTTATCTAATTCTTCTTGATTGTTTTTCCTAGCAGTACTGTCTTATAATGGTACAGCTTTGAATCTCTAACCACTCCATAATATTCAATAACCTCTCTCTCCTGCCAACCTCCCACACATTAATTAGAACAAACACAGATTTTAATGATCCCACTTATCAATGGCAAAGCACACTTAAAAAAAAAAAGACAAGGATCATATTTCAGAAATAAGGTTGTGTTTCTAATGGAAATGGAGATGCCCTTTTCTGAGACAACTGGTCATTGTCTAAAGTCCACCGCGTAGATCTTGACTTCCAGGTCACTCCCCACAACGTGAAAGTGCTACTGAGTTCCATTTAGAAAGACTGCCATTTTCTCTCCACCTAAAGAAGTGAAACTGTTACATGATGTTAAGACTTTGATGTTAAGATCCGTGCTTCCTGTGTTAGCGTGTCGAGAGTTTGTTGTCTGTGTGCTCCCAGAATCTTGAAAGGTGTTGCAATCTGTACTGTAAAACTCTCTGCACGTCCCTTCCATTGAGCTTGCTAACTGTGTCACACCACCCACACTGAAACCTTATTTTGTTTTAAACTATGAACTACTGCTCATTTCATAAGTGCTGCTATAATGCCCCGTGTAGTATGGGTTTACTAGTTCTTGTAACTTCCTTGATTTTTGCCTCTGAAATTGTGAGGTTATTTTTATCGGATGTGTATAACATACCAAGAATTATTCTATCATCAAACTGAGTATCTCAGAGGTGTCCCTGAAAGGTCACTGTGCACTGCTATGCTCCGTGTTCAAGTCTCTCTTGTGTAATATGAATGCAGACACTTTGCATTCCTTCTGTTTGACACTTCTAGGGTTACTGTTCTTCAGGCAGTATCTTCCTGTCCTTTCCAACATTTGGCCCTAATGATTTAACTGCCTGTCTTAGAAATAAAATACATACGGGCTTTCTTAGGTGTTACGCTTTCTCAACACTGCCTTTCAGCACATAGGCTTAGCTCACTTACATTTATTGTAATGAAACAACCAATTTTCTTTGTGCTTTCTATCAGAGGAATATATGGATTGTGTATTTTACATTTTCACATTTCTAAATACATTGCCCTTTAGTCTATTTTATTTTTAGTCATAGTTCCTTTTGATATGAAGTTTATTTATACCACATCCTCCATTCTAGTTCCAGGAGGTACAGTGGCTGTGTGACTTGTTTGTGCCTAGGTAGCCACACACTCCCAGCTCTTTGACTTGCTCTCTGGCCAAATACAGGCATGCCTCCATTTTATGATCTGTAAGGCTGGGCTAATGAAAGCATCGGTGTGCATCCAGCTCAGGGACAGCTGGATGGCTGGGATTCCCACAGTCAGCTTGTATTCTCGTCTGTTGCAGTAAGATGTCTATATGAAGAACTGGCTGAATTTTGACAGCTAAAAAGTATTTTTAATCAGAAATGCTCTCTACACATTTAGTAAAGTGCCTGTGATATTGTATAATCCATCCATATTTAAATATAGTCATTAAATGTATAAGTCACAGTATTCTGTGCTGGAGTTTCTCATCACTGTGACAAAGCTGTGCAGCTGGGCACACTTTCCTTGGGATGTAGCAATTGATATAATATCCCTTGTTATTGAATGCATTTGTGTTATTTTTCTTCACAACTAGAAGATACAAAGCTCCATATTATATAAGTGACACCATATTCAATGGTTTGTCCAATAGTAAAAATATTTCACATTTTCAGCTCAAAAAACATCTTCTGTGGCCTTTCTGGTAATTTCACACATTTTATTTCCAGTGACAAATGTTCTTGTGAGCAGCTAGGCAGAGCATCCTCGTGACAGCACAGACAGAAGCGCCTGTCCGGTCAGGCTCTGTGAGGCAGCCCGCACTCTCAGAGAGAATGCTTCTTCACCTCCTGAAACACAGAGGGAGATCCTTGTTAATATGCCAATGTGGCTGCGGGCAGGAATATCCTGTAGAATGTATCCTGTACGTTGAGTATAAGAAATGACTCTCAGATCTTCTTTCTGTGTCTCAGGGCTGATGTAGTGAAGTCATCTCATACAACAATCCAACAACGGCTCAAACACAAAGCAGTCACACAAGGTCTTACAGAGACCTTGCAAGGTCTAACAGAGAAATGGACCGAAGAAACATTTAATAGTAGGTGTATGAACACAGAATTGCATTTAACCCCACATCAGAATAATACATGGAGTTTAGAGATATAGCTATTATAAAGAGATTCTAAATATAAGAAAATGGTTTCCTTTAGTTCCACAGGAAGCCTAGGACGTGTGCACAAGGCTATATATCTGTAAAGAAACGTTCATTCTGAGGCCTTCTGTGATGTTGCCTGGTTCCACAAAAGCCACATAGAGTGGCTTTTATAATGTGCTCACCATGTCAAGTTGTGTTTTAATTGTTTTTCTATTTACATCCTTTCTGTAGCTGCAGTTAGGACCTGTGTTTATGTTTGAGTGACAGGTGCAGCAGGAATTAGGTGTCTCATTAAAGACACCTCAGGGCCTCACTGTCTCTCTTTCAGGAAACGTACAGACACCTCTTAGTACCCTGAGCACGGGCATGAGCTTTGGAGATAGGTGACAGCTGACCTAGGGAAGGTGGAGGGCCTCAGTCACTCCCGGGGGCAGAGTTGTTCTCTTAGCTTAGGTTTGGGGAACTCCTTTTCCATCGGTGAGGAAGACACGTGACGGTGACTGTCTCACCAAAGGTCTTTCAGCTTCTTTGTCCTTTGTTTGCTGCTTCCAGGTTTATACCTGATACCTCTCCTGTGGGCCATTTTAATGTTTTGGTGGTATTGTCTACCTTACTAGTACACTGTCTCAAGGAACTAGTACAATGCCTGGTGCCATGTGGAACATCAGTGAATTAACAAATAGAATGTGTTTCCTAAAGGCAGATACCGAAGCTGGACTTTGGGGAAAACGCTGTTCTTGAGGCCAAGACATGCACAACTGTTCTTTAGGGGTGAAATATGGATAAACATTCATTTACTTAGCCTTGTCATCTCTAAAGTATGTGGAATGATGTAGTGATGTGCATATGCCTAGAGGTTTTATAAGCAGGTCTTCACTACTGTCAATGGTACTGCAATGACCATGGAGGGGAGGGGAGAGAAGGAAGGAAGGCCTCGACTCTCTGCAAGGTGATGCTTTCATTTGGATATAAGCCCTGCCTGAGCTTTGATCTTATCTAGGTCTCTTCACCTTATGTCCTCTGGAGAGCCTGTGCTGATTTAAACCTCACCTTTATCTGCCATCTCTTACCTAAAGTCCTACCTCGTTGTGTTTTTGAGTTGTATTTCCTGATAATTAAGTATGGGCATTTTTAGTCTTCTTTAGAGAAAACGAGCTGATCTGAGTTGGTGTTTGTTGCTGCTGTTGTGACTGTAATTGTTGTTGCTGTTGTTGCTGTTGCCATGGCTTTTGCTGTTGCTGCTGCTGCTGTTTTTCTCAACTTAATTTCAAGTTGTTTTGATACTTTGCTTTGCTGCTGCTCCTGAGTGTTGTGATCGATCCCCTGTGTATTCTGGGCACAGACCTGGGTGTCTCCTCACTATCCACAGGCCTTCTCTATGCTTGTTTTTTTGGCCGTTTGCTTTGTAGATGCCTCTTCATCTGATGCGATTCCTCTTGCCACTTTCCCGTGATTGGCATAAGCTTCGATGTAAATGAGATCATTACAGGGTTGCCGTCAACTTTCCCCAAGTGCTGGCTTATGGTTTCAGGTCTTCTGCTGAGATATTTCATCCACTTGGGGTTGGTTTTGTGTGTGGTATAAGTTAGGAGTCCGATTTCTTTCTCTCTCTTCCTCTCTCTCTCTCTCTCTCTTTCTTTCTTTCTTTCTTTTTTTTTTTTCAAGCCTGTATCTAGTTTTCCAGGCTCCATTTATCGAAAAGACTTCTTTTCCCCATTGAGTACTTTTGGTTCTTTTATTAAATATCATTCAACAGTCCACAGCCGAGCCAGATAAAGCCCCATCTCCATCATAAATTCATGGATTTGAAGTCAGAATAAAGTTCTGTTGGCTAAAAGAGAAAGCAAGCCTATTCGAAAATGTAACCGACATAAGCAGGTGACTTTAGAAGAGTTAATAATTGAACGCTCATGGCATAGAGTTTGTGCTAGTGAATTAAGAAAGATCAATCCGTATGAAATGATGGGGGACACAGAGATGGGGGTGGCTTCAGTTTTGAACTAAAGGTTAGTAATAGGTGCTTTTATTGAAAATTATAAAATTAGAGTGAAATTTTTACATTTTATTGCAGATCATTCTTTAGTTAAGTATTAGGAAATTTATTTCCTATTATCTAACAAAAGAAGCAACAATGACTACCAGCTTGAGAGACTTGGGGAGGGTCTGCAAAGTATTGAAGTCAGAGTGGTAATTTCTGTGTTAAATATCCAAGATGCACTAGACTAGCTCCATTTTTCTGGTCAATTTTCAAATAAGTAATATCTAAAATACATGTATGGAAAATCTGAAAAATAAATTCTGTGGAAAAAAAAAAACCTAACGCAAGATGTAATTCAAAGTGAAAAGTTTAAGTCATTCAAAGTGGCACCCTTGGTGCACACATAAAGTTGTAGAATTTATCTTACAAAGATTATTTAAATGTGATCCTATTTTACAGTGAAAAAATATGTGGCAATTAATTTTGTCGCAACTATATTTTACAGTATGTATGTTCGGAATTTCATTCCAGAAACTTGTTGTTTTGGTAATACCACTTGTTAGGAAGAATCAACAAATTTATAGCCAACTATGTGACCATGTGTAAGTCCCAAACTATTTGTGTTTCTCATTAATAAAATAAGAAATAGTGGCAGCTGCCCTACGAATCTCCAGGATGTTGAAAAATGTATAAACGGCTCAGCATACCTAGAAGATTTTCTGAAAATATGGAACATTTTATAATATAAAACATGACTATTTTAATCAAAAACAATCAAAATGGCCTTAGAAAAGGTGCAGATGTTTGTAAGATGTGTTTTATTTTTCAGTAAAGATACAGTTTTAAATAAAAATATACTAACTACTCCAGCAGACACATTCCAGTAGTTATGTTTGGCACGCCCTCCTCCTAAACTGACATCTCAGGTCAATCTTCCCTTTCCGGGTAGCTTTCACATATAAATTTTAAGAGAACTTCTGTTAATTGATATTGCTATCACATAAAATCATCAATAATCTATTATTAGCCACTGAGAAAACATGAAGCAAATGAGTACTATTGAATTTAATAATGAGAGAGGGTGTGCTTTAGTCCTGTTGCGCAAATTGAAGTCACAGGACAGGCTTCCCCTCTCTGAGGAGATGGGGAGAGGGATTTGGTGGGTCTGACTGGGAGGAGAGGAAGGGTTAGGGCTGTGATGAGGATATAAAGTGGATGAATGAATGAATGAATGAATGAATAGGGGAAACAGAAGGAGAAACAATTCTAATTGTGGACAGCAAGATGTGGCATAAACCAATCTTGGTATTGGCAAAGCTAGATTCTGCTTATGTGGCTGGTCGTGGTCTTTTGAGAAGCACTCTTCGCTTTCCAAGGTCCATGATAATCAACTCAGCGGTCAGATATATTTGAAGGAAAGGAGATTGAACTGAATAAAAGAATGGGGCTACAGATGGGTCTGGTGCTTCTTATCTATAAGCCCAGCAGCTCTAGAGCAGAGGTGATGGCGCAGGCCATGAGTTCAAAACCAGCCAGGGACTACATACTTATTTCCTGGTCAGCCTGGCCTAAAGGTGAGACCTTGTCTCAAAACAACAACAGTAACATCAGAAACTCCAGCCACAGAAAGGTTCAGGTTCTGTGGAGGGACATGTGTGCAAATCGTTGATCTGAGGAGAAACTAAGGCAGCAGGTGAGTGCCAACCCTCAGGTTGAACAGTTTGCCATATTTTACTCTTTATCTTGTGGGTCCTTTGTTCAAGTGAAAGTCCTCCCTTCTCTTTCCTCTGTAGCTTTCTGCCTCAACATCGTGATTTTTGTTTTTCTTGCTTTTCTGTTACTATGCTTCTGATAGAGATTATTCTCAATATCAGCCCTGAGTCGACAATATACTCTGTCTTATCACCTATTACGTGAACATCTTGGTTGACATTTGATGTGACATCAGTGCATATAAAAGTGTGGCTCTACAAGAAAGTAATGATTCAGTTTTTAAAATAGAGTCTACTATTAGATAAGATTTAAGTCAACGCTGTGGTGCTCACCCCCCCCCCCAAGGAGGCAATCCCCCTGTGTTAAAACATCAGGGGTCTTAATTTTCATCCTTTGGTGAACATTGCAGTCTAGCCTGGGTTAGTCCTCCCTCGGGGCAAGTCACTGCCCCGCCTCCTCAGTTCTTCAGTGCTGCTTTTGGTGTTTGCATCTTGGGAACTCACAAGGCTCACAGGTTCTTTTCATGATAGGGGTGAGGAGGAACAGGCGAATCAGCATTTTTTTTTAAGTGATAGGCAGTGTCCAATAAAAAAAAATAGTAATTTTCCTGGTGGGTTGTTTTACCACAACAGGAGTTCTTTAACGTAGCACTTCTTTCCTTTTGCAGAAGAGAGCCAAGCACATGCTCGGGCTGTTCCTTGCGCTCAGCACCTACTGGTTTGTCTATGGCTGGGCACAGGGAAGAGAGGAAATAGAGTCCTTACTTTGACTGCTTGGGCTCTGCAGGCAAAGCTAGCACACGCTCTGGGACAAAAGTATTTGTAGTCACCAGATAACTTTGCAGCCGGCTTCAATAACACCACTTTTTCTTTCTTTCTTTTTTTTTTTAATATCTTTTTTTTTTTTTTTTTGGCAGCCAAGCTCTTAGTAGAACCATCTGTCTTTCTATTAGTATTTTTGAGGCCTGTTTTGAAGCCACTTTGCTTGGCAAAGTCACTTTCATCCTTGGAAACAATTTAAAAAAAAAAAAAAAGTTCGGTGGCTTTTTGCCGAAGAAGAATACTATGAAAAAAAAAAAAAAACCCCACATGGCTGTTCATTTTTGTTCTCAAAAAACGTGCTTACTTTGTCTTTGTCTTAATCAGATGAAATTGGAGGTGGTGAGACTCCTGAGTGTAGCTGGGTCAGAGAGGCTGGGACTGAGTTTTAGCAACATGTCTGTCTCCTTATCTCTCCGTGAGCTTGCCTTTGCCTTCAGTCTTCCTTGTGGATTAGGTTGACCATAAACAGACTTTTATTGTTTTAATATTTTTTTTCGTAAGGACCATAGTGTTGAGTTTGACGAACTGAGACAAGACACAAAGCCATTACTGTCTTAAGGATCCCACACCTCCCGGTGCTAAGGAGGGAAGAGCAGCCATGGCTTCTCGTTCATTCCGTTTGGATAATTCCACACTACCTACCTAAACCCCTCTGGTGATCTCATTTGGATATTACAGTCCTCATTTTCTCAGAAACTGCTGCTGTGCACTACTGTGCACATCTAAACTGCCTCTGTGCTTCCCACTGAAGGTGACTGCACGGTGGCAGTAGGTGAAGGAATCCCTAAGTAGTGTGCTGAAACTCCACGGCCCTCATCAGTCCAAAGCAGAAGGACTGCCTGGAGATGCGGGAGATTTTTATACTTCTAATTTCATCTTCACTGCGGTGGGTGCACTAGGAACTTATCTGCTCTGAGAACCTGAGCAGGGGAGCCTCTCACCAGCCCTCACAAGCCCTGCTTCCAAAGCTGCTGATTCCTGAGGGTTTTTTGGTTTGGGGTGTGTGTGTGTGTGTGTGTGTGTGTGTGTGTGTGTGTGTGTATGTGTGTGTGTGTGTATTTGTTTTTGTTTTCTGTTTGTCTAAGGCCTTCTGCCCCTCATTTTTTGTTTGCTTGTTTGTTCTAAATACAAACCCTACTTTGATTTTCTTATGATTCCTTTCTGAATTCTCCCCATTCCTCCCTGGCTTGCCGACTCAAATTCACATTCACTAAGTCCCAGTCTCAGCGTCTAGGCACTATCTAAGGGGAACTACAGAAATACAAAGTCTGAAGGCATCAGGCTTCCCATGGACTCCGCTGGGATCATAGCCTGTTTTTTATAATTATCTTTGTCTTAGCCTCTCACATCTCACAGGGGCCACCCTGAAACTCCCTTCTCTCCCTCCCCTCACTCTCTGACCCAGGCTCTCATCTTCCAATCAGGCCTTGCCTCCATCACTGAGGGAGTGGCTTCTGTCAACCAATCAGTCTCCTCTTTCCACCCACCTGCAACACAGGCCTGCCTTTACTCTTTTTAAGTAGGATATGCGGCTCGTGTTAGGAGTGGAAACCTTCTCCCTCTGCCTTGCCTTCCAGCCCACTCAGATATTGAACCAGCAAAATCTCTTCCCCATGTGTTTGAAACCCTTCAGCACATTTTTTTTTTAAATCACCTTTTGGAAAAGGTAGTGTGCTCAGGCCTTGGCAGGGGCTGCTCCTCCTTGCCTTCGTCTACAACACTTGGCCTGTTTCTACCGAGTCCACCCCCATGATCTCTGTGTCCTTGCCTCCCACTCGACATCCAACCTTCTGAGAGTGACTCCGTCCTCGTCTGCTGGAATTGACAGCACTATTCTTTCCTCTGCGTCGTTCTCCTGCTATCAGTCTTGGATTTGCCTTGCTTGGTTCCTGGGTTACCACACTTTCTATTGTCTTCACCCAGACTCTAGGCTGACCTCCCTGCTCACACACCAATTCCTCCTCCAGCCTCTTGGACGGTTACTGCAACCTGATGATCATGAGACTTGGTTCTTCCCTTTGGTTTCCGACCCCTTTTCTTTCTTTCTTTATTTCTTTTTTTTTTTTAATTTTTTATTAGGTATTTTCCTCGTTTACATTTTCAATGCTATCCCAAAAGTCCCCCATACCCACCCCCCCCAATCCCCTACCCACCCACTTCCCCTTTTTGGCCCTGGGGTTCCCCTGTACTGAGGCATATAAAGTTTGCAAGTCCAATGGGCCTCTCTTTGCAGTGATGGCCGACTAGGCCATCTTCTGATACATATGCAGAGACAAGAGCTCCGGGGTACTGGTTAGTTCATATTGTTGTTCCACCTATAGGGTTGCAGTTCCCTTTAGCTCCTTGGGTAATTTCTCTAGCTCCTCCTCAACCCAGAACCTCTGCGATCTCCGCACTCAGCCCAGGTCTGCAGTTCCCAGGCTTCTCCAGGCCAGAGTCCAGGCAGCTCAGCTCATTAGTGCGGGTTGGAACTTTCCTTGAACTCTTTCAACTGTTCTTGGTCGTCTGCTATCGCTTTAAATAGAGCAAGGCTCTGGGTGTCATCTTCCGCTCTGGTCTTTACCAGTGCGTCTTCCTGTTTGATCCTAAATATTTCTTCTAGTGCACACCTATTTGGGATTGGTCCTTCCTTGTCTGTTGCCCTGTTCCATCCTATCAGCTCTGTAAGCGTGCTTTTAGAACTCTTCCTATTCCTGGCAGAGAGTTCTTTCTACACTGTTGAATCAGCAGTGTGATTCGCCAGCCTACAGGGGAAGGAGTCAGTAGTTGGCGTTCCCAGATTCACCATTGACTCAGGCAGCCCTCTCACCTCTAGCCTCCTCTTCCCGTGGGGTCCTGTCCCCCTCCTGTGAAGACATTCTCGTGTCTATTTTTCTCTCATGTTTCTCCTTTGCCTTGGAATGATTCCCGCAGATGCTCCTCTGTATGCTGGGCTCACTCCCCTGGTCCTGCAGCCAGCAGTACTCACTCTGTCCTGCAGCCATCTTGGGGGGTGGGTGGGTGTGGACCTCTAGTGAAGCTGGTATTCTATTCTCCTTTCTGCTTCTGGTCCAGCATGTCTTCCTGTGTGCCCATGGTGCTTTCGGGCGATCTCTGTGACTGACTGGGTCACACTGAGTTGTAATAATTGTCTCTTTGTCCCACGAGACTCAGAGCAAACGTGAGTGTGAATTTATTTTCTGAGCCTTAGCCATCCCAAAGTGGATGTTGTGCCTAGCTGATGTGAACTGGATGGAAAAGCAAAAAAACAAAACAAAACAAAACAAAACCAATTCATAGAAGGAATGGGGAGAAGCAGAGATTAACAATAATAAGCATTTACTTAAGATGGAACCAAAAAGTTGTATAGTAGAATGTATTAAATATGAAATACTGAAATGAATAATTAATAGTTACTTTTCTTTATAAATGTGTCAGCATAGTTAATTGGTGGGTCACAAATTTTTAGAGGCCATGAATATATGCAGTATCTTCTGGTAGAAGAATAGGTGTTAAGAGACAAGATACATTTCGAAGTTTTAAAATCCGGATGTAGCTGTGTAAATTTGTTGTGACATATTCCAACTTGTGAATCGCATGTCCCCTATTAAAAAAAAAAAAGACTAAAATTTTGTGACAAAAGTAGTTTATTGAAATTTAATTAAAAATGTCACACATTTTAAAAACTTAATTAATAGTTTGGAAGAAATTTCATGCATTCGGTAATAAAGTGAATTTAGTAGTGCTTAAACTTAAGAAATATTCAAAGGTAGCAGATATAGACGATAAGCTTCCAACGGTACAGCTAGCTCATTTTTGAATGTGTCCAGAAAGCCTGGGATTGGTTGACTCCGTGTGCTCCTCTCTCCAAGGTGGAGGCGAGGTTTTAGCAGAGATGAGCTGAACGGTATAGCTAACATACAGCTCCCCACTCGTGCCAAGAATTAGATGCACAGCCCCTGCTTGCCCATCAAATTAGTGAACACTAAGCCCCTAGCTCAGGTGAGGAGCCCCTTCCCACATCACTCTCCCACCCATCTAGCACAGGTGTCGTGTCACAAGTGCACCTGGGTCCGGCCTTACCTTAGGTGTGTTTCTCCTTTAACGTTCATTGCTGATGCATGGGTGTTGAACGCCATAGCTCATGGCTCTCAGAAGCTGTTCTAACACACCTACCTTTCCCACGATGCACACCGCAGGCCCCTTGCACTTAGGAACAATCCTCAGCGACTTAGAGTAGTCTTGGAAACTTTTCAAACAGGAAAATTACCAGCCAAGCTGTTTCCCACACCCCACACTCGGCGTGACCACAGAAGGATCTCTGCTCTTGACTTGAGCCATTTTCATCAGAGGGCAAATTTTTAGCTGAAGAATGTGAGTTGTGAAGATAAAGTGTGCGAGGAAATGTGCTTTAGCTTCATATGAAGCCCGACCACATACTCTTGGAGTGCATTTGCTGGGAGACTCACTGGAAATATGCAACAGTTCCTCTTCTCCAGGCTGCCCTGTAATGTTCTAAAGAAAGCTCACTGTTGAAACAGTGACATTGGGTTGACATGTTTTGTGTAGTCCCTCTTTTTGTCCTGTTGGCCTTAACTTAGCCTTTAAAAAAATACAGCACAATGAACAATGTATTTGGCCAAAGTAGTTTGACTTTCTTGTCAGTGTGATGGCTGTTTCTTCGGTAAGAGAGCCCCTGGGGTTCTCCTCTTTTTAAAGTCTACTGTTTCTCACTTGTCAGTTTTAAAATATTTAGACACTGAAAATCTAAAGTTATAACAAAATATACTCAATAACTATCCATAATAAAATAAAAATTTCAAATATACAGATTTAATAAAAGGCCCCAGGAATTTTACCTTGTCCCTCATAACATTACAACTTTTACCACATAAAATAGATTGTGCTATTGAATAATACTCTCACATTTGTCCCATAGTAAAAACAACCATTAAGTAATGTCATTGAGAAAAATCTCTATATTAAAACAGTGTGTGGGTGTTTTTTTTTTTTAATTTAAGAAAATGTGTGTCAAGTTTGGTGATGCACATCTGTAACCCAAGCACTTGCAAGAAGATGCAAGAGGGACCTGTGTTTGAGACCAACCTGAAAGGCCCTGTTCCCCCACAGAGAGGAAGAAATGAACTTGGAAAGCCACGGGGCAACGCTAGAGCTGGCGCAAGGCCAAGAGAGCAGTGAAAAGCCTGGCTGCCCATCATGCTATCAAGGCAGTAACTGTATCCACGTCATATCCTAAAACGATTGTGAAGACACGAAAAACCCAGAGAATGTTTGCAAAAGGGAAAAGTGACACTTGGATAACAGCTCCTACACAGTAATAAAACATTTCACAGAGGTGGAGTCACCAAGACAACGTGGCAGGGCACACTGGGCTGGCCACCTACAGCACAAGTGTGTAACATGTGCCTCACATTGCTATATTAGCTTCTATCTGCTTCAGAGATCTGACATATGAACCTATGTGGCCCCTGTATGTGTAAGAACATGAAGCCCCTGCAACAGACTCTGCTGTACCTCTCTGATAATTGGTCAGTGGTTACTCTGGGCCTCCACAACTTTGCAGTTGATGGATTGCAGGTGCTCCCAGTCTGTCCAACCTGTTGGTTCATGTGTTCCCCATAAAAGAGCCCGAACTGTTGAGTCCAAACAACACAGTGAGAAAGAAGTTGGGCTCCTTTTTCTAAATAAATTCATAGTTCACAAGGGAAACTCAATGTGATTAAAAGCCATTGAATACCAGAAGTGTCCTGTTATCTCTCCCAAGCATTAGCTTACTAAATTATGAAAGGCAGTAGTTCTTTCTGCTGCACAGTTGGCTGCACTAAGAAGTGCCTGATTCACAGAGACATTGCGCCAGCCTAAAAATCGTCTGAAGAATGAGTACAACCTTGCCATGAAGAAACAATGGGAGGGATTGATTAGTGGAACCATGAGGGCATGCTGCAGAGTGCATTCTGGTGCAGACAAGCAGAGAGCAAGCCTGCAACCATGTCCTTAAGATCTACTGGGGCGGGGGCAAAGGCTGTGTGATGGAAGGTAGCAGGAACAGCTGGAAAAAGAGCTAGGGAGGAAGGGAAATCCATACGGAAAGGCTTGCTCATTCGTCACCACATGGAAGGGAACCATCCAAAGTTAAAAAGCAAGGGGGATAAGTGCAGTGCACATCTGAGCCTTGGGAGATGAACATGGCAACCAAATGGAATCACATGCCTGGCAATCACTTAGGAGGAATTCTATAAGGGGCATGGCTTAGTGTCTGTTGCTGCCTTGGCATTAGGACCTTCCCTTCCCATTGCTGACATGTCTAAAGGTACTTTGGACAAGACCCAAAGAGTTGTTGACAACGACGAAGAATTCTTGGAAACAGCTCTGCTGGGGTTGTCCAGAGCCTGAAATCCCAGGATCTGGGATGCTGAATGAGGGGCTCCTCCGGATACGTCTCTCCACTTCTGGCTCTATGGGGGGACCTTGTCTCAACGCAGTTTTCTCTTTAAGCTTGGGTACACACCGAGATCATTAAGGGTGCTTTGAGGAAGGCTGTGGGCTGATCTTTGGCCTTTGGGACTGAACACGGGCAGGAGCCTCACGCTGGGCTTTCTTGAAGCTTTTCACAGGACTCTGGAACTTATAAGTTCGATAGTTGCTTCATTAAAACCAGTCTGGGCATAGGTTTCCTGAGATGTGGCTGCTCCTCATGGCCTTCCCCTCATATATGTTCAATCCAAGGATTCTCTTCTTTCTGTCAAGTGCTCTCATGAAATTTAGGATACTACACTGTCTTAGAAATAAGCTGGATTGTGTAAGATGACTGATACAATGTGTTGTGTGGAATGGAAAGACTGCATGGTGACTAGTCATTGCCCATAACCAGTGTGGCTGCTAGGTCATCTGTCTCTTTGCCTCTTATTCTCATCTGACTCCTCATACCTCTCTGAAGTAACTCATGCTGTTTGTGTTGGATGTCTGTGGGCTTCATGATTTAGTCAATGTGTCCCTACATTTGTATAGTCGCATACTCTTCATCAATGGAATTTCCATAAGCATGCACCTCCTACCATTCTGCCCTAAAAATAGTGACCATGATCATCCAAGCTTCAGTCTTTGTCTTGATGTAGCATTTCCCCCTTCTGGTACCTCTGGTTCCAGTGTTGTGTGTGGCAGAAAGATTTATAATAATTTGGCAAAAGGCTTAGATTGCAACTAACAGCCATTGCTAAGACAGGAATTCTTCACATTGTCCTATACCCTTTCTGTTCCTCTCTGCTTCTCTTTCCTCTCTCTTTCTCTCTTCTGTTCTCTCTCCTTCTTTGCCTCTCTTCTGTCCCCCTTCTATTCCCTCTACCTTTCTCTCTCTTCCTTTCTTTCTATCTCCCTTTCTCTTCCTGTATCCTTCTCTACCTCTGTCTCTATCCTTCTCTCTCCCTCTCTCTTCCACTGTCTCTCTCCCTCTGTCTTCCTGTATGTCTCTCTCCCTCTCTCCCTCTCTCTGCTCTCCTCCGTTTGCTTTCTTCTCATTCATTCACTCCTCCCTCCCTCCCTGACCCTCATCCTGACCCTGACCCCTCATGTGAACCAGCCAGTCTTAGATATTTAAGCCCAGAGGTTTATTGTGGCAAATGAAACAAAGGAGAAGCCAGAGGTGAGCTTTTAAAGCAAGTCCTGGTGAGAAGCATGTGCACCTTAGGATTCCTAGGGGTGGTGAACAGCAGTGAGACGCAGGCTGAGGTGCGCCACAGGGATCAAGGGATCTTGGTTTTCTTGGCGATCATATCCTGACTGCCAAGCTCAACTCCACACACATAGTTGGTAGTTATTAGATATTTTCTAGGTTGCTGAATTAGTTATTGTATGGAAAGATTAATGAGGAATACGGTGTCAGGTATGTGACTTTTAACATGGTCCTGAATCAGTAACCATATTCCCCAGGACAGACTCTGACAATAGATCCACTCACCTGGGAGACCTCACCTAAAGATTTATTTGACAAAAATGCTAGTTATATTAGTTCCTAACTTCTATATCAGGCAGTCAGTTGACATAGTTGTAGAGATGGTTATGCTAGACTGTATTTGTGTACCTGCCTGCCTCTGCCTCTCCAGTGTACAGCACCACATCTCCCTGCCCTGCTGTCTTTTCTTACATGGGCTCTTGGGACCAGACTGGGGCCCTGTTGATAGTGAGCAAGCACTTGACTGACTTAGCCACCATCAGTTCTGTTTTGATAGTTCATTATTTGTTAACTTATATGAATTTCAGATGATAAGAGGACTGCCAGAAACCTAGAGCCCAGATGAGAGATGACAATGGAAACAAAGGCCATGTTATTCCAGGAGGGGTGTGACTGATTTCATCGAAGAGAGCCGCACAGTCTGACAAATTCTGTAGCCACATGAAGCCTTTTGGTTGTAGTTACATCTCATCAAGCCAGAGGCAAAGAACAGGTTTTTTTTTTCCCTAGGCCCTCTTCAAGGCTACCCACAATATTGTAAAACTTCAATAATTTTTGTGAACACAAGAATTGATTTCCAAGTAACAGCAACTCATAGATATGAGGATACAGATTTGGCTTTAGTTCTATAAGAGAGAATGAGGAAGCTGAGAGATGCCTCGTGTGCAGCATCGCTAAGGGAGCATGCACAGGACCTGAGTGTAGATCCCTGGCAAATGCTTGCCTGTCATCCCAGCACTGGGGCAGCTGAGATGGGAGCGTCCCTGGGGCTCACTCACCTGCCAGTCAAGCCAATGGATGAGCTCTTGTTCGATGAGAGAGGCTGCCTGGAAAAAATACAGTGCAAAGTAACTAAGGGGGATACCTGACTCAGGCCGCTGCCCTCCACATGCAACGCAAAGCCGGATGCATGTGTATGTACCCTCACGTGTGCATACATGCGTGAATGCACACATACATTACACACACACACACATAGAATTAACACACACAGGTGTGGTTTATAAAGGATTGTTTCCTCCATTCTGGGCTTTTTAAACAGTATCTCACTCCTGAAAGACTAGAGTGTGGCATTCTCACTGGGGAACTTCATACCAAATGCATTCCCTTTGCTGGATGTTGAACTCAGCTATCCTTTGAGGTCTTCTAGCTGTTCCCTCTGAGGTCGTCCCAAGGCATGCCCTTAAAGCCAAGTATCCAAACACATTTGTGTCAACAACTAGTCTTTACCTTTATCTCCAGCACATGTTCACTGCATGTCGTGATGGGTTCATAAAGACCCTCCCTCTCACATGGATTATGTATTTTAATCATAGCCACCCGTGCCCCCACCCCCTTTCTCACTTCTTATCCAAATAGCATCCTTATGTCCCCAAGTGCTCTCTCACTTCCGGTTTCATGTCAGTATATATACGTGCATGTGTGTGTGTGTGTGTGTGTGTGTGTGTAGAGAAAGAAGTGAATCTATACAACTGTATAAAATCCAGAAACCCAAATGAAAGGAGACATGCAGTATTTTTTGTCTTTCAGAGTAGGACCTTCTCACTTAACGCAATGCTCTTCATCTTACATCTTTTTCCAAGGGCATAATTACCTGCTTTGCTGTGACTAAGACTGCACAGTGTGTACGCCCTGCTCTTTTTGACTTATTTCATTCAAATGAATCATTTGCGGGCAGATGTCGAGGCTTATCTCAGGCCTTGGCTGCCGTGACTGATACTATAAGAAGCATGGGTGACAAGCGTCCCTGTGGCAGGTTGCATGGGCATCTTTCAGGTCCATATGCAGGCGAGGGATATAGGGATCACATGGGGATTCTCCTTGTAGCACGTTGAGGAACCCCCATATTGACTGGATAGACTGACTTCCCCTTAAAATCACCAATTGATTGTTTCCTTGGCGTGGCTCGCACACTGGGCAATAGCCATTCTGACAAGGGCGAAATAGAATCTGGATGAATAACCTTCTGCTCTAGTGACATAAGGGCCGCATGGGTTGGAACATGGGTCAACAAGACTTCTTCTCTTTGATTCCCTCTCTCACGTTCAGCAGGTTCAAGGTCAGCTGCCGCCATTGATGATTCCCGTGTTCCCTCCTGACCAGCGGACCCTCGCAGCAGCTGCCCAGCAAGGATTCCTCCTTCCTCCTGGTTTCAGCTACAAGGCTGGGTGCAGTAAGTACTCTGAGCTTTTAATTCTGGAGTGGGTGGAGGGTGAGGCTTTCAGTTGGAGTACTTAGCATAACTGCCACACCAGGAAATGAGTTCACACACTAAGCGGGAGGTAAACCACAGTGATGGTGAAGGTGTAGGAAGGTTTTGCGTTAGCTTGCGTAAGCACGTATCTCATGTCCGTGCCCCCAAAGCCAGTACTTGTCCTTTACACCTCCGCTTTGTGCCTTCCAGTTTCAGCGTACTGCTAAAATAAGAATATATAATGTCGGAGCTCACTTTTTAAGAACTGCCTTCCTATAGTTTTGCTTTGTCCAATAATTTAGCCCCGAATTACCTAGAGAGAATGGGACCTTTGTGTCCTCCATATGTTAATAGCCCATTGTAGTTGGAATGTGAAATGACTTTCATAGACTCATGAATTTTGGACAGCACCCCCACCCTCACCCATGGCAATGATGTTTGCAGAATCTTAAAGACACAGACTTTCTGGAGGATGTGAATCACTTCCGGTGAGCCTTGGGGGTCTACGGCCCTACCTAGTCGCTATTTCCTCATTGATTTCCGACTGGATTTTTGAGAAGCCAGCCTCAGACTCCTGTCTTGCTGGAAGCCATCCCTTTACATTGTGAACTAGGAATTGGCCTTCCTCTCTTAAGCTGCCTCTTGCTGTACCACTTACTGTGTGCCTGCAGCATGCTTCACTCTTCCTGGGGCTTTGAACCTGCTTCAGCTCAAGGGAGGGGTCCATTCCTCGACCTGTGGTGGACACCTTTCCCCCCAGCCCCTTTGTGTCATTTATGATTGCCCAGTTGCTCAATATAATTCAAAGGTTTAAAGACTTGAAATAAGTGTTAAAATCGCAGGGGTAAAAATGCAAAACACCCCCTAACAGGATAATTAGGATTAATTTCTAGTCAAGTTGTGCAGAGATTCTCAAGTTAAGTATCGCAGCTCAAAACTCAGGACTGTAAAAATCCAGACCTCCATTTTCCCCTCTGTGTCGTTTTTACTGACTTAGACTATATCCCTCTTGACTTGGTTTTCCTTTGTTTTCAAATGAATCAACGTATTTTCTTTCCATCCTGGACCCTTGACTTATCCATTTCAGAATACAATTACACAGTTCAAAGTTTATAGATCATCATACAGTTCGTCTAGAGACTTCGGTTTTTTTGGTTTTTTTTTTTGTTTTTTTTTTTTGAGGATAATTAAATGCTGTATTTTAAGGATTTAAAATTCTCAGAATAGTTTCCATACTAAGGATGGGATTTGATATTCTATTGTTACTCTGAGCTCTGTGTTTGTAAGCATGAAGGGTCTTTGCCTTTATTTCTCTTTGTGTAAAGAACTGCTCCTCACTTGAGACAAATGCAGCCAATGTGATTGTGGTTTTGTGTTTTGTTTTTGTTTGTTCATTTGTTTGTTTTGTAATCAAGCTTACTAAAACAACAAGAGGCCACTGCTTAAAAAAAAAAAACATCTTTGCCTCAGACTGCACTGCAAAATATGCATATAGTATCATTTTCGTTTCCAAAAGAAAAGTAAGTATATTTTTAAGCAAATGTGGACATAAGTGCATTAGCAAATACTATGCAGAAGAGAAGAACATATTGAGGGTGAACATTAGCACACCTACAGAGCCAGACACAGGCAGGAGCAGAGGGCTCCTCACCCCTCTTTGGTAGCTACTGTGTTCAATTTCCCCAGTCTCAATGTGTCATGACGGACCAAACCAAGTTTTACCTTTGTGAAAACAGTTGGTATTTTAGCTGTTTGATATTCATGTCTAAAGCTATAAACAATACCACTCCTTCAGTTACCTTGGAAATAAAATTGAACAAAGCTTTTTACTGCTGCTGGCCAACTTCAGTTTGGCACCTTGACAGACTCTAGAACTCTTGGGGAAAAGCCTCAAGAAGGAGCTGGGCAGGCACGAGAAAAACGCTATAGACAGTCTCTTCACCAATCTTATTGCAAGAAAAGAAAATTGGAAGCAAACAAAGCCGGCCACCTCATCTTCAGTGTGACTGCTCACCCCAGTTCCCTGCGTCTGTCAACCTGATTTCTGTATATGGCAGGCGCTTTGCGTGTGATGATACAGTTCTCAATGACAAATACTGGCCAGCCCACAAACTGTGTGGATCTGAAACCAGAGGCTTTTTATCAGCTTGTGAAACGCCAGGCTAAGATTTGTTCAAGAGCTAAAATGTGGATAAATGTTCCCTATAGACACTGGCTGGGGAATCTGCCCACTGCAGTCTGAGTCAACAAATCTTATTTGCAGAAAAAGAGGCTCCTTGGAGAACAGAGGTATCGGTGGAGGTGTTGGTCCTGTTTTGAAAATAATGATAAAAGTGTTTTCTGCCATGGAGTGGGCAAACATCATTGTCCTATAGCTATTGCTACCTGAATGTGCAGCTCAGACTGATGGCAGCAGAGTTAGCAGCCAGAGACCTCGGAACACACTGACTAGGTGCACAGAAAGGGAGCAATAAGTGTCCTCCAGGCTCACCTGTGAGTCTTCCTGTCAGTTCACAGCCATCAGAGTATCGATAACACACCCCCAGAATTCTGTTTGAGCATGTAATTAAGCCAAAAGCATATAGCCTCATGAATCCATACCTAGTTCTTCATTTTCCTACCTATTACTTAAGACCTCAAAGAGTGATTGTAAATATCTGTGGGGGGAATAATGGTGTGTGTTTGTTACTGTTGTCATTGTTGTTGATCACAGACCCAGCCTCACTCTGCAGCCCGGTCCTCCTGCCTCAGAGTAGGGCATCTTGGGACTAGGGGTATCGGTATCAGTACTTGGCCAATAATAAAGGTGACTTAGTAAACCAAGTGTCATCTCATGAGAGAGAGGAGATATGAACTTGAAAGACTCATATGAAAACAACCTGGGTAGGCCAACTCTATCTCACCCAATTCACTCAAGGAGAGGAAGTGACTTGTTCTTTCTAAACTCTTAAGCAGGCTACACTGTGACAAATAAGTTCATAACACATAATTTACAGTTTCAAGACTAATGTATATCTGGCAGTACTGGCTCACTGATAGCAGAAAGCAATCATGACAGCCCATTAAATAAGTCTGGAGTGCAACGCACCTAAAATGTGAGTTCTGAATTCTAAGCCAAGCAGGTACACACACCCCACGATTTAGCTCAATCACTCCAGGGGGTCTACCTCAGGAGTGTCTTCAGAGTAGAGCCCCAACTTGTGAGGCAAAACTTAAACCTGTGAGCGCCGAGGCTACTGCCAAGCACCTACCTTCAAATAAAGGTTTAAGTAGCTTTGGTACCTGCAAAAGTACTTTGTGTTGGAAAAAAGACACATCCCTTGTCGTTGTTTATCTTAGAAAACTCAATCCTACTTTAAAGGGACGAGATAACTGTGTTGTGTGTGTGTTGGTAAACACCAAACACTTTCAACCTGGGAAAACCTTCATAAACCTTGGCTGATGTAAGGGCTGAGGCTTGCTCTGCAGCCTTCTCTGTCTGGGCCCCTTCCCTCTGTGCATGGCTTCCAGCGGATGATTTTCAGGAAAACCCCTGTTGCTCTACAGTGTTTAGTTTAGAAACAGAATTGGGAGGAGTAGATGACTCAGATACTGGTGGCCATAGCACTCTGTCCTTTTCTCGATTTGGGCACAAAATTTCCAATCCTATAATTCTACTAGTCACAAGCATTGGAAATTTTGACAAGGAGGCATTTTATATGGAAATAATAAAATCTTGAGAAAAGTCAAAATTCAGTAAAAGAACAGTTTTTATGCACACTATAAAAATGAGTTGGAAAAGAACTGGCTTGATCACTTAGCACAGGGTGCAGAATAGAATGTGTCATATGACCAGGGATACAGTGTCACCTTGCTAGATGGACAGGAAGCCAATGTCTTGTGCCCCGGGCCTGGGGGTGGTCCTGGTTGGCTCTCAAGGGCATGTTGGGTATTTGCACAACTCAAACAACATCTAGATGCGTCTACTTGGCACTCTGCAATCTTCTGTATTTAAAGTGTGTGCACTTTTCTACTCTATAAGAAGGAGTGGTTGGATTTTCTTTTCTCCTAAAGGTGGCATTGCATGAGGATGGCATGGAAAGTGCTTTAACTCAGGGAGGTCTTGGGGATTTCTGCCCAGTGTAGTGTTACTACTGCGTCTGCTATTGCTGCTGCTGCTGCTGGTGGTGGTGATCATGGTGATGGTGATGGTGATCATGGTGATGGTGATGGTGGTAGTGATGGTGATGGTGGTGATGGTAGTGGTGATGGTGATGGTGGTGGAGGTGGTGATGGTGGTGGTGAGATCATGGTAATGGTGGTAGTGCTGATGGTGATGGTGGTGGTGGTGGTGGTGGTGGTGGTGATCATGGTGATGGTGATGATGGTGGTGGTGATGGTGATGGTGGTGGAGGTGGTGATGGTGATGGTGGTGGTGATGGTGGTGGAGGTGGTGGTGATGGTGGTGATGGTGGTGATGATGGTGATGGTGGTGGTGATGGTGATGGTGGTGGAGGTGGTGGTGATGGTGGTGGTGGTGATGGTGGTGGTGGTGGTGGTGATGGTGGTGATGGTGATGGTGGTGGTGGTGATGGTGATGGTGATGGTGATGGTGGTGGTGATGGTGATGGTGGTGGAGGTGGTGGTGATGGTGGTGGTGGTGGTGATGGTGATGGTGGTGGAGGTGGTGGTGATGGTGATGGTGGTGGTGATGGTGATGGTGGTGGTGGTGATGGTGATGGTGATACTTTTTCCTTCCCCTCCTCTTCTTCCTCTTCCTCTTCTTGTTTTAACTCTGTTACTACAGAGTTTGTTTTCTGAACCAGGAAGTTGTCATGATCATAAAATAACAAAACGTATTCCCACATAACTTACAGAACTATGTGTACTGTGGTGACGATAACCAATTCATAGATCTATACCAGTTGATTCCTCCCTGTGCATGACTGAAGGCTCTCTGATGTGTTGGTTTTGGGAACTGTTCCCAATCCCAGTCAGGAGACAGCAGATTAAGAAGTACTTGGAAGGTCAGGGCTCAGAGGTGGAACCCAATTCTAAGTCTGCTGCATTGTTTCTCCCCCAGCGAGTCTGCTGGTTAGAAAGACACATTCCCCCACATGGATTCACACATTCAGATACCTAGTCTCCAGTTGGTAGTGCTGTTTAAGACAACCATGGAACATTTATAAGGTGGATCATTGGTGGAGGAAGTGCATCACTAAAGGGAAGACTTTGAGAATTTACAGCTTTACCCCACTTCCTCTTCTCCCCTTCCCCTTCCCCTTCCCCCTTCCCCTTTGTCCCCTGTGTGAAGATGAAAGTGATATCTCCCTCCCTGGCTCTGCCTTTGCTCCTGCCCATGAGACAAACTTTCCCTGACATCACAGGCCCTTTCTCCAATAGAGGCACATTCAGCCATGGCTCAAAGGGATTCTTTATAGGAATAAACACTTTCAAACTCAGCAACTAAGTCAGACATCCCCAAAGGCTTTAACTTACAAAATTTGAGGAAATGAGAGAATTAGGGGTCTAGGGGGAAAATAATGTCAATCACTTTAACACAATATGGAAGGAAACCTGAAGATCTGATCAGATCTCCCTTCCTCTGCTTATTGATGTGGAACCCACAGCCTGCAATGGCCAGGACCCAGGCTTCCTCCCTAGGTTTAATAAATGCGTATCATGTTGATGGGTTTTGGCTTATGCTTTGGTGACTGTTGGACACTGATTGCCTATGACCTGTATGTCAGCTGACGCCGTGGACTCTGTTAAATGAGAAATTAGCATGTGGTCTTCTAAATGCCAGATCACAGGACCTGTGCACCAGAGGGACACAGCAGAACCCACAAGGTCTCCCCATCAGGCAATGACACATGTGGTATTAACTAGAAACAGGAACATGTCAACAAGTTTGCCTGAGGAAATTGGTGGTATTTCATTCCTAAGCATTAATTTTATTGTGGCATATGAGGACCTAATTAACTGAGAGTTTCCTTTCTTATTGGAAGAGAAAACACTGTTCAGAAAACTGACTCGGAATAAATACAGCACATTTTAAGTTTATTAAGCCTGGCTTATCAACCCCTATTTACTTAAGCTAATCTCATAAGGCAATTAAGTATTTCAATCACTATATTGCTATTTTATTTAGCACACTTCTGAAAAATTAATCGATGTGCTAAAATGCAAAAGAGCATGCAATTGAATCTCTCCATCTCTGATTTCACAGAGCCACGGGTGACTAAATACAGTTCCTTCAAAAAAAAAATCACATAATTGTTTCCAACTTGAGCCTAATAAACAGAGAAGTGGAAACAGACATGTGAAAAACGCCAGCAGGGAACATCCCAAAGTTGGTAGTAATAAAGAAAACAACGAAGGTTTGGGGTGCATCAAATCATAGATTGAAATTACTTCCTGCTCATGCAGATGGCCTGAGCTGATTCCCAGAGCCCAGGTTGGGTGACTCACAGCCACCTGTAACTTTATCTCCAGGTGCTATGACAAGTCTTCTGTCTTTTGTGGGCACCTACATACATGTGGCACACACCCACACGGACACAGAAATAGAAATAAATTTATACCTTAGAAAGAGATGGGCTTCAAAAGAAAGATCAGCATCCCCCACATCTGCAGACTCCGCTGTGTTCCTAAGTCACAGGAAGCCACATCTGGTCTTGACCCTGATCCTTGAAGAAGTGGGGTGTAGTTTTCTAGATATTTCCGTTGGTGGATACCGGAACTATGTTTTTATAGCATCATCTTTTCTCAGTATCGACACTTTCCTTTGTGCCTTCACTCTTTGAACATCCAGGGAGCCACAGGAGCAGTCCCAGATCCTTCATATGATAATTGATATTTTTAATTGACTCGTTATAGCTATTTCTAAAGAAGACAAACCATTGTCACATCACAATTGTGATGTGAGTGATCCAACCCTGGAAATAAAGGCAGGCAGAATTAAAATCCTGTCACTCATTCTAGGTCACAGCTCAGTTGCGTCCATTCATTCCAGGCAGCTTATTCCTAACTATGGAGGACATGGGTTTATGTACTTCCTTTGGAAGTGAGGGAGTTCTATTACGTCACCCCGGGTGTCTAAAACGTGCCATTTAAAGTCGGCTAAGAGTCATCCCACATATATTTCCCTCTGGTTGCTTTCCTCCCTGCCACCCCGGTTACATTTCTCATCAGTGTGTCAAATGTATGACATGAGCCAGTCTACAGGAGGGAGGGGTTTAGGGAAGGGTGGCCTTGGAAGCCTGAGGTGAGCACTCACAGTTTCAGCTCTTGGGAGCCAGAGCAACCATCTCCCTCTGGTGAGGCTCGTCTTCCTAAAGGTTCCACAACCTTCTAAACTGGAAGCCAATCACTCACTCTGAGGGACATATCCATGCAAGCCAGGACACCTGAAGACCACAGACTCAGAGCGCAATTCGGGAAAATGAGATGTCTATCCTGACAGAATAGCAAAATGCCTATAAAAAAAATTAAAAAAAATCTTCAGTTACATGCTAAACCCTGAGGACAAGTTGGACATGAAAGAGAAAACACATTTGATTGTGTCTAAATCGACTTAAAAGAATTCCCTTCTTCTAAGTTACTACCTCGTAATATTTAATCCTACTAGGTCCATGTTCTCCATAACATTCCATTCCTCGTTAAGACACAGAGGCAGAACGTAGATGTATATTCTGGTATAGTTCTGGATGCGAAAGCAATTAGTTAATGAACAGGCAGCTCAATGTGAGTTACTGTGCAATCATTTAAATGTCACCTCTGTGGTAATGTTAGAACGCAGAAGCAAAAGGCATCTTCCAAGGAAGGTCCCCTTTTCAGAGATAGCAAAGTTCCTGAGAAGATTAACCCAGGGTTTTCATTCACACTAGAATTTTCCAATTCTGACCCAAGAGTTGAAGAAAAAACAGGTACCTCATCATTGATATGCAGAGAGCTCTGTCTGTGCTGAGAGGTATTTCCTAAAGTGTTCATAAATTAATCTCTTTCTAAACTAGCTATTGAGGTAACTATTAAATAGGATAAAGTTTTCATTTGCCACGCTACATTAAAAAGTCATAAAACCATTTCATTAAAGGCACCTCCTATTGGAAAAATGTTAGCCTGTGACAGAGCACTTAAGAGCTAACGATTATCTCAGAATGTCTTCTTTTAAAACATCTAGAAAGCCAAACAAGGCCCAAAACAGTTTACTTTCTCAACTAAAATTCACTAGGAATATTTGTATCCATTCCTTACTGTTTGGTGGGAGTGAATACAAAATATTATCATGTCTCATAATTTTTTTTCAAATTAAAATCATATTATGCTATGATAGCAAATCTTTTTGCATGGAAAAAGACATTCTTTATTTCTCCATTCTGAGTTCAAAAAGCTGTTTGGGGAGAGTCTTCTTATATCTAAGTGTGCTGGGCCTCGGGTCATTGCTCAGCACTTTGGAGCACTGGATGCTCTTGTAGAGGACCTGAGTTTGTCAGCCCCCACAAGGAGGCTCTCCACCCTCTGTAACTCAACTTCCAGGAGTTCCAACATCCTCGTCTGGGTTTCGTGGTCCTTGCATGCACCTCTACACACAGAACTAAAATTAAATGATCGCTCTTAAAACCACTTTTAATAAACAAATGAATACAATGAGAATGAAAGCGTAGCTGTTCTTTATTAGTATGAAGAGTCACATTTCAGCTTCCTTAGGTTTCAGAATAAACTGGCAGAGGGCTATCATGGGGATGAAGAATGGTTTATCTTGTCTGTATATGACATGTTTTTTCCCAGTGTGTCTTCAGCAGGACTCAGGCACTTAAATAGATGATAATAACAACTTAGGAATGAAAAAGTTTAACACTTTGAAGATACATACTGGTTACTTAGAATGAGTGTGTATTTGTGTGTGTGTGCACATGTGTGTACATGTGTGTACATGTGTGCCTGCATGCAGCCTGAACAGAGAGGTCTGAACACAACCCACATGAGATGGTTTTCTCTTAGATCATGTAGATTACAGGGAGCAAACTTGGGTTTTCAGGTTTCTTGACAAGTCCCACCCCCACCCCCTGAGCCATCTCACTGACCAAAATATAATTTACCGTTATATCTATCTAATCGGATATGAATTGCTTTTGAAATATGTTTATAAAAGACAGATCATAAAGTAGAAAAGATATTCATTCCCTGAAATATATATGGAAATTTCATCTTTTTTAAGACTCTTTTTAGAATTTATTATGGTGTGGAAAATTAAACCCAGGATACCTGTGTCCTGGAGAAATGCTGTAGACCTGAGCTACATCCCTGGAACTAACATCTTAGCTTCTTCACTACTTGCCCTTTTTATTATAGGAAGCCAATTTTTTTAAAAAAAATTATTTGAATTAAACACTGTATAATAAAACCAATTTGTTACTTATTTGTAGAATTATTTGCTTATGATCTGTTTCTTTTATTAAACACTATGGTTTCAGTCCACCAGGAGGCATCTACAGTTTTAGATACTTGGCTAGCTTCCTAACTAATTAAATACCACATTCATTCATTCATTCGTTCATTCATTCGTTCATTCTTAAGAGAGTTAAATGAATCAAGTATGTTCTTAGAAGTGGGTATTAAAAGATTTGTAAAATATAGTCCCTACCTTTGGCATGTTCATAATCTAGCTGAGAAGAATTGAATTCTTCTAGTCTGAGTGTCTATGTCTGCCCAAAACTCATGTGGTAGATTTCTAGCTCTTGGAGTGATTCTTCTAGGAACTGGGGTATTCATGACAAATTGGTCAAGAGAGAGAAGCCCTTAGGAATCCTGAGAGCTGCTCTGCCCCTTCTATGTGGTGGCTTCTACAAGCAGCATCTATGAAGCAGTTTGTCATTACATGCAAAGATTGTCAGGTCTTTGCTCTCAGGCTTCCCAGCCTCCAGAACTATAAGTGAATGTTAGTTAGGCAAGAAAGGGGTTCACTCCTGTGATTCTGGCACTTAGAAGGCTGAGGAAAAAGATTGCTGAAGAGTTGGAGGCCAGCCTGAGCAAGACAGAGATGGGGAGGGAGACAGGAGGGAGGGAAGGAGGGGAAGAGGGAGGGAGGGAGGAAGACTGGAGTCTTGCTTTCCAGGCACCTTGTTTCTGATTCTTTGTAGTATGTCGAATAGAGTAAGATGAAGATGGAAAGAATTGAAGAATGCTAGAAATATGCCTAAGGTTGGAGAGGGAATGTTTTGAAGAAATTCATCTAAGTCAACGAGGAAAAACATATCCAGGCACGCTTCTGAGTGTGGGGATCTCTGCTTCCAACCTTGAGTGACAAGAACAGTTGAACCACTGATGTATCAAAGGCACATCCTGACACAGAGCCCTACACATAGAGTAGGGCTCACCTGACCCTGACCTAACATGGTGAGGGGCAACTCTAACACATGACAAGTGAATCACTTGAGGGCCTGAGACTGATGCAAGTAGTGTTTTACAGTTGACTATGAAGACGTTGAAAAATAACTGAAGAACTAAAGCCGGGGGTTGAGGTCATATAAGGCATCCATGCATCTGTCTCCATATCTGAGCATACAGGGTTCATTCATCTACACACACCAGTCTGTCTTCCCACACACCCATCGGTCCACCTACCCCATCCACTTATTCATCCATGCAACCATGCGTGCACCCATACAGCCCTCAAGAGTCTCTCAACTTGTCTCAAGTTTCCATTGGCACTTGTTACCACACTCAATAATTATTAAATTATACTATATGCATTTTAAAACATTTATTGGCTATGTGCTGTGTGTTGGGAGCTAAAATGCAATGTTGAATAAGATAAGCATGGTCTCTTCCCCAGCTACTCCTAGTTTACATAAAGTTCTCCCTTCTGGTTCTTACCACCATTATTAGTTAACCCTCAGTGACTAGCGCTGCAACACCACAGAGTAGGAAAGTCAGGAAGAACAGGAAGAACAGGGCTCTGTTTTGACTCGTGGTTCAGAGTTCCGAGGTCAGAAATCCACATCTGAAGATCGTCCTTCTACCAGCTGATGTAATGTGGCATGGGACATGGCACAAAGTCTCAACAGACAGGATTCTTATTTCTCTTCTAAATGCAAAGCTTCCAACTCTAGTCACTCTCCAAATGCCCTGCCTCTCAACACGATGATCCCAGGGCTGGAGGGAGAGAGAGAGAGAGAGAGAGAGAGAGAGAGAGAGAGAGAGAGAGAGAGAGCTCAGCAGGCCTCCTCAGGTACCCTCATATATGTGACACATGTGTATGCACACAGGTATACAACTGTGCACATAATGAAATAAATCTCAACAGATACACCTTCCTGTGTTTCCAACTTCTTCTTCCTTCCCAGTGGATATTCGATACAAACACATGTGTGTACAGGTGTACACACACACATATAAGAACCACACACACACACACATGCTAGCCTATGTAAAATGTTCTAAATTTAACAAAGGTCTAAAACTCAATAAATATTAGCTGCCCACACTTAACACAGGTGGGAGGTGGGAATAAGGAATTTGGAGAAAGATGAGATTTAGTTCCTGAGCCACATGCCAGAATCAAAAGGAAAGCTCACCTGTGGTTTTCCCCTCTGTTTTCTTATGCCTCTTTTCTGCCAACTAATTGGGGCCTCTGCTCTCTGCAGGTGCTGTCCCTCTCCTGTTCCATCCCGATTAGTTCAGGCCATTAGCATTTCCCACTGGATTTACTGCAATGGGTTTAACATGTCTCTTTGTCTTGCCTTTCCCTTTTCCAATCGATCTCTCTCTAGCCACAAAATTGATCTATCTGGAACACAAATCAGGCTGTGTCACTACCCTGCTTAGCATCAGCCATCGCCATCAGAGCAAAGAGCAAGGCTCTGTGAGCTCTCAGCTCTGCTCAGCCTGTGGGCACATAGCTCACTGCCCCCGTTCTGTACCGGATACACTAGAAGGATGTACCTGTGTGTGCCGGAGCGGAGACAGGAGTGTGAGTTGTGTGAGCATTGCCAGTGAGCAGCAGGGGCTCAAAGCAGAAGGGGCTGGTTGTCAATTCTTTCAACAGCCTCTGAGAGGGAGCAAAGCAACCCCTTCATTCTTGGCCTCTCTGCTACACTGTCCTTGGGAACCTTGTTTTTTGTCTTAGGTGTCTGCAGAGCTTTCCCCTGGAAATTAGAGAACAGGGGGTATTGAGTGCGCACCTGAGGAGAGAGAGAATCTGCCTCCAGGAAGTGACGGGGCTTGTGTGTACTCAGCGTTTCTAGAAACATGCAGTACTCTTCGGCTTTGCCCAGAGCATCCTGAGGCCAGCTGTGTGTGTTTGTGTGATTGTGTCCTCATTAGATAACGCATGCCACCAGGACAGGTGTGTGTTTGTGTGTGTGTGTGTGTGCACGCACGCACTTGGGCACATGTGTGCATGCATGAACATGTGTGTATGGAGGTATGTATACATGCATGTTTGTGTGTTGGGCGCAGGATAGTGGTTTTCATATTTCTTGGAACCTACAGAAAGAAATCTGTTGTTGTCAAGGAAGCAAAACAAAGACTTAATAAATGCCCCAGGCTGATGATGTATTTACCGGCTCATTTCAGTAAAGACGTAGGTTTCAATAGCCTCTGCATTAGGTCAGCAGCTGCTCAAAGTGTTTGCCTGACCCTGGCAAAGGCCACACCTACATCTCAAACTCTGAAGCTAAACAACCCTGTTTGAGGAAATATTTTCTTGCCTTTTATATACCATAGCAACATATCATAGCACGACTATAGGTCAGTGATGTGTGGAGCCTCATTGTGTGAATCAACAGTATCAAGAAACCTGAAGAGGTTAAGGCCAGACTAGCACCTTCGTTCCCCCCACACCATAATCCCGGCTGAGTTATGAGTGCATTCACTAGCACCCTGGGCATGGTGTCGTCAGAAACCTTTTGCCCTTGCCCATTGCTCGCCAAACCCAGTCAGTTACCTGGCCCCGTGTGGGGTTGGGACCCAGACTTGAGGATGCCAGGGCCTTGGTGTATTTTGCAACCTCATAAAAAATTGTTATTTTGAACTAGAATTTTCCAGGCATGAACTTCAAATAAGAAAATTAATTTTGGAAAGGTTGAGGGAAAAACTGTTCAAATGGTTAAAAAAAAAAAACTGAGGTAGGAATAAAAGAAATTACTTTTAAGTAGTTGAAAGTCAATTTGAATAACACACATGATTGGACTTTAAAAGTCAGAGTTTTCCATTATCTGCCATTCACTAAGTTCCTTGTGTGGTATTTACAAAATAAACCTGGTGTAATATTCTCTTGGACCAGGTAATTGTGGGATGGCATGAATGAGTGGCAGCATTTCTACAAAATTATTCTTCCCTGGTTGCTTCTGATTTTTGATTTGCCATTTATGAATGCTCATAGGTCCCATGTCTACCTAAGAGCATGGCATGTTTGTAAAATATATTTTGAGTTTCCTTAACTAAGAGTTAAATTGCTACATTAGAAATTTTCTCAGCGACTATGTTTCTATTTATTTCAGAACATGGTCGCAGATTTCAACATACCCAGCTCTAAATATTTTGAGCTTTAAAAATTAATATTGAGGTAGAGATGGTGTAATGTATGTGAATTTCACATTGATATTGGGTGGAAATAGCGGCTATAGTGTGGCTCCTCCGAGAGACGCTTCTAAAATGTGCTGAGTTCTTGCTAAAGACCACGTGTATATGTTTCAGTAGCTGTATGTGACTGAAGAGACACGATGGTTGTTAATACTTTACTCATTTCTGCTGCCAAATTGTGTTGTCCTCCATTCCCTTAAATATCAAACAGGTTAGCAAACAGCATTCTTAGACTGTTGTGTTCTAGAATGAAATGTCACAGACTAGGTAACTTAGGCAACAGGAGTGTTTCTGACAAGCATAGAAGCTAGGAGATGTTAGAGATGAAACCATTCTTACGAAGCCTCTTTCTTCAGCGTACATGATACATCCTCCCCTGCTCGCCCCAGAGGTATGTCTGGCTCCTAAACATCTCCCTCTAAGGACTCCTGTCAGGGCCAGGAAGGTGTCCCAGAGTGCAAGAGCTATGTCTGTACAAACACAATAGCCTGAATTCATGTCATGGGATCCATGCTAGATTCACTGATTCTCACCTGCGATCATAACACTCTGAAGTCGAGAAGGAAAACCGGAGAATCAGCGAGAAGCTTGTGGGCCAGTTAACCTAGAGAGCAAAGCACAGGGGCCAAAGAGCAAGGCCTAGCCTTCCTTCACAAGTGGGAGACAAGAACTGAGTCACTAAAGTGGTTCGATGATTGCAGCAACCTATAATATCACACACACACACATACACACACACACACACACACACACACACACATTAATTTTAAATGATGGACTTTTCTTAGATTAGGGTCTGTCACTGAATTGAATTTCTTAGATTAGGGTCTGTCACTGAATTTTACTAATTCATTTCATTAACTCCATGTAGAGCCATACTGAGATCCTATGGATTTGGGTTTCAGTATATCAACATGAGCTACACAATGAATTCAACCAATAACAAATGTATATTATTACTTAATGCTTATGACTCTTTCATATATATCCATACATTTACATATGTGTCAGACGTGTATGATAAGAGTGCATTTACTTAGATACAAACACAAAGGAAGGTATGTGAATGTTGTCGTGCATGTAAGGAATGAAAATGATAGTATTCTGATATGCGCATTGTAAAAAATGTTAGAGAAGTCTAGATTTTAGCCCGTGACTTTTACACGTGCATGTAACCTATTACTATTTAGACGTTAGTGGTGTGTAAACCCGAGCCACCATTGCAGGTGTTTGCTCTCATGCAAACATACTCATGACCTGCTTTCTTCCGTGGCTCATCCGTTAGGCTGGGTTCCTTTTCCCTGCCCAGGCTTCACACTCACATTCTGATACAGGTCACCCGGCCTGCTCACTCTGTCCTCCTGACCACCTGGCAGCTACTGGAGCCAAGGTGACTCCTTGCTTCCCCCATACCTCTGAGTAAAGCCTAAAGCTACCAGCCTTTAACTCCCTCAGCACTCAGTAACGGCCTGAGCAACCCAAACATGCTCAGACAGTACGAACGTATGATGATTAGAGGCCCAGATTTCTTTAATTTTAGTGTGATGTCTCACACAGCACCCGGCAGATTCCTAATCACATGGTGGATGTTGCAAGTGCTTATTAATTGATTAATTTACAACAGGGAAAGTAAATTATATAAATGAATTATCCCTGTGAAGAGCCCTGTACATGAGCGGCTTAGTTAATTTTAAGATTGTGTTCATTAAATGAGGAGTACAAATGAATTACAATGTTGTAAGCACTTACATGATCGATTCTAATAACCATACAATTACAATATTTACCATTTTAGCTAGTTTGTACAAATGTGATTTCAACTTTAAACATTTCAACTTCCCTCCATTGAACTAGTGTCATATAGATTAGGCAATTAATGATACCAAGTGGCAGTAGACCCCAAACGTATGACATCACCTGCCCCTCCCCTTGTCACATGCTTGTCATGTCTTTACAGGATGCTCCTCGATAGCAGAGCAGCCTGCTCTAATGTTTGCACCTATTTGTCTCTTTAAACGTGAACTCCGCCTAGTCACACTTCTGCCGGCAGCAGCAGCAGCAACAACTTCCACGTTGTCTCTTCCAGCATCTGCCAGGGGGAAGATGCTTGCAAATCACCTGGAAATCCCGTTAAAATTTAAACTCTGATTCAGAAGCTGTAATCATGCCGATTTAACTAATTTCCCCAAAGCTAGGTGCCACTAGACACCCAACCAACCTTCAATTTGATCCCTCCTTGCTGGTGCCTGAAGCTCAGGTTCTTTGACATTGCAAATCCACCCCCACACACCAGCCTGGGCACTGGCTGGCCAGGGGTGGGATAGGTTTGTACCTCCATCTGAGGAGTGTACTCTTAACAAGTTTGTCCTAGCCTGTACATTTGAGAATAATCCTGTACCTGGGGGAGGGGGGGGGAGGCACACAGGTCAGAAATGTAAGTAATCAGAGCCATTGTGTTTCTTCCAGCAGTGCCTGGAGCACTGGGTTTAAGGGGGACTTTGCAACTGTATCTTTCTTAGGAGATGTGGCCTCCACTCAGGGGCAGTCACATTTTAAGAAGCATCCACAACAGCTGCCTCCAGCACCCTTTCCTGCCCTCACCTGACCATATTCACTCCAAGTCAGTTTTCACCAGCTTCTCTCCAGTGAGACCTGGCTCCCTCCCCAACTCACCCTTTCCACTCCAGGTTCCTTTTCTGTAGGCCTCTTCTTCCCTGAACATTCCTTCGCTGTCAGTCGAAATTTCCAGAATGACTTCCTGTCATTCACTGTTGCTATGTTGAAATCACCTAACCAAAAAAAACGGCTTGGGGAAGGAGTTCAAGTTAGCTTGCAATTCCAAGTTACGGTCCAACATGGGAGTGGGGGTGGGGCAGTCAAGATGGCAGAAACTTGAAGCAAATGGTCATACCCACAGGCAAGGGCAGAGAGAAATGGTGTGACTGGGTGCTAGCTTCCTCTTCAGTGCACCCTTTCTGCTGCTGTTCCATACCCAGGGAGTGAATGGTGCTACTCATTTCTTAGGCTAGCTCTTCCAACATCAGTTAATGTTACCAAGATAGTCCCCGCCCTGCCCCCACAGACCAGCTTTTCCTACCGTCTATCACTGAGACTTTCTTCCCAGGTCACTTTAATCACTAAAATCCAGGATCACACACTTATTTTTAAAGTCACCAGTAGTCTCCATGTTCCCTTTCGATGATAAATTATCATTACAGTCTCCAGTCCTAGGACCTGTTTACTCGAGGTTTGTTCTCCTCTGTATTTACTCCAAACTGATGTTACTGAGTCTCAGGGCTTCACTGGGATGCATGCGCTCACCTCTTTCAAAAGTTGGCAAGCAAATATCCAAAGTATTTTCTTATTCCTTCACGTGTTTCACTCCGCCTCCCACCCTAGTGTGGCAATCTTATCCCTTATCTCTGTTATGAGCCAAATAAATAGACCGACCCATTCTTCTATCAGTGTTGAGTGAAAACTCCGAAATTCACCTTGAGCCAGTTCCTACTTTGTCACAAAACCAGCCAACTTCCTTGTGAGTTCGACCCCCTTAAGTGTTGAATTTCTTAGGTTCTTACCAATCCACCCCTGTCACCTGCTACACAGAAGACGGCTTCTGTGACTTCCCCTTGCTAGTTAAGTAGTCTTGGTTGTTTTTGTTCTTCACACGTGGGGTTCCCTTTCTTGTGTAGGGTAAAGTTAGACGCTTTAATATCTGTGTATAGAACCCTGGATACTAAGTTACCACCCAACACTGTCCACAGTCCTTGCTTATCTATTTCAACCTGCTCTGTAGTTCAGCCACCCTGTGCTCTTAGTTTAAACTGTCAACTTGACACCACCTCTATTGCCTGGGAAAAGAGTCTCAGTTTCAGAATTACGTAATTCAGATCGGCCTGTCACTAAGACTGTGGGGATTACCTCCATTGTCGGTTGCCCTAGAGCATGCAGCCCATTGTGGGAAGCACCATTTCCTAGGCAAGGCTCTGGACTGTGTAAGGAATCTAGCTGGAGAAGCAAGCAGGCAGCGTATGTACATACATTCAGTTCCCCCTGCTTGTTTGTGAATGTTATGTGACTGGCTGTCTCAAGTTCTTCCTGTGACTTCCCCTCAGCAAGGGAATGTCACCTGGAATTGAAATCCAAATAAGTTCTTGATTCCCCTGGTTGCTTTTTCTCAGGCTATCTGTCACAATAACAGAAACAAAGCTAGAGCATTCTCTTTCAAATAAAAATACTAAATTATACACACACACACACACACACACACACACATATATATATAATCTCAATAGCAGTAAAAAATATTTATTATAACACAAAATCAAAACCAAGTATAAAATCAAGGAATTGGTGAAACACAGCTGTTGAGACCCTGTGAACATGCTACTATGGGGCCTCTCTGGAAGCCTACTGCTTGAACTTCACTGCATTCTTCATAAAACCCTGTGTGTATGTTACACTTTTTAAGAATTCATCTTCCAGTACCAAAGAGCAGTGTTCACCATTTATCCTGGGTACTCAGCAAGTGTTTAAAAGTGAATTACCTTAATATGGTTTATGCATGAACACTTAGTTTCTTTCATGGATTAATTTTTGCTTGTTTTTTTTTTTTTTTTTCAGACAGGGTCTCACTTGTGTAGCCCCCACTGGCCATAAATTTCAGGTCTTTCTGCTTCAGTTTCCTGAATGGTAGTTTACAGACACCTGGCCTCACATGTTCAATTTCTAAAGTCAGTTTAATATCTTAGAAAAATTATTCTTATAGTCATTACTTTTGATTTCTTGCTATCTCCTCTGGCCAGTGGTTAGCTAGCGCATATTATTGATTACATTACTAACACACAGTTAGCCCCTGTGCAGAGTATCTATCTGCCTTAGCTCTTATTAGCAAATAAATATTTCTTGATCTGCATCAAAAATACACCACATGACCCATGTATACCTCTGGTATACATTTTTATAAAACATAAGATGAAAAAAAAAAGACAAGACCTTTTTTTTTTTTAAGTCTAATTTTGGAAGATCTATTTGTCCATTTGTTGCCTCTAAAATATACTTTTGGCAACATTTATCTCTATAAAATTAAAATGTCAACATTTTCTATAATGTCAAAAAGAAAAGAAAGAAAGGGCAAACATGAGATGTTTTCTTTACTCTGAAACTGTCCGTGAGCTATTAGACCACAAGGCAACATTCGAAAGTTTAGTTAATGGCTTAAATCTTTAGTGTTTAGCTCGTTAAAATGAAAGTGAGTTTAGTTAAGTTCTGTCTGTGATAAGACTGAAAATTTGCCAAAGACTTGCTGTGCTCTGATCAAGTCTGCAGTGGTGTGTGTGTGTGTCTGTCCAAGTACAGCCCTCTGAACCATGCACCCCCAACCCCCCATTTTCCTAAATACATCATGAAAAAAGGATGAGGTTTCAGCCTTAATTGCTTGCTCCTTTTATTCGCATTCCTCTCTCAGCCAGGGTTGTGAAGAGTGTTGGTAAAAGGCTACACAATAGAGCTTTTCATTAGGCCCCAGCCAGGCACACAAAGGCAGGCTTTGGGGGAGAGTGAATGCAGGAGTTTAATTTGCAGGTGGAGAGGAGATAAAAGGTGCTGACGCCTCTATTATTCTCTTACTTAGGTGACCCTTACCCTGTTCAGCTGATCCCAACCACCATGGCAGCTGCCGCTGCAGCAACACCAGGCTTAGGCCCACTCCAGCTGCAGGTAAGTCTGGAGACAATGCGGGGAGGCAGGGGTTAAGTACAAGCCACCGAAGGCAACCATTATCCTCTTAGAACAAACTACAACTGAGGACTGAGACTGCGGTCACACAAATTTGTTTTGTCTTTACCTTTATTTGTTCTGAGCCCCAACCCCCCCCCCCCAAAGATTATTTTTGGTTGTGTGCTCTGAATTAAATATTACCTACAATTTTGTCATTGCCTGCTCAGGTTTAACACTGTGAGCTTCAGTTTCCATCTTGTTGGTAGACATCATCATTTTTGTTGTAGAATGGTCCCTCAAATAACAACATCATCATCAACAACAACAAAAACAGTAACAAAAATAAACAGCTTGTCAAAGATATCTAACCGCGGCTGTGATCCAAGGCAACTGAAACAGAATGTTATTTGAAATCGTTGAGGATGCCTGGTGTTATTAAAGTACTCAGAACCCATTTGTTCTCCTTGCTTAGTGGCAGATCATTTGAGCAAGCAAGGAAGACCAGACCAAAGTCAGCAGGTGTCCATTTGGGCTTGAGCTTATCCTGACATCCTAATGGAGACCTCTTTGCCCTTCAGACCGTGTATCTCCAGTACGCCCGGGCAAAGTCAATAACCTTACCAGATGTCCAAGCGATTTTAGAAATTATGCCTCTGAGGTTAAAAAGAGAATCGATATGGTTTTAGTAGAGGGAGCTTTCCTTATCTCAGTCTCTGAATTGGTACTCCATAAAGTACTTCATCCGCCCTGTTATTGTGAGCCTCCAAACTATGCAGCTAATGAGAACAGATGATGAGCTAAGACCCGGGTCCACCTCCTCCTGGAGCACTGGTTTACACGCATGGGAAACACACCTTGCAACGCCAGTGTACTGCTGGCCCACTTCACACAGTGGAACTGCACCCATGAGTGTGACTTGCCATACTCGGCATTAATCTAGGTTGAGTTTTTTCATCAGATCCTCCAGAGCTGAGTAGAACCGATGCACACAGAGATGTGTCCAAAGCTGGAGCCTGGCAGGAGGAGATAGCCCTGTGAACACTGAGAAAATAGTCTGTGGAGGTTGCAGCATTTGTTCCTAGTTTATCTCTTCCATGAAAAATTACATGATGCCGGTTTCTTGGAGCTAGAATACGTTTGGAAGTGTTAGAGCCATGAGGACAATAAAATTACTGTAACATTTTTTTTTTCCTTTTCAAATGGTGTCTGGGGAATAGCAACAATGTGGGAAAGGGACTGTCATAAGTAAGACTCCAGAGATGCACACATATACTTACGGTCTATATTTGTTATGGGCAAATTATTTTTCTAACTTTTTCAAAGAATGACTTAAGTTACCTGGCATTGAAAACATTTATGGTTGTAGATAACAAAATATTCTTTTATAATAAAACTGGAAAGAAAGATAAAACAAACAGAAAGAATGTAAAAAAAAAAAACAGATGAATTAGAAGAAAATGGAACAGCAGCCTCCAGCAACGGATTTGAATACAGAAACATAGGATTGTGAGGTTTATGGTATAGGTTGAGAGTTTCTGTTTGCCAGACTCACTGGAGAGAAGGGCAATGGCAAGGTGAAAGTGCCCAGAGTCCCACTGTTGGTCTCCACCAGAGAGTAGTGTTGCCCGGTGAGCATCTCAGCTGCTTTTCCTGTGAAGACAGATTAGAATATTTGACATAAATTAAGCTTGATTTCCCTTCTGATGGTTTTCTCACCATCTACAGTATTAGTTCCCTTACTGAGCCCACACAGGTTCGCTCTTTCTGTCAACAACTAAATCTGTAGCAGGGCAAGTTCTTTCATTGGTCACTACCCATACCTCATGACAATGGGGTCTTGCCATGTTGCTCTGTGTATTCCTGAGCATGTCATCCTCCTATCTCAGCTGCTCAAGTCTACTCTGAGTGTGTCACCCTCCCACCTCCTCCTTGGGACAATTTTAATTGTACATCCTTACATTGCCTGCGAGAGGTTTCCATGTAAGTGATTTTGTACCCATTAAAGTTTGTAATTGTGGTTAGGATCTCAAATAACCTATACTGTACTATCATTAGAACACTGGCCATCAGAACATCTTCGCAGACAGCTATGTATACTCACTCACACGACATGCTTACACAAACACATGCACATAATTTAGTTTTGCAATTATGGGGAAGATGGGGGCGGGGCAGAGAGACATGCCACACAAATTCCAAAGACTTGTCATTTAAGAGCTGCTAAGTTTTTGCTCAGTGGCTCCTGATGTTTTTATTGCAGAGCCCTTTATTGTTGAGATCCCTCAACTTTATTTCAGCCTACTTAACACCTCCAGATTCACCTGTCGTCTCCTTTCCACGTGGGATAAGTTTAAGGGAAGCCATCTACAATGGTCTCAACATTTATAGCACATCTACTTCCTTTGGGGAAATCTGTATCTGAAATGCTCTTTGTTTTAGTGGAATGTAAGAAACAAGCCAGTTTTGATGCTTCCCACACTCTGTTTTGAAATATGTTAGGCTCCACTGACCATCTCCTTATAACATTCTCAGTAGACCACCTGACCCTTCCAGAGATCAGAACTCATGCTGCTAGAAATTTGTTCAAGTGTCCAGTCCAAATCTTACCATCTACCTGTCTGCTGTTATGTCAGAAAGCCAGTTTTAGATACCAAAAATAAAGAGGCCATTTATACTTTTCCTTCTTAACCACATACAACCCCTGTGGAGATACAGGATAGCACACTGGAGAAGCTATGTATGTGGTTCTCTTGGGCATCGATTAGAGTTTCCCAGTAGGCTGGGGTGGGTGGGTCTTATCAGTAAAATGTCATATCTTCTTTGTGGTTGAGACACACCCCTATTGACAGCAGCCACTCAGGTAGCAGAGCCACCTGGGTAACAAGAATCTTCCCCCTTGCTTCCTGCCCCTTACTTCCTGCCCCATCCTTCCTGCCCCTTACTTCCTGCCCCTTGCTTCCTGCCCCATCCTTCCTGCCCCATGCCTCCTGCCCCTTGCTTCCTGTCCCTTGCTTCCTGCCCTATCCTTCCTGCGCTATCCTTCCTGCCCCATCCTTCCTGCTCCTTGCTTCCTGTCCCTTGTTTCCTGCCCTATCCTTCCTGCCCTATCCTTCCTGCCCCATCCTTCCTGCTCCTTGCTTCCTGCCCCATGCCTCCAGTCTCTTGCTTCCTGCCCTGTGTTCCTTCACAGACAGCTTGGCTTGCTTGGCTGAGACCCTCTTTTGTTTTTCCTTTGGGCTGTGATGATAGCATACCTTGCAGCAAGCATCCCATCCGTCTCCATCAAACCAATCCAACTCAAGAAAGCCCCCTAATGGACAACTACCCTGACTGTTGTGTATATCCGCAATCCGCCTGAGCTAGACTTTAGGTTTTGTAGTTCATCAGCCAACCAGTAAAGAAAGGGATTTGAGTTTTTCTTTTCTTCTGACTTCTCCAAGTTTTATGAATTCTGCCTCCTCTTTTGGGGAGGGAGAAAAGAGTGCTTTCTCCATAACCCAAGCTTCTTAAAGCCATTGGCCCTGCTTTCTCTCTATTTTCCCTGCTATAAGACGTGACCTCATGTTAGTGTTCTATGATGTAGGAAGATGGGAAAGGGGCATGAAAAGCAGTTAGAGGGAAGACCCGTGCTGGACATGAGAAACAGAAGCATGAGCCCAGTGCTAGAGCACCAGTTCTGTAGGGCTTTAGAAAAGGGAGCACCTAGTGACAGCCCCATTGGTGCCAATTGCTGTTGTCTTTGTTTTAAAAACATTAGTTCTTTTTTATAGAATTGTCTAGTTGTTTGGTTTCTGCTACTGTTTGATCTGTTTCCATTAGTCCTGGGTGAGGAGTGGTCCCCAGGGGTACCTTTCCCAAGACAGCAGTAGGGACCCTGAACTGAAGAAGGAGCAGGATGAACAACTAGGGAGCTACTTCCATACATACCTCTGACAGACCAGCACTGATTCAAGTCTGTAATTGTTACATACATACCTCTGACAGACCAGCACTGATTCAAGTCTATAATTGTTCCTTGCTAAAGGAGAGACATCTTAAATATAGGATATAGCCCACTTCTTGGGTTCAAATACAGTGGTTTGAATTTATATCAAATTCCATAGCTGTTTGAGGCCTTGAATGGCATCATAGGTAAGGGTTTCCTAGAACCATCTCATTTAATTATTGCCACTGCACTTGGAGTTAGATATTAGTAGCTCCCTTTGACAAGCAAGGAGGTGTGAGCACAGAGTTCAAACTCCACAGTTTAAATAATTCCATTTGGCTCACCATGCCCAGGAGACTTTATCTGCAACTCTGGAGTCCTTCTCTCCCAAGAGGCTCTCTAACTCAATAACGGGAGAATCAAGTTGTAACAATAATGATGATTGGTTGGCATTTCTTCAAATGCTCTGTGCTTTCTAGAAGCAAAGTGACCAGTGGGAATGACAGTGGGGCCTGCACTTGAGACTCTGAGCTTTGAGCTTTGCAGAGAGATCAAACACTTTCAGGACTGAGATCTAATGAGGAGCTCTGAAGGTCTCTCTTGTTTCTGGCTGATGGGATTTACACATCCTGTTGTCTTTTGAAGTTACCTTGAGCACATGATGTTTTCCACTTGTATGTATGTATATATATATATATATATATATATATATATATATATATGTATATGTATACGTATATATACACACACATATATGTATATGTATGTATATATGTATATATACGCATACACATACACACATATGTATATCTGTGTATATATATACACACACATACATATATAATACACATATATGCACATACATATTATATACATACATATATAATCTCCAGAATGTTTATTGAAGGAAGAACAGAGGTGAACATAATGACATTAAAAGACCAGCAAAGTGTCACGCCTTCGAGGAAGCTACTTTTTTAGTACTTAACTATTATTTTGTGGCCCTGGAAATCACTACCACGTGTAATAAAAAGTATTCTCTGTGAAAACAGACCCCACTGTGTGTTTTTAGGGATAGTTAAAATATTTCAAGCACCATCATGTATTAATTTCATTTTTTGAGACAAACAATTCCATCTCAGTTATAAAACAAACACATTACACCAATTACTCTTTTGAAATCTTTTTTTCCTCAGAGCAAATCTCTTTGTGTCTGATGCCTTTTACGCCTTTTCTGAGGTCCTGAGTCACATGCCCGCCTGTGTGTTGGCCATGGGGAGGGAAGGTGATATAGATGTTTATGTAGACCGTGAACTCAAGCCCATGTGGACTTCCCCGAGGGATGGCTTCCCTCCATGCCCAGGCTGCTCACTCTCTGGTCTCAGTGAGTGTTCTCACCCCATCTCCTTCTTACTGCTGTGAGGAAATACCTGACAAGACTCACTGAAGGGAAGGGATGTTTCTTCTGGCTCCCAGTTGACAGGATACAATCCCTCGTGATGGGAAAGCATGATGGCTGGAGCTTGTGGCTGTCCTGGCGGAGGCCTGAGGCTGCTCTCCCTTATCCTGACATACCACAAAGGGTAATGCTTCTGCCCATCCCACTTTCTTGGTTTTCCTTGTTTGGCCATGGGGTTTTGTCCCCATGCTATGATGGCGGCCTCTCTGCTTTTCATCTTCCCTTGGCACAGAGACACACCGAAAGGTGTAGCCCCTAGGTAAACTAAATCGTATCAAACTGTCAGTGTGGATTAACCATCCCATTCACCCAGCTGACTCAGACTTAACCTTCAGGTCACTATGAAAAAGTTCCCTTTTCCAGGGAAGCCGTGTCCCCAAACCTGTATTAAGGCACTTGTGAGGAATATTCTAAATTGTACTTTCTGGTTGTTCCGGTCAGGGCTCCTAATGGTGTGATGAAATACCAGGACCAGAGCGACCTGGGGAGAAAAGTGATAATTTGGCTTACACCTCCACAGCACTGTTTACCACTGAAGGAAGTCAGGACAGGAACTCAAGCCAGGCAGGAGCCTGGTAGCGGCAGCTGATGATGCAGAGGTCATGGAGGAGTGCTGCTTGCTGTGGCAGTTCTCAGCCTGCTTTCTTATAGAACCCTGGGTCACCAGTCCACAATAGGATGGGCCCTCCCCCATCAACCACTAATTTAAAAAATACCCTGTGGGCTTGCCTACAGCCTGATCACATGGAGGCTTCCTCCTCTCCAGTGACTCAAGTTAACGTAAAACTAGCCAGCACACTGATTTCAACCAATCAAACTCCAAATGTTAGTAACCTGCCATTATGTGAGCTTGACCGAGTGATTTTTTATGTATTAATGAACTCAGTAAACACATGTTAAATGGGGTGGGAGAGAACATTAGTGTTACAATTTCAATAAATTTCTAATTTTTCTTATATTACTGTCTTGTTACAAAAATTTAAGCTTTAATGTTAATAAATAGTTTACTCTATACATCTCAATATTTTAAAAATTATCAATGATAAGAAATGTAGAAAAATAAAGTGAACAATTTTGACTTATGTAGGAATAGAAAAACAGTCTTAATTTAATTCCAGAATATCATGCTAACACTTTATAAAGAAATAAAATTAAAAAAGAAACTATTCTTAGTAAAGTGTCTAAGAAACCCTGTAAGTGGCTGGCATCATGGTTGGCACTACAGTATTTGCGAAAATTAATTTGTAACCTTTCTTTAAACAGCCTTGGTTTGTTCCATTGAACAATTTCAATGTTCAATGAAACTAACATTTGCATTGAACTTTGTGGTTATTTTTGTCACTATTTGAAGACGCTTAGGGTGTTAAGAAAGCTCTAGTCAGCCCTGCCTTGCCTGACTGTTCCTCCCCTTGCCTTGGCATAACCATGGGACGCTGCATAAGCTCTGTGTGCTTGCACTTGGGGCAATTGTCTAATTCTTCTGAAGTCATCATAATCTACCAATGAGAGACAAAACATTGCCACTTCTAATCATTCCTATATTGTATGCTAACATGCACAGACACATTAGAATATGCACGTTGGAGGTGCTTTTATGTGACACAGTATGCCTAGTCTTGCCAAGGCAACATTGATGTAAACTGTGTCTACATAATAGATGGATGTATCTATCAAAACAGTAACTAGCCAATTAGCACTCCCATATACTGACTTGACCTGTTTTCTCTTTGTCTCCTTTGATTTCTTTTTAAAATTCCTCTTTTCTAAATTTTCCCCCCACGTGCGATTGTGTAATTTGGACATTTTTCTTCCTGATGTCAGTTCTTTTTAAAGAAGGTGGGTTTTATTTTTATACAAAACAAACCTAGCTTTATTTCTATATTTAAAATGAAGTCTAAGTATTTACCCAAAATAAAGCTAACAGAATTTTTGGACGTTTGTGTCTAGATGAAATCAGCTATGAATTGTCTGTTCCTAATTAATAAAATCCAACGAGTGCAGCAGACTTCCAGCTAACATTTCTCTTTCCCATTCATTCTGATTAATTTGCATTTTAGTTAATGAGCATCATGAATCTTTTAATAGTAGTTATACTGTACGGTCCTATTTCTATTTTTTTTTAAGCGAGGCTTCTAATATTTGAAATTAGAAGGAAATATTTATCTGGTTTCTTCTCACTTTATAAATACTGTGTCTGTCTTGGCCAAAAGATGGTTACCACCTGTTCTACCTATAGGAAGCCAAAAGTACCGACTCCAACCAGTGATTAATAGCGATAAGCAGAAGGAGACAAAGATTGGAATTTTGGGACAGTCATATTTTGCTCAAAATAAGCAAGTAATCCTCAGTCAAGAATTGGTGTTGAATTAATTAAACTTTAAAATTTCTACTACAACTATTTTAAAAATTCAAAAGAATATTTTTTTGAATATGAAGGCTTAAAATTCTGAGGCTAAATAGGAGCTCCTGCAGTATCAGGGACAGGCCCTGACCACAGTGCCTGAGCCTGCACAAAGTCCGTTAGCTGGAGAGCCCCGTGGGAAGGAGCTAAAATCTCCGTAGTTGTCGAGGGTGAGGCAGCAGTGGCTTCCGGCTGACAGGGCTTCACCAAGGTAGAGATGAGCTACCATAAACCAACACCCTGAAGCTTGTCTTTTTATCAAAACTCTGCCGACTTTTGACAGGAGTCCAGACGTCCATGATGGTAAGACAGTGGTCAGTGTTCCTCAGTCCCCAGGGCTGAGAGGTGCTGAGCATAGCCTGTGGTGTTCAGCCAAGAAAGAGTAACTCAGAACGATCTAGAAAAAATATATTCAAATGGAAAGCTTTGGTGCAATGGAGATAGATCCTGTGAGATCTCATTACAGAGAATGGGTATGTTTCCACGCTGGGATGTTCATGCGAAGCTTTCCCAATGGAGTCCCTAACTACTCCGAGGAGCATTGAGACTATAGCCATCCCCCTCACCAGGGAAATGATCAAGGGCAGCCTCCCTTCTCAGCTGTAGCTCGGGCAGGCTGTTTGCTTCCCTCTTCTGTCTACTTGAGTGAATTTTCTCACAGGTTAGAAGGCATAGTTCTCTTGCTTCTTCTCCCTTTGACCCTGAGCCTGCAGGGCAGACAGACAGAAGCACACTTAGGACTAAACACCACAGCTGCAGAGCAAGCATCTGCATATGTATTAATGGGGGGGGGATACAACAATTAAATTATATACAGAGACATCCTGCATACTGAAGAACATATGCAAATAGGCCAGAAAAAGTACATCCAACATTCATTCTGACTTTTCTAAGCCCATATGGGATCCAGTCAGAGCCCAGCAGTTTTCAAGCATCCTTCAAGGAAGATCCTGTTAGATTGTGCTTCTGGAGTCATTACCACCCTCAGGGGTCCCGGGGGATGCTTGACATTTGGACAATGAGAATATCGCTTTCAAAGTGCACAAGACACTAACAAAAACATGAGTCCAAGCGCTTTGCCAGCACACGTTTTTATTAGGACCAAACAAACAGGTGGCAAATTTCAAAATGAGAGTTGAATCACTACCATGGATGATTATATGATGACAGGGCTGCTACTCAGGGCCAGGGTCCTGGTAACAACTTCATGCTGGTGTCTTGGTGGTAATCAATACATGTTAGGTGACTCTCCAGTGTTCCCAGGTTAATAAATATACGTGCAAAGATTTCTAGGCTCAAAGCCAATGTTAGGTAATTCTAGGAAGCAGATCAGGTTTCTGTAATGTTAAAAGCTTGAATGTCTTTTTAACTTTAATCAAGAAAAGCAGGACTCTTTAATTTTCAAATTTTGGCTATAGATAAGGAGAGAAAGCAGCTAATACATTTATCTTAAGAATGTGTTATTCGATGAAACTGGTTTAATTTGTGATCACCAGTCTGGTTTAAAGTTAGCTAAAGGATATTTATGAATTCAAGTGCCACCCTGGATTTAAAGTTTTATAGGGAACACAATTATCACTATAAATGGGAAGCACAGTCCGAATGAGGATGGATACTGCTAAGATCATCAGCTGCTTGGTGCTTTCGGCTGGTATAACAAAACTGTTGAATATAATGAATTGTTGGTGTGGCTACATACAAGCACATGTGTGGGCTGTGCAGGCTGCATTGCAGAACCTCAGAAGTCTAGCATGATGCCCCCTCAATTATGAAGAATTAAGGCAGAGACATGTGGCCCCAAAAGATAATCTGAGGGAAAGAAACATGAAGGTTAAAATGGCTTTCTTGTCACATGAGGGGCCATCTTTAGATTCATGTTCCTTACTGTAGCATAGGTACATATTCCTTACGGTAGCACAGAGACTCTGAGTGTGTTACCTGCACACGTTTGTGTTATATCAACGTTGAACATGGCGAAAGCCCAGCTTCAGGCAGCCCATCAAGCCTCCCTGTCCTTCATTTTCCTTGTCTGTAAGATGAGGGTAGAAATGATAGCTTCTTGTGAGGGTGAAAGTAGCTAAGGCATAGCGAATGCTCAAAGCAATAGAGGTGACCTTTATCACCCACCATGTACTATGGTATGGGCAAGATCCAATGGTAGGTATTTTTAGCTGATTAATAGAGCTTTCTTAGCTGCTATTAAAATTGTGTTATTGAAATTGTAAATTGAAAATTGGGGCATAAGAGATTTTTTATATAAATATATATCAATAAAACTGAGGCAAAATACCTTCTATATGAAAGAATATTATATTTCCTCTATGCTCTATAACATTGAAAGTCTATAGGAGGGTTAGAGAGACCCTCGGAGAGTGAGTACGTGCTGCTCTGGCAGAAGTTTATTTTCCAGCACCTACATCTGATGGCTTACAAACGTGTGTCTTTCTACCTTCAGGGGTCCAATGCCCTTTTCTGGCTTTTGTGGGTACTACACTCACGTGCACATACCCAAACACAGATACCCACGCATACACACAGAAGAATAAAAAAAGCCCACAAGAGGCAAAGCATTTACGTATCTAAAATAGAAACATCGGGATGGCCACTTGGAGTACAGGTTTCCAATGTTTTGTTCTTGTGCACTTTTTTCCATTATTCATGTCTATGAAATGGCAGCCTCCGGCCATGTCCTACATTTCCATGGGTGTAATGAAAATGAATTGCTCTGTGTATTGCCCCAACTGTTTTAAATAAATATCTTATAAAATCTAAAATAAATCATTGTTACATATGGCCTTTTAATATATTTAAAATTTAAGTAACATAAAAATGTTTTCTGGTATTAGTATTTGATACATACTCATATGATGTGCATGTTAGTAGAATTGTGTTCTTTATCACATATTCTACCTGGTATCCTCTTCCTATGTTGTCTGCAACCAAAATTGTTTCTTAACCTTTATAAACTTTATTTTCTATTAGTTTCTTTGAGGGAAAAGTTTTATTTCACACTTTAATGCAAAAGTGAATTATGTTTATAGAACTATACATCCTACAAATATTGGCTTTTCAGAGCTATGGGTTGGTTTTTAACTTGGGGGATTATAAGTTATGAGGAATATAGCATAGATCCACGAGGACCTCAGAAAGCTCAATAGGAAGAAAAATAGAAGTGTAAGTGGAGAACAGAGTTTGAAGAAAGACAGGGCCTCCCCTTCTGACATGTGGATAATAGGCAGATGGTAGACAGACATGACTTGCTAGATCTATGATGGATTGATAGATTGAAGCTAGATAGATGATTATATATACTGATAGATAGATTATTAGATAGATAGATAGTGGATAGATTATTAGGTAGATGAATCAGTGTGTAGATAGATTGGTTGGATGGCTGGGTGAATAGATGATTGGATAGATGGATGGGTGAATAGATAGATGATTAGACTGATAGGTAAATGAATGGGTATGTCATTGGATGGATGGATGGATGGTGGATGCATGTGTATGTGGGTGGGTAGATGGATGTGTGGGTGGGTGGATGGATGGTTGGATGGATGGATGAATGGGTAGGTGGATAGATGGATGGATGGGTGGATGGAGAGAGGGTTAAATACATTATTAGATATATAGGTGGATGAATAGATGGATAGATGATTGGATGGATAGATATAGATGATAAGTAGCTAAATCATACACACACACACACACACACTCAGAGTATAAATAGATGCTGAGATGGAAGTGAGATAAGAGATGGATGCACGTGGTGGATGAGCAGAAGTTCATCCTTGGAGGGGATCAGTTGTCTCCCACTGCTCACTATAACGCAGCACCAGGACACTCACAGAATCATCTACTTTCTTCATCCTGTGTGTCAGTGCCTGTAGGTTAATACAGCCTGAATCAAAGATCCCGCTGCTTAGCAGACCTAATGCTCCCTCTGTCTCAAGTCAAGAGGAGGCAACTGAGATGAAGTAGGGGCTAGGCTAAACCAGTGACACTGACATTCTTCAAATTGAAATTTAAGTCCAGTACCTTCAAATTTTGTTATGATATCCTTAAAAATAAACATGTACGTGAATGCATGTGTGTGTGTGTTAGTTACATTTAATTGTTCTGGCTAAAGTAAGGAGAGAGAAATCACTGAATTAGCACTTGAACCATTTAATTAAGAAAGGATGAGTTGATCAGGGACCAGCATTCGCTTGCCAGTTACAATGGTGACCTTCTTGAATAGCTTCCCTCTTCCCAAGAGTTAAGTCTTTTTTGAGAAACTCCAGGAAGATCAAAGAAACTTGCTGTCTCCTATCTGTTTGCACATAGAGGGTTCAAAGTGGGTTTGTTTACATACTGTGTCTTGTTGATATTCTTTTGCTTCCAGAAGGGGGTTACTCAAAAAAAAATTAGGTAATCGTGCAATTCTGGGTTTGCAGTAGTGGGTGAGCCACTCGGACAGAAAAACCATGGAAAACCACATCACAGCGTGGAAGTGTATCTGTTTGGCAAGTGTCTTGACAAGACTAGAAAATAGAACTTCCTTGGATTCTTCAGGAGGCGGGATTAAGCCCAGAATATTCCTGGCTGTTTCTGGGGGAAAGTTTCTTAATAATGTCAGACAAAGCAATGGTGTATCCAGAAGTGGGTGGGGTGCGGACAGTTCCTAGTGCTTTATTTTTCATACCCTTAACCTTTCTCTCACACTTACTCAAACTGCATCTTGGATAAAGAGAGGAGGCAGGAGAAGCAGGAGGGATACCAAGTGTGCTGGCAGTGGCTGTGGCAGTGAGCCTGGAGAAGACCTCAGAATGAACATGTAGGCAGCAAATCCCTCTAGATTTCTCCCTTATCAGAATGTAGCAAATGAATAGAGCCTGGGATGTTACAATCGCTTGCTTTTGAAACAAAGTTACAAACAACTTTCCACCCCAAGTCTACACTAGTTAGACAGGAGGCATCCCTGCAAGACAGGGTGACATCTCCGTTCCTGTTCCTTACCTTCTGTTTCTTCCATTAGAACAACTTCCTCATGACTTAAGAATGCAAAATTTCGATGTCTTGTATTTGAATACTAGGAACCAGAAGGATTTTGACTTTTCACTGTGTTAGAGGAACATTGGCTATTGGTAATGAGCTATTCGGGGACAGGACCTAAGACCTCATTTGAAGCTCACAGATGTTTCCTTCCCACTTCACGTACAGCCAGGTCATCTGGGGCGATTTTTCTTGGTATTTTCCTTCATGAAATGGCTTCATTTATGGTGTTATGTAAATGCTTAGAGAATTCTAGAATCTTAGTTTCCACGTTTTAAGCTATGGGCACTGTTCTCTACTACGTGGTTTCTAAGGCTTGAGACATGTGTCTTAGCGTCTTTGATGTGATTTGTTTGCACTTGATTTTCAGTTCTTTTTTTTTTTTTTAATTAATTTTTAGTTATCAGAAATAATACAGATGGGCTAGGGAAATGACACAGTGGGAAAAGTGCTTCTTGTGAGATCATGTCCCAGAAAACAGGTGTGTCCAAGCACATACTTGTAAACCCAGTGCTGGGCAGTGGCTGAGCAGGGGCTCAGGGGCTGTGGGAACTTTCAAGCTGCCATCCAAGCTCTAGGATTACTGAGAAACCATGTCTCATGAGCACCGTGTAGAGAGTAGTAGAGGAGGACACTCTGTTCCATCTATGTCCTCTGCAGGTGTACACACACACACACGCACACACACACATATGCACACGCACACACACATACACAAACATGCAAGTACACAAACACGTGTACGCAGGAGTGGAGGGAAAAATGTTTGAATAACATATAAAAGATAAACTACAGAAATCAAAGAACCCCTCTCTTGGTTACTTTTCTGTTGCTGTGATAGGCCACCATGACCAAGGCAACTTAGAAAGTATTTAATTTGGGTTTATGGTTTCTGAGAGAGTCCATGATGGTGGAGGAAAGGCATAGTGATGGGAACAGGTAAGAGCTCACATCTTGATCAACAAATAGACCACTCCCACCAACACACCTCTTTCAGCAAGGCCACACCTCCCAATCCTCCCCCAAATAGTTCCATCAGCTGGAGAATAAGCATCTAAATATGGGAGTCTCTGGGGGCCATTCTCAGTCAAACCACAAGCTCCTTCGTCTTTACTTTTATCAACATTTTCATTTCATTGCTCATATGTCTACTGTTCTTCAGGAGCAGTGTTCAGTTTCTACGATTTCACGTTACTGTAGACAGCGGGTGGCCTTTGGTACAGTGTGAACCTGTCCACTACCTGCTTTCCACAGACTTGGCTTTTGCACTGTCATCAACTGTGGTGAACAAGAGAGTCCCACGGTCGCACTGCACTTGGGTTGTTTTCTTTTCCCCTTTAGAATAGGAACATGTTTCTCCAAATCCATTCAGCCATTAACAAATGCTAAGACAAAGCGTACAATCACAGTAGGCACCGTTCTAGGATAATCTGTGGTGTAAGGGAAAGAAACTAAGCTCTGGAGTCAAAAACAACCGCATTTGTGTGCACCTGCAGACTTCAGAAAGATGTGTGGTTGGTTGGTTGGGTGGTTGGGTGGTTGGGTGGTTGGTTGGTTGGTTGGTTGGTTTTTTTTCAATGTCTGTGTATTGGTTTGTGCATATGAGTCCAGATTCCTACAGGGACTGAAAGAGCATCAGATCCCCTGGAGATGCCCTGTACAGCCTGGAACTGTACAGATACAGACCCCTGTATCCCATACAGACAGTTACAAATCTGCCCGTGTGGGTGACAGGAACCTAACTCAGGTAACTCTGCCAGAAAAGTCAATGCTCTCATCCCCGAGCCCTGGATCCTACCCCTGGGGTAGATTGAAATGTTTCCTCATCTCAGCTTCTTTACCCATGATGTTGGGGAGTCATGGTCCCATGTGGGTAGGGTGTTGTGAGGGTAAACTGAGATGTATTTTAATGTACTTCGCTGTCTGAACTTCAGCCCTATTAGTGACCCATAGAGTCACGATCCCCGGGTCTTATACTTGCAAATGATCTAAAATGGGCCTGGCAGCTTCTTTGGGCTAGCAAGCCATTTTCTTGGATCACAGAATTTCTGTTCTGTAGGAGGAAGCTAAATGAGCTCCTGAGAGACACAGTGCTCATTCAGGTTCATAACTGACAGCTTCACTGGAAGCTCTCAAAATTAATAATAATAATAATAATTATTATTATTATTAATAACAATAATAATAAAAGGTGGCCTTGAACTCTTGTCCTGGCTGCTTCTATCTCTCAACCGGAGAGTCTGGTCTTATAAGTAGGTTTTGAAGGTAAATTTTTCTTCGTATAAAATGTTTACCTTCATTGCCTGTGATGAGAGCCTGCATCTTCATTCCTATTAGAAAGAGAGGCCGTCCATTTCTGTTTCCCTCTGTGAGTGCTCTGCTTTCCCAGTACTGAGCTGTCTGGACAAGCTGGCTTCCCCTGCAGAAGAGAAAGCCTCTGCATGCTTGAAATGTCATCCCACTTGGTGATGGTGGAGGGAGGGCAGATTAAAGCAGCGTAAGACAGTCTTGCTGCCTAGCTCCTGCGACCCCTTTAATTTCTGCTTTCAATTTTTTTGTCTTAAAGTTTTTGAGTGTGACTTGACTGACCTGTATGACTATTTCAGGAGTTTTATCTCCATGAATTAAGCTATTTTAGGTACCTTGTGTTGGCAAAATCATGGAATAACTAGCTTTTCTTGTCCTACCTATCATTATGTCCGATGTCTCCTGCATTCACTCACACTGGGCCATGGATTAACATTTTTATACTTTTAAAGGCTGCGTAGTATTTCATTCCACATAATACTTCTGTTGGCTAGTCTGGCCATTCCCTGGTAGATTTTGTGGGTTACCATGCCTTTTGGTTTCATAATTCGCTGTATTTCTTTGAAATATTTTTTTCTGTTAGCAATGTACTCAGAGAAAACTTCTTACACTCTAGGGACAGTATTATTGGTTGTTGTGGTTTGTTTGTTTGAGCTTGTCATTACTTCTATGTATTCGTTTTTGGGTAAGTGTGCATCCTGAGTGGGAAGCAGACCCATACCCTGGTTTTGCTCAGCATTTCCCTGACTGGGTTGCTACTGGTGTATCTGCTTTGAAGCTGTGTTTAATTGAAATGTCTAGAAATCACCAAATAGTTTTTATAGTCATTTTTTTCTCTATATAGGCAAATCATTGGTTCTCAAAAATGGATAACTTCTGATTCTAATTTTTCCAGGATACTTGAGTGGTAGTGGCTACTAGACTGGTAGGTTGGCTCACTTTTCTGAATTTCTTATGAGACTAGGATATACTAAGACTATTCACTGACAAGATTATGATACAGCTTTAAAATTACCAAAAAAGTCAATGCAGTAAATGTCAATTTTTTTTATTAAATGTCACTATTGAAAGTATATTAGTGTCACTGTTTGCGATAATCCAATATATTTAATTATGATGATAACCCTTCCATGCCTTGAGTGTGTGTTCCTAACTCTGCTATTGTAGGTTTGGGACATCACAGGAAGTAGTCCTGGAGTTCTGCAGGCCTGTTTGTCAATGGCTCAGTGAAAGGCGGGGAGGATGGCTTCTGTGTTCTCACGCTTGCACACACATTCAGCTTTGCTACATTTAATGACCTCTGCATGTTAAAAGTTTCATTTTGTGGCCTTTCTCATGACTATGAGTCAATCAGAAATTGTTGCCCCCTACTCTCTTAGGCTGGTATTTAAAGGGCGATCCATTGCCCAGCAAAGTACTGCGGGGGTGGAGCAGTGAAGGTGAAGAATAGTTCAGGTAGACCCACATCTTCTATTGATGGCTAGACAATCTACATAGTGGCCAAGTCTAAACTGTTTCTGATTCTCCTTCTACGACACCAGCAACATTGTATTTCTTATTAGCAACATTGTATTTCTTATTGTCTGTCGATAAAATCCTAGCAATGGTCTCATTGACTAACCAGTGAAGGAACCCTTGCATGTATTCAGGCAGCCTTTGTGAGTCTTTACTAATGTTTGTAGAAATGTTACCTGCTGGCCAGAAAGTACAGGGCTCATGGAAGGCTGAGAGACAAGGACACCTCTGTGGGAAAATGTGCTCATTTATTCCAGAGAAAATGCTACTACTAGAGAAACACATTTGCAAATCTGGTTGTGTCTGTTATCATGCTTGGTCTCTTTTAACTTCCACATTGGCTGAGATCTGGGGCTGGCACTTGGGGCTGGTGGCAGCCAAGGGTCCATGAATAGGGTCAGAGGAGAGGCTTCCAATCAAAAGGAGAAATATTGGATTAAAAAAAAAAAAGCTAATTTGTCACTTCACTCATTGAATATGAACTGAATAGACTTCTAACCCTTAAAATCCTTTTTTTCCCCTCTTTTTATTGCCTGGAATCTTAAAAGCTTTATCATTTGCAGTCATAAAATGAAAATATACACCAAACCCTCAAAGGGTAAGTATGAAATTAAATTATATTTAGGCAGCTGTAACCTTTTAAAACGATCGGATTCCAGTTAATGTATTTCTTCCTGTTCCGAGTGCTGCCATGGTGTTTGATGGTGGGAAGCAGTCCAAAGGGCATTGGGAGATAATAAATTCACTGTAAATTCCACCCCAAGGCATGTCTCCATACACCAAGGCCTCCATTTAGCAAGGCTGACCTAAAACTCTTGTCACATCCAAAGGTCATTTAGGTTGGGGTTGGTGTGTCTCATCTATCTTTCCTTAATGCAAGGAGTGACAGTTGTAGCAAGACGGAGCTCATAAACAGTCATCAGAATATGAACATGAAGCCAGCTTCGGACTGGGAGGGGAACATGAGGACAGAGCTCCCCTCTGCAAACTGGCAACTGCCTTGCTTCTTGCAAATCTAGGGAAGAGTTCACATAGTGGATGGACTTCTTCTAAGCCCATATTTCAGAGCGAGTCCATAACTGGAAAAGGCATTTGAGACTTGGGTGATTTAGAACCAGGTACCTTCCTCTCATCTCCATTTAATTTTTTTTTTCAGTAGAGTAGATCAATATATCTAGATAATAGATAGATAGATAGATAGATTGATAGATAATAGGTTATAGAGAGACAGACAGATAGATAGATAGATAATATATGAGTAGATGGATGGACAGACAGATGGACACAGAGAAACAGACAGGCAGATATGTTCATCCTGCAGCCTCTTCTCCACTGTCCTCTAAGTTCTCTCTGTAAGTGAATCAGACCATCATTTTGTTCTTTTGTGCCTTCTTACATCACTTAGCACATGGTGTTTTCAAGTTTCCTGTTCTGTGTTGCCACCTGCATCTCCCAATTATACACTTTTGTGCATGTGTGTGTGGCATGCTCTACCCCTGAGCTGCAGCCACAGTCCCTCAATTTTATAGTCTTAAAAACAAGTTGTGGTTTCAAAAGCAGCATGCATTATTGACAAATGCAATGACTTACAGATACATATGAATTGCAATCACTGCGGTCATCAGTAATAAAAGTTTTCAGATAGAGAAATGTTAGATGGTACTCAATACAAATAATGTTAGGTTAAACTCTGGCAAGCCTTCCTGAAGCTTAAAATTAAACATCTTCTGATGGTGGCACCGGCTGCTGCTCTCTGATGTGTTCCAAGTGTCAAGGACGGTGCTTGACACACAGTGGGCACCCAATACCTGTCTGCTAGAAGGCAGCCATCGTAAGCAGGAGGGTCGAGATTGCACTAGTTGACTATCTCTCTGGGTGAGTGTGCTATGATGAGAACCATGCCATGTGCTGTTGAAAGACAAAGTGTCAGGATCTGAAAAGATAATGAAAATCAGAATACAAAGGACACAGGCTTCTGTTGTAATCACGTTTGTCCTAATTAGCTTAAGTTACTCATGTTCTGAATTATGCAGATGGCTCGTATTTTTGCTACAACATTTTCCAAAAAGTTATAGGAAAGTTAGCGTTTGCGAGCATGGGTGGAAACAAGGACCCTTGATCCGTATGATTAAATTATTATTGAGAGTTAGACATGGAGACCAGGTCTTTAACTAAAAATGAGACGGCACTGAAAATAATAACTCATGGATTTATCAAACAACTGGTATGGGGTCAATTTTAAACCATATGTAATAAGGACCGGTTACATGTCAGACCAGCTAGGAGTGGATTGGAGGTGAGGCAAAACCTGCCTATCAATTCTCCTCCAAGATGGTCTTGTAGGACAAGAGTGTATTCACATCCTCCCCTTCCTCAACCTACTGTGGCTGTAGACTCTCCTGTGCATGCGCTCCCATCCCCCAGCTCAGGCTCCCACACACACTGTGAGCTGGACAGGCCTTTGCTACTGCAGTGTGTCCCCCCCCCCCCATGCTTGCAATTCTATCCACTCATTCTGCTGCTCTCTATCCACAGCAGAGCCTCGAGGACATCCCCAGTCTGCTAACCCACAACATCACTCCCTTTTGTATATCCTCCGATGCTCTTGCTCTTCTACCGTGAGGTATTCACACATTTCCAGCATCACATATTTCTCCTGATCCTCTTATTAATGATTATCTTGCTCCACTTAAGAAGTCTGGGAACTAAAGAATCGGAGAGATTGTTACTTTCTAAATCATTTCAGCGATTAAGAAAAGACAATAATATACTTTTATAGTTTCCCTTACATCTATTACATTTCATTAGAGAATATTTGAAACATTCATTTTTAAATTAAAAAGTGAAGAAGAAAAACAAACTGAGGCATTTTTTCCTGGCAGAAGCCAGGAGGAAAATGGCAGCTGAAGGATTCTGGGAAAGCCGCTTTCAGGCACGAAAGTTTCCTGTCTGTCCCGTCCCATGTCCTCAATACTGAGGGTGTCATGAGAATAGCCTCGCCTCTTCTGAACCCATCTCAGTTGGCCTTTCCTGCTCTAACATCTTGTCTCAAAGCACATAGAGCCCACTACAGTATCTGGGTGACTGCAGCTGCGGCTCCAAAGGCACAGTGAACCAGTCAGAAGCTTGTAACAAATAAAACAGATTTAACCTCCACATTGTCTCCCACTTACCAGGCCCTGGGCAGCACTCTTTCATGTTCAGGCCTCACTGTCTTCCTCAGAGAGATAAGAATAACACCTACTTTCTAAATCTGTTGAGAAGTTTCAAAGGATGGTGTTTAGCCACTCTGCAGGGTGAACTCGAGCTGTTTGGATAGCTTCCACCCAATTCATCCTTCTCTGTCCACGTTTAGCGTGAAGTGTAGAGTGGCTCGGAGTGCACATGCAAAGAGCCAGCACCAATATTAATAATTGTCTTAATTAATTAATTAATTATAATTAATAATAATCGTCTTACTTAAAAGTTTATAGGAAGGCAGAAGGGCAAGAAGAAGTAGAAGACAATCTCTAGGAGGAAAGTTATATTAAATTTAAACATGGTGTGTGTGTGTGTGTGTGTGTGTGTGTGTGTGTGTGTGTGTGTCTGTTCATGCCAGAAGTGGAAGAAAGCATAAACTACTGAAGAGATGTAGGTGAAGGTCTATCTTTTCCAGGGAAAGGAAAGTTGCTCCACCCTGAAGCATCTTCTAAATCTCCCAAGCCATTCTTTATCATCCATAGTTTGGGAGAGTCCCTTGGCTACTGGGAGAGTCTTTTGATAATGGGGTGGTATTGACTCCATGTGCAGCTTGACAATTTTTGTGTGTGATGGTCTCCCTGACCATGTCCCGCTGGTCCTTAGGTAGGGGATTCCACCTTGGTCCCCAACAACATGCCCATCATGTGCAGGTGCACACCCTCAAATGCTGTCAGGCCACACACTTCTCCTCACATTGGCAATGTCACTCTTCATGTCTGTGGTCACGCCACTGAAGACATTTTGTTCTTTGTCAGATTTGTGGAGCTAAGGATCTGGGGTTGGGGGTGTTATTGGGAGTCATTTAAATGAGTAAAAACATGAAAGATAAAGACAAGGAAACAGGGCTAGAGAGAGAGAACTTAGCAGTTAAGAGCACCCACTGTTCTTGCAGAAGTCCCAGCTTTGGTTTCCATCTCCCATGTGAGCAGCTCACAGCCATGTGTAACTCCTGCTCCAGGGAATCGAAATCCTCTGGCCTCCATGGGCACCGGAATCCATGAATTAATTAATCCATGAATCCACCGGCACATTTTCACACAGAGGAACACATATATACTCATAATTACAGCTTAAAATTGAGGAAACAGACAACAATATGTACCATATTAGAGTTTTCTCAGAGGAGCTTTGCTCCCAATTGGATGAGTTCATTATGTCACGTAATGGAAATCAAATGTCAGGATAACTTGAATTCTGGTATGTCAAGTTGTCTAACATTTGTGGAGGTGTTGAAGTGCTGGGAGCCTATTCCATAGCAGACCTATGGAATCCTTATGGACTTAATGGAATCCAGAAGTAGCAACAGTTCTTAGAAGTCTGAGCCATTGTTCTCAGACTTCCCATCCCGCTTGTGTGCTCCAGCATGCAGCTAGACCACGCTCCAGAAGAGAATATTCTTATATTAGATGGGGTAATATAAGTAATATAAAGTAATATAAATAGCATACAGTTTGGTTTACTATAAAGAGGCCCTGATATTCTCCTTTCACTCACTTGGAATGTGATGTCTGATCGTTTGCTGTCTGCTGCCCACACCCCCACCCCCACTGTCTGCTGGCATAAAATGGGCGATTGCCATGGCCATGGCCAAGCAGAAGCATTTGCTTCTACAAGTCTGTCTGGTGACCCTCACCTTTCCCACAGCAAATCATGAGTATTGGAGAACCACAGATTGTTTTTCCTCAGTGAGTAAGCCTGCCTCCCTCTATCCTTCCCTCCTTCCCTCCTTCCCTCCTTCCCCCCTTCCCTCCTTCCCTCCTTCCCCCCTTCCCTCCTTCCTGCCTGCCTGCCTTCCTTTTTTTTCTGTTACTTTGAGAGGAATTTCAGCAGCATCACCCACAAAATTAAACTAATTAAAGATGAAGTGCCGTGTCCATGATGTATAGAGATCTGAAGAGCCCCTGGCCAGCAGCGTTCCTCTCTTGCCAAATGGAGATGTATTTACTGGTCTGTGACCTGAGGGGTGGAAGAGGGGCTCTTGTCCTCAATCAGTAATGAACAGAAATTCTGGAGCGGCATAAAAAGGGTCAGCTGGAGAGGTCATGCATCATACGGGGAGGCAGATGTTGGAACATATTGTAATGGCTTATGTGCAGAACGTGAAGGTGGCTCCTGGAGCCAGAGCATCAGCGGGGAGGGAGGGGCAGGGAGCAGATCAGGTGGCATTTCCTAGTGTGACTCTTAGAAAAGTTTATCTAGTTCCTTAAGGAACTGCTTCAATTATAAAAGTCAAAACAAGTTTTCTCCTAGCTGTTTTGAGATTTATTGGTGTGTAATAAAACGGAGCGAGCAGCCTTTAAAGGGGCAGTACATCGGAAGTGCTTGTGAGGAAGCTTCCTTGCCTGCAGCGGGACAGAAGCAGAGAGGCAGCCTTTCTCAGGACAGGACCGTCCGATGGCTTGAGGAGTTCAGAGGCATCTTGAGGTCCTCGAACGATGCCATTTGCACACCCACACACAGGTCCACCCTCTGTGGGTGACCCCATACGCCGTCCAACTCTGTCAGCTCATAAAACTGAATAGAATAATAAAAGTTGGACATGTACTGCTGACATTTAATGAGGCCGATTTGTGTACATAATACTCATGAATGCAGAGTGTCATTGTTTTCTTGTGTTAGGGGTATGGCTTCACCATTCGGTCTATTTGCCAGTCTCTTCAGTGCCACAACATCCAGATTCCTAAGAGCTTCTTATTATAAAGCCACTCTATAGCCAAATACCATCCCTCCTGTATCTCAGCTTTTCCAAGACACACCATCCAGGAGTGAAAGTCCTTAGAAGAAGTGAGTCATGATGACCCGTTGTTTTCTTTCCTGAATCACGAGAGGCAAGCTTCTCCCATCAGACATGCTGCACAGGGGCTCACCTGTTTTGTCCGGAAGGAAGGCCTGACTCTGGACTTCTTAGCATCCCTTTCATCCTGTGGCTTGTCCTCCTCACACTCCCGGCTCCTGTCTGCTGCTCTCTCCTCATCAGCCCCTTGCATGGCTTGATGTTAAATCTGTGCCCTGACATCCCCAGCTGACACCGCCATTCCCACAATGACTACATCCCTCCTTCATGGGGAAAAATCTCCTAAAAAGCCTTGAGTTTATTTGCCATTTCAGGTTAATGCATTTCTTCCCTGTCCATCATTTAATTTAGGAATCGTGCCACAGTTTGAAAGATCTGGGGTCCATCAGGGACTGTTCAGAGCAGTGCCCATAGAGGCTCTGGTGTCTCCTGTGCCTATTACATCATATGATAAGGACTCAAAGGAAAGCCTGATTATTCTTTTATTATCACACTATGATTTTTCAATAATAGCTATACCTTCCTATGAAACTAGACTCATACCATTTACCTCACAAATTTTCCTGGTTAAAACAAATATATAAAGCACCCTTTTAACTCAACAAAATAACGATCACATTTCCTAAAAATGGAAAGATCTCAGTGCACAATTTTCTGTAGAATACAGGGGAGTGACCATTAAGTGACCAGAAAGACACACAGGAAAATCAAGGACACACTTCCAAGCAGCAACCCCACTCAGTCTACCTTACTAGAATAATTATCCTAGCCAAGGAGCTGAAGAGATGGCTATTAAGAGCACTTGCTGTCCCTTCAGATGACCCTAGGTCAGCTCCTAGCACCCACATGGCGACTCCCAGTACTAGTAACTCCAGTTCTGGCCTTGAGTGCACCGCACACATGTACCACACATGCATGCATGAAATAAGTATTCTTAAAGACATACAACAATATCCTTAAATATTTTAAAGAATACTAAGTACAGAGGAAGATACAGAGTGACTGCAGTCCTCAGACACTCTACTGGGAATGCCAAAGCATTCAGCCACTGTGAAGAAATGGCACTTTTAAAGTAAGCCTAAGCTTATTTGACTCATGCCCCTATGACTAAGCAGATCCAATCTTAGAAACGGGGGTAGCCCAGAGTAATAAAAACACACAAAGACTGGTCCTGGAATGTTCATGGCAGGATTAATCATAACAGCCCCAAAATAGGAAATAAAAATCCAAGCGTCCATCAAATGGCTAAATGGATAAACAAATGTGGTAGGTTGTGATTTGTCAAGGAAGGGAATCAATGACTCAGCCCTAGCGAGGCTCACCAAACACGCAGAGGCGCCAGAAGCGTTGTGCTAAGTGAAAGGTGCCAAGTCTCTCGGTCTTTGCTTCCTTCTAACTTGGTCCCAGAAGTGGTAACTGCAGAACTGACCTCACAGCTGGCAAGAAGAGCAAGCAGTATTCTGCTGCGCATAGAACAATGTCCAGTGTTTATTAGCACACCCTGGGGCGTGAGGTGAAGCGCTGTCAGCAGTTGTGTGTGTGATGGCCACACTCGGACTTCTCTGTCCTTGCCGGGAGGAGTGGGCTAATGAGGCCGCAGCGCCGTCAGATCCAGGCCCTCTCAAGACAGTCCCAGTCAGTCAGTAAGGTGTGAGGCCATCTGCCCTGACCCTCCCGTCCTCTACAGAAAGGATCAGAGGACAAGAGGGGAAGGGCCCATGTGGAACTGTACGTGGGATCTAAATCTGGCTGGAGAGATGTCTGGGGGATTAATAAATCCACCTCCTCGACAGGTGGAAAGATGACAGCATTACTGAGAAGTGGTGAAGGGTAGGGGGAGGTACATAGTGTGTGGACACACCTCCAGGGGGTGGGGAGATGCCTCTTGCCCAGGCCTCTCCCAGTACCGTCCCTCCTCCCCTGCTTCCTGTTCATGTTGTATGTAGAAGCCTCTCTGCCTCAGTTTCCCCCCCTGTTCTGTTGCTCTGTCCACACATGTTAGCAAGCAGGCTTGCCCTAAACACTGACACCACAAGTCACTGTAAATTATTCTCCCTTAGGTTGCTTCTGTCAGAACCTCTGCCCTCTAATGGCAGTGATCATTAGCACAGGATATTCTTACATGGCACTACAAGACCATCCACATTCCTGATTTTGTGTGTGTGTCAAGATACATACAAATACATTTGCTGTGTTTCGTCCGTATGATGCACACTGACCCCATGTATCACCGCCACCTCAGACCCTCTAGGAGAGCGTTCAAATCCCCAAATTGAAGCTACCCTCTAAAGAGAATGCTCACACCCCTCCCCATCCCCCTGGAAACCTTTGCCCCATCTCTGTGTTAATAACCTAGACCTCGCTAAGCACTTTATATGAGTGCCATCTTCTTCTGTCTTCTCTGCCTTACTGGCTCAGCAAAGCTAGGGCTCCTCAAGGTTCATACCAGTTGTTCTTTGCTGAGTAATATTCCGTTTCCCACATCTCTGCATTGTTTTTTGGGTTTTTGTTTTGTTTTGTTTTGTTTTGTGTGTGTTTTTGTTTTTGTTTTTTTTTCCACATACTGTTGAAAAAATTTGGGGTCATTTCCACCTTGGACTACTGAGACTTACTTTGTTTACAATACAGTTTTAAATGTGTGTTTTATTTTTTAAAAAATCCCATTTTCAGGTATTTTCATAAACAACTAGAACTCCCAAGTCATTTGCAAATGCTGCTTGACCTGTCAGGGAGCTCGTACAGTTTCTGCACTAAGAAGGGGCAGCTAATATTCTTACCACCAAAGTACAAGTTCCTAACACCATCACCAACAACGTGGGACCCCTATGGTTCATCTCAAGATGTACCTTCTCTTTAATTACGTGTGTGTGTGTGTGTGTGTGTGTGTGTGTGTGTGTGTGTGTAGGGGTGTCATGTTTGAGGGATGCCCTGAGAGACCAGCCCCCTGAAGTTGGAGTTACAGATGATAGTGAGCCTCCTCATATGGGTGCTAGGAACCAAACTCACAAGAGCAGTGAGTGTTCTTCACGACTGACCTATTTCCCCATCTCTATTTGCTGGGGTTTGAGAGAGGATCCACAGTGTGTGGGGATTTGGGATCTCTTGTGCTCTTAAGTTTGTCAGGATAGGAGAGTAGAACACAGTTTCTTAGCCAGTCCATCGTGATGCATAAATCAGAAGTGTTTATCCACTCAGTGTGTGACTGTCTGCTGGGACGTTTGCTGAATGCCATTTTACACATAATGTACTTAATAAATAAGTTAATGTTGCCAGTGTCAGAGAAAGTCCATGCTTAAATTGAAGTTGCACTGATAATTTTCTGAGGAAACATGACAAATAATCATGCAGAAAGCACATTCATTCACATTGAAACCTGCTGGCATGTTTTGAAAGATTTTCTCCAGTACATTAGTTTCTCTTTAAACTCCACATTTAAGTTACATTAAGAACCAGAAATTAAGCCATAAAGATAACACTTATGGAGGCTTGAAATTGCTTTTGGTTTTTGTTTCTGCTCGCAATGCCATTCCATGTCCTTTCACTTAAGGAAAGGAGGGAGAGAACAGTGAAATATTCTCCTTACACAGCACATCTTAACTTGATGCATCTTTTCAGGTTTAATTTACACTGGATAGGAATGTATTTATTCATAAACAATGCATCACAAATAATAACAGGTGAAAATATTATCATTTAAAAGTCTTCTAAATATATAGCAAATCCACAAAATATTAATATATACAAGCTATGTGTATATGTATGAGTGAGTCCATATGTGTATGGGTGTGCATGTGCACAGGTGTGTTTATGCATGTGCATATATGTGTTTGCACATGATCATGCAGGTGTCTGTGTGTCTGTCTGTCTCTCTGTCTGTGTGTGAATGTGCATGTGTATGTGTGCATTGATGTTTGTTTAACAACTCAAAATTTTTCATTCTTATGCACATATTAAGCCTGGAAAACAGTATCATAAATATTTCATTTGTTAGTTTTGAAAATTTAAGCATACATGCTTGTTCTTATTCAATTTTTAAATGAATATTACTTATCTGGAGTGATGATTTTGGTTAAACACCAAGGAGCATACAAAATGGCAACTTTACCCTCGTGCCTGCTCCCTTAGCGAGTCCAGATAACCTCCCTGCTCCCATTAGAATACATATGAAAATATGAAAAATTCACTTATACTCGCTTTTAGCAGACTTCTATTATTCTTTGAAATATTGGTGTTTGGGGATAAGCATCACTCGGGGAAAAGGATGGATCTGTGAAAGCAGGCTTGGGAGACAGCTACACAGTGCAGAGCACTCGAGTTGTACTCTCAGCTTCAGAGTTGAGCAGCCCACACTACCAGTAACTCTATTCATCTTGGGGGGGGTCTGATGTCCCCTTCTGGGTTCTGTGGAGTCTATATTCACATGCGCTTACCCCTCCCCCCACATATACACACATAGTTTAAAGTAAAATAGATGCATAACAATACTTAAATAGTCACTTAACAAATCTCTCAGGTGCTTACCACAATCTTGGGCAGTTCGCAAATGACCTTTGAGAGCCACCATACTTGAACTTTACATACGGCATTTAAGGAATCCCGTACTCACAAAAAAGATGTTTCCTTTGCAGTAGGATATTCAACTTGGAGCCACGTAGAGAGTAAAGGAAATGAAGGCAAGACATGGGAAGGGTGGCTGCCCAGGGGTGATGTGGCTCTGCCTTTGTTATCTCTCTACACCCCCACCCTATTTGCCCCCAATGCATACTGAAGCCCACGGATTCATGAATGCATGAAGGAGGAAGACAGTTGCCTCAGAGCATCCATTATCTTATGACGCTTGGTCTTGGGAAATGACCCAATTCAGGGTTCCCTCTGTCTCATTCACCTCCATCCAGATTGTCTAGATCCATACCAAGGAGACTAAGAATGCACAAGAGATCTACGCCCATTGAAAGGCAATGGCATCATTTTCTGCTTACATCTGATGTTTTCAGGGAGCGGTGGAGATGGAGACAGAGGCATGGGCCCTGCCTGCAGGGCGTTTACCAGGCGCTCAATAGGTTTGGAACAACAAATCCTGATAGTTACTTTTGCCAGTGCCTAGTGTTTCAAATCCAGATACTCCAGATGGCAACTAGACACCAGGCTGGTAGCCAATGGGAGAAGCTGTGTTGTGAGCAATTTGGGGGAAAATACGCTATTAGGGAGAAGTGACAAGGGCTTGCTATCTCTCAGATGAACGTGATAATCCAACTTAGAGTATAAATTGGTTGTTACTTCATCAGACTACTCTATGATGAGCACTGAAACATTTGTGTAACATGTCTAAATAAAGTTAATATCCCCATTAAAAGATTGCACATATGTATCGTATATAACCATGGAAAAGGAGGGAATAGATTGTCCAAAAGGTTGGAGCTCTCATTTTACCCAAAAGATCAAGGTGGTGAGTAGAGGTGAACATCTCTGTCTACATAGCTTCACCAAGTTCTGATCTAGGACTAGACCACAAGAGCTCAGCAGGAAAATACAATGCCTATAGGTGACCTGTCAACCGAATACTCACCCGCCTTCCACATACACACTCCAATAAGCAGGACAAAATGGCAACCGCATTTGACTGACTGGGTGGAGGCGGTTCCCCTCTTCATGCTGCTGTGTGAGAGGCCTTGCACTCTCTACACTTTGAGAAGTGTCTGAGGCTGGACATGTAGCCCAGTGGTAGAGCGCCTGCCTAGGACATATATAGCCCTAGGTTCAGTGACTAGGACCTTAGGAAGAGAAGAAAGGGGAGGGAGAAGAGAAGAAAAAAGACAAGGAGGAGTTGGCAGGAAAGGACGGAGAGGAAAGGAGAGGGGTAAAGAGAGATGAAGGGGAGGGGAAGGAGAGAGTGTGCCATTTAGGAAGTTCCCAGAGAGATGGACTAGTCAGTGTTTTGTCTGCCTCAGTGCAGGATTATGAGATAGCCCTTCTGTCTGATTCATGCTACACACACACACACACACACACACACACACACACACACACACACACCCCAGAAAAGAAAGTGTAATACATTTGGCGGTCTCACAATGATTTATTATTATATGCAAATATATGATAAAAATTGCATATTACACTTTTTAAATGGAGACTTGAGTAAATTCTATTTTGTGCCCAACTAGGCTGTGACACTCTTTTCCTCTCGTTAATTCTCTTCTTAGTGGTGTCAGGGTCACATTCTGACAATCACAACGGTCACTCCTGGCTTCTAATGACCTGACCCTGCTGACCTCTGACAACAGACACTCCTGGGTCTAGTTCATCTTCACATAGGTTGCTCCTGTTCCGGTGCCTGCGTGTTTTAGTATGAACTCTCTTGCCTGCATTTCAAGGGCATCCACAGGAACACTGAGCCTGTGAACCCAGCCCCCCCCCATGCTGTTTGCTCCCCGGGGTGTTCCCTTGGCTTATGTGATTGACTGCTGTCAATCTCTGCACTGCCCACCCTCAGGTTTCCCTTCAGAAGAGAGGATGTGCTCCTACCTTCCCGTGGATATTTAAACTGCACACTTAGACAGTGTAGATCCGACCCAGGCTTGCATCCTTCCTCACAGGCAAATGAGAGATCTGATGGTCATTGTAGTCCTGTGGAGACCTCTACTTCTTTCCTTTCTAAACATCAGAAACAAACTGAAGGAGAGTAAACTTACTTCAGAGGCTGCAGCTGAAGGTTTGCTCTCACCTTGCTGGCTTAGCGGGACTACAGAGCTCTAACCCTGCAGACCAGGCTGAGGCTTTACCTTGACAATAATGTGGGGAGCTCCGACTCCATGGAACATTTAAGAAGTTTAGGGTTAAATACTGACTTCACCTACCTCTCCTCTCCGCCTTCAAATTCCAACGAGAGGTGAATTTTAAGGAAACACTAACACAAAATTGGTTATAATCAGGGTGCTGAGTATTTCCTGCCTTTCTGGCATCTGGAGGTTCCTACGTTTGCTTGTCTGTATGTGTGTGCCCCTCCCTCCAGCTCTCAAGTATCCTGCAGATCCTACTCGCTTGTGTAACATTTTCAACTCCTTCAAGGGCCATTATCTCCTCACCCAGAGCTGTGGCTGTGGAGATTTGAATCTTTATCCTAGCTATAAGCCATCTGACTTTGGGCAACTTTTAAAATTTGAATTCGAAAGTATGTCTTTGGCTAATAGAGCCCCAATAAACCCCAGTTCCCTTTGAAAAAATGGTGAGAATGAATGCTTGTGTGGAGTGAGGGACGGATGTGTGCTTTTTTTCTTTCTTTTTCTTTTTCTTTTTTACAATGTCGAGTATGTGACATCTCTAACCTTCAAACACAGAACAATGTTGAGGGTTTTGCCATTTCAACTTTAAATATAAATCCTGTAATTTTCTTTGAAAGTTGCAAATATGCCCATAATGATCAGTAATCATTGAATCACCTCTTAGGCATAATTGATAGAGTCATTTAAATGTCTAAACATCAACCATGATAGACAGACAGATAGACAGATAGCTTTAAAATATAATACTAAATCTCTCATGGCTCAAAGCTAAATTTTAAGTCATTGGAGTACTTTTTAAACAATTTGGTATTTGTATATAGATGTCTAGATGCCCTGAGTTACCTCTTTTAATTGGTGAAATGTCATTTTTATTATATACTAAAGCCAGGAACTTGAATCATTACCTCATGTCTCTAGTAATAACAACCAGTGCGATTCTTCTCAGAAACACATAAGAAATGCTATGGAAAATTACAGACTATAATGCAGTTGTGGGGCTAGACTGACAATTTTTGTATTTTTCAAATTCTCATGGGTCCATGTACTCTATTGGATATGTGTGTAATTTTTCCAAATTGTATCCTGAGGACACAGTTACGTTATAAATAACTTCATCAATAGCTCAAAATGATGGCAAGGAAAAAAATCCACTTTTCAAATCTCAGGAAATAATGTGCAAGTTTCCATCATGACCAGAAGATATTTGTTAATTCTGATTTAAAAACAAAAACGAAAAACCATAAACTCTGAAGTCTTCAGCCATAGAGCAAATTATTCTTTTACTCTTTATGTATAAGCTAAGATGTAGGAATGAAATTAGACATGTTATTATGACCCCAACACATATAAATGTGAAGATGGTGGTCGGTACTGATGATGGAAATGGCCTTCAGTAGGGAGCTCCCTACTCTCTCAGAGCATCCTCTGTCACTTCACGTGTAAATAAACTGTAATCCTCGCCACCAACCTAACCTTCCTGTTTACATTTGGATCATATGATCAGGAACTACAAGGAATGAATGTGTAGCTTCACGTGACCACAGCATGTGGCTTTCAGCATGCCACTTACAGTAGGATCCCACTTAGCAGAAAAGATTGTGTTTCTGGAACAATTTTCTGCTTTGAAATTGTTCTTCCCAGAAGACTATCCTATAGTCCTTCTCTCTGAGGACTTCAACTCCCTACCATCACTGTAGAAGCAAGGGATAGCACAGAAAAGACTCTGCAACTCAGACAAGTGTGAAATAGGAAATCAAAGGACATGCATAAATACACAGACATACAAACACACACACACAAACACACAGGCAAACACACACAAGCAAACACAAACACAAAACACATAAAACATACACACAAACAGAAACACACAAACATATAACATACACAAACACACAGACAAATACACAAACACAAACACACAATCACATAAAAACACATACAGCACATACAAACACACCAACACACAACACACACAAACACACACAAATACACAAGACACACAAACACATACAAACACACAACACACAAACACGCACACAAACACACAGCACACATAAACATACACGAACACACGATACACAAACACATGGGTAAACACACACACACAAACACAATCACACAAATACATAAACACACACAAACACACAACACACACAAACACTCAAACACAGAACACACAAATACACAACACACAAACACACAGGTAAACACACACACAAATACACAAACACACACAAACACATAAAAAACACACCAAAAACCACACAACATACACAAACACACACGCAAACACACACACACACACACACACACACACACACACACACACACGTTGTAAAGGTTAATTGCTTTCTAATGCAAACTGTCAAATGTCTCAAAGAATACCCCATGAAGAGGAAGGAGTGTTAACCTCTGTGATTGATGCCCATGTTGGAATGTGAAGTGGTGCTCTTGAGTTGGATACTGTGTCCTAAGATAGCATAAAAGGGAAATGTTCTTTAAATTGGCCAATTGTTTCTTGGAGAAACGTTTCTTTGTTATTTAATAAGAGTCAGTGTGTGTTTTAGAGAGGTTTGTGTGTGTGTGTGTGTGTGAGATGTGTCTGCTTATATCATGAAGTGGATTGGCTGTCTTGCAAGCACACAGCTAACAATCAGTGTAGGTAGAATGACCACCTGGTCTCCCAGAGGACCTTTCCTTCCTTCCTTCCTTCCTTCCTTCCTTCCTTCCTTCCTTCCTTCCTTCCTTCCTTCCTTCCTTGTCCAACAGGTTTCCCAATTAGCATACAGTTAATTCTTAGACTAGATAAATGGATGAATGAATGAATGAATGAATGAATGAATAAAAAATGTTTCAGTAAGTTCAGTATGTCAAAATGGAACCAGTGCAGATGAGAAATTTACTATGTATGTGGAGCTTAAATTCTTTACTGGTGTTTTACACGGTAAGGAATTTAATGGAGAACAGGTTAGAGCCTTGGCCAGAAGGTACCGCATGCTTGCTTCCAGGCCGTCCGTGTCGGTAAGGAATTAGTGTGACGACCACTTGTGTTGGGTGCCCCTGCAGCACCATCTCCAAGGTCCTCTTATGTGTTGCCTGCTGCTGCTCTCCTGAGAAGCAAACTTGTAGACCACAGCGACAGCTTCTCTCATTAACTGTCTCAGGTGTAACCTGTAACGGGGGAATGTGTAGGAAGCATGGCGCATCCCACTGAGATGCTCCTGAAGGGCGAGTTTGTGTTGTGACTGACAGCCTCTCTCTGTCTTTTCTTCTGTAGCAGTTCTATGCTGCCCAGCTAGCCGCAATGCAGGTTTCTCCAGGAGGGAAGCTCCTAGGCCTACCCCAAGGCAACCTTGGTGCTGCCGTGTCTCCTACCAGCATTCACACAGACAAGAGCACAAACAGTCCACCACCCAAAAGCAAGGTACCCTCTTCAATAAGCTGATCTGTCTTTGCACTTGAGCTTCGATGGTTCACAGTATTTATTGAAGGTCTCTTAGATTCCAGCCACCGGGCTGGCTAAACTTAGGGGGTATGTGGAGGTAAGACTTTTAGAAGGCGCCATAGCTGTATGTGTAAATTTACCTTTCTAATAATTGATTTATTCATTCAACAAACGTATTGGACAATTGTAATGAAAATCAGAAACAGGCATTTTTGAACCAGTGAGTTTATAGCCTTAAAAATAGATGTCTGTGAAACAATCAAATAGCCATCCTTTATAATCCAAAGGATGATCAATAATAGATGTCATGAAGCCATGTACAGATAAAGTACATTACATGTTATTAGGAAGGAGAGATTGGCTCCAGCAAGAAATGCAAACGTTTGCCAAGGGATAAACAACTGAAATAGAAACCTAAGCTGGAGTAGAATGGGGACATATGGAGTGTTTCTTTAAAACTATCGATAACTGTTGCAGTGCGGCGTGGCAGTGGCAGCGCTGTAATTTTAGATATGTCACACATCCACTGAGATTATCGTGTAAAGACAGCAAGATAATAATAGTATTGGGAGACTATTTAAACACAGTGCTGGCTTCAGAGCTGGGGGCTGATTTCCTGGGAACATGGGGAAAGCTGGGGGAATTAAAGATGATCCCCCCCCTCCGTTAGGGGAGAGCAGAGAGTCTTGGGTATAAGCCTTCGTGTGCGCGGACTTCAGTTGTGTGCCATTACGTGAACACAGTAAGCTTCCTGCAAGGCGAGCGAGGCTGGCCAGAGAGGATGCTTTCTGGGGTTATTCAAAAAGTAAATGGAAATATTTAACTGGATTAGAAGTTAATCAGAAAAATGACACCAAACATCTTTTATCATCATCATTATCATCATCATCATGTAGAAATTTGCTTTCATCTTCCATTCCCTGGATGAGGTGTGGAATTGTCTTAGGAGAGTTGGGGAGGAATGATCCTGACGTATGTGAAGAAGCACATGAGTAAGACAGAAAACATTGAACGGGGGTGGGGCTCAGAACATCAGTTCAGTTATTGTAAAACTCCAGCTCGAGGGTTATGGAAAAGGACCATTGTATCAGTTGGAAGGACTCCCAGTTCCTTCCTTCTTAGGGTTCCCAGTGGCCTTTCTATATTGTTAAGAGGAGAATACATTTTGCATAAGTGTAGCCTGACAGAGGATCTGGGACTGTGATGAGAAAAGGCACAGTGGGGAATGGCAGGGCAGGAACATGTGCCACCTTCAAATTGCTTCTGCTCTTTGGTGGACCTCAGGAGCCCCCTGCGTCTTGTCTAAGGCCAGACCTGCTTCTGTTTATTATGTCTGGCACATGTAAAGCCAGAGATCAAAAGCAATTGTAACAAGTTACCTAATCAAGTTTAATTCTAAAGTGGTCTTGTGATGGCTCCTGGTGCTAACAGTTTTAAAGTGTTATATTTACAGATACATTTTAAGCAAAATAAAGGCAAGTAGCACAGAGCCCTTCTTTTACACAGATGCCTCTGCAAGGGGTGAGTCTGTTTCTCTCCTTGATGCGTTAATGTCCCTTCACATCATGAGCCTTACCAGTGCTTTGCAATACGGTCACCCCTTTCAGGATTGTAGAATGTTAAGTTGTTTTACATGGTTAGTGGGTTTTTCCCCCTTACTTCTAAGTGAAATTTTTAACATTAATATATTCTCAACCATTTTACTTACACAAATAATGAAAAAAGGTTTAATTCCAGACAGCCACTTCCGTCTTTGCCTTTGCTTAGTCTCTGGTCATTCATCCATCTGTCCATCCATTAGCAGGCTGGCTGGGTGACTGCTACAATGGTCCTTTCCTAGGTAACAATAGCAAATGCCAAAGCCAGTGAAGGTCCCTTTTGTTACGATTGGGAAAAGGCTTAGTGGACCAAGTGGTTTTATGTACTCATAAAACCCTATGAATTCAGCATACAAAAAAAGAACAATTGTTTTAGCAGTGTTAAAATTCTTCTACATCTTATAGTTTGCATGCCTCTCTTTATTTCAGAAAAGGGAAAATGTAGATTGTGTTTCAATTATTGTGATTTACATAATGTAAACATATATTCTATGATTTATCTTCAAAGTGTAGTTACTTTGTAGAAGTCAGCCTTTGTGAACTCTCTATCACACAAAGCTGAAGAAACCAATGGGTGCCCTTCTTCCCGCCCACAGTTATAGCAACATGTATCAAGATTTAACCAATAATATCATTCTTCTCTTTCAATATCAACGCAATCTAATGGAAATGTGTCCCTAGTGTCCTCTGGCATGCTCTCTGCACTTCTTTCGTTGTTAGAGAGAATTCCAAAATATCCCTGTGCTGATCTAGTCCATCAGAAAAATACAGTGAGTTTAAAAAAAAAAAAAAGAGCCAAGGCACTAAGTTGCATCATTGCATCATTTGAATGTAGCTCCCCAAATTACAAGTAGTAACAAATAAATAGAACCCACTTGCTCTCTTGTAGCTTAGAAATGATGTCTGCACATAGCCTGGTGGCTGTTGTGACTCCACAGAGCTAATTTATTCATGGATATTCATTGATTAACATATTTATGTTTTTACACAATCAGCATTAGTACCTTGGAGAATGTTCTCTCTCTCTCTCTGTGTGTGTGTGTAGGTGTTGTTGTGGCAACTTTTTATGCTTGTCTTACCATCACACAATAACGAAAGGCCTTTGTGTACATACCTACTTGGCATAAATTGAAGCTTATGGTACAAGGATGCTTCTTACGGGGTGGCAGGTAGACAGTGCACTTACTGACAGCTGTCAAAAGTGAAGTGTGTGTTCTGAGCTGTATCACCTATCCTCCTCCTGGGTGCACCATTGCCTCTGACTCCCAACTCTAGAGGACATAGCAAAACTTATTTGCAATTTGCAAAAAGAAAAAAAAAACATGGAAGGGGGGATCAAAGGGAGGGGCTCCAAAAGACTGTAAAATTGTGCAGCATGGGTCCTCTGATGCATGCTGTTTTCAATCTGCTGTGTGCCAGTTGGAGGCTCAGGGAGTGTGTGCGCGAGAGAGAAAGGATAATACTGAGAAATGACAGAGTGGCTGTGACCTCCAAGCTCAGCCTGGAAATCCAAGACATTGATTTCACTTAGCATTCCTGCTGAGAGATCTGGCGGAGTTCAGTTGTAATAAAAGAACAAGATTCTGTTCTAATGGTAATGGCGTATGACAGACGTATCACTTTGTCTGTCCTCAGCACCAGAGAGAGCAGGATTGGAGAAAAGGTCACCTGACCTGCCTGGGGTGTTGTACAAGTGCTATAGTGAGCTTTGAACTGCCGCCTAGAAATGTAATTATTTATAATATTAAATGATAAAGCAAGCTTTAGAGGACTCACAGTGCAAGTCTGAAAACTGCATGTGGGGGACTGCATTTTGTAACAGAGAAAATTCTAGACAATGGCTGGTCAAGTCAAAGTCTGCATTTGAGAGCACAGGCTTTTCTGCCCTTCATGTCACTGCTATGGGGTATTCTCATCCAAGCCTGAAGCTGTGTCACTGTCCAGTGTTCAAATGCCTTGGCTTAATTAGTAACATGCTGTGTGTGTGTGTTATTTGTAGATATATTGTATTTATGTAGACATGTATGTGGATATATTTTCAGTGTGTAATCTGCCAAAGGCAGTATAGTGGAGAGTTAAGACCATGGGTAATCATGTCCACAGCACATCAGGTCTTTTTAAAGACACCGACGTTTACCTTGCAAGCAGGTTTTGAAGTCTCCCCTGCAGATCCTATTCCGCAGCTGTCTTAAATTGAACCAATGAAGGCAAATAAACTTAGCTCCTTGTGAACAATCTCTCAGCTTAAATGCAACGCTGTAGCCCATTTTAACAGGTAGATGTTGGCAAACATCATGGGATAGAATTATGAAATGTCCAACTTTTGTACAAGGGATTCTGCCTTCTCGTAGGAAGGAATGTTTAGCATACTGTTGCATGATAGCGGATTTTGAATCTTGCTTCAAATATGCTTGCCTGCCTTAACGAATGTTTAAATTTGTTTACCGTCTAGATTGTGCCACAGAGCAGACTGATGGAGGATGTGTTCAGCATCCCGCTTGTCAGTACCACACGTTGTTTATTTAAACCACTTGCTGTGAGTTCTCTACGCTTTTGAGAGCCCAGCCAGCTTCTCCACCACAGAGCCCTTCTCCGCATTAGTTGGGACAGTCTACGCTTCATATTTTAAGTGATTTTTTTTTTCATTACAAAAGCAGTCACTTCTTTGGGGAAATTTTAGGGTCAAATGGTACATGCTATTACTGAATGTTTCTCAGTGTTTGATGGAGACATAAGTACCTCCTGCAACCACCAGCACAGTTAGTTAAGCTGATGACAGCAGAGAATCCCTGGGTGCTTTTCTTTTAACCCTGCCATGACCCTTGTCACTGTGACCCTTGTCACCATGACCCCACCTACCACTGCTGTCAAGCCCATGCCAATGGCAAGAACACACAGATTGTCCGAATCCATTTTGTTGTTGCTGCTGCTCTCTTCAAATCCTTCTGGCAGAGACGTCCCCTTGGGCTCAGGAATAGCACCTGGGAGTTAGGACAAGGGAAAGAAATGCTTGTCTGACAGAGCCAGAGCCGGCCCTGGCCAACTGAGCAGATATGATCAGTTCCTTTCTGCTGTACATCCTTATAAAGACTGCTTCAGTTCCTAAGGCGAGAGTTAGAGCTTTGCAGGTACCTGATCCACTCTCACAGAAATGAAGTGGGTTGTATCTGAGCTGCCAGTGACTTGTAATAGATGCCATTTCTTTTTTAATGGTACCAATCACATATTTTGAGGCCATCAAGCAAACACTCCCTCATATCTGATCTGTGGGGATGGGTTTATAGTTTAACACTCTTAAGTCACAGCTACACATATTCCCAAGATGACTTAATGCTCTACAGGGAGGGTAATGTCTTGATTGAAGACTGGTTACCATACATTTGGAAAATGACTGCAGTTTTAGTGACTCGAGACAGGTTATTATAATGCCAAGTGGGAGGAAAAGGAAAGTAGGAATTCGAACTGATGGTTCCCAGTCCAGTCCTAACCAAGTCTAACTAGCAGTTCTGCTACTGTTGAAATTGTTGGATGCTGTTGTTTTACTTAGTCTCTTTTGTGTATGTGTGCTAAGTTTTTGTTTGTTTGCTTGCTTGCTTTTAAAGCTTTTTGTATTTTTATGGTTTTTGAAATGGGGTGTCAAGTAGCCCAGGCTGGATTCTAACTTGCTTTGTAGCCCCAGACTACCCTTGAGTTCTTGATTATCATGCAAGCACCTCCCAATGGCTGGGATGGCAAGCATGCTCTTTGGAGCCCAGCCTATTTTATTTCTTTTTATTAAAGTTTATTATTTTTACTAACATGTCAGAAGCATCCTTTAAATATATAGCAAGAAACCTCAGGAGATCTCATGGGTATAAGATGGACCAGGAGGAGCTAAGGCTAGCACAGTAGTATTTCTGTAATAAAATGTACACAGCACAACTTAGTGTGATTATAACTACGTTTATGAACTTTTATACCTCACACAGCCATGGAAATGTCTGAATGGTAACAGTGCTGGAAGTGCCACTCTGAGATGCGGAGGCCCTCAGACCACTTGGAGATTATGGCTCTTATCGTACTCTCTTGGATAACACAGTCAGTCAATATCTCAGAGCATCAAAACTCACTATACAGGGGCCAGCACTGGCCTGAGGCTGCTGTAGCAAGGAGACTTGGACTTGCTGAAATAGTCTTAAGTGATAAGGGGCCATGAATAATCACTGTACATTAATGCCATGGAGCCATCTTCAAATTGGTGGGCCTGGTATTACTACATATTCAATCTCTCCTTCGACTTCAGAGCAGAATAATATTTTAGCCTCAGCTGATTAAGACATCATTGAAATTGGCCAAGTGTTTTATTCACTCTCTGGAAAGTCAATTAAACACCAGAGTCTCCCTGGGACTTTGGTCCAGAGAGATACATCGTTTTCTGCAGAATAAGCTACCAAACACACTATCTTCACTCTATATTTCGACATATGTGAACCTTTGAAATATGCTGTTGATGTATCAGGCTTGCAAGGTGCATTCATTTAAGAGTCACCCCATAGAGCTCTCTGTCACTGTGGCCCTTCACATTTAGCACTTCCTGGGTTGAGACAGATTTACAGTGGATGTAGCAATCACCCTGTGATTTTAAGTAGTTTTCTTGTTGTACTCTCTTGTTACTCAACTGGAACATGTTAATTGAAGTGTTCATATTTAAGCCCTGGGATGTGCTCTGCACCTTCCTTCTCTGCTCTGCTCAGTCCTAGGGAACCTTCCTGTAGCTCAGTGCTTAACCATAGGCGCTCTCAGCTCCAGGGCCATAAATGTCCAAACGGGTCACCCGGCAATATATTCTCAGAACCTGGAAAAGTGATAGTAGCCATGGGTGTGGTGGAAATATGACACAAATTATAAAGGAAAGACAGAAAAATTACAACCTCCGCATTAAATATAAAGGGGAAACAGCCAGGGAGGATTGAGGAATGCCCTTTGCATCCCTCTGGCCTGGGCACTGTTGGTATTCTGATGTTATTTAGAATGGTTTGTGCCTCAAACACAGCATGGTGATGCACATCAAGTCTCTTTAATAACACAAACCACAGGAAGGAAAGGCTGTTGGGGATTGGTCTGCCTAGAAAGATCCAGTGGACAATGTTTCATCAATGACACTTGTCTTGTCGCTCCTGGGATCAACCCAGAGGAGAGTTTTTGACAGAAGTGCAGCTTATTCGAGGCAGCTGAATGTAAGGAATGTGGGGGAGTAAAACCTAAGTCCTTTAGAGAAAGAAAATGGAGGCTGTAGAAGAGCAGGCTCCCAGAACAGCCTGGCTGAGCTGACCTGTCTTTCTCCCTTTCCCTGGCCGAGACAGAGTGCACAGCCCAGTCACCTCTGTCCCTTCCTCTGGGGGAATTCACATGTAGTTTACATTTCTGAAAACATACATTGAGACAGCTGAAATAGTCTTCCACCCTCCATAATCAGGCTCTCATTAGAGACTTGCTACATGGCCCCTCTCATCCTCTTCAGACAATGCAGACAGACTCTGTTGAAATAAAGAAAGACATGAAACTTTAGAGTTGATCTCTTTATCAGTTTGCGCACATGCTGCTGAGACATGCCTCTTCACAAAGTAGGCAAAGGTCAGTGGGCCTTCTCCCAGACAAGCACCTAAGCAGACATTTAGTACTACACTGGCAGCCAACTACTGGTGCACAAATTACTGGAAAATAGTGTGCATGTATATGCATTTGTGGAATTTCTATCCGAAATTTCCCCTTGAAAGAACAAAAATTACTATTAATGCTTTCACATGTCACATGACAGCAAAAATAAATTCATTTGGCCATTAAATAGGGGTAGACATGGGCATGAAACAAAAGCAATAGAACTCTTGCAGAGAAAGGGACATATGTGTAAAGCTCATCTTCAGAGACCTGGTTAGCAAAGGTGGAGATTCACTTAGACTACGTTCAAAGAAAGCAGAGAGGGCTACTTAGTGCAATACACTGGGCATGAGGCCTCTTACCTCTGACTGGAGTCCTGGAGTGACAGCAAATCAGTACCCCATATCTAATTCAGAATAACTCCATCACCGTAAGGTTCTGTCTTCGCTGGACTTTAGCCAGCTCTCTGGGACTTTTCTGCTGAATGAGAGACAGCGTGGTCATTTGCAAGTGACATGGAAATCCAATCCGAACTGGGTCAAGCAAGACGAAAAAGTACTCACTCACGTTAAGCAAGCAAACCGTCTGGCTAGTCTGCTCTCTCTGTCAGGAGCCTTGGTTGTACCACGGTGAGGCAGTTTGTGCTCCTCACCTCTGTTCTTTTGTTTGTCTCCAAAGGGCTCCCTCTTCAGTATTCCTTGGTCAAGACATTGCTTGCATCTACCACCCATTGATCTCTCATGTATGACTGGATACCTGTGGTCTCCCACATTTGGCTCTAGGCAACAGTACCACAGCCACTCATAAAACACTTGGTTCTCTTAAGACACTGCAGTCTGGTGGGGAAAGACAGACTATAAATCATTGAGCTAGTCAGTCGCTTCTTTCTGGTCTCGAAGAAGAGAACCATGGCCACTCACAGTGCTTGGGGAGGGGAGAAGAGACCTCTGGAGAAGCTTGGCAGAGGAAGTCAGCCATCTGACTGGCACTAACAGAAGAAGGAACTTAACAGTGGAGGATTAACCATCCTGCAGAGCCTAGGGTATAGTCCTGCCTGGTCTTAAGTTGCCATGTGGACCAGGAAGGCCATGCATGAGCCACTTACTCTGGATGGGGAAAGGTTTTGAATGATCTTCTAAGCATGTCTTCTTTTTTTTTTTTTTGACAAATTTATAAATACACGGTGTATCTATGTATTCAAATCATTCCCATCCCCCTCTCTCCAATTCCTCCTTTGTTCCTCCCACTTCTTGTTCCCCCCACTCCCTCTCAAACTCGTGAACACTTCTTAAATTATTGTCATTACTCACATGTGTATGTGTGCACATGAACACACACACACACACACACACACACACACACACACACACACACACACACCCCTGCATTGTAGAATCTACCTATTCCACTTAGTGTTGCTCACATATATGTACATGTGTTTATGCTGACTGCTTAGCATCAGAGGTTTGTCCCAGGAGAAAACTGACTCACCGTCTCCCAGCAGCCAGTGATTGCCTGTAGTTCTTCACCTGGGGATGGAGTCTTGTGAGACTTACCCCATCCGCAAATGCATGTCACATGGTATTACCACTGTGCAGATTTTGTTCAGGAAGCCATACTGTTGAAGTTTCACAGATGCAGCTGCCCTGTCAAGTCTAGAAGTCATTATCTTACTGCTGATACCTCAGTCCTCTGGCTCTTAGTGTTCTTCTGCCTCTGCTTCGGCGATGTGCTCTGAGCCTCCGATGAGAGGTGGCACACTTCCTATTTGTCACGGTCCTCATCAAACAGTCATAAGTATGTTGACATTGTTTGCCTTCCTTGGGGTAGTCTCAGAAAACTTTGTGCCCAAGGCAAGATTGCTTTTTACAGCTAAGCTCCTAGGCCGGTGAATTCATATTTGAATCATCTCTGCAAAGACATCCTTAGGAACACTGTGGAATGTGAGCACTGTTGACATCCACTGCCACTGGAGGGACAAGACAGTTTGATTTGACAAATATGTATTGATTGACACATCATTGTCCATTAGAGTTGTAGGAGCTGAAGATGGGCAATGTGGCTGATCTTGGCAGCCCAGGCCCACAGTGCCAGCGTGACAAGGAGATAGAGAAACCCTCACATGAGGCTTACAGAGCAAAGGGGATTTTATTTAGCCTGGAGGAGTCCCTGATTTTATTTTTTTAAAGTGGAATCACTTTATCAAGTCTCTGTTTGTTGCTAATATTTTCAATTAAATGTAATTGATGATATTATAGCCAGCTCTATGCAACAAATTACAAGCTGCTCTTTAGTAGTACTAGTTCAATACCATGTGAACCTAGTATTGATGTCTACTCGGTCAAATGAAAAATACAACAAAGGGGACGACAGCACCACAGACTCTCTGTTACTCAGGCACCACAGTAAAACTCTGGTAGTGCTAACAACACCTGGTAGTGAAGCAGAAAGATCACAAGTTCAAGGTCACCCTCTCAACTATACAGTGAGACCCAGAGTAAACAGAGAGGGCCAGGGATGCAGCTCTCTGACTGGGTGCTTAGCTAGAACATGCAAAGCAAAGCTCTGAATTCAATGTTCAGCCCTGAAAGCACTGTAACTGCTGTAAATGAGTGTATACTAGAGCCTAGGGATACTCTTGCATGGTGATGGTCTGGAAAGAAGGCTCAGCATTTAAGAACGTACACTGCTCTCTCACAGGACCTGAATCCACATGCAAAAGCATGGTGTACTCTTTGAGACATTCATTTTATTTCAGAGAGAGATCAATATACATTATATGTGCTGCTGACAACATATATAGAAATTATGGCATTTTGACAAATGCAAAATATGTATATCAACAAATTATATCTATCAACATATCATTAGATTCGGAAGTAGCAAATAATTTGAAGGAAAGTAAATTTGTGTCTAGTTAAGTATTCCAAGTTTTTCTTGTTATTTTGGTAGTATATAATTGAAAAATTAACTTTTACACTTTTTTGTATATAGTCTAAAACATCTCATCTTTATACCCAGAAAACAGCATATATATATATATATATATATGTATATATATATATATATGACATATATCCAAAACCTTATAACCTTAGTATGATTTCAACAATACCCATGAAGTATTGTTGAAGACTTTTAGGTATCCATTTAAAAGTCAATGAAAACCATGGAGATATGGTTTAGCAGTTATGAGTTATGGATCTGATTTTTATTTTAAGAACCTAAGGATTCAAGATCCTCTTCTTGGCTTCTGTAGCACATGCACACACATGTTCATACACACATGTGTATTGGCACAAGCACACACATGTTCATATACACACGTGTATCAGCAGCACATGGTACACAGACTTAACATGCAGGCACTCACAAAACACATAAAATACAAGTAAATGGATCTTACCAAACACATAGTTTAAGACATCCATAAAGTTCATATAAAACATCTATGAGAAAAAGTTATTTTGTGGTCAGAAATTAGTGATGTGATTTATTTAATCACATACTTTCAGATGTTCTTGGTATTTTTTTTTTATCTTGCTGATATTTTACTCATGAAGCTATAGCAATGTCTGCTTTATTATGTTATATTCCATAGTGTGGATTCTTTTCAAATATACCTGTTTTCATATCTACTCCTGAACCTAAAATGTGGAGGTGACACTAAGTGTACAAAGTTCACCTAAGGAGACATAGAGCCCTTTTAACTTTTGGAGACAGAGTATCACAGTACAGCCCTGCCTGACTTAGAACTCTCTATGTAGACCTGGCTGGCCTCTAACTCACAAAGACCCTCCGGACCCCTACCCCAAGGGTTGTTCCAGGCATCACCATAGAAACAGAGACTGTTTTAATCCAGAGCCTGAAAACTGGCAACCATAAAGTTTTGAATCACTATATGCCAAATATATCTCAGCAAACATATGACTGGATTAGTATCAAATGTAGAGGAAAAAAAGATGTGCCCATCAGATCCATTCTGAATGGGTGTATCACACTAACTGTGAGTTTAGAGTCAGAGGAGTTTGAAAGGTCAGAGTTCACCTCTGAGAGCTCTACAGCCTGAGATATGGGCATATATACCATGTGACATAGGTAACTCCCAGGTACCCGAGGTTGACAGGGAAGAATATGCCCTCTTTGTATGTAATTTTATTGGACCTCCTTGGTTATATCACTGCCCTTGAGAGCCACAGGACGTGAAAACACAATATCCACCAGCCTCAGAAGTGACTCTTTCAACTATGCACAGGCAGTTGAAGATGTATCTGCAATTCTGTTTCCCTGGGGACAAAGATGAGATGCTTTTGTCTACGTACAGACAACAGTGTAAAAGTAAAAATGTCAAATTATAGAAGACCAAAGTAACAAGATATACTTTAAGCACTTAACTAGATACAAATTTACTTTCCTTCAAATTATTTGCTACTTCCAAACATATCTAATACTATAGTGTTCTCATAAAAAAATCACAGATTTCATTTGGCTTCAATTCTGGTGCAATAGATTGTGAGATGTATGTCCAGTACTCGGGTACCACTGGAGACTGGCATCTGAACGGCCTCTTCAAGAGCTGAGAGACCTTACTTTCTTCTTGTCTATTTTATAATATGAGCTTTTCTGTTGTGCAGTTTTGATGGCTTTTGCGGGTCTTTCATAAATAAGGGGGAAAAGAATTTGCGAGCAGAAATAGAATAGATGAAGTGTTGCAAGGGAAAAAAATCTTTCTCTTGTGGTATTTTATTTCCAGTAGCACTTAAAATAACAGGAGAGGAGAGGCTGCCGTGAAGTGTGTTTTAAAAGCGTTGTGACGGCAGCAGGAATGCCCGCAAATAGGTACAGATTTGTGTTTTCTATACTTCACTATGCAAGTCTTTGGAGGATCAGAGTTTCATTTTAAGTCAGCAGGAGCCCCGTACTGATGTCAGCCCTATGCGTGTACAGGGCAAGACAAGAATTTTGGGTCAAATGATGGAATGTTCTGGTGCCAGTTTTCATAGAGAATGTGCGATCACCTATCTAAAAATGGAGATTCCAGGTCAGTTTTGCGAGAACGGCCTTGTGATTGTGACTCGGTACATTTTGGCTGTCCCTTTCCATCAGGACTCACAGATTTACACCAAACTAGAATTCTGACTTGTTACATCAAGCAAAATAATTTACACACTTGGAATTAGATCGATAGAGAGAGACCTAAGCCAGGACTGGAGAGAGGTCAGCGTTTAAAAAGTCACTGGCTGCTCTTCCATAGCACAAGGGTCCCATTCCCAACACCAGCAAGGTGGCTCACAACATCTCTCAACTCTGCCCAAGTTATCTGATCTGATCAGATACATATGTGAGACACGATATACCTGCAGGCAAAACACCCATGCAAATAAGGCAAAAATAAAAAATATATATATATATATATAAATAAATAAAAATAAACAAGTAAGCAGAGAGACCTGGAGTAAATGTGTGTTAACAGTCCAGTAGTAACAATGACTGACCCATTAGTTACCACCATGTGCGGTTTGAATTTTCATCATCTCAAACTTTGACAAGTTACATTTATTAATACAACCTGACTTGAGAGAATGTCGCTATGGGGAGGTTTTCTTTCTAAATCAATTGCATGGCTTTTAGGTATTCAAAATGTGAACTTTCCGGGCCTTTGCATAACCATACTGTTTTCTGCAGTCTGAGGCAGGCCATTGAGAATTTGGTTGGACAAAGGGAAATATTGAAGTATTTTATAAAAGTATGCCTTCAAAATGTTGCCGAGCCTCAATTAAACAACACAGGTCTACTTAAGGCACACAGTTAATAGCACCGAACTCGTTTACAACCCGAGAGGGCCGAGCAGGAGAGGAAAGAAACATTGTCAATCTGCCCCAAACAGCTGATTTCGGAGCTTGCCTGGACGGAGCAATATGTTTCTTCCCTGCCTTATATAATTAAAAAAAAAAAAAAAAAACGATGTAATGAAGGGTTTCTCGTAGCTGTGGCTTCTAGCACTGCTTTCGGGAGATGAACTATGATATGCTGGAAACCAAACAGAAGGAAAGAAGGGTGATAACCAAGCCTTGTGTAATGCAATGGGAAACACACAAGAAAATGCACCATTAAAACATTGTGGCAGAGTGCTCTTCCATTACAGCATAAACTATTGAAAGTTTCTAACTGGGGTAGGGGTGGGGGGGGGGTGGGGGGATATAGGAGGCCAACACAGCAGCCTGCAGAATGTGAGCTGCCTCCTCCCCAGACTGTGAAGGGTGAAGCGTGATTGACAGTAAGATCTCTCTTGAACTCTGAGTGGATTTAAGAATAAAAACACAAAGATAGAAATGTCCAAAAGAGGTGCAGTGCTGCCTTCCCATGGCAGTCTGGTAGCCAGCCCCTTTGTCTGTCCTGAGACCTTTGCAAGCCTCTCTTCCAGTGCTCTAAGGGTGCCACCTTCTAATGCACCCTGTCTTATATCATTTTGCTCATTATCCCTCCTCTGTACATAGAGTCTGCATTCTTCCTTCCACTGTTCCATCCTGACACCTGTGCAATGCTTTCTACCCCAAACACCACTTTTATAAAAACTGGGTTAGCTTATTGAGAGTGATCTCACCGCACACAGACCGATGCTCTCAATAGCAGCTCAACTCCTGTGCAACGTTCCTGTCCTTGTGACCCTCTGTGATTCTAAGCCCCTAAAGGGTGGGGATTTTATAGTCCTACTAAGCATGATGCTTGCCTGCCCTCATTACACTGACCCTCTTTGAAAAAGTTTTTTTGTGGTCAGAGCCCAGTACCTCTGACCATTGCAGGAGCATTTCAAGATATCATAGGCAAAATGTAATTTTGCTTAAGAAAAAATATCATATTCTTGAACTCTGGAGAAAGATTCCATATCCAGAAAGATTATGGAATTCAGAGGTAGGATTTTTTTCAGTATTTATTTTTCTAGATTAGGCTTGATACTCTGGATTTAGGAATTGTGATGACTAGTCCATGGAAAGACACTGTATATTGCAGAGTACATGTGTATGCACATATGAATATGCATGTGTTGTATATGGGCCTGATTTGCACACACTTTCTGTCATGTGCAGGAAGCATCCTCACTTTGGCAATTTTTGCCCTGGGTTCTGATTGTGAAACTTGCCTTGGAGGAGGTCCTGTGGTTGGAACAGCAAACCCTTAAAACTTGGTGGAGGAAATGAGTGTTGTATCCCAGTGCATGGACTGCCTGTCATGCAGAAAGCCCTGTGTTTGACACCCACCACTACATAAAAATATATGGTAGTGCATGCCTGTTACCCCAGCACTCTGGTTAGGTAGAGACAGGAGGACTGGAGATCAGGGTCATATCTAGTTACATTGTTAAGTTTGAGTATAGCACGGGATACATGAGGCCAGAAAATATACAAGCAGCATTTTGGTCAGATATAGGTTAAACACCTGGCTTTCTATTTTACACATTCGCTTCATTAGCTCACTAAGAATCCATATTAAAGTGAGCGACCTCCCTCCTGCGGAGAATAGTAAGATGATTAGACTTATTACGGGGATTTACTGGTTTGGTTACGTTGTTTAATTAATAGTCCAAGGAAGAATTTTAGAAGATAAATCTTACTGGTTTGTTTTCCTGGTTTTTGTCTTTTTGAGGTTCTTTTATTCTGCCTCTTGTATGCCAAACAATCCCTTAAGTTAACAGAAAGGCAAGCCATACATCTAAAGATACATATGACTATGACATTTATGTATAGATTTATGCAGCATTATGTAATCTACCTCACTGAACATAACATGTTGCATTATGTATAACGTTTACATTGTTACTTATTTAATATAATTATATCCAGATACAACTTCATAGTATATGTGCATATAAAATACACTGTGCAACATTGCATGTTATAAATACTTTTATAGAGAAGGTTATTGTGTATATAATACGTCTTATTCTGCAGCAACCACAGCGACAGGTTCATTGTATGGGCTTACCTAGTAGATAGAAATACTATTTAAAACAGCATAAAACTCTAAGTTAGAGTCACTCAGCGTTTTCTCCTTAATTCAGCAGAAGCTTGAAGCCTGGAGGCACATTCACTGGGTGGAATCTGCTGTGGGTGCCAGCATGAGAACCAGAGTTCAGGTTCTTTCTGCATCTGTGTAACCCCAGCACCAAGAGACCCCAGGCGTTACCAGACAGAAAGCATTCTGCAATGGAGGAATTCTAGTTCCAATGAGAGGCCTGGTCTCAAAACTAAGTTAGAGAGGTGACTAATGAATACATTCAGTGTCTAACTCTGGCCCCAACAATTACCACGTGTGTGCTGAGTGTGCCCATTAGTACACACACACACACACACACACACACACACACACCTCTATAATGATGTCATTGTAGTTGATACATAAAAAAATCTTTTATGCTATTCAGGCTGGGAAATATATTATTCTTCTAATGGTATGGGCTGTGAAAAATTAAACATAAGGCATTACAGCTGAGTTCACTACACATTAATTATTTTAATTGACTATTTCTTAAATGAATATCTGATAAATCAGTCTCACCATGCCTCACGTCCCATGGCATGCTTAAGTAGAACGGACACTTGAGAATCATTACTCTCTGAGGGCAAGATCATTACAGCTAAAACCAAACTCTACCTGAGACTCATTTCTCAACTTTCTTCACGTGGATTTGGATTTTCTTTGCCCTGTAACCTGGGTTTATATTATATAGGCAGAATATATGGTCCAACAAAGCACATTCAATACCTTGAGAAAAAATACTTTGTCTCCAGAATATTCTGCATAAGTAGATGGTGACTCGTGGGATTCCTTAATAACACGAGGCTGCTCCTGTCGCTGTCATGAAGAAGGCGAATGTCTCAATCACTCTGTTGAGGTTGTCAGTTCTAAATCATGATTAACTGGTCTGTGCATACCCCTGGACCCGCCCACTGAACATCAGCCTGGAATGGATCCTAGGTCTGTCCAGTTAGTGGCTTAAAGTTCCACAACACCCTCTTGGTCTCAGGAAATGTTGCTCTTGTCCTAGAGACCCCAGAAGATCTGGGAAAGTGTAAAATGACATGTGTTTTATGTCAAAACAAAAGTAGGAAAGATCCTCCTCTTCCTCCTCCTCTGCCTCCTCCTCCCCCTCCTCCTCCTCTGCCACCTCCTCCTCCTCCTCCTCCTCCTCCCCCTCCTCCTCCTCTGCCTCCTCCTCCCCCTCCTCCTCCTCTGCCTCCTCTGCCTCCTCCTCCCCCTCCTCCTCCTCTGCCACCTCCTCCTCCTCCTCCTCCTCCTCCTCCCCCTCCTCCTCCTCTGCCTCCTCCTCCCCCTCCTCCTCCTCTGCCACCTCCTCCTCCTCCTCCTCTGCCTCCTCCTCCCCCTCCTCCTCCTCTGCCACCTCCTCCTCCTCCTCCTCCCCCTCCTCCTCCTCTGCCTCCTCCTCCCCCTCCTCCTCTGCCACCTCCTCCTCCTCCTCCTCCTCCTCCCCCTCCTCCTCCTCTGCCTCCTCCTCCCCCTCCTCCTCCTCTGCCTCCTCCTCCTGATGATGCACCTGGAGAGGTGGCCTAGTACCGGTTCCTTGCAGAGGACACAAGTTTGGTTCCCAGAACTCATATTTGTTGGCATGCAATATCTGTACCTTCAGTTTCATAGGATTTGGTAACCTTTACTGGCATTGCCGGGTACCCATACTTACCTACACACACACACACTAAATTTTTTAAAACGTAAGCCCATTAAAATAATGGCATTTAGAACATTTACAGTGCTCCTTAGAAGTATTTCTGCATAAACTTTAGGTATGTGAATGTGTTTGGAATTTTAACCACTTTGTATTATGCTTCAAGGTTAGATAAACGTATTGCAAAGGCTCGTATCCATGCTGCCCAAATTGAGAGTGTGTTCTCTTCCATATCCGATATGACTTTCTCTTCAAAATGAAGTCGAACATTGTAAGTTGTTAAGGTTTTTTGTTTTGTTTTGTTTTGTGGCTGCTCTTTCAAAAGATTGCTCTTGGGCTGGACAGCTTCCGGGATGCAGACAGCTGCAGAACTCTCAGCTCAGAGGCCATGTCTGGGAAGTGGGGCTGGTGATCACAGGCTTCAGCACCAGGCATAAATAAGAGCCTATGAGGGGCTTCGCTGCCTGTAAATATGGAAGGGGAAGGAGCCAGGGGTGTGGAGACTGGGATCCCACCGCAATGCAGGGGTTCACTTAAATATTGGGGGTGATATCTGTTGGCAGCTGGGATGCACAGTGAGTAGTAGTTACCAATCTGCAAAGAAAGCAAACAAACAGCTGCTTATCAAAATACATCAAACGTCAGTGACGACTTACCATGTCAACCTCACGGTGCATATGCCTCATGACTGACTCGTTGTCCTCCAAAACGAAACGCTATGCAACTGCACACTGAGCTCTAGTTATTTGCCTCTTGGGAACTCGCTTTTTCCATAACAAAGTTGAATAAGAAAGTTATTTTACTTTCTTTTGGAGAAGAGAAAAGTCAGTAAAAAGTGTGTCTTCGGGTTCATGTTTTTATTTATTTTCTAACCTGTTGGTTATAAAAGGAAGGGAAGAGAAAAACGCCTTAATTTAGTCACAGTGGGAAAGTAATTGCTTCTGATGAACACATCGGGGACTAAAGAGCGATCTGCAAGCAGGTCGCTGGTCCTTGCCGGCGCTCCGTGCGCTGTTGCTTTGTCGATGGCTGAGATTGAGCTCAGGGCTCCACAAACACAAAGTATGTAGAACACAGAGCTGTAATCCCAGTCCCCCTTGTGAAAGCATTTAGAATAAACAAATATCAAATCCCTAAGAACATTTTTAAGGACTTAATATTATAACCACTTATGCCTTCAGTTTATATCCCCCTTGTATTTCACAATCCTAGAAGTGTGAGGACCAACACATGAGGAAAACTCCAATTTTGACAAAAAGTGCTGAAAAGTTCATTTAAACAACTGGATTTGGATGGCAGTTTATGAACTTCACAGTTGTAAAAAAAATCATTATAAATAATTCAAAGTAATGAAGTGTGGGCACTTTTGTTTTTTTAATAAAACATTTTTCTGTAGGTTACTTATGAAGATATTTCTTTAACCATTAAAACTCCTTAGCAGTTCACGTTGTCTTAAAATGTTCTATCTTTTAATGTCTGGAGTACCAATGAATCTCTTTCTCTCCCACAATGCATTGCTGTGTTGTGAGTAATAAAGACTGAGACAGCACACTGAAAAGATAAATTCTCACAAAATAACAAAGCATGATACCAGAGCATCTGGCACAATAGCCCTTGCGGGAGGCCTCTGAACAGTGAGTCACACAGACCTCCGACCTACATTTGGGGGCAAGAGAAGAGACCAAGACTGTGCAGGCTGAGATTTCAGAGATGCAGGACTTCACTTAAAGACCCCGAAGTCTTGGAGGGATGCATTCTGTAGTTTGTACAGCTCCTGAGCTCCTGTTGTGCGACCCTTGGGGAGCAGCTTGATCAGTGTGTATTATAGACATGCAGATGTAACAACTCTTAGCTATAAACCATCTTTAAACACTTGAGTAAAATGAAGAAAACAAACACTTTATCAGGAGTTGCTCATTGTCGATCTTAACCATTCCCCTGATTAACAGTTGATATGATTTCCTCCATTTTTTTTTTGTTTGTTTGTTTGCAGCCTTTGTGGGCATTAGGAAAGTTGAAATGCTGATACAAAACCTGAGACAAGCCATCTTCTTTGGGTAGGCAAATCATCCACAAAGAGAACTTAAACTAAACTTAGTTAAACTTGAACTAGCTCTGAACATGTCTGATGCCTTCTTTTCAACAATATAAATCAAATCAGTGATGTAACAGGAAACTGTCCCAGCCTCCCTGACCTTCTCCCTGTCCCTCTGACCCTCTCTATGCTCTATGTCTCTCTGTCTCTGTCTGTCTCTCCTCTCTCCTGTCTCCCTCTCTCTCCCCCACTGCATGTGTGTGTGTGTGTGTGTGTGTGTGTGTGTGTATGTGTATGTGTATCTTTCCCCAGGGTTCTCTGCCTTAGACAATTTGATTCTCATGAAAGTCTCCCAAACTACAAGACATCGGTTAACTGTCGTAGCTGCCGCTAAGCATTAAGCAGCCTGTCACAGTGGCTCACTAGACCACTGGGGATTGTTGCCCCAAGGACCCGCACATATGCATACGTGAGCCCAGAATAGAGGCCTTTCATGAAATTGACTGGGGTCTTATCAAATTGCTGGTACATGGTTATACCTACTCCCCTCCCAGGTTGCTACCTAGTAACAGTCAGCTTGCTTATGCCTAAATACCCCCTTAAGGTCTAGCAGAAACCTCAGCCATAGAGATTATTGATAATTTCTGAAAAGAAATTGTTGAGACTTCTGAGCTCATTCCAGATCTTCGATCTTACTTTGTTTCAGGATTATAGCTCATCAACATTTTAATCTGATTTTTGGTTATGGATGGTTCTCTGAATGATAAACCTTCCCTCCCTTCTTGGGATCATGTTCAGCCCTCCAGGTTCAGTGGGTCAGCTGCAATTGGCTCCATGATATTTAGAATGTCTTCCTGTCTGTCTGATATTAACTCCTTTTCTAGCTGATATCCAGTGATGTCAGTTCATGCATTCAGGTCTAGTGACAAATGCTTGTGTCCCCAGTGCAGAGTTGGTGATAGAACTGATCACTGTTGCTCACATGTCTCATGGTTTGTAAGTCAGTGAACTCCAGTGATTGCTCATGTGTGTGGGAATCCAGTCCCTCTATGACAACTTGGACACCTCCCTATGCAACAGTGAATGACAGGGACATGAGCTTTCTAGTAACCACTAGTAACCACTAGTCATCATGGGGATGTACTGCACATTTCTTAACTTACTTTAAAGCATTTTCAAAGCCTCTGGAAATTTGCATGCAGAGGCTAAGAGGAGAAGCTGACCTGGCAACTTGCATCCCATATCGCTGCCCTCTGTTTCCTCACCTCATGGTTGAGGTTCATTACTGACTTTAGAAGTTGGTACACGTTATCCAGACATAATGACCAGCAGAAACTATAGGGACCATTACTGTTAGGCTTAGGACACTGTCAGAGACTGAGTTTAAACAGAGTTGAGTGAAACACCCTCCGTGTGTTACGGCCTCATGCAATGAGTGGCTCTGTTACTCCCTCAAGGCATCACCACAGACACCATTGCCTGTGCTTCTGTTCCATCTTCCTTCACACACAGGAATGTTTACAGACTTTCTGCAAGAGGCTTTTCTTCTGCAATGGCAGGATAAAGGAATTCTCACCTAACAGTTGTAGAAGTAAACATATTGAAATTATGAGAATACAGTACTTTACTAGAACATTTTTGGAAAGGAGTATTCAAAGTACCAAAGTTCAAATGTGAGGTTTAGGAGGAAAGGATCGAAATATTAAAAGAGAAAGTATAAACAAATGGTGCCTACCTGGTCTACAAAGTGTTACATCTAAATCAGGGGACTTTCCTTACAAGTGAAACTCAGTCTCCTTATCCCAGGTCAGCTGTCTTCCCAAGGAGCTTTAGCTTCTAACTGGGAATGATAGACTCCACCAGAGTGAGCTATGTGGCTGTGGAAACACAGGCAGGGTGGTTAACAAAGGTGGAGAGAAAGGACAATGACACATGTCCTACAGTGTACAGACAGCCACCCAAATCAAATGATTACAGCCCCAAAGAGTTCTACAGGTAAAGATGACCAAGCAATGTATCTAGCTTATCATAATAGGAAAAGGGAAGTTGTAGGGTCTTTTATTAACTAGAATATAAAGTCATACTCTGTACTATGTGTGTGTGTGTCTGTACAAGTGCAGAGGCCAGAGATAGGCATTGAAGTGGATAATTATCTACTTTAATCATTATCCATCTAATTTTTTGAAACAAGTCTCTTTCAATGAACCTAGAACTTAGTAGTTTCAGTTTGACCTGCTGGCCAGTAAGCCCTAGAGATCCTCCTGCCTCAGCACCTCCCACCCTGGGGTTATGAATACGTGTGGCTGCTGAGGACTAAGAGTCAGGATCTCATGCTTTCTACATCAAGCACTCTGCCTACTGAGCCATCTTCCCAGACCCATACTCTGGCTACTTCTATAGCACCCTACTGTTTATATAGGAAGTTTCTGTCCATTGTAAGAAGGGGCTGATGGCACAAAACACCAGAAGGCAGGTGCTATTGAGGGTCACTCCAGAGACAATTAGAGAAGAGCTGTGTATAGGAAAAATGGATTTCTTTCATGTAAGTCTTTCAAATCTCTCTCTCTCTCTCTCTCTCTCATTTTACTTAAAATTGAATATAAAATATAAATGACATTCTAAAAAGTCCACTTTATTCTTTTCTATGTTTTCAAGTATGTGCATGCATACATATACATGTTTTGTGTATGTTTAAGATTCATAGCATTGAGTTGTTAAATAAAAAGTTGGAAAATACCCAGCTGAAGTATTACTAGAGAAGGAACAGAGGGCATTTCAAATGACAAATTCAGTGATGAATATAAAAACAAGCAACTCAAAGTTAAAAAAAAAAAAGTGCTGACTTATTCCCTTCGTGGAAAGGTCCCCAGACTGCAGGCATCGAATCCACTGTTAAAGGAATCAGGGGGAGGCTACCATCTCTGAGAAGATAGAGATTAGTAGCCAATGAGAAAGGAGCAGGTTGGAGCTGAGCTAAAGGACTTAGGTCTGCGTTTTATAAGTCTGGATTTAAAGGCATCACCACCATGGTGAAAGCATACCTATCCAAAACGTCCGGAACTGGGCGTGCATTTTTTAATGTAAAATTCAGAATGCAAGGGTTTCTTCTTGAGAAGGAGCTTCTGTCCTACGCACTTTGTAAGGTGGTTGAGTTGATGACATCCACAAATATCTAGTGCTCATTATATAATAACCACTGATAAATGGAGAAAATACTGCCCAATTAATGATAGATCGATTGGTTTTGGACTATTGATTTTTTAAGATTTATGTATTATGTATATTTGTATATACACAGTGCCCATGAGGCCAAAAAAAGATGTTAGATCTTCTAAAACTGAAGTTATAGGCTGTCATGAGCTCACATTTAGATGCTGGGAATTGAACCAAGGCCCTCTACAAGAGTAGCCAGTGCCCTTAAATTCTAAGACATCCCTCAAGTCCAAATGTGGGATTATTGACTGTGTTGATTTAATCTTACCCTTATCCATACAAGCAATATGAAAATTAACTGGCAAATAAATGTTTGATTTCCAGCAACTAATTTAGGTAAAATTGTAAGACAGTGGCATTTAAGAACACCTTGACATTGCCATACCAGACAAACAGTTATTAGGAACAATGAGTAGAGAGGGAAATAAGGAGAAAACATATGTTCTGAGGGTTATGATTGCTCCTACAGTATGAATATGCTTCTGTGTGGTAAAAGACAAGAATGAAATAAGGAAAGATCAGTAAGGAATTCAGGGTACTGACATCTCAGGGTTTTTACTTCTGATATTACCTTGGAGTGAAAAAGGAAACTAAAGAGCAGAGAGAAAGAAGTCTCCATATCAGCCTCTAAAGAAAGCCTTCACCTTTTTCAAATAAAATATTTATATAAAAATAAATTTATGTTGCTTAGTCATTTGGGTTTTTCAAAGTATGAAAACTATATGTGCTATTTAAATTTTGACAACTGGACACAAGCGTGGGTCATCTGGAAGAGGGAACATCAGTTGAACTGTAGGCAAGTCTGTGGGAGCATTTTCTTGAATACAGATTAAAGGGAGAAGGTCCAGCCAACAGTGGGTGGCGCCACACTCAGTAGGTGGTCTTGAAGTCTATAAGAAAACAAGCCCAGCAAGCCACAGGGAGCAAGCCAGTAAGCAGTATTCCTCCATGGCCTCTGCATCAGTTCCTGTTTCCAGGTTCCTGCACTGAGTTCCTACCAACGTTTCTCAATGGTGGACTGTGAGCTGGAAAGTGAATTATCTTTCCTCTTCATGTCTGGCTTGGTCAGTGTCTCATCCCAGCAACAGAAAGCAAAACGAAGGCACATATAATGTAAAGTTCTCAAAAATAAACCGAACTGGAGCTACACTCTGAAATACATTTGACTTTTAGTTCTCTTACAATTTGTATAAAATTGTCCTGGGTCCCCGAGGATTGGATCTCTTGAGTCTAGTTCTCGCTATAAATTAGTCTACATTCGCTGCTTCCTCCAGTTCACTTGCTTATCTATCTGCAGGATCACTTCACTAGGCTACGGTTTGATCAAGGCCCCCATGTCTCTGCTTCTCAAACCATAGCAGTTAAGTGAGGCTTTAACGTTCACGGAGACACGTCTCGGTGGCTGCCGATGGATGGAGCGCAGCTTTGATTTTGCTCATTTCCTATTCTCAGGCAACAGGAAGGAACCAGCAGCTTATTAAAAGTTATCTTCAGCAATAGACTCCTGAAACTTCTCTCTGAAGATAGGTTACCATGATTAAACACACTCTGACCAAAATCCATGTTAGAGAAATAGAGAGTTTATTTGGCTTATGCATCTAGGCTACAGTCTGTCATCGAAGGAAATCAGGGCAGGAACTCTAGTGTGAACTTACAGAAGAGACCATGGAACCATGCTTCTAGTTCATTAGGTTCATGCTTTGGTAGCTTTTTTATATAGCCCAGGACCACCTGCCTAGAGAATGGTGCCACTCACAGTAGGCTAAGTCTTTTTATATCAATTAACAATGGAGAGATTCCTCTATAGACATGGCATAGGCCAATCTTACAAAGAAAATTAATTAAAACTGCTTTTCAAGAAGAGGGGGAGGAAGATTACAGGAGCCAGAAGGCCAAGGCCACCACAAGAACATGGCCCACAGAATCAACTAACCAGGGCTCATAGAGGCTCACAGAGACTGGGGTGACAATCAAGGAGCCTATATCAACAACTGGGAAACCTATATAGATCTGACCTAAACTGTCTACGTGTATGTTGTTGTTGTGCAGGTTGGTGTTCTTGTGGGACTCTGAACAGTGGGAGTGGGGCTGTCTTGACACTTATTGTAACATGCTATGCTCTGTTTGGTCGATATCCCTTGGAAGCCTGCTCTTTCCTGAAAGGAAACAGAGGAGATGTGGATCTGAAAGAGAGAGGGCATGAAGGGGATGGGATTGGGAGAATGAGAGGGAGCTGAAATGCACTCAAATGGAAGATAGAAGAGTTTCAAAAAAGAGTCCTTTCCTATGTATTTCTAGACTATGTCAAATTTAAATTAATGATACTTGGACAGAAACATTCCATTCTCAAAAGCAGTCTAAATATATCAACATCATGAAATATTTTATGTAATATAGCACAGACAATAGAGAATCACAGGAAGTCACCAATTTGCATGAATTGACTGCATAACATTTTCCTGGTGTGAGAGATAGCAGGAGTGCGTGTGACTTCACAATCTCTTGCGCTTACGTGGTCCTTTGTGCGATTACGTGAACATAACTAACTATACAGTAATATCATTGCTACAGAGGATGCAACCAGTCTGCCTCGTAAACTCTAGGATGAAAGTCATCATGGAAGCTAAAAGAACATGACATGGTGAAGCCAACCCGAGGCTTCAATAACACTATCAGAGTGTCTTGCAACAAATTGTTGATTACTTGATTGTATCAGAGGTGTGGGCAAGGCCTGGAGGCTCACATCTGTGAACCCACACTTGAGAGGAAGAAGCAAGAGGATCAGGACAACAAAGAAACAAAACTCATGTGGTATGAAAGATTAAAGGAGTGATCTGGAAGATCTGTAATGAGATCTGGAAATGTAAATAGCTGCCGTCCGCGAGTTGAAGTATGTTTACCTCGGCTTACATGTCTGTTTATGTTTAGATTTTTCTAAACCATTTATCATTTGGAGCTATTCAAAAAGTAAATAAAACCCCGGGGACTATCATTTTATGTCTAAAAGAAATAATTACAAAGTAAACAACATTTATAAAAGTTTCATTGTGGCAACCTTGTTCAACAATGGGTTGAGTAACTCAAAAGAAATTGCTTTCCACCCTGCTTGCTGGTGGATGGGAGACAAATGTTTTCCTGACCTTGGAAGTTACTTAGCGTCTTTTGTATGTGAATTATTTATTTATATATTAATGTATGTTTTACTGGGAAGCCCAGAGGTTGAACTACAAGTGAAATACAAGGTAGAAAACATCGTAGTACCTTCTATGTTTACGCCCATATCCATTATGCTGAGGACACCACCCTCTGCAAGCCATAGGCTAAGCCCATCTTCCAGTTAAATGCTGTAGAATTCTTATTCAGTCAAATAAACAATAATTAATAGAAAATTGGGATGGTTCTGTAAGTTTCCTGTTCTTCATGAATAACGGCCCTTGCTTTATGATCTCAGCAGCAGTAAATTATTAAAATTGACCAAATTGTGAGATGTAATATCATGGGCCAAAATTATGTATGCAGTTCCCAGCATCCGAATCATGCCTGTGAGTTCTGATTTAAATCCACCACTAGCCTGTCATACTGTGGAGGGGAGACTGAAAGGGCAGATTTGAATGACATTTCTATCAAATTGCAACTGTCGACCTGTCATAGTCCCTGGGGCCCTGCACTTTTTGCCTTTCAGACATTGCATTGCCTTGAAGGAAATAGTGAAGATCCCAGTGCATCCGTAGTGTTCAAAAACAATCTAGTCACCAGTCAGCATGCACCTGTAATAGCTGTGAGAGTTTAAAGTCCAGACATGTGACATTTTACCACGTCAGGATCCCCAGTCCCCTCAGGTTCACTGCTAATGTCACCCATCTTCCTGGTCCACATGCGTGCTCTCTGATTGTGTACCCTACTTCCTCTCTTACTCTGAGAATATACCCTGCCCTATCTTCCTATCCTTTGTCTACACCATCAATGGCAGTGATTACCTTCCCAAAGCTCTCCCAGCAATGTATTACCAGAGTTGCTGATCCTAAGAGAGAGCAAAGATGAAGGGAATGGCTAACCAATGACTGTCCAAAATTGAGACCCACCCCATGGGCAAGAATCAATCCCTGACTATCCATGATATTCTGTTATACTTTCGAGGCTCCACCTAGCAGCTGACTGAAGCAGATGTAGAGACCCACAGCCAAATATTAGAGGGATCTCTGGGAGTCTTGTGAAGAGTTGAGGAAGGACTAAAAGATCAGAACAGGACAGTAACACCACAGATCAACCGAGTCAACTAACCTAGCCCCTTGGGTGCAGTGAGGGGGTCCAAGAGACTGAACCATTGACAAAAAAAAAGCGATCTCCAGCTGAACCTGGGTCCCACGCACATATGTAGCAGAAGTGTAGCTTGGCCTTCATGGGTGTCTTCCAACAACTGAACCAGGGGCTGTCCCTGAATCTGTTGTCTGCCTGTGTATCTTGTTCTCCTACCTGGGCCACCTTGTCTAGCCTCAATAGGAGAGGATGCGCGCCTAGTCTGCCAGTGACTTGATTTGTATGTATGTGTGTATTGGTTGGGGGGAGGGGGGCAGATAACATAGGACAGGGCGGGGATGAAGGGTAACAGACTGGATGGGGACTTGGGAGTAAGTTATGATGATGACCCAGGGGAAGAGGGGAAGCATATGTGTGAGGGGCTACTGGGAGGGGGGAAAGCTGATATTGGGATGTAAAATGAATAAATTAATTTTAGAGAACCACACAAGTCAGAAAATACAAGTGGCAGGACTAACCTAATGGCATAGTGGTCAATGCCCTTGCCAGGCAAGCCTGATGATCTGACTTCGATGCAAAGATATCTTCTGACTCGCCCCCACCCCCTCCCCCACCAAGTACTATAGAACATGTACTCCTCTCACAGTAATAAATAAAATATAAGTCAACAAACATAAAAAAGAGCTGTTGATCCCATCCTAAGGATGTCCAGGGCTGCCACTGAAGCCCTGAGCCTTACACAGAGCATAAACATAGCAGGGGAGAATACTTGGGATGTTTACAGCTAGCTATACCCAAAGCAGCATTAATAATCTACCAGGCTGTCAGGATACTAGACTCAATTGATGAAGAAGTATAGATTCTTATCCAAGAACTCCCTGCCCCACCTCTCTCACCTGGCCAATCTTTGTAGCACTAAGTTTTTTTATCCGAACACTGTTTCTAATTTTATGGGTATATATCTAAACCAAAGGTTGAAGACTGTAGTCATACTGCATATTTTAAATTGTGTGCCCTTCCGTTGGAAAAGCTTTCTGAAACCTGGTATCATCTTTTAAGGTTGCCTTCTTTATACGTCCATAGCTGCCAACCTTTAGAGTACATCAGAATCACTGGAAAAGACTTCTTTAAACCCAGGTTGCTGGGACCCAACTCCAAGCATCAGCAACCGTGGACCTTGAAATCAGTTCTCAGGTTCTATAGGCAGTGCTGGCCTATGCAGAGCTCTAATATATTTAAACTATATATTGATGCAATGGACACACATTACTTTGAGTTCCTTCCAACTGAGGTATCTGTAGGTTCTATCTGAAGAGCTCAACTGAGCGTTTTACACTCAGTAGGATGGGGATACTTTGGCCTCTGTACCTTTTGAAGTGGAAAAATGAATGGTTCCGAGTCATATCTCCCCATCAGTAAGGGAGCAATCTCATTTCACTACTTATCAAGAGTCTATTAATGGATATAATTTTACATAATAGCTATTAACATACTATATATTTCTAATGATATCAGATGGCCAATAGGAATTACCTCATTGGTTTAAAAAAATGTGCTTTTCTTTGTAACACAAATCATAGCTTAACAAAGAGGTTATAAGAATAGTTTTTCCTAGTCTGTTTACAGGGTTCTAAGTGCACAGAATCTATAACCTAATAATGATCTCCTTTCAAGACACAAGTGTGTACTACATACCTTTGATGAAGAAATCACAACTTTTTATGAAATGATTTTTAATAGCTTGTTGATGTACACACACCATAGGTAGATAGATAGACAGACAGACAGTTTTACTGACTCTGAAAATCAAAAAGTTGCAGTAATATTTATGTGTAAAACTTTTGCTCTTTTGCTTTTTTAGTCTATTTTTAAGAGGTATAAATGTTTAATTGTAGTGGGAAATATTTCCAGAATTTGTTCGTATATAAACATATATGTAAGTTTGTATATATAGATATATATGGATGAATATAGTGAAAAGTTGTAGCAATTAGCATATGTTTATTGGCTACCTATTTGCCCTACTTGATTAAAGATCATTTCACTTTAAAACAGAATTCCTGAAATTGATAAATATCACATATACTCTTAACTCATGAAATAATATTTCAAAGGAAATCTTTATTTCTAGAGTCAAATTTGAGTGCTCCTGAATCTGATATAAACAGTTGCCGGGAAGTTCCAGTTTTCAAGCATAACAGAGAGATAGAATGGTTTGCAATGATGAGGGCAGAGTAGAGCTACTGCGTCTGATTCCCATGATACAACAGAAACTTTCCCAGCAGTACTGCATCCATAAATGTTATATGCATAACGACCTGGGAGCTAAGGATGAAGCTTCTACATCAGCAACATTCTTCAAGCATAGAATAACTGAAGCCACTAACTACACTGAATTGGTCTTAGATATTTTTACCATGTGATTTTACAGTGAATATTTTGAGCCTCTTCTGGATTTTACTTTATGTCCATGGTAGTGTTTATTTAGGTGTCTGTGTAATGCATGTTATCATAATATTATGTTTTTAATTTGTAGATGAAAGCTAAAATTGCTTTTGTGAAACATAGAGAATATGATTGTTTTCTTAGAACATTCTATTTCTTTATATATTCCATGGGGAGAGCAGTTCTGAACAGAGCCACACACCCATGGATGGTCCAGGTGCTACCTACCTCCACACCTGGACAAAGATGCTTGAAATTTAACTGGCCTGATCCAGAGAGCAAAAACAAATAGAAAAGACTGACCATCATCATAATTGTATATGAACTGTGCAAAAATGTCTCACAATGAGAACGCACATAGGAGATTGGCTCCATTAGAGTAGCTCTTCTGGATTGTATCCCAAGACCGCTTCCTGTGCATAGCAGAGGGCAGGGATGTGTGCTTCCTGTTACACAACCAGGGCTCTGTAGAATGTAGTTGAAAGTGACGCTGTGTCAGCAGCTAAGCAGCTATTGCCGTGTTGAGAGCAAATGTGCAGAGGACTGATGGGAAATGACAGGCTGATACCTGTGCTTTTCTAGATGTTTCTCTCAGCCTTGCCTTGTCCTTGCAGGATGAAGTGGCCCAGCCACTGAACCTATCAGCTAAGCCCAAGACCTCTGATGGCAAATCACCTGCATCGCCCACCTCTCCTCACATGCCAGCTCTGAGAATAAACAGTGGGGCTGGCCCCCTCAAAGCCTCTGTCCCAGCAGCGTTAGCTAGTCCTTCTGCAAGAGTTAGCACAATAGGTAAGTTATGTTTCTCTTGTTCTCCTTGATTTCCCATTCATGGCATTTGGATGACATCATGTACGAAGGCTACACATGGCTTGAGCTAATGAGGAAGATGTAATTGGAGTTACTGTCATAAGGTCTGGTTTAAGCATGCAAGTGACATTTCTAACCCTGTCTGATTGATACTGACCCCGACAATCTGAAAGTGTGAAACTTTGCCTTTTAGTTTATTTTTTTAAAGAGGCATAAATGATTAATTACAGTGAACATTGGTTCCAAATTTTTCCTCCTAAGTGACTTACCTTTACTATCACTGAGATATTTTTATTGTTGTGATGTGTGTGAATTTATGTAGAATATATACTGGGGAATACACTCTGCTTGGGTTAACTATGAGGTATGAAGTTTGTTCTGTTCTATCCTGATTGGAAATTCCAATTGAACACCTTTGGTTTTCCTGTAACTGTGATTCCTCATGAGTTAACTAACACTATTATTTCTATTTTTCATACACGAATTAAAACATACATAACCAGCTGGGCAGTGGTGGCATACGCCTTCAATCCCAACACTCAGGAGGCAGAGGCAGGCGGATTTCTGAGGTTGAGGCCTGCCTAGTCTACAGAGTGAGTTCCAGGACAGCCAGCGCTATACAGAGAAACTCTGTCTCGAAAACAAAACAAAACAAAATAAAACAAAACAATTGACACATTGAATTTTTTCTGTCTGATTGGGAAGCCTGTAGCACAGGTTAGCCCTGGGTACTACATGATTACTTTGGGAGGTGTTATAATATAACTCAGAAACACTGAAGGCGACTCCAGAGCACAACTATAATCCTATAGTCAAAGAGGAGAGTGCTGCATTCTACCAGGAAGAACCAAGCTAGACTAACTTACAAACAGCAGAACCCGAACTGAACTTTTAACAACCGACATAGTCATAGACATTCTAGGCTGTAAGAAAAAGAAAAACCTCGGAGAAACTCGGGGACTTTGATAAAGAGTTGACTGACGTGTGGCACAAAGCTAAACAACATGTGGACAAACAAACCAACAAACAGCATGTAGTAAAAGCCATGGATGGAGTGAGGTAAACACTCTCATGAGATTTTGACCTTTCTCTTCCCAGACCGATGCCAACAGAACTTAACAGTATTGACAAGTGAACAACATTGTTCCGTGAAAGCACTGCTATTGTATAAGGTTATGTCCTAGTCAGGGTTTCTATTCCTGCACACACATCATGACCAAGAAGCAAGTTGGGGAGGAAAGGGTTTATTCACCTTACACTTCCACATTGCTGTTCATCACCAAAGGAAGTCAGGACTGGAACTCAAGCAGGTCAGGAGGCAGGAGCTGATGCAGAGGCCGTGGAGGGATGTTACTTACTGGCTTGCTTCCCCTGGCTTGCTCAGCTTGCTCTCTTATAGAACCCAAGACTACCAGCCCAGGGATGGCACCACCCACAGGGGGGGGGCCTCCCCACTTGATCACTAACTGAGAAAATGCCCCAGAGCTGAATCTCATGGAGGCACATCCCCACCTGAAGCTTCTTTCTCTGTAATAACACCAGCCTGTGTCAAGTTGACACACAAAACCAACCAATACAGGTTCTGAGGGGTTTACACGATATAGAAATAGGTAAACAGGATTCTGGAGGGATGCAGCCATACTCTGAAAAAGACACATGCACCACAGGGGAACAGGGGGTGTTTCTGTTATCAGTAAATGAGGAGAAAGCCTGACAAAACTGGAAGGGACAATTATAAGATGTAGTGCATGTTGGATCACAAGAACAAGGAAGTCTTTAGTCACAAGTGCTCAGGGGGAAACTGTGACCCTGTTTGCTACATGAGAGCAGAGCTAGGATGTTAGATGCAGAGATTATTTCTTGACTAGAGCAGTTCACCAGGAAGGAGGTTGTCTGGTAAGAAGTAAAGAACCATAGATGCCTCCGATGTATAGCTAAGTGTGATAGAAAAATGAGCCCCAAACCTTAAATGAACATTTCCTCAGTTGCAAAGGGACTCAGCTTCTTAAGATAGTTCAAATGATCACAGGATGCTGGCCAGAAAGACAGACCCCTGTAGACCTCACTGGAGGTAGACAACTCACTTGCCTAGTTCGTATCTGGAGACCTCAGTTCTTGCTCACACAAACCTTCCCTGCAGTCACACATCATGTGGTAGGAAAACTTCCCTGTAAATGACCCCAAAGGAGAGTAGAGGAAGTTGTGGTGTTTATGACCTGCCCACCAAATTCCTACCAAGTCTGTCCTGCTTTTCTGAAACGTAACTTAAAAAAAAGGGAATCGGCCTTCAATGTTTAAAGGAGAAAAAACATCTCAAAGATGATTTGAACATATTTTTAATCTACCACACATCTTTCTAGGTTGAAAACTGTCTAAAAAGACTGTTTAAAACAAGTGAAGATCAAGTGCCGTGCATATAGGTAGTGTGGGGAAGTTCTTAATCACTGCAGTAACTATCAGAAGTACAGAGAGGTCACACTGCAGAGGAAGCTGTCATGTCGGTGCTATGGGAACGCCTTCAGTCAACTAGCAGACTCACACTGGAAAGAAATCTTCTTTTGTTGAGCAGTTTGGGATAGCTGCCATTACCTCGTCACCTTTGAACTCACAGAAGCACTTATGTGGCAGAGTAACCCCATGCATGCAAGTCAACAGGTACCTCATAGACAAACAGAACAATAGGGCAATGTGAGGTGGCCCTGCATAGAGTTGCACATAGCAGGGGCCATTGGATGGTGGCTTGCTCTGCAGAAGAGCATAAGGACATGAAGCAGGCGAGCTCTGGCCTTTCACTGGAGTTCACAGATAAGTAGATTCTGAAGGCCAAGTGGAGTGATCTCATCAGACTCCCAGTTGCAATGATTCAGAGAACAGGATAGTCCAGTGCATGATCCAGGTCACTCAGCAATGTGGGGTCTCTTACAAATGTGATCTATCTATCTAGAAGTAACTGTGGAGGTCAAGTAGACCTAGGTTTAAAATGGGGAAGGATAAGTAGATGGATGGATGGATGGATGGTTAGATAGACAGATGATAGATAGATAGATAGATAGATAGATAGATAGATAGATAGATAGATAGATAGATGATAGATAGATAGATAGATAGATAGATAGATAGATGATAGATAGATAGATAGATAGATAGATAAACAAGATGACAGACAGATGATAGATGGATAGATAGACAGACAGTTGCATATTCTTTTCCAATGAGAAAGAGGAGAAAAGTGGAGAGATGCACGGCTGTGAAAGAGAGTGGGGGGACTCTATCATAGCAGAGAGACAGGGTTGCTGGAAGGACTTGCCTTAAGAAGGAGGAAACTGGGTCTTTGTTTAGAGTCAGAAAAATTGGTCCAGAGTCAGGGAAATTGAAAACTAGACAGAGCAAGAGGCATTTCCAAACACCGATTTCTACAAAGCAGAACTCGAGGTAATTTACTGCTACTGACTCAGCACAGGGCAGGGCCAGCAGAACTACGTGGGCCTCTCAATGCTATGGACTGACACTAACTCCTCTGCACATTGTCCTAGAGGACAGAAAGCTAGCTCAGCTTCTGTGGACTGAGTGTGCAAGAAAACATTTGATCTGACACAAAGGATTCACTTCCTTAAGCAAATGGAGGTCATAAATATCATGGTGTTGACATGTGGCCTACTTTTAAAATATTATTCAAACCCTGCTTTCTAATGTAATGATTATACATGTGCATATATATATACATATATATGTAAATTCATATATTCATGCCTATAGATAGTTTTACATGAGCATTCCCAAAGATTAATGATGGCCAAATATTTTATAAAGACAAGAATGCATTTAATGATACTTATCATATGGCTTTCTCTATCACTGTAATAAAACATCTCTTACCCCCATCCTGCAAAATCCTTTTACCATATCTACAGCCCTCATATTTTCCAAGGGTTTGAGGCCACTACAATTTACTTTTCTCTTTTCAACAAATGTAGATGTTGAAAGCTGAGACTATAATGAGAAATAATGTAGTTGGGTAAAAGCCGGGAGGATTAATGGTGTTGTAAAGGTCACTCTGAAAGAAAAATTAATGTTTTAGACCATTAATAAACCATGGAAAATGGTGGACCAAAAGATAACTTTGAGTTATCATTAATGACACCAGCTTTTTGCTATCTATCTATTAGCTACACATATAGAAAGTGACTTTTTAAGGTTGGTGGCCAATCTACTCTAATGAGTATGGGTCTACAAGTGTACTTTTGATTGGTAGACAGATGATAGGTATCTGGGAAAAAAAAAAACCAAGTGCAAACAGTCCAGAGGAATGGTGGATAATTTGAGACTGACTAGGCTGGTGTCACTGTGCCTGCATAGGTCCTCTCTACTCATGTTTCACACATGTGTATCTCTGTAAACATTCCACAAGGTATTTTTCTACCCATTTCCTCACTGTGACTATTCGAAAAGTGTAAGACTAGATAAAGCAGACAGACACCTATGTTATCTGGTCCAGCATTCCTGTTTGTAGGGAACTGAGGCACGTTGTCACCTCTGTGGGCATCTGGAGTAAATTTCCTTGGGAGGATAAACAATAGTATGGCTCTGATTTTATTGCATGTGTCAATGACAAGGAGCTGGTCCAGGGACTTCCACAGACCGAGGATGCGCCTCACCACTGAGCTTCATCCCAGGCCTCCTCATTTTATTAAGGAAATTATATATGTGCATGGTAGCTCAGCAATTAATTTATCTATACTTGCCACTATAGGTCAGTGGGGCCTGAAGTCCCTGAGCTGGCATTCTTTCTGGCCCCATTTTGCCTCTTGATGGCCTCTCTCTTAATGGTTTATCTTTCACTCATGTAAGTAGAAGTTGACTACTTCCTGTGTGTGCTACTGCATGGCTGAGCAGTTAAAGGCCCTTGCTGTTAAACCTAGTAACCCGAGTTTGATTCTTAGGATATACATGGTAGAAGCGGGGGCCTGAATCCTAAGAACCATCTTCTAACCTCTACACACACACACACACACACACACACACACACACACACACACACGGTGGGGGGGGGAGACGGAGACAGAGAGAGACAGAGAGACAGAGAGAATGAAAAGGAAAGAAGGAAGAAGGAAGGGAAGAAAGAAAGAAAAAAGAAATAGAACAGGTTACCCTCACCTTAAAGTTCCTCAGAAACCCATGAACATTAAAAGTGTAGTTCCATTGTCCTCAATAGGCACAGGCCTACATAAATGAGAGAAGTGTGTTCAAGTGTGTAAACTGTGTTAGCAGCATAGCCCGGGCTGGCCTTGCACTCTGAAGCCTGACCTCCTTGCTCCACTCCTAAGTGCTGGCATGACAGGCATGAACCACTGTGCCCTGGTAGTACTTTACATCTTTAGTGAGAAGAACTTGCACAAGAGACAGGATGAGGCAACTCTGTTGCCACAGGAGTCTAAGTGAGGCTGTTACTGTTCACAGGAAGTCACCACCTCTTCCAGGAAGTGAGCAATGCCACCCTACCACAGCTGGAAACCATTTATGAGTGCATGACACTTCACAGTTAGCAAACTGTTGTTATGTTTATGATCTAATTCTGACTTTCTCAGATGAAGATATGGATATTATACATTCAGAGGCTGATATTTCATAACTGATCTGAAACTCAGGAAATTTTGTGGAAAATCTTGTGACACACTTCAACTTTTATGTGAAACTACAAATGTTTACGGGGTCAGTGAGAGAGATCAGTGGGTAAAAAGGGTTTCCCCCTAATCCTGAAGACCTGAGTTCAATCCCTGGAAACTGTACAGTGGAAGGAGAGAACTGATTGATGCCTGTTTTCTTGTTCATACCCCACCCATGTGCTGCGATAATCAAGAATGAGCATGTGATATACATGTATGCACTAAATACATGTCATTTAAAAAAACCAAGCAGTCTTACACAGAATGTATACGTAAGATGTAAGACTCTGTGTTGGCTTGAGATGTCTGCCAGCACCAGCACCGTTTAGCAGTTCTGGGCCAGGGAGTGAAGCTTTTCAATGACATGAACTTGTCAGTTATCTGAAGACAGAGAAATGCAGGCATATTCCTTTAAAATAGTCTTGTGATTGAACAAATGAAAGATTAAAACTAAACAAATCCAAAAACAAAACAAAACAAAACAAAACAAAAACAGAAAAAACAGGAGAAAAAACAAACAACAACAAAAATCTTACCCTTTGGGGTGGAGGGATGGCTCAGTGGTTAGGAGCATCAGTGGTTAGGAGCATTTGCTGCTCTTGCAGGGAACTAGAATTCTTTTCCCAGCAAGCAAATCAGGAGACTCAAAACTGCCTAGGAGAAACGATGCCTTCTTCCTGTTCTGTCTTTTGAGGATACTTACACAGAGAGAGAGAGAGAGAGAGAGAGAGAGAGAGAGAGAGAGAGAGAGGATAGAGGAGAGAGAGAGAGAGAGAGGAGATAGAGAGAAGAGAAGAGAAGAGAAGAGAAGAGAAGAGAAGAGAAGAGAAGAGAAGAGAAGAGAAGAGAAGAGAAGAGAAGAGAAGAGAAGAGAAGAGGAAGAGAAGAGGAAGAGAAGAGGGAGGGGGAGGGGAGGGGGAGGAGAGGAGAGGAGAGGAGGAGGAGAGGAGACAGAGGAGAGGAGAAAGAGGGGAGAGAATTGAAAATAGAATAAAATATTTTAAATGCCCTCCAGTAGTTCACGAACAGACAAGCTGAGACCACATGCTTGGGAAAATGCAGGCCTGCGTGATGAGCAAAGTATTTACAAGGCTTCAAAGGAGTAGATAAGTAGCCTTCACAGAACTTGCCTGGAGCAGGTCTGCACTATGTCAGAGAGGTCCTCACAGAGAATAATGCCGGAAGAAATTCCCAAACACAGCAGAGTGGGAGAACATTCCAGCAGATGAGGAGTTTATAGAGAAGGCAATCAGGAAAGTCTCTGGACTGGGGCACTGTCCCTTTGCAACTCAAGCAGGGCCTTGTGAGAGATAGACATAGGCATGGGAAGATCAAACGTCCGACAACATGAAGGGGCTTTCAGGCCCTGTTAAAGCTCCCAGGGCTTATCCCGGAATGATGATTGGAGGAAATGTTAGAGTTTTGAAAGTTCCAGTGTATATAGGCAAGGCTGAAGGTTGGCATTCTCGCTTGGAGATTCTCACGGCACATACCCATAGCCAAAACTCTGAAGGCGTTTAACTCTAATTCACTTACTTTGAACATCATTTTTTTTTTTATAAACAATGACAGATCGTCATTTCACGAAATGCTACTTTAAGCACAGAGCTACCAAGAGACGGGTTTTCAAGCAGAGGCTTTTCACATCCTGATCCTTTGTCTGGAAGCAGAGTAAAGACAGACGCTGGGAACAGAACTATGAAGATAGCGAATAGTAATAAAGAATGAGATTAGCCTAAATGGATGATGGGATGCCATTACTGAAAGCAGGGACCCTGGGTCATGGGTAAGCAAATTTAAGAGCTGAGGAATGAATGTTCAACAATGAGACTTGACTGATATTCAGGTCAGGAGAGGAATCTAATTTTAGATGATGACATCTGAGGGCTACTGGGAAGTTCCATGGAATGTAGAAAGGACAGCCTGAGGCAGGAGGATGATGATGAGTTCTGAGATACACAGGCTGCATTTCAGGGACTCTTAGGGCATGCAGTTAGAGAAGTTGAATGGGAAAACATATATACACATACATGTACATATATGCAGAGGTACACATTCATATAGTAGGGTTTCAAGCTGGCAGTAGTTGTTTCTTTGTTTTTGTTTTTGGTGTATATAGTATGTAGGATAGTCTCAAGACTCAGAGAAACAGTTAAAACTACAGGCTGTAGGCTAGGGAAATGGCTCTGTCAGTGCCTCCCTTTTAAACATGGAGACTCATATTCAAGACCTAGAATCCACATTGGAAAAAATGCCAGCTTCACCTTGTGACATTCCCCATGACTATGGGAAATCGCGTCTCACAAAGTAAGGTACATGGCACCAGAGGAATGACCCTTGAAATATAGCTATAGATTCCACCCACACGTGCACCCTAGTGCACCCTTAAACACACACACACCATGTTTGCATACACATGTGCATACAGAGGAAACACAGAAACAGAGAGAGAGACAGACAGATATACAGACAGAGAGAAGGAAGAAGACACAGAGAGGGAAGGAGAAAGGGGTGTTTCTGGAAGTGAAGGCAAAACACTAGTTGCCTCCTTTGAAGTATTAGCTAGAAATCATACCACTGTCAGCCCTCAAGTTTGCCTCTGCGGAGTTCATTCAACTTCTATACATGTCTACTCCCTTCAGATCCTAACCATAGCTGTAACCACTGCCTGAATTTGTAAACCAAAACATTAAAAAACCAAAAACAAAATAAACAATAAGAGAATATCACTTATCAAGCCATCAGTTTTGGTGTGTCATTTTGAAGTCTAGCAGGCAGCCTTGGGGTGAATTGAACTTGTGTTTGCTTTATTTGCTTAGCACTGGGGTTCACACCCAGGGCCTCTGTGTATGCCAGGCAAGCCCTCACCCCTTGAGTAACATCCCATATCCATGCATGGGTCTCTGTACCAACCATGAAGTGCCAGTCCTTCACAGTTCTTACCATCACGAACAAAGTCCTACCATGAACGTCCCAAAAGGAATCAGAGAGGGCAAAGGAACAGGAGACAGAAATGAAGTTAGGACATTTCTGGGATGAAGGACCTCCTCACATGCCAAGTGGCTCTGCTTCTCAGGCACACGTCTTCACCTTGCACCCATCCATGCTGCAGCCATCATACAGCAGAGAGGAACGGAAGCCAGAGCGATTGTTACAACTTGTCAGTCATCACACTTCCCATAAACAGAAACCCAGATCCCTCAGAATCCAGTCTGCCAATTCCACTCACTTCTCAGGGCCACTTTGTAAACAAGGTGACAGCTAATGCTGTCATGGGACATTTATTATGTCTGGAGACCATATTAACTCAGTTGTTCTTGACACCATTTGCTAATGTTGTGTCACCCGCATTTAAGCAATGAAGCAACCGAGAAAAAAGTAAGACGACCTGAACGACTGCCATGTGGCCGAGCTAAATACAGTTTTGCTTCAGGCTGGTCTAACATAGATCACATTTTACCCCTTTATTGATTGGGAAGTTGAACCAAAATTTAAGGAGCAGGTATAAAAACTTTCCAGGGCAAAAATCTCGAGGTGAGGAGAAGCCCTGGGAGAAAGAGGACGTTATACCAGAACAAGTGGATGTGGGAGCTTCCCACTGTCAGGATTCCCTGGGAGGCCATTGTGCAGGAAGGAGAAAATGCTTTGAAATCCAGCAACTTGGAGGTCTTGGGAAGCAGCAGAGAGGTGTTAGCTACAGCCAGAGAGAAGAGAGAATGGGAGAGAGCACACCCCTGGAGCAAATATAAGGAGCTTGACTGGGGGGGGGGGTTAAAAATAAAATTTGAGGAAAAACTTGATTTTCTTGTTTGGAGGGAGAGGTACCCTCACACTTAAAGTTGAGGTAAGTGTGGAGATGGCTTAAAGATAAGAAACATAAATGGGGGGGGGCAAGAAAAATCTAGAACTTTGGTCTAGGACATTTTTGATAACTGTAAAGAAGGCTATCATGTTCAATGAGACAGGTGACAGAAATGAAGTCAGTTGGTAGGAGGAGGAAGGAAGGGAGGTCATATGTTGTATTATTCACAGGTAAGTGTGAGTATACACACAGACCATATATATACATAGACATATGCATACACCATAGATACACACACACACACACACACACACACATACACACACTCACACACACACACACACACACACATACACACACACACACACATACACACACACACACACACACACACACATACACACACACACACACATACACACACATACACACACATACACACACACACACACACATACACACACACACACACACACACATACACACACACACACACATACACACACACACACACATACACACACACACATACACACACACACACACACACACACACACACACACACATATATATATATATATATATATAAAATCTACAACCATTCTTTCTAGAATCCAAGGCAAGGCAATGCAAGGACATGGGTGAAGGGAGCCAGCAGGGGAAGAAAGACATCAGCTGAGCATGCTAAAATGACATTGGACGGACACAGGGAGCAAACCCATGCCATGGCTGAACTCTGTAACATATGGCGCGGCTTTCAGAGTTAGCAGACCAGATACCAATTTTAGAATCTAACACAGCGTTACTACTGAAACACAGGGTCTCCAAAAACAATGTTTATTTCTGAGCCAGCACCTATTTGAACCTCACCGACCCTCCCCACGGCTGAAAGGCCCTTGCCCCACATGGGTTCAGTTCCTCACCTCACCATCATTTACATTCCCCGTCTATCCATATTAGCTGTTTTCCTACACAGTGCTATCTTGGCAGTCTGTAAAAAAGCTTAAAGAATTCATGCTTTTATTCAACACCATGTGCTAAACCGTTTCAAATATATTTGTGTTCTGGGGAAGCTAAACAGACCATAGAGAGACTAAATAGAGTATAAAAAGCATACATCGCCAGGTTGAGTAGAGACAGGGGTCAGGGGCCAGGACAAGCAGATTGGTCTTCTGAAGACTGACTAAACAAGCACACCCAAGCTTATCACAGAAGGGCTGGATTGCTACCCGGAGTTCGGCAGGTCGGATGCACTGGGGAATAACACGTCGAGGGGACTGTTCACGATGCTGGGGAGAGTGTCACTGAGAGCGGGTCTATCCTCAGCAACAGACATCCACCCCAAGCAGTCCTCAGTGTGAACATCATGTGTATTTGAAGCAGCAGTTTGTTCTTTGGATCGATTGCAGTGACTATTTCTAAAAAGCACAGCAATCACTCTCGGTCCCCTCCCCCTTCTATGACCTCATCTGGGACATACTTAAGGACCCAAGAAGATGGGAGGACCAGGACTAGCCTGTGACAAGGAAAGCCAGGACCACCGAGGAACCAAACTTTACCAGTCCTCACCAGAGACGTACTACGTGGGACTCCCTTCAGTACTCTCAGGAGAATTTTTAAGCAGCGAGTGAGGAAATATTTGATGAGTTTTTGGCAATCAGCAGGTCAGACAGAAGAGCTATGCAGTGAGGGTGTGTAATCTGACATGATTAGACAAGGCTCTTTAGTACCAGAACATTCATAATGACACAAAGAAAGAGTATTAATAACACTTTCGTAGCAAGGCAGCTAGCCATTTTATATTTCCTTTCTTTAATCTTAGTGTTTTTCAACAAATCGTGGGATTTAATAGCGTGTTTTGGCAGATTAGAGGATTTATGGCCCAGATGTTTTTTGTTCTAAAAATGGATTAGGGTGTAAAGTTTGCTGGAATTCGTGGAACATGTTGAGGCAAGCCGGTCATTTTATGTGTGATTAGTGCCTGCCTTCTGTCTCACAGTCCCTCCATCTGTCACAGCTCACCAATGGATCTGGTTAGATTTAGCCTCGTGTCACAAACAAGTCCCTTTTCTGGGCAATTTCATATTACAGATCCATCTTAGGCCATTTTATGCCCCACTTAAAAGATAGGGAGTGAGCAACAGAATATTAGCCACCCTTTAAATAGTTGCAAAATGCACTGTTTCATTTTTTTCTCAATTCTCCACTATCCTAAAATAATGTTCTGTACAGTAATGCACAGCAAATAAGTCAATGGCCAGCAGCTCCACTGGGATCAAGTTAATATCACCTTAGCCCCCTCACTCAGAGTCCTTTTAGACTATTTTGGCAGATACCTTGACTAAGCCTGGGCCAGGGAGTTTTATAGCCAAGCCGGCCATTGAGACTGAGTTAACAGAGGCCATAGTTAATACTACCCATGATGTCTTACTGATTGCAGGTTCTTGGTCATATTGTGTGCTTGAAGTCTAGTCTCCTCATGCCTAGGAGTTTAGACCCACAGGAAACCACTGCCACCTGTAGATCATGTTCACAGAAAGTGGATTTATGGGGGTGGGGGGAGTGCTCCTTCCAGTCAGCTAATGACTTATCCCGGCTGCCACAGACCTGATTGCACTAGCCATACACTCTGACCGAATTTTCTCATACTCTGAGAGGCCTGGGCACTGCAGTTGCTATTACCAGCGCATAGATCTTAGAGGGCAACTGACTGAACCTCTGCGTTTCATATTTTTAAACTTTGGAATGCTCTAGGTTTGAGGCTGAAAAGATGGCTCAGTGGTTAAAAGCACGGGAGGCAAGTTTGGTTCCCAGTAGCCATCTTGGTTCACAGCTGCCTGTGACTCCAGTTGCAGGAGATCCAAGGACCTCTCCTGGCCTATGAGGACATTGCACACATACACACACAGAGACATACACACATGCAAAAGCACATGCATGCATGCACAGTTCAAATCAAAATCAATCTTTAAAACATTTGCAGGTATAAATTTGTGAACATAGTGAGTGTGTCTTTCTACTGCGGATGAATGTGGTATTTTCATATATGACTGCTTGCTCATTCATTCATTTAGCATGCGTTCCATGAAGACATTAGGAACCCTCAGATCCCTCAGAACCCACCGTCTCCTCCTCACCTGCACCCCCAACCAAGTAATGGTCATACCAAAAATCAGCTTCTCCCTCTGCCATGCACTTGGTACATCTATTGTGTCTTGTTCCCAGGCTATTTAAATGACCACGATGCTGTCACCAAGGCAATCCAAGAAGCTCGCCAGATGAAAGAGCAACTCAGGCGAGAGCAGCAAGCGTTGGACGGGAAGGTGGCCGTGGTGAACAGCATAGGTCTCAGCAACTGCCGGACAGAAAAGGTCAGTGGGGGCAGCGGCTTGCTCTCTCTGAGTGGCTGTGAGGAGCACTGGGATGCCTTCCTTTCTCCCATGCTTTCCTCCTACTGTCTTCAGGATGATGGCCCCTCCTTGTCACCTCCCCCACCCACAGGGAGCTCTCAGGGGCCCATCCAAGCATTAGAACACCACTGTGCATCCCCAGACCTTACTAGGGATGAACACAGCCGTTTTCCCGGCCAAGGGTGTATTAAAACGAAGTGGCATTTGAAATGCTGCATCTGAGGGGAAGTTTTGCCTTCCAGAGATGCTTAGCTCGTACTTGGGGATCAGCTGGATTTGAAAAACACGGAATCTGCTCTAGTCAGCCTAAGCTTGGATGATACCCCGGCTCCTAAGCCTGTCATAATGTTGCCACTGTCAAGTGTTAGGGACTGCAAACTTGGAAAGTTTTACTTCATCGTGTCGCAAAATAGGCTTTGACCTTCTGTATTCTACCCAAAGCCAGCAGAGCTTCTGGACTAGCCAGAGACATGATGGCTTCATGCCTTTATATTTGCATGTAAGCTTTGTTTTGCTTAGGAAAAAAAAAAAAAAAAGATGTGACCATAGCATCCCTGGAGTGGTAGACTTCTTAAGGTAGTATCTGGATGAAAATGTTGAGCGGTGACTGAGTCCTCACCATCCTACTGATGCTGTAGGTGAGGGGTCAGGGTATGGTCAGCTATTTATCAGTGGTCTACATTTCTATCCTCCTGAGGCACAAAGAAGCCCCACAAATCTTCTCTGAATGAGCAGCTTACTCCTGCCAATAGCTCTCTGGGTCTCCATGTTTTACATGGCATTAGGTGGGTAAGCACCCTGAGTGGGGTGCAGGTGAACTTAGGCCGTGACCTTTGCCAGCTGTTGTAGCCCCCCAGGCCAGCAGCACTCACAACTCTTGTAGCCTAAGTGAGACTTTGGGACCAGAAGGGACAGCAGAAAGACACTCAGTGGCAGCCCTAAGAAGGAATGATAGCAAGCAGAGAGGGATTTATATTCAAATATTTAAACATTCTTGAAAGAATGCTCCAGCAAGAAACCCTTTCCCCTGCTCCCTCGCAGAAATGAGTTTAACACTCGGCCAGATGCTAACGCAAAGTGACGGGAGCTATTCCTCGCAAGCATAGCTAAATTGCCACTATTTGTTAAGCGCTTTGAGTTCAGCTGTGGATGCAGCCGTTGGTTGCATTCCGTGAACATCTGTAACAACTCTCCCCGCCCATCACCACCACCTTGTTTCTAATCCTCCAAAGCAGAGACAACTCTACCTATCTCTCCCCCCTCAAGTCCCCTCCCTTGTGCTGGCTGGGAATTGTCAAATGACAACCAACCAAATCCTTTTGGACAGGAAGCCTTCATCCCGAATTCTGTACACTTGCAAAATAGGTCTTGTGGTTGGATCCGGGAGCCCATTAAACGCACTTTGATGGTATGGAAATCCATCTTCATGAGGTTCCTGAAGCCCCTAAGCAGCAAGCTGTTTAGCTGTGGTTACAGATCAGTCATTCACATCGGAGGGCAATAATCGTGCTGACGGCTTGTGAGGCAACAGGAGTACATAAAATAATCCAGCGCCCTCCACCGCCCGCAAAGCGAGTTAATCTTCGCTAATGCGGATCAGCTGTCGCTCTCCTGCATGTGCCTGCACTGGCTTCAGGGACTCCATGGTCTTCCCATGAAGCAATGGCAATGCAGCTGCCTGCACTCACTCCAGTCCAGGCTTATCCACAGCACGGTGGCCTGGCTGACACTTCTCATCCACATCCATACCCATGAGCATTTGACTTTACCTCTCTGGCTAGTGCCTCTGGCCTTAGTGGCAGGCATGGCGTTGTCTTTGTGGGGGGAGACACACCTTCAACTTCCCTCCCTCCTTGGTAGTTGTAACATCTGTATTTTAAAATATATTTTTGAAGCAATAACCTGCCAATGCCTGTTGGCCAGCACAGTCACTGTCACCACCAACCACCTCATTGACCAGCCGAGTCACCAACAGCAACCTCAGGGTCATTCCTGATTGGCTGCAAAATCTTCTTAATGCTTCTATCTTTTTAGATTTCTTCTTATAAAAAAAATTATAATTAGGTAGCTGGTATGTGTGTGAGTGTGTGTGTGTGTGTATGTGTGTGTATGTATGGTGTATGTGTGTATGTGTGCTGTGTGTATGTGTAGTGTATATGAGTATATGTGTATATGTGTGTGTATGTGTGTGGTGTATGAGTGTATATGTATGTGTGTATGTGTCTGTATGGATGTGTGTGTGTGTGTGCTGTGTGTATCTGTATGTGTATATGGTATGCATGAGTGTGTATATGTATATCTGTGTGTGTATATGTCTCTGTGTGTGTGTGTGTCTGCATGAATGTGCATGTGTGTCCAGGTACCCACAGAACCCTGGAACTGGAGTTACAGGGAGTTGTGGACCATCCAACTTGGGTTCTGGAAACCAAACCTGGGTCCTCTGCCAGGATGAACCATCTCTCCATACCTATAACTCATTCTTGAACTTATGTTTTTATTTGTTTTGAAGTACAAATATTAAGTCATGAAAACTAAGCTTGTCTGTCTAATGTGACAGTTTGACACATCCTTTCTATAAGAGGAGACAGCCAGAGGGTATGACTCAGCTTCCTTATGGGACAACATCCTGGCAGAACCCTGAGTGTGCTGCTGTGCTTGGCAGGAGGTAGCATAAGGCCCTCTGGCTGCCTCTGGCTGTTGGACAAGCCTGAGTCACTTCTGTACCGATCAACCTATGTCTCTGTAACCTATGGGAAGATGACGATAATGCCAAGTTTGCATCTTTGAATAGGTGATTAACCAGCATTCATACCTACTGTGTGTTACCGACTGTCCTGTGCATTGGGGGCTTGGTTTTGAACCACAAAATGTGTAATCTCTTGGCAGTTTAGTTAAAATTATCAATCGACTAATTGCGTATTATTGTGCATGAGTCCAGACCCCAGGTTGCTTAGCATGTCCTATCAGTTATTTATCTGTGAAGAGACAGCTGAATACTTGTGCTTCATGAAGAAATGTGACCCTGTTCCTTGTTTGTCTTTCCCTACTCTCTGACCTCGTAATCATACTGCTGCATCCGTGGTCAGTTCACGTGAAGCTCAGTGCTTAGCTGGAGCTTTCCTGTTACGGTTCTTGAAGAAAGGCATCAGTGGAATGTGGGACAATGTGCTTTCACAGTTTCTGCTAGCATTTTTCTTTTCCATGCCATTTGAAGTCCCCAAAGAACGCTATTTGCTACCTTAAGTAACTGTCCCTGGGCTGGGGAGATTGTTCCATGGTCACCACTGCCTGCTGCACTTATAGAGACCTGTCCTGGTTCCCAGCACACATGTTCGATGGCAGCAGCTTGGAACTTCAGCTCCAGGAGATCCACCCTTCTTCTGGCCTCTGAAAGGCAGCTACATACATGCATACACATGTGTGCATGTGCACACATGCACGCGCACATGCACACACACACACACACACAGAGTCTGTGATAAATAGAAGGCTAAGGTAAGGCAGAAATATGAAAGGTCTAAGGACAGAGCAGAGGGGACTGAAAAGGACAAACTCCAGCCTCATTCCACACATGGATCCACAGAGATGTCAGGTGACTGTCCCCAAGATCCAGAAAATTAAAGTCCTGTGCCAGAGATCTGTTCCCTGGTATGCACCAACCTTGAGCACGGTGACTCTTCCTCACGTATGAAAAGCATGGTTGTCCCAAGCAGAAGGTCTCGATTCGACGTAGCTGTAATTGGCCAGCAAAAACAATTAGAGGTGTGAAGACAAGGACGAATGTCTGCCGGGTGATATGTACCAAAACACATCATGAAAGTCATTTTTACTGAAACACATTTTAATTGAAGACTTCTAAAAGATTTTTTTTTCACTTCTTTACTTTTCTTGGAAGTGTTTCAACATACCCAAGAACTGTGTGTGTCAGGTTTCTTGGAAACTCTGGGACACAGTGTTATTTATAATTGTCATCTCTGGTTAATTATAGACTGATTGTATATTCAAATAATGCTATCTTCTGCCACAGATCTCTGCTACAGATGACACTGCAGCAGAAACCCCGGGGTCAAGGGTGGGAGGGAGGCATCTCAGGTAGGAAGAGACAGGCGGTTGGAAGCTGTGCTTCTTTAGCACAGAGAGGGCATAGTCTACACCACAGGCAAGTGGAGAACAGGCTCTTGGTCTGGACTTGGCAGTATCTGTGTACTGTAAGTTGTAAGAGCCGAGCTGTGCTGATCCCGCCAGGCAATGGGACCACAACAGAAACTTAAGCACACACCTGAGAGGTAAAGCTGACCAGAAGGTGGCCATATCATTTCTCTCCTTCCAAATGTAGTTTTCCTGGGAAGGGTGAACCCCATGCTGTTATGTCTTTTTGGACACATTTCTCAAGACACAAGAGGAAATCTAAGTACAGGAACATACACAAACGGCGTTTAATCACTACCAAACAAGTGTGTTCAGCGGCGAGGTTTGCTCACTCTTGATCAGCTCTATGACGTCTGGGTTGGAATCTCTGTGCCTCTCTATTTTTCCCTCTGGGTCACAGAGAGTTGTTGTATGTACACTAAACCATCTATCATCCAGGTTCAATGAAGGGTGCACTTTCTCTTTGCTAAACCCATTCTCTGCTCACATGGTCCTCTCTGTCTGCTAGCTAGCTTCCACAAACATCCTGTTGGCTAGAGGTGGGTCGTATGAATTTAAGGGAACTCCTGGCCAAGAACAAGCACACTACTTTACGTTGGCCACAAATCCTTTTCTTAATGGAATTAGATAATATCTTCCTCCCAAGATCAAGGATCACTTTGAAATCAAAGGTGATCTTAGTAGAGTAAAAAGAACTGTCAAGTAGGCATTAGTTAAAAAAAAAATCAACAGTCAACCCAGCCACACCATATAGATGCCCTTGGCGGTCTCAGCTGCTTCCTCTATCAGGCTGGGCTCATCCTCATGTCCCCTCCCTGCCTTTAGCTCTTCCAACACTGCACACCCAGGGCCTTATAGCCCACCCATGACTTACAAAAGGTCAGTAAATCAAAGCAGGGACACAGGGACATTGCTTGATGATAGGTCAGAACCCATGCTTCTTCCTTGCATGTTAAGGCAGACTTCTGTCCTTCTGTCCTTCTGTCCTGCTTGTCCCACGTAAAGCGTGTAAAATAAGGAAAGTAAGCATGAAAACATAGGCATTTATTTCTTAAAGTTGAGAACATATTTACCAAACATGGTCTACACTCCCAATACTGGCAACATTTACACAAGCTGGGAATCAGGGTACTATGCAAATGGCTACTAGGAGAATACTTTTGAAGCTCAAGAAACATCCTTGGCCCACTCGACAGAGTGAGGTGAACATGGTGAACAGTGCTGTGCTTGTTTGAAATAACAACTCACTGGAGAGCAATGGGAGGGAGTCAAATTCACCAGAAGCGCTACCAAGAAGACACAGGGCAACTCACGCAGGTTAATGTTACGGGCGCACTCAATCTCTCCTCTCAAGAGCTTCTTTCCCACTGTTGCCAACCCCTTTTCTCTCCCCTTAACAGAATAACAAACCAGAAATGACAGTGACCAATATAGACTTAATACAGGTGTTTAATAATGAAAAAAAAAAAGTGTGGGTCTTGAGAGCATTAGTTACAAATGACAGTAAGTGCTTCCCATGGCACCCCAGTGAAAATCTTACATCCATCATTCCTCACGGACGCTTCGCCAGCCATCTGATGGATGGGGCGAGCAGAGGACGGCGCTTCAGAAACTGACACAGCGAATCTAGCAGAGTTATCTGATACATGCTCCTTCCTAGAGATAAGGGAACAGCCTGTGGGATCGGAGCAGGGGGGCTTTCCTCTGAAGTAGTGAGCAGGAAGGAGCACAGGAGCTCTCCATTCAGTGGGAGATGCTTCAATTAATGGTCTCTAGATGGCTGTTGTAAATATTGCTGTGAGCTAAAATGAATCAGGGGGGCCAAATTAGGACTGTATTTGTCAATTGTTAGAGAATAGCTTTGCAAAGGAGGTAGGCATGGCTGGTAAGCCCTGTGGAGGAGTGAGGGAGAGCCTGAATCTGTAAATCAGGGGATTTCATTAGCTGTGTGTGTGTGTGTGGGGGGGTGTAGTGTGTGTTAGTGACAGAGAGATAGAAAATGTGCATGTGGTGTGTGCATGAGAGGTAGAGATAGCAGTAGAGAGAGGAAACAGAGATGAACCTGATCTGTGCAATCCTGTGTTTAGAGTTTGCCTAGGAACCAATTGAAATAACAAAAGTAACAGAAACAATTACATTTTTCATAGGAAAGTACATGTGTGTTGCCTTAATCTTTACATTTGTATTTAATAACTTGGTGACTTTCACTAAAAGACACATAAAGGTCCAAAAGTGAAGACTCACCTTTTTCCTGATGGTAGTCTCTGTCCTCTGCAAATTAACATGGCCTGGGTAGGGACCTGCCACTTGGGCACATGATCATTAATGAAACTTGCCCTGGCTTCTACGCATGCACCGCCCACTGAACCTCAGGTTTCCCTTTTGTTCTTCATTGATAAAACCTTCCTATTCTCAGCCTCTTAGCCAGCGAACCCTTCTTATGGGACAGGAGAGGGAAGGAAGAAAACCCTTCAGTGAATATTATCAGTGCAGAACAGTCAGTTTTCAAAAGACCAGGACCAAAAAAAAAAAAAAAGGCAAATCAGTATTATGTCATTATCTGCCATCCATCATCTCTCATGCCAGCCTTTCAATAACTCAGATCGACACTCCTGACAGGCTGGTGCCAGGTCCAGCGGCTGCGTGTCTCAGGGAACGGGGTGCAGAGCATCCGCAACCTTTTGTTCCAGACGCTTTTCTTCTGCATCTTTTCGTTTCTCCCTCTCTCTCCCTCTCCCTCTCCCTCTGCCTCTCTCTCCTTTCCGGGGCTATTTAATTGAAATACACGCCGAGTTTACAGACTGCAGAGATCAGCGCTGTTTCCTCCAGCAGTGGTAACTATGCATTAAACATTTTGATTTGTTTGAGTTTGAAGTTTGGTCCTTTTTTGCCACTTGCTTCATGGAGTTTGTGTATATTTACAGCCTCTGCATTTAATGGCCACATGCCTTATTTCACAGATGGCCAGTGGAAGGCTTTCTCTTTCTCTTAGTATAGCCTGCACTCCGTTTTGATACATTTGTCACTGTGCCACTACATGCAGCTAGCAAGTGCCCACGCTTGGTGGGGAGCAATTATGGTGTGAGTTTTTAAGGAGCTTTTTAAAGGGTTTTTTTTTTTCAGTAAACTTTTTATGGTTTAATTTCCAAGCCTAGAAAAGCTGTGCATGTTTTCAAACAGAGAGTCTTGTGTTCTTTACATCATTCTGGTTGGAAAGGTTAGGGCAGAGTGGCCCAATAAAATAAGGCTCCTAGGGTGTGCTCCACTGGGTTGTCAGAGGGACTCCCACCCTGCCATCCTGGTGATGGAAACTGCCTCTTTGTTTTAGGGGATGAGCAAATGTTAGCCATCACCTTCCTGGCAACATTATGTAGAGAACATTGTGGGTATCATAAGAGTATGTGAGCCGGGTGTGGTGGTGCACGCCTTTAATCCCAGCACTTGGGAGGCAGAGGCAGGCAGATTTCTGAGTTCAAGGCCAGCCTGGTCTACAAAGTGAGTTCCAGGACAGCCAGGGCTACACAGAGAAACCCTGTCTTGAAAAACAAACAAACAAACAAACAAACAAACAAACAAAACAACAACAAAAGACTATGTGAAGTAAGACATAGATAAAAAGGATCTATAACAAATTGTCAGCTGTGTCTGTATCAAGGGACTATAATTCGCCTATGTAGATTCCCTAAAATTTGTGTGAGTAAAGACTGGCTTTTGTTGCTACCTCTGCAGCCTAACCTATCAGGAGTCATCTCCTCTTCCAGTCCATCCCCTCATCCTCTTCAGAATCACATTCTTCCTTAAGGTGCTTTCACAGGAAGATAAGAATGAACACCCATGTGTGTAGTAGATACAGTCTCTATGGACCTTTTAAAGATGATCTTGCCAATGTGAAGTCAAACCATTAGGAAAACATTGAAACATTAACAAGTATGGCAAAAGATGCCATAAGCTCTTTACAGACACAGCTCCCCCCTCTCTTACAGGTGAGAAACCCTTGCTTATGCCCAGGAGCCTTGGGCATGGTAACGGCTAATGGCCATTCCTTCGTTTTTTTGTGCTTTCACATTTCAGGTGTTCTCATACACAGTCTTTAAAAGAAGAGGAAAAAAATAAGATGACATTTGAGAAGCCGGGAGGATGGTGGGATCAGTTTGGGGACCTCCATCCTTTGACATTGAGTTTAATCTCTTTTTTTCCAATGGACCATCAAGGACTTTAGGAAAGCACCTGGTAGCTGTGTGCTCCGCTAGTACTCCTGTGTTGGGACTGGACGTGCATGAGCAGAGGCCTTAAAGCTTGAATCGTTCTATAAGTGTAATAAGCCAGCATCCCTGCTGTTAGCATACACCCCAGAGTCATCTTTGTTTCTCCTGGCCCCTCTCTCCTCTTAGCTCCTCCCTTCTCTCTCACTGGCCTCTCTCCTAGGGAATGAGAGCCATAACACTAGTAAGAATGTACCCAGTCTTATTTACAATGTATTCCAGCTATTCTGATAAAATATGGAGTGAAGTTTTTCTGTTCATTAAAATGAGATTTTTTTAAGTGTACAGCCCCATCTTTCTTCACCTAAAACTACCAAGCATAATTGAAAAGTGAACTATAACCATAGTGAGCCTGTTCTCATTGATCAGACCCAGCATTTCCGGACCATCCCCCAAGACTCTAGAAAACAGCCTAATTCAGTTGATCCAACTGAAGTAAGTACCGGCTACTCAGGTCACATTTGTAAGAATGCTGACAGCTTTATGGCTTTTACTCCATGCAAAGGAAAAAATTAAAGTGAAAATACCAGTGTGCACCCCAGTGACTGAGCCACCCATTGTTTATAAAACAATTATTGCACAGCATTCTAATTCTGTATGTGCATTGTGTGCCCCCAGTACACATCCATCAAATGTCCTATACAGATTAAGAATTCTATTACTTTTCTTTGATGGCCACCTGTATGTCTCCCACTAATTCTTCTGGGTAGATGTGATGGTGAGCAGCACGTGTGTGCCTACAGTGTGACAGCACAGCAAACCTCCTCCTCTTAGTCATTAGCTATATCCTGACTAGCCGTGGACCCAGATGCTTGATGTCTTGATCTCAGTCTTGCCTCTGCTGTCTCTCTTCTTCCTCACATCCACGGCACAGGCTCCAGGACAGTGAGTGAGCTATGCTGTGGCTGTGAGTGGCAGCACTCCTGTTCAACTTCCCTGTGAGTTTATTTTTGACATAATCCTCAGAACGACTTTGCCCGTGAGTGGCACACTCAGCCTACCATGGTGCTTCCCTCTCTCTGGCAGTGGGTTTTTGTGTCGAAGCATAAATTAGTCTTGTTAGACTTGGGTATCCAACTGTGTTTCTTATGAAGTGCCTAAGTCCATAAGTGTCCCCACAGAATAGATCTGAATAACCACTATTTGTTTTGCTTATAACCTATTCCTTGAATTTATGACAATGAATATAAAACTTAGAAACTATATATTCATTCAACATCCCCATCTGTATGGAGTACCTGCCTCTAAGGTTGAAGTTTATTACTCAGTCGCTTTTGAGAAATTATAAACAGAGAAAATGTACAAATGTATATGCTTGTTCAAAGGACTTTACGTCTGCCGTATGGAGTTTAGTCAAGTTGGCGAAAAAGCATAGGCTTCCAGGATTCAAAGACAAGGAAACAGCCCCAGCCCAACCTGACACATAACCCCGACAACCCCATTGGCATCTCTGATGTACAGGTAGTCACTTGGCCAAAACTCTGTGGCATTCAGCGGACACAGCTCCATCGGTTAGGTAAGTCTCCATTCTGTGTCTTTTACCTGACAGCTGATAGCCTTTGGTCAGTGTTCTGGTGCTCAATACCACTGAATTTCTGTGCCTCCCTAAGAACATGTCTCTGTTCTCCTAAACCAGAAAGCCTCTTACGGCATTTAAGTCACCCACTGCTGTCTCTTCCCCCTCATACTTATTTAAGGCCTTTACACACTCTTAACACTGACAATCCAGGAGATTGACAGAATAGCCAAAGCCTGAGCTGGGCACAAGCAATTGCCACCCTTAACCTCATTAACCTAATGCATGAGGAAGGCCCTGCGACACTAGTCTGACCACACACACTCTAGCCTCGTGCCATTACCGTGTTGCCTACCTAAAGCAATAGAGTCTGAAACGTGCATCAGGTGCATAGGTTTAATTTCCAAATGTCTCTTCTTCGTGAAAAATCAGTTCGTTTTTCCCCAGAAGGTTTTGAGTATTCTTCATAACCCTTTCAAATGTGTCTCTCCTTTTACAATTTATTTATTGAATTATTAATAGGGATCTATAAGCTGTCTCCACAAACCATGTCACCATCTTGCAGTTTTTATTGTTAAGCTGGACTTAGAATCTAACAGAAACTGTGACTTTCTCTGCCTTTTCCATTGGCTGTTAGCCTCAGGTCCCTTTGTAAGGAAGCATGGCTACCCAGTTGGCTGCCTTACGACCACTATACCAGTGAGTTTAGATGCCATTATACTTCAAGAAACATCTCCTGAAGCTTGCTACCAGATTTCAAAGCAGCAGATCATATTTACAACAAAACTTAACCCTGAACCTCAAATTGATTTGAAGATGGGGGTGGGGCAGAATTAGCTGAGACTAGTTTTCTATCTCACTAGACCAGAGAACAGACAGACACATCCTGCTCTCTTGATTGGCAGGCCCGTAAACTTCTCTGATTCTCTTATTTGTCAAGGGTCTCAGAATCCAGGATGCCCAGAGTGTCTGTACATAATCTAACAAAGATAGAAGTTAAAGAAATTTCACAAATCTTACCATACTCTATGAAATGTGTCTGTTGAAGTTAGAAGAAAGATTTCTGTTTCTTAATGTATGTTGTGTGTGTGTGTGTGTGTGTATTTATATGTAATTTATACATAATTTACAAGAAAGACTTTTCTCCCATTTGTGCTGTTAGTTTATGTGGGTGGACGATGATTTTATAGAGCAGAGAGCTATCAATATGCAAGAACAGAGCTGGTGGTTGAGGGGGTGGACATTCACATAGCTTCTTCATTGAGGGCTGAGGGGTGGGACCTCCACATAGCGTCTTAGTCTTCTACTTAAGCCGATGAAGACATCCCCAGCTGATAAGTCATGACATTATGAATAATCTTCTAATGTCTCTGGTGGGCTGTGAGGCTCACATAATTAGAGGACTAAAATCCTTTTTCTTTTCTATTTTGCTACTTCTTTATTCTCTGTGTCACTAGTGTAGCAGGAGACCATGAAAGTGAAGCGAGGGAGTGCAGCCAGAGGGGTTTAGCTGCGACCAAGTCAACACGCTGTTTTGTCATTACATGCCTGTGCCTTTTATTGTTGTGTAGCTCTGTGCGCTTCGTTGCAGAGATGTCCATTATGGCAGCTGATCCACAGCCTAGCTCACTCCTTGGGTCTGCGTGCCTGGTGGGGAGCAATGCTCACTGCCGTATGAATCCCAATTTCAGAGAAGGGATAGGGAACCCATCTCTCCATGCACTGTTTAATTTAAGACCATAGAACTAAAGAAAAGACCCTATGTTCGCTCAGTCCCTCCTTGTGCTCTCTTTTGACTGCACTCTGAAAGATCAACAAAGATGGCCCCTCTGTCCTCTGTGAATGTTCAGTTTTCTCTTTAATTTTATGTAATTATAATGGAAGAAAGTTCCTGATTTTTGGACAAGTGCAGACATGAAATTGGGCTTATTCCTAAGTATCGAAAGGAAATTAAAAAAAAAAACATAAACATGAAATGCATTGCTTTAGATGACACACAAGTGGGGGAGAGAGAGCAAGCATTTCTTAGAGAACACAAACCTCATTTTCATCATGGATATTTTTTGCTTTTACTGTAGGAAACCGAGGCTCACAACCACTCCCGTCTGCATGTTTGACCCTGTCTTTTTTTTTTTTCAGCATTTTCTCCACAAAGTTTTCTTTTTAATGTCAAAAATATAAATTTCTTAAACATTAGTAAGCCAATGAGAATCTGTCTTACATTTAAATCCCATTTTAAAACTTCAGCCCTGGGACTCAGACTTCTTAAGTGATTTATCTAAAGACTTTCTCATCTTGCATATGTCCCTTTCACTGTGAATCCTGGTCACCCCCTGCCAATCCGGCAGAAAGGATAAGTATATTTTGCCCTTCCTGTTGGGTCCCAACAGGGTCTGGTGTCATATACAAGCAGTGCAGTACCCTTTTTCTATTATGCTCATCAGAGGGAAAGCTACCGAGCCGCAGGCCAGCTGCCTCTTCACTGTGAACAGGAAGACTCCAAGAAGAGCTGTAAAAGTACTCATGTGCGTCCCTGGAGTCATCTGGTCTAAATGGGTGGCTTTCTTTTACTCCTTTGGTTTTCTGAGATCAAGACTGTTTTGTAGTCCCTTGGCCTGGAACTCACTACATTGAGCAGCCCGTCCTTGGGCTTGCAGTGTTTTGTCCGAGGGCCAGGACTGCAGCTGCGCGCTTTCCTATTCTTCAGGCTGAGCACAATCATTTGACCTTCCCTCAGGACAAGGCAGGATCAGATAAAGTCGTAGAGACTCTTGAACTGACCTAACATTTCCCCTTACATACCTGCAGATTTCTATGAGACTTGATTAGCCAAATAGGAGCCTATTTCCAAAAGAGATCTGGTTGCTGTCCAACTGCTCCCTTTTAATCAAGAGGGATCTATATGGGCCACTGTGTTTGACTCCTCCTCATATTTGCACCAATGCTCTGCTTTGACCACTTTGGTGGAATTATTTTCATCGACTCTGCAATGAGCCCAGCAGGAAAGAACTTTTGCCAACATCTTTAAAGGTCTGTGTCTTGCTGCCACTGCTCTTTCTAACTGCATGAGGGTAGGGGCGTTTCAGGTCCTCTTCTAAACAGTATTAAGAGCCAAGGAAAGCCTGAGTATCATGCATTTGTTTAAAAAACTGCTCAGGAAACTAAGGCATGCCATGGCAATTTCTATAAAATTTATCATTGATATCATTTTATTAATCTGATCCCAGTGGGGGGGAAAAGTTTATGAAGTTGGGAGAAAATTAATCTTTATTGGTCAACATCCCAGTTCTCCAAACTTTTGTGTATACGATTTCTAGCACCTTCTCATTTACCTCTGTGCTACCTGGTCAGTCTTTCTGGTCCATGGTTTGTTCAAAAGAGAGACAGGGCATGACTCTGTACCATGGGGTACCCTCACTCCCACTGTGTGCCTCAGGCTAGCCTTGGCCTCCTGAAAGCTGTAATCACCAGGCCTGGGACACCACACCCTGCTCCCACTTCTTATGTTTATCGTCTTATTTATTGAAGCTGATTCTATCTAGACAAAATTTAAATCTGAGGACTGAGAGCTAAATATTCTTATTCCTAGCAGTATTTGAACATACAAATAGAGAATTATGTAAAAGGAAATATTAAAACTAAAGGGTATAATCTCAAATGACTGAGTCTTAGAAATGATACCACCCATGTCAGTCCCTTTAGGGCAGTGGTTCTCAACCTTCCTACTGCTGTGACTCTTTAAGGCCACCCCCAGCCATAAAAATTATTTTTGTTGCTACTTCATAAGTCTAATTTTGCTACTCTTTTGAATCATAATGTAAATATCAGTGCTTTCTGATGGTCTTAGGCAACTGGGATGAAAGAGTCACCTGACTCCCAAAGGGGTGGAGACAGCCAGGTTGAGAACCACTGCTTAGAAGCTTGCTGTTGGGGACATGGGGAATTGAAAGGAAGACCATGGGAGGACTATTTCACATCATCGGTGTTTACGACATCTGACTGATTCCTTCCTTTTGGAAAGGAACTCCTTTAGGCGGCGGAAACTATTTTAAATCCGACTCGCTTTTTTTTGTTGATCCACCATATCATCTCATTTACTTCTGTTTCTGAATAAATGAATATCTACCGGGACTCCTGAGAAATGTGTGTAAGATTTAATGTAGTACTGAATTCCACACCGAATTGTAAGGACTTGGCTTTCTGCTTGGTTTTGTCTTCTGGCTCCACTGTAAACATACCACACGTCCCCCAGCCCCTCCAATCACACCTTCCTTCCCCTCTTTAAATGTCTTAAGAGTCATGCTGCAGAGAGTTCTGTTTCCCTGCCAACTGTTGAATCAAACGTTCACAATTTGAAAGGTACTATGTGTGCATTCTCCCTCCTGAAAGAAGTACTGTCGTGTTTTCTTTGACCAGGACACTCTTGGATGTTGTTGATGGAGGTCAGTGGTGTGTTCGTGTTTGTGTGTGTGTGTGTGTGTGTGTGTGTGTATGTGTGTATGTATGTGTGTGTGTGCGCGCGCGCACGCTTGCGCTTGTTTAAGTATACTTGTGCATGTGCATGTACACATTTAATGGCTACACTCACTATAAAAACAGCCTGTTAAGCTAGTGTCCTTGGAACTTCTGAATTCTGCTGAGTGCCTACAGCAGACTCCCTTAGGCAAGACAAAGAAAGAAAGAAAGAAAGAAAAAGAGAGAAAGAAAGAAGAAAGAAAGAAGAAAGAAAGAAAGGAAGAAGAAAGAAAGAAAGGAAGAAGAAAGGAAGGAAGGAAGAGAGAGAGAGAGAGAGAGAAAAAGAAAGAAAGAAAGAAAGAAAGAAAGAAAGAAAGAAAGAAAGAAAGAAAGAAAGAAAGAAAGAAAGAAAGAAAGAAAAGAAAGAAAGAAAAGAAAGAAATCCAAAGGTTACAAAGCTGTGAGAAATACCAATCAAAAACCCAAAACAAACTGGGTCAGACAGAGTCTACTTCCTTCAACAAGCTGGGTGATTCTGTGGGAGTGACTGTGAACCGGGTCCTCTTGTATGCGGATAGTTTTCCCATCAAGTCAGATAGAGACTCTGATGAATGGAGTACAGACTTCCAAGGCCACAGACTTGAGAGAAATTTTAATCTAGTTCTTACAATTGTACTATTGTCAAAGGTTTGTCAAGACAAAGACTGTACTGTACTGAGGATTCTAGTACTTCATTAGTCCTTTGTGACTGCGTTTTCTGGGCTCTTTCTCCCATAAGACAATGATCTTCAATAGTTGTTTATGTTCTGTGGTGTATATGATCCTCCAGTGTCATTCATGACCATCTCTCCAACAATCTGGCAATTTATCAAGAGACTTGAGCAAAAGCTATAGAAGCCAGTGGCTGCCTTTCATGATGCTGTCTTGGAACTGTATCATCCAAAGAGTGTGGCTGGAAAACTTGAGAGGGGCAGCAGCCTCTCTTTGCATGCTTTTTCCTGTTCTCAAAGTCAACCAGTTTCTTAATTTGGAAGCAATTTAATATCTTGTGTGGGTGAGATTAAGCATTATATTTTTCTTGAACATCATTTAGTTTTTAAACACCATGTTTTCCATAAATGTAAGCCACATACTGCATGCTTTTAAATGACTAGATGACTTTGAGATTTAATTTATGTCTATTTGTATCTCCAAAAATTCACCAACTCAATATTTTGGCTGAGCAATCCAAATCAAATTGTGGCCTAAGTTACAGGTCACTTCCCTTGGATGCATGAAGCCTTGACAAGCAGTTCGCAGTGAATATTTAAGTGCCTTCATTACCCTGGTGTGGTCAGTGTAAAAGGCAGCTGGGAAGGTGGCAGCTGGCAGAGGCCCCTCTCTGAGTTCTGTTTCTGTGAGTTGCTCACCTGAATACTGGAAGGCTTTCTTCAACACCTCTACTGTCTGAATCAAATACAAATACAGGCTTTCCAAATACAGAAGAGGATGCTGATAGGAAATCGCTACGTGCATTTTGTAGCTGGGAAAGGTTTTCTCCCAGGATAGCAAGCAACCTAGCTCCTTTAGGCACAGAAAACCCAAATGCCAAGACTTTCTAGGGGTTTGAAAGAGTCCAAACCCCTGCTGATTAGTTTCCTTAATTGCCTTAGTGTGCTGTGTTGAACATGTAAAGGTGAATACACCAATATCCCATGGCTCCCAGAAGCCAATTTTATTATATATGGCCTGAGGGGAGTAATGTCTTTGAATAATTATAGGTTCAAGATTCTCATTTTATATTTATTTTTTTAAAGGAAAAAACAACACTGGAGAGCCTGACTCAGCAGTTGGCAGTTAAACAGAATGAAGAAGGGAAATTTAGCCATGGAATGATGGATTTCAATATGAGTGGAGATTCTGACGGTTTGTGGCTATTACTCATTTATACTCCAGGATGGAGTGGGAGGGTAGACTTGGAGCTGCTTAAAACAGCAAAAAGAACAGGCAGAAAGGTCACTGCCTACCTGACCATCCCAGTGGGGACTCACATATACTGCGGTCACCGGTCACCGTGTGCCAGGCACTCCCTGTTGCTCATCTTTCCACCCCAATGAGACTTGTCAGTGCCTCTGCAGACAAGAAGATTGCCCCCCAGTGGTTTGGAATCATTCCCTCAGGATCAGAGGGCTGTAACTGCCACAGGGCAGGACTCAGGTCTAAAATGACATAACTCTGAAGCAAATATCCTTGTCTAGCGGCCAGCCTGCCTCTCGCCCTCCTATTCCCTGTACGCCAAACTTTGTACAACTACATATCTATCAGCTCATTTTGCAGCTTGCATTATCAGCTAGGCACACAGTTCAAAGGACAGGTCCTGGACATTTTTCTTGCAATTTGCAGCCTCACCTGCTACGTTATCTACACATTGACAAAAACCTACTCTAACCCAACAACACTAAGCATGTAAGCCACAGAGACCAGAAGTAAGGGACTCCATCAGCTCTAAATAGGCTCTTTATACGTGCGAACTAAGCAGCACTCCATTTAGGGAGTGCCACGCTCCTTTCCTATACCTCAGCCTCGTGTCACTTCAGACAGCACAGCTGGCAGTCAGGGAGATGCCCAGTTCAGCTGATACAGCAAAGTGAACATAAGAAGAAACTGTAGTTTCTCTTATACAGAACCCAATTGGGTTCTCCTTCCGGTACCAGGTAACATGTGTGTTTTAGGACTTCAGTGGCCCAGCCTTGCTGCAGGCTGGAAGAGACTCAATCTCAGCAAACCACTGAGACTCAAACAGGAAGAGGGGGATCCCTGTGAGACTTCAGCACCCACTCTCCTCTGGCCATTAAGATTCTCACCAGCCAAAAGCTAGCCAAGCTCGAATATCTAACTCCACGATCCTGTCGCAATTGAACTTATTCAATTGGAGAGCCAGAAAAAACAAAATCTTGCAGCCGTTGCCTTCCCAGAATAAACCTGGTCTGCGTACATACAAAGAGCCTATTTAGAGTTGACGGAGTCCCACACTGCTGCTCTCGTGGCTTATGTTGCTGTAAGGTGTAAGGACCGGAAACAGCAGATGTGCCACAATCATTCCCTAGTTACAAACACATTTCCAAAAGATGCTGTTGTGCATTAGCGCTGCTGTTTGTCAATGGTGAGGCAATTACTGGTCGTAACACATTTCATCAATTTTAAGTTATGCTCGCATGATAAAATACACTCTGGCAATAAAGCACCACGGCAGAGAAGCTTGTGCCGCCAGTGTCTAATTTAGCGATGCTCATATGCAAAGCAGCTTCCAGTCTACACTGAGCAAGGAGCATGTAATAGATGAGCACGAACCATGTGTGCTTCTAGAGAGATGCTGAGCTGAGAACCATGTGTGCTACTAGAGAGATGCTGAGCTGAGAACCATGTGTGCTACTAGAGAGATGCTGAGCTAAGAACCATGTGTGCTACTAGAGAGATGCTAAGCTGAGAACCATGTGTGCTACTAGAGAGATGCTGAGCTGAGAACCATGTGTGCTACTAGAGAGATGCTGAGCTGAGAACCATATGTGCTACTAGAGAGATGCTGAGCTGAGAACCATGTGTGCTTCTAGAGAGATGCTGAACTAAGAACCATGTGTGCTTCTAGAGAGATGCTGAGCTGAGAACCATGCTTCTAGAGAGATGCTGAGCTAAGAACCATGTGTGCTTCTAGAGAGATGCTATTTGGTTGTTTTCACCTTGCCAATTGTACAGAAGCAATATTGACTACTTACCCATTCTTCAAATTAATTAAGATATACAGATGAATGGGGGTATTAACAAAGAGGAGATGTGATCTTGTTTGCAGTAGAGGTACGAGAAATCTCCAGCATCTTCTTTATGCTGTTTTTGTTTGTATGGATGAAGTCTTAGCTGCAGAGTGCCCTGTTCCCAGGCTCCCGTTGTCCTCACTATCTAAACTCGAGCACCTCTGCTTCTTGGCTGTGGACTACTCTGCAGGAGATGCCTTACTGGGTCTGATAAGGCCAGAGGAGGAAGTGCGCATCTTCCTGAGGCTCAGGGTGACTCACAGGGAAAAGGGGTCCCTTGTCGTCAGTGGCCTTGATATCTGGAATACAACCATCACCTTGTCTCTTTTGATAGCTTAACATGCTAGGAGGAAAAACATCCAGTGGAATGTGCATTTGTGTTTTTAAGAACCAATCGTAATATACACATTAATTGATTCTTTTCTTCCAACTCTCCAGTGCCTTTTGTGGGCAAGGTAGACAGTCATTACATATACTGACACATGATTGAAAAGAAACACCAACCACATCAAAGAGAGGTATTTGTGTTGTTTTGACTGAAATTCTTTCTAGCATGTTTTTGCTAATGTGTCCTCAGAAACAAAAAGGGGGTATAGACACTTCAAGTCCTCACTGTCTCTTTGCTTCCTGCAGAACCCATGAGCGTCCCATATTTTGACCAGATTCTTTCTGTACTGGTGCAGCACTGGTGTGCTCAGAGACTAACTCGCCCATTTTCCCATAGGATCCAAACGTAGTGAGTCCCAGGTTTCTCTGGGACTCTTTCAAGTAAATGCTGAAGCCATCCACAGTCCTCGAAAACCCAGGGCGAAATGAGAACTGGGTTAAAAATACAAACATTTGCTGCCACAGGCTTATCACAGACACATCGTAAGCAAGCATCTGCCTTAGGAACTGCCAGTGCCATTATCAAAAGTACTTTTTGTTTTCTGATATTTTAATAGCCGAAGAAAACAGTCATCGGGGAGAAACCCTGCCAAAGCCTCCACACTGACATAAGTGCTGCTTGTTCCCCTTTTCTAGGAAGCGCTGGAGTCTCAGAGTCAAGAATTTACAGGGAATCCAGGGGACGTGGAAGCAACGAGCCCCACATAAAGCGTCCAATGAATGCCTTCATGGTGTGGGCGAAAGATGAACGGAGGAAAATCCTTCAGGCCTTTCCCGACATGCACAATTCCAACATCAGCAAGATACTGGGTAAGGAGGTTGCAGAAGACTGAGTGTGTGCCGGGAGACGTACTGTGCTGGGCTGTGCTGTCTTCTGCTCTCAGGGAAAGATGATGGGTGTGGAAGGCAGGCTGCTCCTGTGTTCTGTTAATATTCCAGAATAGCAGTACCATCACTGAGGGCCCAAAGGACAACAAAGCACCCCGGGACCTTTACTTCTTCGTTCCATCTGTGAACTGGACAGGCAGGTCTCATCCCTGTCTTGCCCTCCTTGGAAGAAGCATAAGGATGTTGGAGTTCTGTTTGGTATGCGTGGTGCGCTGGCGGAAGGAGGGGAGGACATAGGCCTAGAATAGGACCTTTACTTTCAGTAACCCTGCAGACGACTGTGCTTTTGCTAAGTCTAAGGAACATGCAATAGTTTTTCATTGACTTGAAAAGCAGCTTTACCTACCACTGTGGCTCCCAGTGTACAAGAAGACAAAATATACCCTTACTCCAAAGCACAGACACTCAAGCACACGAGGAGATGGTTAGGGAGGGCATGGATAAGGAAAGACTTAGTGTAAACTGGTTTAAGGCAAGAGCCAGGCTGAGCTGAAAGGAGATAAAGGCTCTATTCTCTGTTTGTGCTTTTGGCCTGGTCATTACCATGTTAGCATCATTATCCTCACCTTTATCTCCAACTGGCACGATGGACTATGGCAGCAAGACAAGATTTACATTGCCCATTCTCTGACAGTAAGAGTTCAGAACGGAAGTCCCTAACTCCATCGGGAAAAAAATTAGGCCTTGAAAAATAAGTAGCAGCATACACCTAAACTACCTAAGCTTTATTAAAATTGATGATGCTCTTGGAATTGTACCCACATTATAAAGATATATCTTTTCGGGCACATTAATGAGCTGGCTGCCTAAACATAGTAACTGTTATTCTATTCATAATCCCATAACCCCAACCAAGGCAATAGATGCCAACCCGGCTACAAGGCGCTTGTAATCCAACCAGATCATATATAGAAAACACACACACGCACTTACACATGTGTGCTTTACTATTTCCTTCTAAAATAGTTTTCAGATGAATCCATGCATGGAGTCTGAGAGATTAGAACCAGTGGTGTTCCCTTACAGAAGTGTGACTCCAACACAAAGTTGTACAAAGTACAGTGCTGGAAAGGACGTAGCTGGAACAGACGTCCCTAATGTCCACGCCATCTCTGATCTATTCATCCCTTCAATTACTTCATCCTCTCCTCCTCACGAATTACTCAAATTTGGTTTTATTTTTAAGACAGGGTCTCACTATGCAGCCTTGGCTGCCTTGGAACTAATGATAGGCTACGTGGGCCCAGAACTCATAGAGATACGTCTGTCTCTGCCTCTGAAATGCTAGGACCATGTCTGCCTCTGCCTCTGAAATGCTAGGACCATGTCTGCCTCTGCCTCTCAAATGCTAGGACCATTCCTGCCACTGTCTCTCAAATGCTAGGACCATGCCTGCCTCTGCCTCTTAAATGCTAGGACCATGTTCTACATGCTGCACATGCTTCATCGGGAATCACTTGATAAGTGAGCTTGGTGCTAAATCCTTCTCACTGGTTCAAACTTTGTTCTACAAAAAAGAGCAGACTGCTCAGTGGTTAGGGACACTTGCTTCCCAAGTTAGGTTTTCAGCCCTCATGATAGGAGTCTCACAACCACCTGTAACTGCAGGTCCAGACTATCCAACACCCTCCATCTGGACCCATGGGCAAACTCAATCAGTTGCACACACAGAGAGAATAAAAAGAGAAAAAAAAAACTTGAAAAGTTTTTTGAAAGATAGTCATTTTATTTCTAGGAAATGTGGCAAAGATTCCTTATGGTATAGCAGTAAGTGGCTAGGAAAATCTTTTCTGACTCAAGGTGAGCCTCACCATATGACCTCTGCTGTTACAATCTACATAGAAGATGGCTCCAGCCCAAGTCTTCCTGATACAGCCACATTAATTAGACATGGGGCAATTTTAGTCACCCAAAAATTAAACACTGAAGTTTGGGGGGGGCCCTAAGTATTTAGTCATAGCTTTAAATAAATATAAAATCTTCAAATAGCCGCACGACGGTTCTGAGTGGCCTATTTCATGGAAAAGTACAAAGAAGGCTTGATGTTTCTCTCTTTACCGACTGTTTTGGATAACAGCCTCCGACAGCATGCTGCTAATTCATTCTGCTTAAAACAGGCGCTTGAGCTGGGTTGACATTTTATGTAGTCTCTGGGGATCCTAGTTGACATTTTAAAGGGCTTCTAAGCATTTTATAATACCCTAAAATCTGGTTTTAATAAGCCATTCTGCTGAAATTGTTAACATAAGGAATCACCTTTTACTGTTTGGCTCGAGATCAGGGACTGGGGGACATCTTTTTCTGATTAGATATACAGTAGTCGGAGTAAAATGTGCAAATTCATTACATGCCCCGTAGAGATGACATTGCTGCTCAGCTCCCTCTCCTTCTCCTCCCGGAGCCTACTGCCAGACTCAGAGGAAGAGTCTGGAAAAAATAAAAAACGACTCCTTATTTTCTCTTACTTTGAGCATCAAATATGTTTTCATTGCAACTGATAACTCTTTTGTTATCAGAAGGCATTCCCTACAGTCTCTTCATTTGCCTTGCAAACAACCCACCACTTCTGCACTGTACATGTACTGCAGGCACAAACCAAACCAAGTAACTGTTTTCATCTTTTTGTGGGGACAGGGTGGGCCACCACAATGTCTTTGCTAGCATTCTCCCTGACTGTATTTAGGGCCCTGCAGTCAGCAGCTATTATTTTGGGGAAGCCATTGAGACTAAGGTGAAGTCTCCAGTTGGCTATCCCCACCCAGGGGAATAATTAAAGATGTAAACTGGATTTGTTTCCAAACTGAGACTGCATGGTCTGAAGATAGAGTTGAGCCTCTACATCCCAGTTGGTACCTAAGCTATCTTAATTCATAATTATGAACAAATAAATATGTAATTGGAGTAGTGGGAGGGTCCATGCCTGTAATTCCAGCCCGTGGTATATTATAAAGCATGAAGACTAGCTAACCTGAGCTACCCAGAGAGACACTGTCTCTAAAAAAAATAAAATTGCCATTATTATGTGGCCCTGTCGTTTCGAACATAGCTCAAGACTGGGTGTTCTCAGGAGGTGAAGGGGAGAGTTTTAATTCTCACCCTACCAACCCAGCATCATGCACAAGACAGGAAATATTAAATCAGCTACCAGTCTAAGGCAGGTCACCTCTAAGAGTAAGCATTCCTTTCTTTAGAGATAAAATATTTTAGAAAAAAATGGGAATTATCTTCAATACTTCATAGCCTAAATGGATTTCCTTATTTTTATATTCTGTTTTTTTTTTAAAGGTAGGCTTTGCTCTCAGCCAGTGGTTCTCAACCTTCCTAATGCTGTGACACTTCCTAATGCTGTGACACTTTGTTATAGTCTCTCATGTTGCAGTGACCCCCAACAATAAAAGTACTTTATGGCTACTTTATAATGATAATTTTGCTATTGTTATGAATGATAATGTTCTCGTGTGTACTATGAAGCAGAGTTTGGGGCTGTACTTAAAATAATGTGGTCTGAACAAACTGACTATGCTGCTCAAGCAGAAGTTTTAGAATGGAAAACATCTCTGCTATTTGAACTCTAACCTGAACTGTGTTGGGAATAAAACAAAACCAAAATCTATCTGGATTGGGGGCAACCTGTCTAAAACACTTCTGACAGACCTGCTCACAGGCTTCCCCATCCACTTTCTCACGTTGCACTGCAAAACTGCATACGTTGAAGGCTCCTCTCATCCCTAGGCAAGAATGCTTGGCAAGGTGCTGCCTCTGCCTGAGTTTAGGGTTTACAGCTTCTTCTGAGCTCTTCCCTAAAGATGCGTAAAGGCAGGGACTGCACTCCTGCTTCATTAGTTGGTCTCTTTCTCTCCTTATCAGGATACTTGATGAGATGGTGTGATTTTTTAAGATACCTGGGGTGATGGTCTTCTTACTCTAAGAGTACAGGGCATTGAGTGGCAGGAAATAGGGAAAGTGCGCTCTCTCTCTCTCTCTCTCTCTCTCTCTCTCTCTCTCTCTCTCTCTCTCTCTCTCTCTCTCTCTCTCTCTCCCCCTCCTACCCTCTCCCTATAGAACTGCCAGAATCCCATTCGAGTTTCCACCAGTGATCACATCTGCTCTTCACCACCTCACTCCTCAGATAGACTTACCTCCAAGCACCCCGCAGCCAGATTAGCTTTCCCTTCTTGGCCAACACATGCTGAGGATGGAATTCCAGGCTAAAACTGGATACAAGGAGGGGGCCACACACCATCTGCAGCTGTGAGCAGCCCCTGCGGTTGACTCCGGTAGTGCTGCTTTGTTTCAGAGAAGCATGCCTCACCTGCGATTAGATCTTAAAGTCTGGGTTTATGGTTACGCTAACCCCACGACCGGTACTCTTACTACACATGGCCACACTGACAGAATCAAGACCCCATCTAAACTGAGAATTAGCACATGCTATTTTTAGTGACACTTCAAATTTGTTTTTTTTTCTCTATAAATACAAGTTAGATTAAACACAAAACAGAAAAAAGGAAAAAAAAAGTCACTGCCACTAACACAGATAATCATGAGACAAGAAATCTTTCCTCTTAAAGGAGGAATCGGTAAAATAAAAGTCTTGCTCAGTGGAGGGGGGGGGTCATTAAAATAAAAGTCTGGCTCAGTGCATATTTATTATGGTACATGTGTCTATAACAGACATTTATGAGTGAGATCTGCATGATGTTGGGTGGGCGATTTCATGTGTGTGAAAATCAGTTCTCTCATTATGAAAATAGCTAGAATGGTATCTACCTCATAGGACAATAGCAAGATGACAAAATGTCATTTTTAAAACCATTGTAACTTACCTTGTGAGCCTGGGGGACCCCACGTGGAGATAGGGGGTGACTTCCTGTAGGTCAGTTCTCTCCACCCACCATCTGAGTCTGGGCCAGCCACCAGTGCCTGCACCCAGTGAGCTGTCCCAGGACCCAAGATGGCCCATGTTCTTAGCACAGCTCTCACACATGGAAACCCCCAATCCTATGCACCCCCCCCACTTAGAGGGGTTCGTTTTTAACCCGTGATTTCTACAGACGTGGTTTCTGAGAACACGTGATATATGAACTTTTGTGAGAGCACTATGCCCTCACATAGAAATACTCAAAGACTCAGTAAGTCAGACTCACAACATGGGACGACTTCATGTGGAGCGTTTATCGATGTAACTGCATCCTATGAAATTCTTGAGCTTTTCAGTGCATAATAAGCAAGTTTAGTTAAACTGTTCATTCAAGTCAAAAATAATACACTGCCCAGCGCCTGTGTCTTTGGGTGCATAATTTTCTTGCAGACACCTCTGTTCTTGTGAAATCTCGCCTTTCAAGTTGATCTTGCTAATCAGAAACATGTTTATATAGCTCTGGCTTTTGGCCAACAATTTCTTTCAACTTCTTTCTTGTTCTCCACAGCATCTCCTTTTTTTAGGATTCTTAGAAACACAGCAAATTGGCATTGTTAACCTCCTTGTCTCCACAGGATCTCGCTGGAAAGCTATGACCAACCTAGAGAAACAGCCATACTATGAGGAGCAGGCCCGCCTCAGCAAGCAGCACCTGGAGAAGTACCCGGACTACAAGTACAAGCCTCGGCCAAAGCGCACCTGTCTGGTGGACGGCAAGAAACTGCGTATCGGGGAGTACAAGGCCATCATGCGGAACCGGAGGCAGGAAATGCGACAGTACTTCAACGTTGGGTATGGTAACTTCCTGTGTCACATAGAGCCACCTTCCCAATACACACACACACACAGACACACACACACACACAGACACACACACACACACAGACACACACACACACACACACACACACACGACTCTCCTCAATCCTCTTTTCTACTCAGTTGCAGGGCAACCTTTTGAAATGAACCTGCAGCCTTCTTTCTAAGATTATTTTGTACCCTGTATGAAGCCATGAATACCTACATACTGTATAGACAGGCAGATATCTATTTGTTTAGAGGGGGAGCCACTGCAAGCTGCCTGCTCCTCTGAGGGTTTTATCCCAACTTCTCTGAAGGCAGATCCGATTCAATCCTAAGCATCGTCTTTATGCTTGCAGTTAGAACCTTAGAGGTATGCCAGATCTAGCCAGTTCTTTGCCTGGCTGGTGCTCATGACTTCCAATGTTTGACCATGATAGATTTCACCACTGGCGGCTTCGTTGAGATAACACAGCCTAACAGGGATTCCAAATGAATCACAGGTTTCTGTGGATTTGCTGAGCCACCTCTTCCCCATCATACATACACCCACACATATGAACACACAACTCCTGTGTGTATATCTCATATAGTAGAAATTAGATTTAGGACACAGCAAGTTTGTGGACAGGGGCATTCCATCTGCACTTGAACCTGCCTGGAGGATGTTCCCTCTGCTTCCCATAGAGAGTTCACACACAGTGATGTTGTGTGCTGCCTACAGTAACACTGTGGAAAACTCAAGACACGCAGGGATAAAGTCACTCATGCCTGAAACAGTGGCGTCCAGCAAATTAGGAGAGCAAACGCCATTCCAATTATAGTCAGAAGGAGGATGATGAATAACAAAAGTGGTGGTACCTGCCACACACCCTCCTTTGAAAGAGCCAGTGTGCTCTATGCAAGGTTCATGGTGGGTGGGGTCCTTTTCTGGAGTCCAGAGTAAATCTTCAAAAGACTGAGAGAAGGAAGCCCACATGAATGTCTGTGAACCCACCCTGACAGGACCAGCTAAATCAATCTCTAAGGTTCAGTACAAACCCGAGAAGGTGGAGTTTCCAGGTTAAAGGATTTAGAGAGTCCATGGAGTGGGACAATAGAAGCAGGCATAGGCGATTTCTGAGGTGGTTTGTCTGAGGCCAGCCCTGACTCGGATCCCACAAAGGGCTAACACCATTTCACATAGTAGGTGGATAACATGTTACCTTCTCATGTTTGGGGGTATCATAATGTTATTTTGAAAGTTGTAAATAGTTTAAAGATTACCCGCCATTATACTTGAACTATCTTTAGGCTCCATTGTGAGAAAAATAAAAGTCAGACTCCTCCTGGTCATAGTGAAGCCAAAATGATCTGGGAGTCAAGGTCTTGGGTAAATTTGCTTATTTCCCCCCTATGCCACATTTTCCCCTAATAATAATAAAGTAGGACTACCCCAATTATCAAATGGCAATTCTTCATGCCCCCGGATCTATGAAGCACAATACGGGCAGGTGAGATGCTAGAATCAGCACAGGATGTCACTTGAACATTTTGGCTAATTGGGCGAATGCTGGTTCGAGTGAGGCAGCACCGAGGCAGTAAAGCTGAGACCTCCCGTGCACACTCACCTTCTCTTTCTGTGACAGGCAACAAGCACAGATCCCCATCGCGACGGCCGGCGTTGTGTACCCCGGCGCCATCGCCATGGCCGGAATGCCGTCCCCTCACCTGCCCTCCGAGCACTCGAGCGTGTCCAGCAGCCCGGAGCCCGGGATGCCCGTGATCCAGAGCACTTATGGCACGAAGGGAGAGGAGCCCCACATCAAGGAAGAGATCCAGGCTGAGGACATCAACGGAGAGATTTACGAGGAGTACGATGAGGAGGAGGAGGACCCGGATGTGGATTATGGGAGTGACAGCGAAAACCACATTGCGGGACAAGCCAACTGATAAGGGCCAACAGACTGTGGTGAGCCGAGGACTTGAAGAAGCCCTGTCCGGTTCATCCTTCCCAGTGGCCAAGCACATTAACTCTCTCATACACTGACTGTTATTTTAACTGTTAGTCTTAAATAGTTGGGACATCAGCTGACAAATAGACCTCAGCCTCAAAAGGCTCGGAAAGAAAAGAAAGAAAGAAAAAATTACAAGCAAAAACGTCATCAAGAAGAAGAGATCGAAATAAGCTATGGGTTAAACAGTGCCAGTAACTCAGCTGCTACACCCCAGCACTGAAGTCTCACCCGTCAACTTTTTTTTTTTTTAATAAACTTTATGGCTGTTTGTTCTATATTAGAAATCCTCACTCAGGTACACAGTGCCAACAAGTGGCTTGTGAATGTGTTATGTTGTTCTGTGCTACAATTTTTAAAAAGAAATAAGTTTTGTTCTGTTCTGTTCTGTTTGGGGGCGGGGGGAGTGGGGAGGAAGGGTGGTTCTGGGTTTTCTCCTCTTTTCTTTTCCTTTTGGTTGTTATCTTGCACCTGACAGACAGGGGGGAAGACTGCGGTCAGTTCCCTCCACCCTCTCTATCTCTCTGCTTTAAAGATGGAGGCATGTGCGAGGGGCTGGGGGCAGAGAGGAAAACAAGAGCCTGTGTTTGCCTTCATTGCTTCTACACAACAGAGTCAACAACAGTTTTCCTTAGAGACCCCTAACCCTTGCACGCAACACCACATCTTTGAGCAAGTGCCAAATTCGTCCCGAAGCGATCACCATCTTCATTTGCTTGTCCCCTCCTTTCTTCTCGTCCCTTCTTCCTTTAGGACAGTGTTAAACCTTTAGACAGTCCCTGAAAAGAGCTGACACACCAGCAACTGGTGAGACTGCTTTTCGTTTTGTTTTGTTTGTTTTTGGTTTTCTATTTTTTTTTTCTTTTCTTTTTCTTTTTAATGGAAACTGTAGGTGCCGTTCTCAGGTGAAAAGAGAGAGAGACAGAAATTTAGAGAAAAAAAATATTTTCTGATCTTGGATTTCTGTGTGTGTGTATGTATGTATGTATGTATGTATGTGTGTAATCATGGTTCATTAGATACATTCCTATTAGGGAATAATGTCAGGCCATTGTGAGCAACACCCTCCATGTGAGAATAGAATTCCACCCCTCCTGAGCAAGTGGGCTTAGAAGCAATCTCAACCTTGACTTTGCACTTCCAGGGGCAACGGGACCAAGTGTAGAGCTCAGAAATTCTATTTTTCAATTTCTAGTATGCTCATTGTCGGGTGGACCTGGCAGCCCTGTGTCACGGGCACATGCATGGCAGGCATGGAGGTTACCAGCTTCTCTGGAGGCTCCTTCTCCCTGGACAATTTGCTTTTTCTAATGTTTGCTACTTAGTGACCCGTGTGTACGTGTGTGCGTGTGTGTTTTTCCTGTTGAAACGTTGAGCAAAGCAATCATGATTTTGACTGAATCTATTTGCCATTTTTCAGAAATACAGAATTAGCTTATGTCTCCGATGTTCCATCCTTTCTTGACGAGGAAACATAATTGATGGTTTTATAAGATTTTCTTTTCGTCTCTCCATGCAAAGAGGTTAGAGACTGTTTGCATTTCACAAGTGTGGGCCATGTGTATTTGATACCCCAAGGACCAGGATTTGGTTAAACTTCACTGCAGCACCACAAAGTGGAGCCTAGATGCACACAGAGACCCCTTAACCAGTATAATGGTCCTTCACTGTAATTTGAGCTTGCTAGAGATCAATTGCTGGTGCTGGCAGAGTGCAGGCTCAGAGCAATAAGCAAGTATGAGTGGACCAATGACTCCAATCGCCAACCAAAAGGTCAAAGCAGTGGTAGGCAGACAACTGCAGCCACTTCGGGACCCTCCCAACTGTGTTTAAATAGAGAGAGCACCTCAGCCAGAGGCGTAGTCGTGTTCCTGTGTTCCAGTCCTTTCTCATGTTGCCAAATGCCACCCTCAAGTTTGATTTCCATACATAAGTAAAAGAGGAGGAAGAGGAGGAGGAGGAAGAGGAGGAGGAGGAGAAGGAGGGAAACAAAACTCCTTTCTGTTTTTTTCTCTCTCAGAAGGTCTTGCTTTGAGGTTTTGCTTGGAGGAGCCCATCACACCTGCATGTCAGAGGTTTTTCTGTTCATGGGATTTTGTTTTTGTTTTTGTTTTTGTTTTCTTCTAATGACTGTATTTTCATTTGAATTGCCTCTTTTTGCTAGTGTAAAATTATGATTAAATAATAATAATAATAATAGTAATAATAATAATAATAACAGTCAGCTGTTCCCAGATTAGTAAATTATGTATAATTTATTTTATTTCTCCCTATTTTATTCTGCTTTGGATTTGGAAGCTGTTAGGTATTTAAAACTAATTTCTATTTCTAGCTCATACACACATACACACATAGACACATGTCTGTATGTGTGTGTACACACAAATACTTGCTTCTCCACTCATAACTTCCTCTGTGTTAACAGTTTTAGCCCCGGTAGCATTGGTTCTGGTATTTAATATGAAGGGGTGAATTAGGAGGAATGTCATGTTCAATCTTAATTAACTTATGCTCTTTCCTCTCATCTTAGTTATTTAATTACCAATTATCTAGAGCCATTTTTTTGTTTTTGTTTGTTTTGTTTCGAAGCACTCTGAATAAGAAAAAAAAAAGACACTTGTTTTTATACCATTATAACGCGTACAATGTGAAAACAGATTTATTAAAAAAAAAGTTTCTCTGTGTCTTAACCAATTTCTCCCGACTGATGTGGGTTCTCCACTCTCATGTGCTGGGTCCCTGTCTCCCAGCACATTCGAGACAAGCTTGGTTTTCATTTCCTGACCTTGGGCAACAAGAATACTTTGTTTTAGCTCCAGGTAGAGGCTGCTGACAGCATCCAAGGCTGAAACAGCAGTGAGTCAGAGCAAACTCTCTCTCTCTGGTTTGCTTTTGATTTATTTGAGGGGAAACTGCAACTGTCCATGGTAACCTGTAGCTGCTGAAACTCTCCAGTTTAGTTGAGTTTATGTTCATAACTGAACTGTGCCCAGACAAAAACCACAAAGCAAGCCCATAGTGACATGCCATTCTCTGTCTGGACGTTTTCTTCAGCACATGTTAGCTTTGCTTTGCCCAAGAGTTTTCCCTAGGGGACAACAAAAGCAAAGGTAATTCTACTCATGGCTAAAGTACACATAGGTCACTTGGGGGAAAGCTGCTTTAAATAGCAACTTAACGATAACAACATAATGCCTTTGGTCCATTGGTTGGGTGATAGTTTTTGTAAAGGATCTTATAGCTTTACATTCTTTCTGTGGCACACAGAGGCCAACTAAGATATGGCAGAGGATATAAAATAAAATGGAAAGATGAAAGTTAGCAGACAACAGCCCTCCCCCCTTCCCTCTCCTCAGCTTATAGGTTTAAGTCATGCCCATCTGTCTTTCTGCCCCTTCCCCCATCTTCCCTTTCACACACATTTATACCAAAACTGGAGTAATATTGCTAATTTCTTCATTTTACATTTGTTATGGGAACCTCTAAAGCTAGTCACATTTGATATAAATCTAAGAAAAATATTCAGAGAAGAAAATGGGTTAAAGCCCTTTGTAAGTCAATGATAATTTGGCTAGTTATTACAAACAGGAGACAATCACACACACTTCGGTGTAATTCTACTCAAATTAGTCAAGTCAACTCTGAAAGTTCATTTGCTTCTAGCTAAGAACTACCTTTGTGTAAAACCCCTCCCAGTGAACATACATATCATGGTTGGAACCAAATCTTCTCATGGGGTATGAATATTAAAACATCAAGTGTTCTATGATGAAGCCACTTCATATATTTGATTTCTAAAGTACAATCTACCTGAGTTTGCTTGAAGGAGATTATCTTTCCTGTTCCGCGGTGTGCTTTCAGACATTTCCATAATGCAGAAGCTGACAGTGTCCTCAGAAGCATCCCTTCTGTCTCACGTCAAAACACAAGGAATAAACTATACCATCCTTACTCTAAAGGGTAAACTATTGAACTGTAATAACTGTATATTTACAAACAGGTTTATAAAAATATTTGTCTATCAAATTAATAGTGAAATAAAACTTTATGAGGTTTGCAAGGAAGAAATACGAAAGCTACTTAAAGTGGCTGATCTATCTCATTGCCTCTTAGGGCAGAGACATTTCTGTAGCCAGGTTGACACAGTATTTAATTTTGCAGTCCCACAGGTTGAAGATGACATGCTGATGGGTCCCTGTCCTCCCCGAGTGTCTGTCACTGGCCCACTAAAGGCAGTATTTATTCAGCTCCCCTGGCTCTAAAGCACTTAGTCCTCCTAACAGTGCGGATTTCACAAATGAAAAAGTTTTGTTTGTTTTTTTGTTTTATTTGTTTTTTACTGATTTAAAAAAATAGAAAAAAGAGACAATCAATGCCTGGAGCTTAAAACAAAGTCTGTGCAAACTACCATCTCACTTGAAATTTAATAAAATAAGAAATTGTGTAAATATAACATAGAGTTATAGATTTCTATTTTGTTCATAACATAGTGTAATATAAGTTGTATATTTTCATGTTTTTGGGTTTTATGTTATCATTCATGCCACAATAAGAATAAAACAGGAGTTTGTGTACTCTTGGGAAAAAAGAAAAAGAAAAAAAAAAAAGATGTGGGTCCCCGCCAGCCTGTTTTTTGCTTTTCTGTTCTTGTTTTCAGTTTGTTTTGTTTGTTTGGCCTTCCCCCTTTCAGTATTACTGCCGTGCAAGGCACCAATAAAACAGCAAATGTGTTCTTTATCTATTACACCGTGTTGCTCTGCGCGATTTGTTTATGAAAGGGTACCTTCATTTATGACAAGACAAAGAGGTGTTCAGAGCTCTCCTCCTCCTCAGTAAACATCGCGACACTAAAAACAATGAGAAACATGGACATTCCTAGGACAAGAATCCACCACCAAGTCCCCTCCTGGGTCACTGCATCTGAGATGGCAGTTTCCATATCCCCTAGAGCACGTCAGTGTGTGAAGGCTGTGATTCTTACACCCCATAGGCTCAGTCTACCCCAGTGTGTGGGTAGAAATGTCCTAATGGCAACTCAAAAATAAAACACTGAGAAGCACAAACCACTTTCCCTCCCTGTGCTGTTTGACGTGCGGCCACTTCTGCATGGCTTAGAACACACCTTTCCCTCTGGAATCCATTCTCCGGTTTTGAAGCTGTTGCTAAAAACAAGTCTTTTTCGTTGTTCCAAGGGCCATTTCTGCTTCCAACGTTGTGAGTTCCCTTCTCCTTTATTCCTAGGGCTGAGTTATTGCTTCGTTTGGAGGTTTTGTTTGTTTGTAAGCAGTGTTTGCTAACTGAGACAAAACCTACTGTGAATGCTTGTAAAACATACATGGAGGTCCAGCAGGTGCTGCTCTGTCATTTGTCAATAACAGGAATATACTACATAGGCTGACACATGGAACCGAGAGCTAGTAAAAGAGCTGAGTCCCGGGCCCAGTCCATAATATCACCAATCAAAATCTAGGGACATTAAGCAAGCTGCTGCTCTGACTGAGAGCAAACACTTTCCTAAATGCCGATATCCCCAGACCACCTATTTGGTTTCCTAGGCAGGGCTGCCTTCCTCTCCCTGCAAGGACGTCTGATTGGCCTGTGTTAGTCGGTAGTTTTTTTCTACAATGCTCCCATACAACCTTACACCTCTGTAGAATCCTTGACACATCAGAGACCATTCTATCTCTCTTTCCATGAATGGCTGACAGGACACTGGAGCCATCTCTATAGCAATAACCATTCTCTAGGCATCTAATTTAGCCAGGCAGTAGGCTTCAGAGAGTTCAGGCATGTGAGGCACTGAAAACATCATAGAAATGCATGAGGCTTGCAAAACAAATCAATGTCATTCAGAAAAGAAATATACATTGCAGGAATTGGGAAGTAGACATTCTGTTGGGACAAGCTGAACATCTAGGACTGTGTTGGGACTCACCCTCCGAATATCAGGGAGCACCTTTGCAACCTACAGCATTTCAATTGAGACATTCCCCTGCCCCAGGCCATGTTCTTCCTGGGCTAGGATACATGAGAGACTCTCTCCCCTTACTGCAACCTCAGAAGAGTCTCAGCCACTGGAGGAGAAGATTCCCATTTCTGTAATGTCAACACTCCCAGTCTGCCACTTCCATTATTAAGACATTCACTTTTTGTTCTAAAGATGCAGTTATTGTTGCCAAATGTACACTTCTAAATGTCCTTTCTATAACTTCCCCAACGTCACTGAAACTTTCTACGGCAATAGCAGCAAAGGCACGCAGGAAGTCATCCCATATCTGAGTTCAAGATGAATTGTTTATGGGGAAAAAATCCAATTTTGAAGTTTATAAAGCAATCTAAACACTATTAGAGACGGCCTGTCTTATAAGCACTGTAATTATTATGCAAAGCATATGCAACAGTATTGCTGGGAGTTCTGTAAAATAGTTACATTTTTTTAAAGCAGGGTAACATCTGTCCTACAATGTGTTACTCTACCAATTTGCTTATAAAGCTGTTTTTGCCACAAAGAATGAGCTAATTCAGCTCTGATCACAATGTGTCATCATTTGTTCAGTCAGGCCCAAAGTTTGACACACTCCCCACCCCCCACTAATATCTACACATGCAAACACTCATGACCTGCAATGGTCCATTCCTGCTATTCAACATACAACCAAGAGAATATAACTTCTGGCATCATCATAATCAGCATGCTTTCTAGTTAAAGAAAAACATGATACACTAAGCTATCAGAAAAAAAAATTGTAGGAATTAATCAGCCCAAAAACACACCTATTTTGTGTGAACATTGACTGTTCATTTATTAAAGTTCAAATTCAGGAAAGCAATTCTTATCACACAGAAACCGTAAAATATATTTGAAATAAAGTCTTTGTTTACTAAAATTCATATTTTAATAAATATACATAATACATGCACACTGTTCTCTTAAGAGGGCAGATTGTGGGGTGGCATGGGTGTGCAGAACAGATTTGGAAAGTCCCTAACAGTTAAGATAAGCTAGAGAAGTTGCTGAGAATGACCCTGTCAGTGAGCATCTCGCGTTGTCTCAAACCAACAGTGACCAGCACACAATACAGTTTGATGAACTCATCTAAAATGTACTAGTAGATGCCAAATGTCAAACAGCAATTATCCTTTTTTTTTTTTTTTTTTTTTTTTTTTTAGTTTAGAAATGATCCTACAAGTGGCCCTTTCCCCTACTGGGTCAGCATATAGGACTGGGATTAATCATTTGGGGTCTCATGAAGAGGTATTTACTGACATTTGAAATATACAATTTGGGGTATTGTTTGTTTAGCCACAAACAGTACAGATATTTGGAGGGAAAATTTAGGTTCTTAGGAATCATCAATTTCCTCTTAGCACACCAAGCACACAAATCTATAAGCTTTTATAGCTGACAAAGACATCCTACACTCTTATTTATTAAATTTTGTCATACAAAAAAACAAAACAAAACAAAACAAAACATTAAAAGTTCCCTTAAATTTGCAGACACTTCAAGAGTTTTTATGTTGCAAACTGAAAAAAAAACCTTTGACAGCTTTTATACATCTTCAGGGTAATTTCTAACATAACACAAAAAGGTGGAGATTATAGCATGGAAATGTATGTAGACCTACGTCTAAATCACAATCTAAGTCCATGAAAATGAATGCTAAGCAAAAAGAGAATTTAAAGAGGGTTGTATGGATCCTCTTGTCCTTTTTTTAAGGCTTCAATGCTTATCAACTATGCATGACTGGCAGTAACCTGCTCTATATGTCTGGAATGAAAGCTAAACTCTTGCCAAAGGTCCTGAGCCATTGGCACCTCAGTCATCAGATGAGGCAAATGTTCTCCCTCTTCCCACTTCCTGCTGCTATGGTAACCCTAACCCCTCACTTTAGGAATGTCAAGGCCACAGGGACTTGACTCATGCCAGTTTTCAGCTCAGTTTCTCAACCTTCACAAAGTCCAGCCCTCCCTAGGGAACGACTGTACCTTAGTCAGGGCACCAAGAAACCCCTCAGGCCCACAGGCCCAACTCACCTAGAGAGTTCGCACTGAGACTACTCTACCACTTGGTCCTAGGTTTTATCAAGTTTTTATTTAAAAGTAACCATCACAAACTCCTCTCCATTTTCAGAATTTGGTCTGATTTAAAGATACAAGAACAGTAATGCCTGCATACTTTGCAAGAGGTAAAGAAATATACAGAGGAAATATTAAAAACAGTAAAATAGCATATGCATATAATGTTATATAAATATATATGCACTCATATTTGTATATAAAAGTACATGTTTTGAGTGTGTGTTTGTGTATGTGTATATGTATATGTATGTCTGTATGTATGTGTGCTTTTGTGTGAGTGTGTGTGTATGTGTGTGTATATGTGTGTATGTGTATGCTTGTGGGTATGTGTTTGTGTATATATGTGTGTTTGTCTGTATGTGTGTGTGTGTGTGTGTATGTGGTGTGTGTATGTGTATGTTTATATGTATTTTTATTTTTAAGTGTGTATGTATGTGTGGTTTGTATGTGTGTGTGTGTTTATGAGTATGTGTGTGTGTTTGTGTACATGTGTTTGTATATGTATATGTGTGCATGTGTTTGTATGTGTGTTTGTGTGTGAATGTGTGTGTATGTGTATATGTGTGTTTGTGCATGTGTGCACAGGCATGAGTGTGTACAGAGTAAGCTTGGAAGTTCTAATCACTAAACAAATGGAGCTCTTATTTTTCAAATAGAGAAATCACAAGAGCCAGGATTAGAACACTCTTACTACTTAATTGAAATAGCCTTGAAAGTTTACGGTGGGAAACCATCCTTTCATTGTCCCAAATTTGCAGATATATTTTACACACTTAAGGGCCCAGAAACAATGCAGGGAGGCACGCTTTCTGTAAACAGACTGACATGATCTGCAGATGTGTTTCCCACCCGCTTCGCTCTGTCAGTCCTCTCACAGAGATTCATAAAGATAACTTGCAGGGGGTCTGAAGAGAGATGGTACACATATGAATAGATAACAGGATATATGGATTAGACAGGGATTTTCAAGGATAAAGTTGGAAGAAATGTATTATGATGAATATTTATCATATCCCATAGACTAGCATTTTCAACTATCGGATGTTTCAAATTGGCTTTTAATTAATGTTCATTATGATGAGTCTATTCAAGACAGTAGACAATATTCCTTCACTCTAAATTTGTAATTTGCAAGGAAATAAGATCAACAGACATTAAGCAACATTAAGCAAAGCTCAGGAAAGTTATTAATGAACCGGAATTGTAAGTGATAAAAGATTTCATATGAAAATTAAAATTATTTTTCTGTTGACTGAGGCATCTCCTTTCAAATGGTACACAATAGGCATTGAAAGGCTAATCTCCCAATAGAAGTAGAGAAAGCTGAAAAAAAAAATGAAGTCGTTTAAATTTGTTTTATTTTTGTGTGTGAGATTAGGTTTCATTACCTGGTGCTTGCATGCCAGTGATATGCGGACATAGAGAAGTGGCGAGACTATGCTTGGCTGTTAGTCATCTAGCACCAAGCCTAGTCCTCAAGATTATATTTTAGAAAGAGTAGAAAACTCAGGAAGATATGCAGGATAGACAAACCATTTTCCAGAAGAGCAAAACTCTATGCAAGGTAAACCTGATGAACACTGACGTCTGTATTTAGAAAAGCATAAAACAGAATTTGTGCCTCACCATACAGAGGTCAACAGAGTTAAGGGAAGAAATGAGGGGCATGGGGGCCACACCCTGCATACAAGCACAGTCACTGTACACATCTATAGAGACAAGTTAGACAGACTCCAAATGCAAGCCTAGTTGTCCCAATGGCTTATTTGATGAATTTGGGCACAGTAGGAAGTTAAACAGGATATGTATAGCATTGCTTCTAAATGAATTACTGAAATCTACTCCTGTTATTTAGTGCTCAGAAACCACAATGAAGAGCCAGGGAAACAGGGCCTGCTTCAAGATCATGAGCCACACTCCAGCTTCCCTGGTTGTCTATTCAAAGGGAGGGATATGTTGAGATAGAAGCCAGAGAACTTGAAAAGGCAGACAAATATGCTGTATTCTCTCATGGTTGGCTTAATATGCATGAAAACCCTCTTAGAGAAAAAACAATATTTAATATAAGGGATATGTAAATGATGTAATGATGCAAAGATAAGTGTTAAAGGAAAATAAAAGCTGAACTAGAGAAGAGGGAAGGGGGAGCTTACAAGTCACTACAGTCCAAGTGCTGGCTGGGGATGTTGCTCAGTGTTAGAGCACTCGCATAGCACCTATGAGGGCCAAGGTTCAACCCTTAGTACCATACACCAAGGAAGAGATTTGTAGCAAACAAAATGCCAAGCTGTGGTGATTTATGTCTATGTTATCAGCAACCTGAGTCCTGACCCTTGAGCCCCGACCCTGCCATGCCCAGGTAAGGTGACATACTGAGATGCTATTGAAGGACTTTAACGATTTAAGTTAGGAAGAGAAAGATAGAGGAAGATTCCAGACATCAATCTCAGGCCTCCATACCAGCCTGGGAACTTACATGCACACACACACACACACACACACACACAGACAGACAAAGACAGAGACAAAGACAGAGACAAAGACAGAGAGACAGAGACAAAGACATGAGAGGCAGAGAGGCAAACATACCACACATAGCAAGAGTTACTCCTCTCCATTCTCCCCCGAATGACTAAGACTATGAGCAGGCAGACCCAGGAGACCCAGTCTCCCACTCCATTTCAGAAAAGGATTGGAGAGCTGCTTATGTTCTATAGTCTGCCAGGGAAAAATAACTTGCTCATTAAGCCAACTGCGGGCAACCTTCTTGTGTCCTGGATTCCCTGAACAGTCCCTGCCCAACCAGCTTGTTAGCACCATTATATAATTAGTTCAGCCTTGGGGGTAAGTTTCTTTGACTCAATACCTGATATAATTTGAATCTGGTGTATGCCCTGGGGTTTGGTTGTCACCTAATGGGAGTGGGGAGCTTCAAGAGGTGGGACCTAAAAAGAAGGAGGTCGGACCATCACAAGGATGTCCTTGAAGGGGCTATTCTAACTCTGGCCTTGCCCATCTCCCTCACTTTGGCTATCATTGGATGAAATTTTGCCTCACTATGCACTAACCACCACGAGTTCTATCTCAACGTGAACCAAGGTTTGGGGACAAACAAGCAGACACTGAAACATGGCTTTCCCTGAATAGACATGAATGAATGTCTACTCACCACAGACCTGGCACTGATAATGAAGCAGAGAAACCATCCCACCAAAGTCAGAGTTTATGAGAACCAGTAGGTTTATTGGACTGACTCATAGGAAGAAATGTGGGAGGCTATATAGGATCGTGGTTCACTGAAAGGCAACTTGAATGTCAAGCAAATCTGAGGACCAAATGGTTGGTAACTCTTAAAAGCTGCATTCTCGGTGCTCCCTACCCACCCTGCAGGCAGCTCTGCCTCTGATGCTCCCTATCTATCCTGCAGACAACTCAGCCTCTGGTGCTCCCTACTTATCTACAGGGCAGCTCCACCCCTGGTGCTCCCTACCTATCTACAGGGCATCTCCACCCCTGGTGCTCCCTACTCACCCTGAAGGCAGCTCCACCTCTGGTGCTCTCTACCCACCCTGCATGCAGCCCCACTGAAGAGTCTCTTCTGCCCCAGTAACTGTTCATGCTCTTAGAACATGGGTAGAAGCCTCCTGAGCTTCTAGAGTATTGTGAGCATCCCTCCTCTCTACAGGAAGGAGTGTTTCAATCTATAGACAATAGCTACACAACACTATAAGTCAAAGCCCTTACAATTAAATTTACTATTGCAAGGGTTTTTATCACAGCTTTGGTAGCAAGGATGGCACACTCCCTAGCCATCATACTCCTGTGTATGAACCCAATTCTTCCTAGACTTATTTTTCTATATAAAAGCCCTTCCCCTAACCCCAGGGACTCATTGAACATGCTCACCCAGGGCAGCATTAACATCAGAGAGCTTTCTCTTTTGAAGCGCCTTCTTTCTTTCCTTCACCAGTACCCAGTAACTTCTTTGTCTGTCACTATGACAAAATACCAGAGACAAAGAAGGTAATGGAGAAGAGGTTTGCTTGGCTGTATTTTCAGAGACTACAGGCTGTGGTTTACACTTTCTGCACACGGGCTGAGGCAATGGATGACAGAAGCCAGACATATGATAGAACCCAAAGGACATTCTCCCAATGACCCACAGCTTCAGCTGGAATTCATCCATTGATGTCAGAGACCCGGTGAACCAGTCACCTGTCAGAAAACCCTTCCTAAGCACTGCTGCAAAGGGTGTTCCGCCTTCCATCCAGGAACTTCTGTGGGACACTTCAGATTCATGCCTTAGGCGTTTTTTTTCATATTCGACACAATTTCTCCTATTGATAGATTTAGACAGCGAGTCCAGGAAGGAAACTATCTTCTTTCCTCTCGTCTTCATATTCTAAGGCCTCTGAAGGACACAGTGATCTCAACAACAGAGGCTTGGGTGCTCTGCTTCGACCATTCTCACATCCTGTCATGGTCAAGCCTTGGGCATTTGTGCTGAATACTAATTTGATGTTGTCTTTTCTTCCTTGGCCTCTGTACTCACACATAAACACAGACACACACCAAAAACACAACAACAACAACTATTACTACTACTACTACTATAGTCTGCCTACTACTATAGTCTGCCTACTACTATAGTCTGCCTACTACTATAGTCTGCCTACTACTATAGTCTGCCTACTACTATAGTCTGCCTACTACTATAGTCTGCCTACTACTATAGTCTGCCTACTACTATAGTCTGCCTACTACTATAGTCTGCCTACTACTATAGTGGTAGTAGCAGCAGTAGCAGTAGCAGTAGCAGTAGCAGCAGTAGCAGTAGCAGTAGCAGTAGCATTCTTGCATATGCTTGAAGGAAAAGCCCAAGATATTCCTTTTCCTAGAGCTGCCTATTGAGTATAGGAGGTAAGACATGGCCAGCCCTTGGGCAAGGCACAGTGAAGGTGCAGAGATAGTGCCTTAGAGGAAGGGTTAGTGAGGATACACTCTGGGTGGAGTAGCATGGATTAATAAAAATAGTCTCTACTTCTATCCACCAAGTAAACAAACTAACACATCTTTTCTCTATTTCTTTTTTAAACTGTAGCTCTCAGAGGAAAGGGGAATGCCCAACTCTTGGGGTTTCTTTGAGTGCACTTCAAGATCAACTTAGTGAGATCACAAAACCATCTTGATATAGTTTTTGGCATAAACGCCCCACCTGAAATCTCCTCTGATGTCTGTTCCTGGTAAATGAGTTCATCTTTCTTGCTTTTATATCATTCTCCAAGTTGCATGTACTTTGAATAATATTATTGTGGCACTGAATTTTTACTGTAAATATTTAGCATTCTTATTTATAAGAGCAATTCCTTGACAAATTTTAAATGACAAAGAACTTTAATGGCCTCAGCAGGATCATTACTAACCTCTCCAAGTGACAGATACTGAACTTGATAAACTTGACCCCAGAGCCGGACAAGGTATGGCCTTCCTTCTGCCCCTGACTCATGTGCCCTTCCAGGACAGGCTTCTAAATTAACCAACCTAATGCGAATAAGCAATTTGTATATGTTGTTTAATCTTTCCTCAAAAACTATAGATGCAACTTTTAACCCTTAGTTTTTTTGAGAAATTGAACTCAACAACCAAGACACAATTCTTACTATTAGGCCAAAGAAGGAAAGCAACCTAGCCCTGTAACCAGCAAGGGTTTTCCTACTGAGATTCAGCAAGACACACTGAAAATGGCTTTTAAGTGGGCTGTCTCTGGGGGTCTCCACTTTCTTCACCTGGGAGCAAGGCTACTTCTAAATGGGTGGCTTTTGAGAGGAAGTCCAAAATGATGGGACCGTAGTTACTATTCACCCTCCCTCGGGAAGTACTACCAGAACTACGGAGAGGAACAGTGGTGAAATAAAGTAGAAGTGATTTTTTTTTTAATTCTCAAAGGTTCTTTTGTCTCTTTACTGATAGAAATGAAGTCGTATGTGGGAGGTGGGTAGTGCCACCATAACCTGCTTTATTCTGCTGAATGAGGAAGGCCAATATATTATCCCATGAAGGGGGAGGAAATTACACAGACAACTTCTGGGATGACAATAAAGACATCCTTGACAGCAAACGCAAAACAGTGCCACAACTTTCTCTTTTATTTTTCCCAGGGGGAAAAATCAGTATTTAAATGACAGATGAAGATAAATGATGGACAAAATGCTTTATTTGTAAAGCATCTTCAAGGCTTTCTGAAAGAACTGTTACATTTGAAGACTGAATTCGAGTGCTTTTAATAATAATGAGGATAATAATATATTGGTTTATCAATAAGAATGAGGAACTGTTCTTCATAGCCATATTTTTAAGTTACCTGTATTGTTAGCTGCGCCTTTCCAGATGTAATGCTCCAAAAACAACTGAACATAAAACAACTTTTGCATCATTTTAATATAAAGGCCTTTCTTTCCCAAAGTTTCTAGTCTAGAGACTTTAACTTCTAGAATAACAAATTATTAGACCATTCAAATGGGTAAGGGCTATTCTTTTGGAGAGTTTAGTTTTAACAAATGTCTTTACTTGAACCAATATTGTGGTCATTTAAAATAATTTGTGATAGTTCTACTAGCTGCCAGATATCCCTTCCTGCTCTAGACCATCAGAGTCCCACCTGCTAAGCCACCATTCTAGCAGAAGAGACTTGATCCAAAGTAGAGATTCCCAAAATAAATGGAAACTGAAGACATTGGAACATTCAGTTTAATAATTTCAAAGTAACTCTACAGTGAGTATCATTTTTTTAAAAAGGGCCAATGAATTAAAAATTGGGCCAATGAGATGGATACCCAAAATCTACATGGCAGATGGACAGTAAGTGCCTCCAGAAACATGAGTGTAGATGCACATGCATGTGTGCACAAAAATGAAGATATAAATGAAAATATTTTTGAAACTTTTCTGTATGGCTTTGTTTTGAGATATATTTTGTTCCATGTGAATGAGTGTTTTGCCTGGACCTATTGAGGTGCACTGTATACCTGCTGCCTAAGGGAGAGTCTTAGGGTCCCTGGAATGGTAGTTACAGAGTTTATGTATAGCCACATGGGTGCTGGCACCAAACTTAGATCTTCTTCCGAACAAACAATGCTTGTCATTGCTGAGCAATCTTCTAGCCCAAATTGTCTCTGGTTTAATAGTTAGCTGCTGGGAATATACTAAGTTTAAAATAAAGGATTAAAGTCAGACAGTTGTGATGGGGTTTTTACCTCTGCAAATGGGCTTCCATACAAAAGGGATAATCATTTTTTTTAAAGTCTGGGCATATAATAAGTATAATAATTGATCTATATCTTTGTAAAATTGTATTATTCTCATTACACATGTCAATAATTTTCAATTTTGCTTTATAAATAATTTTGTTGTGAACATTTATGTATATAAATCTTTGATGGTTCTTTTGTTTCCTTATAAATATTAACAGGTTCATGTCTTTAAAAATTTACAGGTTAAATTTCTTTCTAGAAATTGTACGGATTTATATCTCTGCTTTAGTCCATTCTTGTGCCGTCTCTGCCTTCAAGCCGTTGGCTTCCTGGCCTAAGCCTCTGTCCTCATGGCTTTAAGAAAGATTGCTCTCATTTAGATAATAAGGTGTATGTCTCCATCTCAGGAGGAAGTAGCTTTAACGCGCAACAATGGATTTCTCCCTTCTCCTCAACTTCTAAGTCACAACACAAGTAAAACAATTATTCTCTGCTTAGAAGAAGCTATAACACAAACAGCAAAGAAAGAGAGAAATAAAGCATACACATAGAAAATGGTTGCTAGAATTGTATGAATTATTGATTTATTTTCCACATTCAACTGATAAATTAGATAATCATCACTTTAAATAAATATATATTAAAATATTAGGTGACATTTGGGACACTAATCCAAGATGCCCAGGAAAGAAGTTTTAATTTTTACCAAGTGTTTTGGAATAGTGACTTTGAGCTGGATACAGGGCTAATATTTTAGAGTTGACTTTTTTTGTTGACGACATAGTGGAGACCATTGCTTATTAGTATATTCAGATTAAAGTGTCCTTAAACAGGATCTTTGTAGCATCAAAAAATTCTCAGTATGGCAGAGAATACTCCTTCACTCTGAGGCCTTTTGTGAGTAACCCAACCCTTGTTAACTAAACCTTGATCTCTATCTAAGGTAAAAGAGTTTGCTCCCTCGTAAGAACCTCAGACTATGCCTCGAACTGATGGAGAGGCTGGGTCAGCTGCTCTTCCTCAGGTAACATTGACAATGTAAAGAAAAAAAATCAACTGCAAGAGAATGAAATATTGAATCCACATAACTAAGAACCCGTTCCAGAATTTGGCTGTGGCGCATCCTTCCTGTGTCAGCTGCAAAATTCATTTGATTTGGGTCACTCAAGTTCCTCACCACAGGGGTCACATGGTGTCACAGCACCTAGGATAGTTTTTGCCTCCTGTGGTTTTAACTATTCTATGAAAACCAAGATGTCCTAGTTTGCTTTTCGTTGCTGTGATAAAACAGAGACCACATCAAGCCTCAGAAGACACCACAAAGGACATATTGGATATTAAATAGTGAGTAGGGAAAACAGAAACCTGGTAGCACTGAGCCTCATCTTCCACCCACCAAAACCAAAGACAACAAGGGTGTGGGGTTTGAGTCACTTGGTGGTAATATCCTTAAACAGAGGTAGATGGCTCCCTGAGGATCTGGTGTCGGGTGCAGACCACGAATGAATTTCATAGGTTTGAAGAAGCACCTCACCAAAATGGCAATGTATGCTCATAGCCCTTCATACGGAGAATGGCCTCAGTGTTCCTCAGTCCCTCAGCCTGTAGCCAGAATCCAAATGGGAAAATGCCATTGTTACACATAACTAGGAATGACGGGGGCTGGAGAGATGGTTCAGTGGTTAAGAGCATACAGTATTCTTGCAGGGATCCCCACTTCAGTTCCCAGCACTCAGAACTCCAGATTCATGGAAGCCTCTGCAGTTACCTGCACTACACACACACACACACACACACACACACACACACACACTTTAAAAAAATAAATGAATAAATGCAGTTTTGAAAGAATCATATCATTTTCCATTACATCTCCATGCCATTTTCTTTAATGTCTCTTGGAGAACTAACCAAGTCAAGACACTCTGTAAGTATAGAGCGCAATACAAAGGCACAGGAAGCGCACAAGGACATGGTGGCTTCTCCAGAAGATTATGTGTTATCTATTTTTTTCATTTGCTGAGAGAAAATACCTGACCAAAGCAACTTAGCAGAGGAAGGTTCATTTCCAGTTAGGTTTGTAGGGTTGCCCTGGTAGGAGCTTGAGCTAACTGGTCAACCTCCATTAACTGTGTGGAAGAGTAGAGCAAAGATGCTTGTGTTCAGCTAGCTTTCTCCTCCCTGTTCAGCCCAAGGCCCAAGCCCAGAGCATCATGTGCATCTAGAGCGAGTCTTTCTGCCTCAGTTAACTTAGTCATGAGAATCCTTCCCAGGCATGGCTAGAGGCCAACCTATTATAGATCACACGTCACAGGAACACCCAGAAGCTGGTCTCTTGGCTCATTCTAGATCATGTCCAATTGACAATCACCATTACTAATCACAGGCAGCAGTGCTCTTCAGACCAGAGCACTTCCCAGGAAGGGCCAGAGTGACTGTAGCACAAGCCTCAGTGACTAAAACTCAGTTAAGAAGTCAAACCCCGTACATGCGCCCTACTTAATTTTTCTGACATATTTGAGCGTGGCACATGAATATAATACGTTAAATCACTCTGAAAGACCGTCAAGTCTTCAGCTCTAGGTATTTGGAGACGTTTCACAACTTTTAAAGGGCATTATGGTCATTTTTGCTAAATAAAAATGAGCCCTGAAGAAAATACTATTTTCGGGTGACAAAGTGATAATGAAATAAATGTGCTTAAAATGGACAACAAATATGCCTTTCAAACTAAATGAAATGAAGGTCTGTCTGTGAAAGTGACTGCCACCAGAGCAGCATTGCAATCCAGGGCTGTGCTCAGCACACCAGAACTGGAATAGCATCAGCAGCATGTGCCAGGAAATCAAACTCCATTTAAAACTTTCTCTAAGAGCGTCGGTGACATTCTGCGCGTGAGGGCCATGCTAGCGTGCAGTCTAACAGAAGCGGTGTACAACTGATTCAGGAAAGAATGCTGTAGTTCACTCTGGTATTTTAAAATGTGCCACCCATCCCTGTGTTTGGAATGTTTCTGTTCATGAAAATGTGTTTCTTTGTTTTAAAGAACAGACTGTCTTTATGACACTTTTGATCCTAGGCATTCATCTTGCCCCTTGAAGCCAAAGCCAAGGGCTTTTGATAAGAAGAAAGCGAAGTACAATTCTAGAGGCAAGTGGTGGGAAGAGGGCTCCTAACTAACTTCACATTTGTCCTTGACAATGGAAGGAGATGATCAGTGGTCAGACATAGGAACTAAGAGGGAAGTGATGGGGGGAAGCATGCTTATATGTAAGGCAGCCACACTTGGCATCTTGATAATGGTTTAGCATTTTAGTATTACTGTAATCCTGATGTTAAGTGGTTGCTTGATTTTTTTCATATACTTACATTCTTTATCTCAAAGCTCCCAGTGTTGAGTTTCACAGAATTCAATCAATGCCTGGCTAAGTTTGGATAGAGCATCTCCACTGTACAATATGACAGTCAGGCTTCATTTCCTTAAAACACCTCAATGATGGTTTTGAAAAATACATGTGTGTGTGTGTGTGTGTGTGTGTAGATAATTTTGGAAGCCAGAAGAGGATACCAGTTCCTCTAGATCTCAAGCTATGGGCTCTTTGAGCTGCTGCTGTGGGTCTGAGCCCTGCACTCTGGTTCTCTGGTCCATCAGCCAGCATCTCTCTCATCCCTTGAGAGGCCTTGTGAGGTGCTCTCATTGACCCACTTTCTCACACTACAAGGTAACAATAGGAAAAGATGAAATGAAAATGATTATAATGTATTTAAAAATCACTTTAAAAAACCAACAAACCTAGAGTCTTACCTTTATTTGGAAGAAAATAAAATTAGAACCTTCATTATAAGTCAGTAATCATCCAAAAACGTTGCCCTGTGTTATCTCTGTTTTACTACTATATATTAATTTCTTTCCTTGTGTGTACAATTTCATTACTACTATAACAAGAAATGTTAAAAACTTTAACTGTGAGAGTTAAACACTATTCCTTTAACTCCTAGGAAGGCTGTTGATGGCCTGTGCGGCCTCACTGGACTCAGTGAATCCCAGAAATACTCTAGCTGAGGTTAGAACAAGCCATCCCTGAAGCTGAGCGTGTTCACAGTCGCTACTGCTCTACTGCCCTATATACTTCCCTGTTGCTGTGATAAAACCAACCCAAAGTAATTTGGAGAGGAAAGAGTTTATTTCAGCTTACAACTTACAGTACATCACTGAGGGAGGTCAGGACAGGACCTGGTGCAGAGGCTGTAGAAGGATGTTGCCTACTGGCTCTTAACACATGTCTTGCTTACTCACCTTGTTTCCTTATACCTCCCAGGACTGTCTGCTGAGACCAGGCACCACACATTATGAACTGGCCTGCCTCTACTAATCATTAATCCAGATAACACCCCATAAATGTGCCTACAGGGTAATCTGATGAAGACATTTTCCCAATTCTCTCTTCTCAGATGACCTGAGCTTGTGTGTGAAGTTGACACAGTCTATTCAGAACAATTAACTCCTTGTCAACTCGACACAGAAATGCATCCCTACTGAACCATAACCTATTCTCTATTGTTTATTACCAATAGTTTATGTTAATATAATAATTTAAAAATCAGCATAATTTTAAAACTCCCACAATCTTTAAAAACTTTGCTTAGAAAATTCACAATGTACTCCACATTTCAAAAGGTCACAGATGCCACCATAGACTAGTGGGTCCCACAGAGTTCTGTGCCATAGTTGAAAAAAAAAACTTTCAGTGATATAAAGAAGCCAAAAGAGTACAAATCCATCAACCCAACCTTACAGAGAATTATATAAGCAATCCTTAGAACCAAAGACAAAAAGAACATAACCAATAGACTATAGGAAGTGATTAGCTGATGCTAATTATTCAAACATAATAGGACTAAGAACACAAAAGGAAAAGAAAATAGTAATATGGCTGAAATCAACACATTTGTTCTAGTAATAACTTTATGTCTTAATGACCCCAATCCCCAATCTAAAGAAATGGGTTAGCTAAGTGGATTAAGAAAAAAAAATCCTTATTTCTGTTGTTTATTAGAAATTTACCTTAGCTTTAAAGACGGGTACCACATTAAAAGAAAAGGATAGGATGAGACCATGAAGCAAGCAGATACTGCTATGCTAATATTTAGCAAAGTAGACTTCAAACCAAAAATAAACATAAGAGATAACAGAAGGCATGTCATTCTAGTCAAGGTGACAATACTTAAGAAGCTGTGACAATCATATATACACCAATGTAAACCGTGAACTTTTCGCCTTGGGACAGCGCCCAGGTTTTCGTGGCCTGTCGCGCTTGTCACTACTGGAGTGGATGTAGCACTGAGAGGCACATTAAAAACAGTTTCACAACCTTTTCCTTGGCGTTGCCTGGTCTATTGGCTGTGTGGAATGGAAAAGCTCCTTCCTAGCCACCCTTTGTCAGAAAGTCACTGATATCATGTAAATGCAAACTTTGTTCTCGCTCTGAAAATCACATGGCCTCAGAAGCAGCTGCTGATGCTCTGGGTGAGGAATGCAAGGTTTGATGCATCCCAATCTCTGATGGAAACAAGAAACTAGATTTCCCCTTGAAGCCAAGTGTCTTGGCGCACAGCAGACTAAGCTGTTGACTAAGGAGTGTTCTTGTGATAAACCAAGGAGAACGGGAAATGGGAAGCCCAAGACTGTTCACGGATGTACCACAGATACCACCCAGGGTGTTCTCAACTTAGTTATTGTAAGAAAGAAGAGGGGAAGAAGAGGAAGAGGAGGAGGAGGAAGAAGAGGAGGTGGAGAATGATGTTCCTGGACTGATAGATATTACTAGACAGAACCTAGTGGGGAAACCCCCACTCAACTCCCGATTCCACGTGCACCCAAGAATCACGAACAGACCTTCTTGATGTAAATACACGAGGTAGTTTAATGGCGGAGCTCTGGGTCGAAATGTATCTCACACAGGAGACAGTGGATTCAACCACAAAGCTTGGAAGCTAGGCATTTTTATAGAAAAGGGTCTGGGGCTGGAGGAGGAATTGGTGCGGTTTCACATGATTGGTTCATTTATACATCAGCAGACTGTACATGCAGATAACATTTAACTTAGGTCAGAAGGGCGGGAGGTAGGGAGGCACCGGGCCAGTCTGGACATATCATTCTCTTTATGTTTATGGCCAAGCAGCCTCAGGAATGTTTTAACTACGGGCCTGCCCAGGCATGTTCTGGCCTGTTCTGCTATGTTCTCAGCCACAGGTGTCAAAGCTCACAAACAACTCTTTGGGCTATTTGACATAAATTACATGAATCACAGGTCTCAAGTTTTATTTTCTTTGACTACTTCTTGACAGTTGAGGCCTGTCGTGGTTAGGGTTTTACAGCTGTGAACAGATACCATGACCAAGACAACTCTTATAAGGAAAACATTTAATTGAGGCTGGCTTACATATTTAGAGGTTCAATCCATTATCATCAAGGTGGGAGCATGGCAGCATCAAGGCAGGCATGTTCAGGCAGAGCTGAGAGTTCTATATCATCCTCTGAATGCTGCTAGAAGAAAACTGACTTCCACACAGCTAGGATGAGGGTCTTAAAGCCCATACCCACAGTGACACACCTACTCCAACAAGGCTAAACCTCCTAATAGTGCCACTCACTGGGCCAACAATATTCAAACCATCACATTCCACTTCCTAGACCCATAGGCTTATTCAAACACATGAGTCTATGGAGCCCATACTTAGCCATAGTGTAATAAAAAAGTACATTTTGTTCAACGTCCCAAGTCCCCATAGTCTATAGCAGTCTAAACAAAGTTGAAAGTTGAAAGTTCAAAGTCTCTTCTGAGATCCATCCAATCACTTAGCTGTAATCCCGAAAGCAAGACAGGAAACCATCTGGGCAAATTCCAAACTCTTCATCTCCATGTTTGATGTCAAAGTGTCCTTCAGATCTCCACTAATTTTTCATCTTTGTTGACTGCAACAAGGTTGTTTCTCCTGGACTGATTCTACTCCCTGTTAGTAGCTTTCCTCAGCAGATATACTACAGCTCTAGACTCTTGTTAAAGGGTCTCCAAGTCAACTTCAGCTTCACAGCTTCCTGTTCCAATATCTGGGATCCACACATGCTCTTCTAAACCACTCCAAAGGGCTGATGTCACTTCTCCAGCTCTGCCATCTGTAGCAGTCTAAGCTCAGGTTGATCCACTCCACTGCTGCTGCTATTCTTGGTGATCATCCCATGGTACTGGTATCTTCAACTGCAACTAGGCTTCACCAATAGCCTCACATAGGCTTTTTTCATGGTACCAAATCTCAACTTCTTTGAATGGCCCCTTCAGTCCTGGGTCATCAACTGCAATTGAGGCTGTATTTTCCCCAATGGCCTTCCCTGGCCTTTCTCAATGCCAAGCCTCAGCTGCTCTCGATCACCCCTTCATATCTTCAAAACCAGTACTACCTCAGTGATTTTTACATATTACCAAATCCTGTTGCAGCATGAGGCTCTTTGTGCTCTCAGACAACACTTCACAGAATTCACCTCAGTGATGCTAGTCTCTTCCTAATCACCACTAATTTTGTAGCTCCAGCTAATCACCAACAATTGTCCCAGTAGGCCCTTCTATTCTTGTCTCTAAAGTCAGAGAGACACATGACCAAAGCTGAAGAGTTCTGCTGCTTGTTGGGGCTGGAACATAGGCACCTTGTTCTATTACCAACATTCTGTTTTCCAACTCCCTTGCTGCCTAAGCTTAGCTGTCCTGAAACTTGCACTATAGATTGACCTTGAACTCAGAGATCTGCATAGCTGTCTCCTGAATGCTGGGATTAAAGGTGTTTATCACTATGCCTGGGACTTAAGCTTTTCTTCATGCAGAATTTACTCTGTCCCAGGCTGGCCTTGAATTCGGAGATCTGCTTGCCTCCGTCTCCTGAGATTAAAGGTGTGTAATACCCTGCCTAAACCTAAGCTTTTCCTGGCCACTGTTCATCAAGGTCTGGAACAGAGGCTTCTGTCTTTCATTTCTGGATTGTAGTTCATTTCTGGATTGTAAAAATTCCAAGTGAAAACAGTAACCAAGTAATAACACCTAGTAGCCCATGTTCAATAGCAAATGCATAAACAATAAAGTTAGCTGGCTGGGTTCTTGCCCCAAAGTCACCACTCCCTTAATCTCTTTATCTCCTTGAGCACAGGATTCAGCTCCATGTCACTTCCTGTTGCCCCTTTATTACTTGAACCACACATTTTATATTTTCTCCTTTCTAAGATTGCTACACTTGTTCAAAATGCTCTTCGTGAAACTTAACCAGAGAACAAAGTCTCTGTTGGGCTTTTCTTGGAGATTACCTTTGTCAATGCAATTAATATAAATCTCTTTTGTTATTAGATATTTTCTTCATTTACATTTCAAATGCTACCCCTAAAGCCCCCTATACCCTCCCCCAACCCTGCTCCCCAGCCCATCCACTCCTGCTTCCTGACCCTGGCATTCCCATGTACTGGGGCATATGATCTTCGCAATACCAAGGGCCTCTCCTTCCATTGATAGCCGACTAGGTCATACTCTGCTACATATGCAAGTAGAGACACAGCTCTGGGGGTTACTGATTAGTTCATATCATTGTTCCTCCTATAGGGTTGCAGACCCCTTTAGCTCCTTGGGTACTTTCTTTAGCTCCTTCATTAGGGGCCCTTTGTTCCATCCAATAGATGACTGTGAACATCCCCTTCTGTATTTGCCAGGCATTGGCACAAGGGAGAGCTATGTCAGGGTCCTGTCAGCAAAATCTTTCTGGCATATGCAATAGTGTCTGGGTTTGGTGGTTGTATATGGGATGGATCCCTGGGTGGGGGTAGTCTCTGGATGGTCTTTCCTTCCCACTTAGCTCTGAACTTTGTCTCTGTAACTCCTTCCATGGGTATTTTGTTCCCCATTCTAAGAAGGAACAAAGTATCTACACTTTGGTCTTCCTTCTTCTTGAGTTTCATGTGTTTTGCAAGTTGTGTCTTGGATATTCTAAGTTTCTAGGCTAATATCTACTTATCAGTGAGTGCATACCATGTGTGTTCTTTTGTGATTGGCTTATCTCACTCAGGATAATATCCTCCAGATGCATCCATTTGCCTAAGAAAGATCCCCAGAGGACACTCCACACTGCAGGCACGCTAGCACACCTGAGACCTTGAGATCACTGGTGAGTGGAACACATCAGTTCCAAAAAACCCAGAGGGGCTTGTGCTAGCAGCAACAGGGTCAAAGCACAAAGGCAGGCCTTAGCACACCCAAAAATCTTGGGATCACTGAAACCAGTCTACGCAGCAGAAGCAACAGAGCTTCTTGGACAGTGTCTCTTTGGGCCTTCATCCTCAGCCAAGACACAGAGCTGAGACCCGGGCCCCTGGATACCTTCCCTGCTAGAGGAGAGTCAGCCTCCAGGGTGGGCTCTGACCACAGGAATCAGGAGGTGGATCTGAGCTCCAGACTTCTGGCAAGAGGAGAGCTTGCCTGCAGAGAGTGCTCTGACCACTGGGATACAGGAGTGAGTTGGACTCCCAGGAGTGCTGACAGAGGCTAAAGAACCACAGGAGGAACAAGTTCCAGCCAGAGACAGCTAGAACATCTAACACCAGAGATTACCAGATGGCAAAAGGCAAATGAGAGAATTTTACTAACAGAAACCAAGACCACTGGGCATCATCAGAATATAAATCTCTTTATCTTAACCTCAGGTAGACTTTTCAAACATTTGTCACCAAGATATCACAAGAACAGTCTGTAGGCCACATATTAAAATTCCCCTATGAAACCTCTAGAACCAAGTTTCCACAGTTCAAATCACCCTTAGTAACAAAGTCTTTCTTATCCCTAATAGGACAGTCCATTAATCCTCACTTAAAGCATTCTACTACTTTCCAAATCTAAAGTCCCCAAATCCACATTCCTCCAAACAAAAGCATGGTCAGGCCTATCATATTAATACCCCACTCCTGGTACCAACTTCTGTCTTAGTTAGGGTTTTACTGCTGTGATCCGACACCATGACCAAGACAAGTCTTATAAGGACAACATTTCATTGGGACTGGCTACAGGTTCAGAGGTTCAGTCCATTATCATCAAGGTAGGAGCACGGCAGCACCCAGGCAAGCATGGTTCAGGAGGAACTGAGAGTTCTATATCTTCATCTAAAGGGCACTAGAAGACTGGCTTCCAGGCAGCTAGGACCAGGATCTTAAAGCTCACATCCACAGTGACACGCCTACTCCAACAAGACCATGCATACTACAATAAGGCTGAATCTCCTAGTAGTGCCACTCACTGGGCCAACCATATTCAAAAAAAAAATCATAGAACCCCCAAGGAGCTAACAGATTCTGAAAGCTTTTAAATCTCTCTAAAGAAGACAGTGTCCAATACATTGGGCAGAAAGCTCTTAAAGAAAGAGCTCTCTGTAAGAGTGAGAAGCAGAGTCTTAGAATACATGGGTCCTGCACCACCAGTGCCAACAAATTACTGAAGACACACCTCCCTAAGGAAACAAGGAGGAGGCTACAGAATATGCTGAACAATATAATGAAGGAAGCCAAAGAAAGCACCGAGAAGAGACTGCCTGGAGATGCTCACTGCCTTTACAAGAGCTTCTGCTTCTATGTGTGAGCCTGGCCACACTTAGTCTTTATGAGGAACCAATAAGTGATCAGACCTTGAAAAGGAGAAGCAGCTCTAAGAGAGAAATCTGCAATTAAATGTCTATGTCTAAAAAGTGTAGAAAGCACACAAATAAATAACAGAACTCAAAATTTTAAAACAAAACCAAACAAAAACCCACAAGAATAAACCAAACCCAAACCCAATAGATCAGAAGAAAGAACAAAAATCAGATCTAAAATAGAATAATAATAAAAATAAAGAATCAAGGAATCAAAAAGCTGATTCTTTGAAAAGATAAACAAGATTGATGAATCCTTGACCCAATTAACCAAATAAGTAAAAGAATTGATCCAAATGCATAGGATCAGAGATGATCATAAAAACATTACAAGATATGCCAAAGTAATTCAAAATATAGGGAACACTTTTAAGATCTATATTCCATCAAATTATAACACGCAAATAAATGGGCACATTTCTAGATTCATCCAAAGCACTGAAGTTAAATAAACAACATAAACAGTCTCTTAACAAATCAATTCAGAACAGCAATAATCTCCTGAGTAAAAACAGCATTGGCCCAGATGATTCACAGTAGAATTCCAAAGATCCACTCGCTCCACAAAAGATCTACAACCAATGCTTCTTCAGTGACTTTTTAGAAGAGAGAAACCGAAATACAACTCCCAAAGTCTCCTACAAAGGCAGTGTTACTCTAGTTGCCAAGCAGGGAAAGACACAACACAAAATGAAAACTGTAGACCAACAGCCCCTATGAACACAGATGCAAAAAAAAAAAAAAAATTAGTACAATAACAGCAAAACAAATACAGGCACAATTATAAAAGACCATCCATCATGATCAAACTGGCTTTGTCCTGGAGATGCAGGGATGTTTCAACATGCATAAATCAATAAGTATAATAAAGTATTGAATATACTTAAAGACAAAATGTATTATCTCAATAGATGCAGAATGAGCCTTTGAAAAATCCAACATGACTTCATACTACAAATCCTAAGGAGACCAGGACTGGAGGAATCCTCAACGCTAGAGAACCTAAGGCTCACTCCATGAACTGGAACCCAAACAAGGCACTGGTTTTGTGACCAAACACCTGAGATTAGATAGGCCAGGGACCTATCAGAAAAGCAAATACTGTTCTGCTAAAGGTTCCCAGCAATGAAATGACTCCTATGACATTCTGCTGTACCTATAGACCAGTGCCTTGCTTAGTCATCATAGGGAAACGTCCTCCTGTAGCGGATAGATGGGACTAATAAGCAACCCACAGACAGACAATGTGCAGAGACTGAGAGTGGAACACTCAGTTCTGGACAGGATGTCTCCATCAAATCCCTCCCTTTAGGGCTCAGGGACCTCTGCAGAAGATGAGGTGCACAGGGTGTAAGAGCCAGATAGATAGAGTACATCAGAAACACACAGGTCTGACATACATAGAAACTCACAGAGAATGGTAGCATGTTCAGTGCTTGAAAAGGTCTGCACTGGATTGAGTCCTAGAGCTGAGAGGTACACGTGCCCTCTTCCCTAACTCAGAACCTAGCTTCAATTGATAACGACTTGCATATGAAAAGTTAGGTTTTCCAAGAGAATCTAACTGGAGAAACAAACTACCCTTAAGGGTAGGTCCCGTGAAAAGCAGTTGATGGCCAACATAAAGTGAACTCAAGGGCATCTTTGTTTCATAATGTTGTCTCAGGGCATTTTTTAAAAAACCTTGCAAATCCTCTGTGTATATATGAAGGCTTCCTGTTTTGTATTTTTTATGTGATTCCTGTGTGTGAGAGTGTGAGTCTCTGCCTCTCCGTGAGTTTCTTGTTCCTTTTTTATTTTATTTATTTATTTATTTATTTATTTATATTTTGCTTTTCAGTATGTTCAATCCTATTCTGTTTTGTTTTGTTTGTGGTGGCTTTATTTTATCTTATTTGACTTTACTTTTATTCCTTAGATACATGTTTGTTGTCTAACAGAAGACAGAAAGGGTGTGGTTCTGGAAAGGAAGAGAGGTTGGGGGAAGGCTCTGAGTTTTGGGAGAGGAAACCATAATCAGAATAGACTAAAAAATTATCTATTTTTAGTAAAAGAGAAAAGGCTGTATGTGACAATCCCACAGCCAGCCTCATCTTAAATTGAGAAAAACTTGAAACTACCTCATTAAAACTTACAACGAGACAAAGCTTTCCACCATCCATACTGCTGTTTAACACAGTGCTAGAATCACTGTCTAAAACAAGGCCAGAGAAGGAGATGAAAGGCACACAAACAGGAAAAAGAAGTTAAAGCATCTCTATTTGTGGATGATATATTATCCATAAGAGATTCCAAAAATACCAACAACAATAGAAAATTCTAGAAAATGTTCAACAATGTTAACAATATTGCAGTATAAAAATCAATTTGCAGTATTAATTTACAATAGCAGTTCTATACATTGACAACAAATGCACTGAGAAACAGGTTATCAACCAATTCCTATTTACAACAGCCTCAAAGCATATCTAACAGTAAACCTAACCAAGTTATTGAAAGACCATTATCATGAAAACTTTAAATCTCTGAAAAGAGAGACTGAGGAAGACACTAGAAAATAGAAGGACCAACCATGCTCCTAGGTTGGTAAAATTAATATTATTAAATGATCATTCCACCCAAATCAGCTAAGCCCTGCAATCCCAGTCAAAATCCTTACAACCTGAAATCCATGTGGAGCCAAAGAAGTTGTAGAAAATGAAAGGATTCTTGCACAACAAGAATGCTGGAAGAAACACTTCCCAGATTTCAATATATATTACAAAACTATAGCTTAAGAAACAGTATGGTATTGGTACAAAAACAGACATCTCGATTAGCAAAACAAAATAGAAGACCCAAGAATTCCTACACATAACTATGCAATCTGATATTTGACAAAGAGGTCAAAGACAGCATGGACAATGATGCTTAGAAGACTGTATACCTTGTATAGAAGAATAAAATCAGACTCCCATCTATCACGCTGCACAGAAATGAACTCCACATGGACAAACGTCCTCACTACACAAAGCTGAAACCCCTAGAAGACAATTCAATGTCCTACAAAATACAGAGGAAAGAAAGGACTTTCTGAACAGAAATCCATTTGCTTAGGAAAGGGAGCCAACAACTGATGAGAGAACCCATCAAACTCAAAAGCTTGTGTACAGAAAAGGAAATCACAAGCCAGAAGGAGAGAAAGCCCATAGAGAGCAAATTGTGTGTGTGTGTGAGAGAGAGAGAGAGAGAGAGAGAGAGAGAGAGAGAATATTAATATTTAGAATATATACAAACCCAGTAGAACAAAATGGTGAGAAAGAAAACAATCCAATTAACAGGAGAGTTATGGAGTAGAACAATCAGTTATCAAGAGAAGAAAGAAATAAAAATGTCTAAAAAATATTTCAAAATGGCATTCATCATTCTTAGCAGTTAGGAAAATACTCATCAAAACAATTCTGTGACCTCATCTTACCTCAGTCAGAGTGGATCCTGCCAGCTCACTCCACAGCTGCTGCCATCCTTGGGGTTCATCCTGAAGTCCTGGAATCTCCATTGCAACTGGGCTGCACTTTCACTAATAGCCTCTCCCAGCTCTCTTCAGAAATTCCGACTCTGCTACATAGAGACAAACCTCAGCTTCTCTCTGTAACCCTGCACATCTTGGGCTCTTCCTACAACTGTGACTGAACCCTCACCAATGGCTTCTCACAGTGCCTAGAGACAGCTGATCTCCATCATCCCTTTATGCCTTCAGAACCACTACTACCTGGGAGGCTCTTCAACATTACCAAGGTCACAGCCAGTGTGCTGGTCTTATCATGGTAGGTTTGTAGTCCCAGTTAAGCAGCCTCAGTGTGACAAGTTGAGCAAATGTTTCACTTCAGTGTTTGAGCTCCTATCACAGCTTTTCAGCCTCAGCTGAACACATGACAGGGATCCTCAATTCCAATTATCATACAACCAGCCTAAAGTTTCCGCATCTCTCTGAAACTTCATAAGCCAATGATTCCCAGCACAGTTACGAAGTCCTTCCACAATTGCTGTCAAAACAATGTGGTCCAGATTCTCACAGCAATACTTCATGAACCTAGTACCTATTTCTGTCCTAGTTTGCTTTTGATTTCTGTGATAAAACACTACCAAAAGCAACTTGAGGGAGAAAGGGTTTAAGGTTTGGGAAGCAATTCATATTCATGGGAAGCCAGGGCAGGAATTCACAGGCAGGAACTGAAGCGTTGGCCATGGCAAAATTACTTATTGGGTGAATCAGCTTTTTTCTGTAAATACATAAGGATCACCTGCCCAAGGGCAGCACCACATACAGTGGGTTTAGCCCTTATACATCAGTCATCAATCAAGAAAATGTGCCACAGCCTGGTCTACAGTCCAATATGATGAAAGTATTTTCGGAGCAGAGGGTTCCAGTTCCCAGATGCCCCTGGCTTGAGTCAGGTGGACAGAAAACTACCACATCCATGGAATGTTTTATTTTTCTACTAAAGTTTTTGTTGGGCAGGGTAAGTCTCGCCTCTGTGCAATTGTCCCGGTGTTTTCTGATTTCTACTATGGCTCAGTTTACAAAACTTGCATCTCTGGCTGTGAGAATACCGTTTGTTGCAGAGTTAATTGGGAACTCACATTTTGAGAACAACCCCTCTTCTTTGCTTACGTATATAAGCTACTGTTCTGGCAAAATTAATTTGATGATAGAGTCTACTGTGGGTGAAAATGTGCTTATTAATCATTCCTATGATAAGACCAGTTGAGTGTTTGAGATATGCTTATGACTGAAGAACACAGATTATAAACTCAGAGGTCTGCTGCAATTTACTGCTTTATTTTTTATACAGGATGTAATTATGTAGTCCAGGCTAGCCTTTCAACCTCAATCTTTTTCTCTGTGCTACCCAGTGCAGAGATTAAAGAGGTGTGTCTCCACACCCGACTAAATTTCTGATTTTTTTTCCCAGTGACATACCATGACATTTCGTACCATGTGTATTAGTCAAGCTTCATTTAGTAGTCCTACAATCTTTTGTCAAATTCTGTATTATTCCAAATTTCAGTGTTTCTATGAGTAAAATGAATCCTGTTATGTTCTTTCTGGTTAGGCCGCTGAGAAAAGTCTATTAAAGTATGTTAAAATATAAGTAATTATGCACTCTAGCAATAAAGAATAAGAGAACATTCTAGGGTGGCATTACCTTATATTTTACACTCTAGGTATAAAAACCTTAAGTGATATTTATTGCACACTGGCAGAAAATAATGCATGCTATTCATTTTAGCGTCGTTTCCCATTCAGTTCCTAAGTTAATATTCACACTGCCTTCTACCTCTTCACTCATTTCACTTTTAATTTGAACTATCAAGTTGAATCACAGGTATCCTTGTAAATTATTTTAAATTGGGTGATGTTTGTGTAAACAAACCTATATACATGCCCTGTTATCAGACAAGTGGAGACACATCTGCAAAGTTCTAGTTTCTACTTTCTTCTAACGGTCTCTCCAAACGCAAGCACCTTGAGTTATTCATACACACCAGCTACAATAGCTTCAATTTTAAGGGAAAAAGGAGGTGTGTGAGGGAGATCTGATGGAAAAGAATCTATTTCTCTATTATAGTTCTGTTTAGAGTCTTCCAAACAGGGACAGAGAGTGCTGGATTTCTCAGACTGAGTTCCGTGATATTGAGGAAGAGTCATTGAGTTTACACCTCTTACTGGCCCCTCTCTCCACTGTTGTGGTGTATTGTATTGGTGGTGGTGCAAGAGACTAAATCCAGAGTCTTACACTTACTGGGCAAGTTCTCTTGCACAGACCCACATCCCAGCCCCAGCTTCTCTGAATTGGCTCTTTTCAAAATATATCTAAGGATGAATGCCCAAACTACAGTTCATTGAGGGTTTCTGCTAATGCCCCACTCAATCTCGTTGTGTTTAGGAATTAAAAGTTTTCTTTCTTAAACGTTGAAGATTAATTTATGCTGAGAATGAGAAAACTCAATTCAATTGTAACTGGCATTGTTCAGAGCCTCAGCTGTCCCATAGTGGTTGTGATGATGTCAGAGAGAAAAGCTTCCCATAGACGCATATATTTGAATGTTTGGTTCTAGTTAGTGGAACTGTTTGGGAAGGATTAGGGGTGTGTCCTTGCTGGGGAGATGAATCACTGGGGTGTGAGCTTTGAAGTTTCAACAGCCCACACCATTCCCATTTAGGTTTCACATTCTTCATGGTTGGATCTCAAGATGAAGTTCTTGGATATTGAAAAATTGGGGTGTCTTTGAGAATGACAGGACCTGGCTTGAGCTACTAGCATTTTGGAAATTCAACACCCATCAAAGCTGCTCAGAGCCAGTGACTTTCCATGTTTCCTTTAAGGCTGATTCAGGGAATGAAATTCCCATTGCACAGAATGAAGGTAGTTCAGAGTCTTCTTATAGACATGTAGTTGGGAGTTACTTGGTCTAGAGCTACATGGGAGGGAGGAGAAGAGAGGGCAAAAGAGATGGAGAGGGAGAGGGAGAAACAGAGACAGACAGACAGAGACACATACACAGAGAGAACAGAAAGAGAGACAGAAATGGACGGACAGAGGAAATCTTGGATGGGTCCTAGGAGTCATGGTTCCAGTCAGGGCAAATCTAGGGCCAATTCTGGGGTGGGGTGTCAGGAGGAAGGGAGATGCGCCTCCTTTCTCTTCCTGCCTCCCAGTGACAAACAGCCTCTAAGCAGAGATGCTCACCCAGGAGATGACAAAGACACAGGAAACTGGGTGACCTTCCCACATTTCTAGCCTCAACCAGGGACATTCTTAGATCTGCTGTGTTGGATGCCTGCCCTCACTGACCACTTTCTAGACCTTCTTGTCATCAGTAGCACTGAGCATAAAACAGGAAAAATGTTCAAATTGAGTCATTAACAATCACCGGTATCCAGATTCACTAAGCGTCATTGTTCATTGTAAAGCATGAAACCAAAGAAACAGTTACTCAACTAACTAAATAACAAAAACAACATGAAGGAGGAAGAATGATGTGAGAGACATCACACATACACTTAGAAATAAATATAAAACACCCATAATACTTAAAACATAATGTTCCCAACTTTCAAAAAGTTTTTTTTTGGGGGGGGGCGGTTGTTGAGACAGGGTTTCTCTATATAACTCTGGCTGTCCTGGAACTCACTTTGTAGACCAGGCTGGCCTCGAACTCAGAAATCTGCTGGTCTCTGCCTCCCACATGCTGGGATTAACTACTGTATCTTTTTATTTTATTCTTTAAGCCAGAACACCAGAAGTAAATTGTATTTAACTGTAAGGCAAATTGAATGAGCTAATAGGTGGATTACTTACTAAGATTACAAAATTTAAACAAAAACAAAAACAAGAAAGAAAAACAGAAATCAGAGAAACAAATTAAGGTAGCTCTGAGGAACTGCATAGGCAGAATGAAGGGGCCGGTCTTGGAAGCCTTTTTTGTGTATCTAAGCACCTTTGACCATGTGCTGCCTTAATGCTGTTCCACTTCAGACTGTCACATACAAAAATATGGAAAATTCACCTCCATATGACATAAGATTTGGGAAGTCCATAACTGAAAGGTCTAGGTGGCCAACTATGTGCAGTCAGCTTGCCCATCCTCCAATTCAAACTGCTAACAGAGGTGGAGGCCCAAGCATGCTCTGCTGTGGTTGTACATGCTTGCAGTCCATGCACTGTCAAAGTGTAGACACCAGTCAGCTGTGGTTGTCCTTGCCTGTAGTTCCTGTACTGGAGGCAGGGGTTTGAGGATTTGACCTCGAAAGTCTGGAGCTAGCCTGATCTACATTGTGAGCTGCAAGCTAGAGAGAAAGAATAGAAGCCAGAGACTACATCACAGACATTCTTAAGGTCAAATTTGTCTGATGCATGTCTGAAAACATTCCATGTTCAGAGAGTCTTTCAGTGTCATGTCAGCAACTGTCCTTGACTGTTCATTGTCAGGATAAACTATTTATGTGATATTCTTCTTTCTGTTTTCTCCAATATCACTGTATTGAAACCTGACCATAAGTCCGAATTGGTTGAGATGTGCATACTGGTGACAGTGTACACCCAGGACAGATGATCAAAATGACATCTTGGCCTTTCCCCTAAATCTCACACCTCCTTTCTAATACTATTGAAAACAGCAGACAAGAATGTTTCCAGATTGCGTTTAAGTTTGTTCTCATTCTAACCATGAGAAGAGTGATGTACCTTTGTGGGCATTGATGAAATGCACACAGGAAGCAGCTCACTTAACTCTCTCTAAGCATCACCATGGCTAACCCTTGACAGCTGCCTTGATGGGTCAGAACAGTCGTAATCATCACTTGACACGTGAGGACAGTAAACAGCAAATGCTGAGTTAATGACCTGGTTTTCAAATTCTGACTGTCAAAAGCTGGATTAAGCTTCAGTCTGCCACATTGAAACAAGGGATCATGTTCTTCAAAGTTCATTCCCAAGCCAAATTCCCAAGTCTATACCAAGTCAGCATCATGTTTTAAGATGTGAAATGGAGATGGAGAGATGAGATGGAGAGATGGAGAGGTGGAGAGAGGGCTGGGCAGTTAAGAGCACACAGTGCTCTTGCAGAGGACCTGAGTTTAGCTCCCAGCACTGTGTCAAGTGGCTCACAATGGTCTGTAATTCTTTCTCTAGGAGGTACAGCATTCCTCTTCTGGCCTGCTTGGATAATGGATTCAAGTAGAAGTACATACAGGCATACATAAACACATAATTACCAAAGTTAAAAATAGGTACTACCCTCCCCAAAATATAAGCCCATATGAAACCCTGCAGATCCTCTGAGAAATTAATCTTAGATTAAATGTTAGGTTACCCTCTTCAGAGTAGCTGAACTCAAATTCAATCAGTTTGGAAGAATGCCTCCTGGGCTGGGTAGTTTTCTTCTAGAGATTGCAGTGAGGTTGCTGCTATAGTACAGTTCTGGACCCAGCAGCTCTTTCTGTGTCTGATTTAAACAGTTCCAGTCCCTCTGATATCTGGGGCTTCCATGAGCCTTTCCAGACGAGTCAGCGATTTGGAGCCGGGCAAACACCAGTCTTGCTTTGAGTGAAAATCAATTTAGACTCATTGCAAGACTGACAGCATAAGTCAGGCAATTGAGTTCATTCTTAAGACACAATAGGGGCCTTGATTATTCTTTGGAGGAGATGAACCAAATGTTTTCTGCTAGCTTCTGATGTATGTGCCCTGTCATAGCATGGGCATCTGACAAGTGTGTTCGCCCACCAGTCTGTTCTCAATAAATGAAAACCAGAAACCACAAAGGTTAGCTGATCCAGAGAAAGTGGTGCCAATGAGAGCCAACCACGAGTAGCAGATTCACCGTTCTCTGCCTGACATCAGAAGCAACCCAATCGTTGATATCCATATTTGTACACATCCTTATCCTCAGGGACCTAGCCACAACTTCTACCCATTCATGTATGTTTGAAATAAAGGACTTCTGGAGGAAGGGGAGCCTTTAACTAAAGCATCAAAAACAGCTGACTACCACAATACTAATTTTAAAGGGAACAAGCTGATAAATAAAAGAATTGGTTACCAGGGAACTACTTAAGCTTCATTGATACATATTTAAAGTGGCTAAGAAACTATTCATATAACTTAGTCTCTGTGTCTCTCTCTCTCAGTATATCTCTCTCTCTCAGTATATCTCTCTCTGACTCTCTCTCAGTATCTCTCTCTCTCTCTCTCTCTCTCTCTCTCTCTCTCTCTCTCTCTCTCTCTCACACACACACACACACACACACACACACACACACATGCTCACTTATTCCAGTCTGTAAAAAAGTGAAGTTGAACTTAAAAGAAGATTATTTTTACATATCTGAGAGGGTAATGAAAAGGTCAGCTCTGGAACTTTGGGAAGGTCATGAAACACCCCTCCAGAAGGGAGAGGCTAATTAGCATTTCTCAGACCACAGGGCGGGAACAGTCCTGCGGGTGGGAACACATCCTGCAGGGCTGACCTTTGCTCACCTTCAGACAAGGGAAGTCCTTGTCACCTCATTCCCTAAAGACCAATCAGTTTAAAGGGTGCACTGTTCTGCCAATCATAGTGTGCCTAGTTGCTGATGCTTTGTTCTGCCCCTGGAAACCATATAAAAAACTCACTGAAAGGGTACTGGGGGTCACTGCCTCTCCTTTGGGACTAGGAGGACCCCTGTGTACTGAAACAATAAATTCCTCTTGCTTTTTGCATCGATCCTGGCTCCACGTGGTTCACTTAGGGGGTCCCCAGTAAGCTAAGGCTCCCCGGAGTCTTACAGTCACACTGACAAATAGGCCTAAGAGATTATTTTGCTATAGAATTCTACCATAAATATTATTTCCTATGCCTTAATTCTACTCACCCGTTCTAGCTTTGTGAGTATCTGTTCTTTGCTAAAAACAAGCTTTTTATTTCAGTATTTACTTTGTGCAGTTTTATGGGAAAGTGTTTCTATATGTGGCCCAAGCCTGCCTGGAATTCACTACATAGTCCAAAACAGTCTTCCTATATGAGCTTCCACCCTCCGGGATTGCAGATATGAGTCACCATGTTCTACTTGATGCTTGCTTTAATTCAGAGATAAGGAATACTCCTGACTTTGTTTCCTAAGTTGTTCGGATTTTCTGAAGGTAGATAGTCCCTTTATCATTGCAGTGAATGAAACTTCCAGTAAATTTTCATGATTACGAATATCCTCAAAAGTTTTATGTGGACGTACGATGTCTTGAGAATTTTTCCTACTGTGGATCTGTTACAGATGTGAGTACTTGCCTATGATACTAAGAAGTAAAGAGATAGGGCTTCCTGCAAATAAGTTAGGTTATTGGGGGTACGCCCTTAGAAGGGACATGGGAGCCAGAGTCCCTTCACCTGTCTTTGCATTTATTATCATGAGGGGACCAGCTTGTTCCAGCATGTGTACCTCAGCATGAAACAAACATGGGATTTAAAGGCAATGAGTTCAACCAGCCTGGCATGGAAACTTCTGCATTTGAGAAGAAAAAGAAACCTTTCTTGTTTATAGGTTTTTCTACCACAAGCATTATGTTATAGTAAGGAAAAGTTGACCAACATGGATGTTATGCTACTTTTCTTCCTGTTTTATTAGTATACAGAGAATTAAGTGAAATTTTCTAGTGGAAAGACAATCTAAATTTCAGCTAGAGAGCATTTTTGCCTTGAAATGGGGTTCTTAGGGAAGTCTGATGCTGACTTATTCTTGATGTGTCCAGAATCAGTGTGAACATCCTTTGCAAACTGAAAATTGTGGGCACAAAAGAACAAGCAGAGTGCTGTTCAGACCAACTCTAGCCAGGGCTGCCATTGCTGTTGCTGACTGTCCAAGACATCTTCAGAAAATTATTTCTGAACTTGAGTTCACATTGCCTAGCCTTTGTCACATCTGTAGAAGATACCTTGTGGTAAGCCCTGGGAAGTTAATAGAAATCAAAATAATTTTAACTTAACATTGAGGCCTGTTGGCCAATGAAACTCAATAAGGTGAAATGCATTGGTTCCCAAGGCAAAGGATTATGAGAACATGCATGACTGTGTGTTTGCTTCTCATGGATCTAAGATGGAGTCACGGAGATGATGAGATAAAACCACAGCTGTGCAAATGTCTTTTTGTGGAAAAGAAGAGTAAGCAGGGCGTGATAAAATATTCCCAGATGTGGGGCTGGAGAGAGGCTCCATCGTTTACGAAGGCACACTGTTCTTCCAGAGGACCGGAGTCTGGTTCCCAGCACCCACCTCAGACAGCTCATGGCTGCATGTGACTCTCACTCAGGGGTCTAAAACCTCTCTAGCCTCCTCGGGCACCTGGGCTCATGTGTATGCCCTCCACATAGGATCTATACGTGCACACATAATTGAAAATCAAATAAACTTTTAAAAATACAGCCCAGATATAATAAACATATACAAAGCAAACAGCTAAGCAGAAAACAAGACTTATTGCTATATTTTACGTTTTTTAAAAAATAAAATTAATTGTATGTGCCTAGGTGTGCGCATTAGTGTGTATGTGAGCTCACCAGCATTTATGTGAATCTCTGTGTAGAGGGCACCATCTGTATTCACCTTTTTAACTTTTTTGAGACAGACTATATCATCATCCTGGAACTCAAGAATTAAGCTAAACTGACTAAGCCAGAAAGCCCCGGGGATCTGCGCAGCTTCACCTCCCCAGCATTGGAATTATAAACATTCTACTGCACCTGGCTTTTTTTGTGTGGATTTTTGTGGATGAGACTTGGGTCTTGACACTTGCAAGGCAAGCACTTTTCCAACTGAGTTATCCTCCATGCTTCCTCTTCTTCTTCCGAGACAGTATTTCTTTATAGTCCTGGCTGGCTTAGAACTTGCAATGTAGACCAAGCTAACCTTCAATGTAAGGTGATCAACCCATCCTAGTCAACCCGGCTCTGGGATCGGGGTCTCACCTGTGTCTGTGAGTGACACACAGTCTCATGACCTTGGTACCAACAACCAGCTAAAGCCAAGACAATGCCTTACCTGCTTCGGAGAGACATGTGACGAGGAAGACATGGAGCAATGTGACCAAAGGACATAGCTCTCACAGGTGCAGCCAGAACAGAATTCTGATGTGCATAATTTTCAATGACTATATACGCTTTCTCATCTTGTGTCTCTGCTTTGTGTCTGTGTCTCCTCTGTTTTTAAAGAGGGAAGGGCTTTTACCCCAGTAAAATAGCCCAGTCGGTTACTAAGGTTCAAAGGGGACATGCTGTGAAATGACAAGAGCCTGCTCAGTTGAACTTGAGGCCTTGTAGAGCTCTCAACTTTCAAGACCACTTAAACGAGAAATGAATCTCCATGATGTAACTTCACATTCTATTTATATCATTATTCTTTATTCAACATAAACACAGTGCTCTGTGATGTTACTGCATGTCATAAATGTCATCATAATTTGTCTTTACACATCATAAATATCTTAGTTTGTGACATTATTATACCTTCGGGTGTCTCTTTCCATATTTATGGTAATTACATCAAAGTATTTACTATAATTATGTCATTTGATGAAATTACAGTAATTACTTCAAAAAATGATAGCCCATGACTAATGAATTAAAATAGCATGGAAATTCACATTAAAAATGACGTTAAAATGATGCTAAGGATCTGAGATAGCACATACGAAGAACATCCCTCGCTGAGCTTTTTAACCCAGGCTTGTCACCACTGGTGCTCTTATGGAGAATCTCAGCTTTATTCGAGCCTCAGAAGTGCTTTGTGAGGACACAGGGACCCAAAAATGGAAACCCATTTGGCAGCATAATTTTCAGTAAGTTTATGAAGCCAAAGCTTGACTTTAAAAAAATAACTCATGTCATGGAAGAAAATCCATGTCCTCCTCTGTCTGTGTTATTATTATTTTTTACTGTACTATTTGCATTTTGTCAGAACCAGGCTTATATAGCCTTTATGATGTGGATCAGGAAACAAACTGGGAAGAGACTGGACTCAGGGCGGTGTGTGTATGGGGGGGTGATTATATACATATCACCAAATAAAGCAAAGAGAAACATGTCACTACGCAGCTTAGGGAGAAAGAAAAAAAGAGATAAAATTGAAGTTCAGAAGAGAGAAATCCCAGATAGATAAATATTGATACAGTAGTACATAATGCATATTAGCAATCATGTTGTCCCTATAACACAATGCCTGAAGCATCCAGGACACTGGTGGCGGTCACAGGCATGTGTGCACATGGGCACGTGTGCGGGAGCAAGTAAGTGAACACATTTTGAGCTAAGAGCAACAGAAAACAAAAGCACCAGGCTTGCTTTTCTTGCAGCAGAACTTTCTGAGAATTCAAGGTGTTCATGTGAGAACCCATTACCTCAATCCCCTAAGGACGTGCCTGTCACCACCTTGAGGCACAAGCATCCACCACAATGTACCCTTGCAACCGTCAAAACTGTCTCCAGCGGCATACTGCCTCAGAAAATAAGACTCCATGGGGCAGACGATACCAAGAGAGGATAAAGGACCCAGGGCTGAACATCTTGGTGCGTTCCTGGATTTCTGTGGGAGTGATTAAAAAAACAGCCTCAGAGCAAAGACCACACAGTGATGAGTGTATTTGCAAGAAGAAATTTGATTGTAAAGAGAACAGTGAGAAGGGCTGGGAACGAGAGTTTAGCCCTCAATTGCTTGGGAAGGCCAAGAGGCAGGCAAGAGGTGGAGATGGAGCCAGCAAGGAGTGCACAAGGAAGGTGAGTCTGCTCTAAACATCCTAAGAATCCTCTCGAGCATACAAGTATATATACAGAGCAGGCCACTCGGCGCTCCTCTTTAGGGGCAGGATTTGGGGTCTGTGAGCACAGAGATGCTTTTTATGGCAATGAAGTTGGACCAGAGAGTGAAGGAGAGGAGTAGGCTGTGAAAGAGGGACTAAAACCTGGAAAGATACCATGAATGATCATAGCAAGTTAGGAAGCTCCACACATCAGAGTTTCCTCCTGGACCAATGATGCAGTGGAAGAAGGTTAGACGGACACTCAGCATCCGGATGATGAGGGCCGATGTGGACCATTGGACACAGCGGTGTGGTGGATCACATCATGCCCTAAGATCCAGGCATCCTCATGTTAACTACCCATCCTCAAAAATCTTGCTTCATGCCCCACTCAACAAAAAAAAAAAAAAAAAAAAAAAAAAAAAGAGCAGAAATAGAAAGGCTTCTCGTCCCTAACTTGCATGTACTTGTAAGCCATACCAGGACCCCAGCCTTTCTCTCATTGCCCTAAGTACAGTGATATTTTTCTTCAAATAAAATAGTACCAGTACTGAAGTGATGGTGCAGTGGTTATGAGATGTTACAGGGGACCAGAGTTCTGTTGCCAGCAGCCAGGTTAGGAGATCCACAACTGTGGTAAAGACTTCCTCCAGAGAATTCAAGGCCTGTTCTGGCCTCCATGGGAACTTTCACTCATGAGCACAAAACCACACATGAATGCACACAAATAAGTAATAAAATACATCTTAAAACAAATTAAAAACAGTAACATGTAATAACTTATTTTTAAATTAACAAATTACTTTTTAAATTTGCTTTCATTTTTAATATGTCCAGTTTTCCCACATGCTCATCTATAAAACAAAGTCCTTTGGGGTTATGCATCATTGTAGCAGCTACTTTATACATCATGGCTTCTTAAAACTTCCCGCATGTGAGTTCTTTCCACAGGAGAAATGGTTAAATGACCCTGGCTATATGAATATATACATATAATAGGAATGAAAACCATCTTGTATTAGCAGATCATAAAAATGATTTTTAAAACAGTTCTAGGGTATATACAATTCTCATAATTTACCCAGGAAGAAATCAAGTCTGTATCAACAGCACGCATGTGTGTGCTTATCTAACACAGTCTAGTGCAGCCATAGACCAACTCGACATGTAAGTGCTGGTGTGAAAGCTGGAGAAAGCTTCGTTTTCTACAACTGGGCCACCATGTTTCCACAAAGACAGAAAGCTTTTTAAGAGCAGAGAACATGCCACAACTCCACACCCAGTAGCGCCACCTCCATGGCAGGTGAGTCAGGCAGAGGGCAGTGGTGGTGGTGGTGGGGACTACATGGAACCTCATGCACAGCGCACAGTGTACCCACTGTGTGTCCAGAACAAGGCTTGGTGAATCACATGGCGTAAAGGACGTAACATTCGATTTTGAACTAACTCGTTGTTGCTGTGTTTCCAGAAGTCTTTTTCCTTGACAAATTCTCTGGTACCCTCATATTAAGTGAATGACGTTATGTGGGTCACAAGCTACTGGTCAAGAACCTTTGGTGTGAGGAGCAGATGTGGCGGCAGTTCCAAAGGCGCCAGGGACTGCAGCTAAGTCGTATGACTTGCACCTGACTTCCTCATATAAACCACAAACATCGTGAGAGCTGCACAGGTGTACCAGGTTACTGGCGAAGCCATTTTGGTGGAGATATGCCCCTGCTGCCCTGATTAGCTGAAGCTGCGTACCTGGTGAGGTGATGTGGCCTGCTGTGAGTGGATGGGAACTGATAGTATATAAGAGTGAGAGGCCCAGGGCTCGGGGTCTTTCGCCTACACAGACAATGCGCAGCCCAATAAACGTGTGCAGAAGGATCCTATTGTGGTGTCTTTCTTGCTGGCAAGTCAGGCGTCCCACACTTTGGTACATAATGGGCATTCACAACACTGCAATCCACATTATCATACATAGAATTTGATGTTGATTTTAGTTTCCTTTCATATAATTCCCATTTATCCTCCCAGATCATTATCTTCTTAAGTTATAGGGAAGAGCCTCTGTATTTATTGTTTACCTAACGTAAAATATTTCTAATGCTAATAGGGAGTCATGTAAGTCATATGTAATGATTTTTCATAGAACAGTTGATTTTCTAAAACTTTTTACTCAGTAGTTTAATATATATATATACACACACGCACACACACACACACATATATATATATATGTATTTCTGGTTGCAAATCCTTACTTTTAAGGATAGCTTCTTTTTCTAAAGACTCAATTCTTTACCGGATGCTGATTGCTGGACACATTGAAGACATTCTATAAAATATCCAAAGGATGAAAGAGACCCCTTTCCTGGCAGCTGCCACTGTGTGCATGCATAGAATGTACAGAAAATGCCAGGAGGGAGAACAAGACTGCAGTTCCTCGCCCTCCAGACACTTCTGCCTCAAGATGAGGTAAGTGGTTGTGATGACTAAATGAGTCTTTATGATGGTATATATACATACCATATATAATACATATGCATATACATATAATATACATGTAATATACATAGATGCTGTTGTGTATATATATAATCACACACATATACATAATACACTGTTGGTCTTTTGCTGGGGCAGTCCTCAGAGGTGTGTCTATGAGAGAGGATTTCTATAGAGGATTAACTGGGATGTGAAGATCGCCCTTACTGTGGGTGATGTCCCAGCGGGTGCCAAGGAAATAGAAAGGTCCTAGGGAAAGCAGCTTGATCCTATGTGTGCCTCAGCCAGAGGAAACTTCCCATTTGCTGCTGCTCTCCTCCCTCAATGTATATCAAATACATCATAATTAATTTATTTGATATATCCTCCCTCAATGTATATCAGAAGCCACCTCCTTCAACCTCCCTCTATGATTTGTCCAATTCTAACAGTTTTCCAGAAAGCCCCATGATTTCCGTGATGACTGGAAGAAATCGGCGTGGTGGTGACAGGGCTTGTGGCCTGGGAAGCAACTGGATTCTCAGCCTCCACAATGTAAGGACTACAACTGTTAGACTATCTAGCTCGTATTGGGCAAAGCAATAAACTAATGCAATTAATTAGTTTCATTTAGAATGGTGAAGATCTCTCTCTCTCTCTCTCACACACACGCACGCGCACGCGCACACGCACACGCACACGCACACTATTGACTGCATGGAAAACTTTGCCAAATGTGGTCTTTAATACCGACAGTGCACTGCTTCCTGCCCCACATATTCCAACATCTGCCAATAGAAACCTCCCATCAGGTATACGCTGACATTGTGCCATTCAAATAGCAAAGTGCACACTCCTTCCTTAGAAATGGGTACAACAGAATGAATCTCACAGTTCCTCAAATTTTAGATAAAACAAAATGTGACTCAGATGTGACAAATGTCACACATGAACCAGGAAAACAAATACTTGCAAAGATAATTCTATTCTGAAGGAAATCTACACATCTGACTTTCTCTGAGCTCTTCCTTCGCAGAGTCCACTTATTTTAACTGTGATAACATCTGATTGTACTTCTTTATATTACCTCTGCTGCGGGAAACATTAAAAAATGAACCTGCCACGTCTCTGCAGGGCCGGATCATGCTCCCGCGCTCCTGCTGGCCAGTCGACTCTCCGGCCACGCTAGACCACAGGGCTCTAGCTGGGCCATCTCTCCATCAGGGGACCCCCGCCCAAGTTCCTCTCACTACTGTACACCCCATGGTCAGCCATCTCAACATCTAATCACCCGGCAGAATTAAAACTCTTTAGGCTTTTAGTTAACCAATAAGATTTATGTATCAATAAAATTATAATTTACAAGATGCCAACACAATAATTTCGGGGCCAATTGATAATGATGAAAGCTTTATCCCAATATGTCTAACCTTGTGAAATCATAGCTACTTGTGGGTTACACATCTGCAGCCATCTTCCTTCCTCTCCCCTGAGAGCTCTCTGACTCCCTCAACTCTTAGCTCCACTTCCCTTTTCCCTGTCCAATCGCATGCCTCCCACTGCCCTAATGAGATTGGACAGGGAAAATCCTGCAACATATCCCTGAAAGATAAGTTCTTTAACCAGGATTTGAAGCTGAACACGCCTCAAAATCGTTACTATATGAAACTAAATTAAACAGTTCCTTGTCCTGTGACAGCCACACGGGCCTGCAACTATTCCCATTCTAGGTGCACATGGGAAATGAAGGAAAGGGTCTGAAGAGTCTAATCTTTGGGGAGTGTCTTAGTCAGGGTTTCTATTCCTGCACAAACATCATGACTAAGAAGTAAGTTGGGGAGGAAAGGGTTTATTCAGCTTACACTTCCACATTGCTGTTCATCACCAAGGAAGTCAGAACTGGAACTCAAGCAGGTCAGGAGGCAGGAGCTGATGCAGAGGCCATGGAGGGATGTTCCTTACTGGCTTGCTTCCCCTGGCTTGCTCAGCTTGCTCTCTTATAGAACTCAAGACTGCCAGCCCAGGGATGGTCCCACCCACAAGGGGCCTTTCTCCCTTGATCACTAACTGAGAAAATGCCTTACAGTTGGATCTCATGGAGGCATTTCCTCAACTGAAGCTCCTTTCTCTGTGATAACTCCAGCTGTGTCAAGTTGACACAAAACTACTCAGTAGAGGGAGTATATTAAAAATAAACTGCATCTTTCATAATTTGGCTACTATAATCTTTCTGCACAGTTCTTAGCAAGACCTGCAGCTTAACAGATTGATTTGTGCTCAGAAAGTAAATTCAGAAATCACAAACCCCTAACTCACACACGAATTGATCAAAGTTAACCCATTGCAATACCAGACAACATTGACCCCATGGTAACACCAGAAAACCTTTGACCCATGGTAACACCAGATAACCTTGACCCTCAGGAGACAGCACTCTCCTCATTTTTGGAAGAAAGGAAATTAAGCAAGAATTCACTCTCATATCTGTGAAAATTACAGTTACAGTGTGTATAAAACAGGTCTGCAATCTTCCACCAAGAATACATAAGACCTTGAAAAAAACCTTGATCGTCACATTGACACCAAGTACTGTAGGTGAAGAGCATCGTTGCTTTTCCAGAGGACCTGGGTTCAATTCCCAGAACCACACAGCAGCACATAACTGCCTGTAAAATTCAGTCCTATGGAATACAACCCTCTCTTCTAGCCTCTGTGGGCACTGAATTCACGTGATGCAAAGACAAACATGCAGGCAAAACACACTCATATATATAATATAAAAAATTAATAAAGTCACTAATAAGAGTTGGCCCTAAAACAAAAGGAAAACAAATCAATAAAAATAATTATGTTTGTGTGGAAATTTAAGTATTAGAGCACAATGTCCTACTCTTCAGCTATAATCCTGTTCTTGCTTTTCTAAGGGTCAAATTTTAGTTACACGGCTCTGGGAATGTTGTGAGTGAGGTAGTAATTATAATAACCATTTCTATTTGGGGCTAAACAAATCAGGAAAGCAAATGTGGACATTTTTCCTTATTTCTGCTTCTAGCCCTTTCAGATGTAGGGAAGAATAAAGGCTTTCAAAAACAAAACCATGTTTGCTTTCTTTATAGTTTTTTATTCAATATCTACTTAAAAAATGGTTTCCGTTTTCCACATTGTTTTACCCTGGCTTGAAGTTTGTTTCTACGTGAATGGTGCATTTGCTATCATAGCTTGGAAAGAGAGGTTAGTTTGAAAGGATTAGGACCTGGTTCCCTTAGGTCGTTTGTTTGTATCCAGCTGAAGTCAGCAGTGGCTAAAATTCATTACCATCTGGCAGTTTTTCCATAGCGTCTTTGACAGAACGTGTGGTCCTAGTCTAGTACATACTAGACAGATGTCCAGGTCATAAAAATCACAACGATGCTTGGCATGGTGTCACCCCTTGTTGACAAAACCATCAGACAGGCCAGAGATGGAAGCAGAATAAAGAATGAGCTGTCTTCACCGCATCCAGTGGTCCATTGGCAAACAGATACCCAGTCCTCATGCATCCCGTGTGGGGGCTGGAGTTCTTGGCTATACTCAGAGGAAGAGGAAATGATACTCATGAACTCAGCGTGTCACAGCTCAGCGGGGTCAGATCTGTTGCTACCTTCACGCACAGATGCAACATCTGATGGAATGGCTAGACACTTGAAGCTTTCCTTTCAGCGGCAAGTAAGACTTCATTCACTTCAGCTCCATTCTAAACGATTCTGTGAAATCACAGCTACCTCTGTGATTGCAAATACTGCGTGTAAAGAGACTGGGCCATGAAAAATACTTCTGTAAATTCTCTGCATGCACCCATTTTTCTGCCTCTCCCAGCCACTCCTATTTCCCTAGACGGAGGTCTGATGGACCATGGAGTTTGAAAATCTCTTAGACCCTCAGCCTTTGCTATCAACAGCCCTTTAAACTTTCTTTGCTAACTGAAACCCTCAGTCCTGAGGTCAGCTCTGTACTTTTAAATCTGCAGTGTGGCTCACTTTCCTCTAAGTGGCCACGCCCCCATTCTCTTCCTCTAATTGGCCATGCCTCCATCATTGTTCTGTGATGTCTGCATTTTCATACATGAGCCTCTTATGAGGGTCCTCACCTACTCCTTCCTCGTCTTTGTTAAACCACTGGGTTCGCTGAAGCCGCTTGTTCTTACACTCCCCCTATTAAGGCTGGGCTTTCCAATTCAGTTTCTTGATAGTGTGTGTCTACCACCGTCGGTACCATGCTTTGCCGACTTTGTAGTTTTTCACTATAGTGTGTAATTTGAACCTCCTACCTGTCCTCCGCTCTTGAGGATTGTGTGATTAATTCCCATCCCTTGAATTTCAACATGGATCTTAAGATCAACTTGACACGTTCTTGTAAAGAATCGGCATGAAAACCAGGAAGAACGCCAGTTGTCTGAGAAGAAAGAAGAAAAGGCAATAGGACACTAAGTCTCATTTCTCATGCTCCTTGGACAGCAGTGGGCATGCTTACCTGCTTCATCTAAAGAGCGACAGCTTGGCACATTCCCGCTCATCTTTCTAATACAATAGGAACTTTCTGATTAAAGCCTGCATTGAGCAAATCCTTCAAGTCTCAAGAATATTTCACCACATGACATAATTTGTATAATGAAGAACCAGAGGTAGTACCAAAAGTAAGGAGATAATTTGTATAAAGTGTGTATACCCACAGTTAGTTCCAGAAAGCAAAACATTTTAAATGAGAACAGGATATGGCAGAAAAAGGGAGCTTGTGAGTGTTCCCAAGGCCAATGAAGAGGAACCAGGATGGCGGGAAAGCAGGCCCACCTGCCACCTGTCATCACTAGCTAGAGGACCCCTAGTGTGTCTCTGCACTTGGTTACAGGTCACACAGAAGGCAAACAGCATGCCTGGCGAATTTTCAAAACTCACAAGGAGACACATTTTGCCAGATTGAAGCTTTGGTAGCTCTGACTGAGGCTGGTTTATGATCATTCTCTGGCCTGCGATTTAATGTCTAATTTATAACTTTGGTTAAGGCACTTGAGATAGAAAGTCTATTATCTTGGGTCAGCAGCGATTACGGAGATGATCAATAGTTGAGCATTAAATAAGTGATTGAAACTCACTAGGTTCCTGTACTTCTGTGTGCACATATGTGTGTGCATCCAGGCATGCAGTTATGTGTACATGTGCTGTGTACACTCAGGCATGAGTATGTGGCTGAGCGTGTAGAGTCTAGAGACCAAACTTGGTATCATGCCTCGGGAGCTTGTGTTTTGAAGCAGAGGCTCTCACTGACCTGGAGTTCACTGATTGGGTTGGACTGCCTGCCAGTGATCTCCATGGAGCCTCCCGTTACCACCTCTGAAGCACTTGGATGACAGAAGCATCCGCATGCCTGGCAACTTATTATGAGTTTTTCATCTGGGATTGAATCAGATCCTCAAATTTGACCAGTAGCTGAGCCAACTCTCCATTCTCCCACACGTAAGAGAAACAATGTAACCAACTGAACTCTCTCCATTTCCACACTTTAGGCTGAGTTAAAAGACCAGGTTTAAGTAACCAGGGAAACTGAGGAAAGAGGCCAGAGATTGATTTCATTCTCAGCCCTCCTTCTGTTGATCTTTGAGTCAGAAGAGGAAATGACCAGGTACCAGAGGCAAGCTACATCGACACTACATTCAGCCAAACGTTTTCTCCCCCAACCCCTCAGCCCTCACTCCTACACAGTTCAATTTCCCAACTGTAATCAGGCTGCAGCATGGAATCTTCCCATTTGGATGAAGCCAAGTATTTTATTCATGCAGTCATAATCCAAGTTATCATGAATTAAATCATGTGCCATTCAAGAATGTGATGTGCACATTATGAGAGAATTAATATGTGCAGCCCCGCTGCCTTTAACAAATTATGATTAACCAGGGCCTGAAACGCATTGGTAAGAAACACTTAGCAGATGACACCGTGACAGTGTGCTAGTGGGCATGTTACTGTAATGTCAATATTATTAAACCTATGTACCCAGCTAATTCATGAATAGAAATTACTTTTGTACCCGCCACATTTCATTGTATAATAGAATCCATATAAAACTTGTAGCGATTCCATTGAGACAAGCTGAAGGAAGCTCTCCTTCAAACCCACATCCTAAAGAGCCACTGATATCAGATGTTATCTAATGTGTTGGGGGTTGGGGTGGGGGTGAGATGGGGATGGGGAAACAGAGTCCCACATGGATTATTTCTCTAGTCTGTTTTGTCAAATCAGATGTCACAAAAGATGTCATTGCTTTCGAGTGCAAATTAAGACAGCCACAGGAACTATATCTAAAGCCTGATATAGGTTTTCACTTAGGATCTGCCAAATAAGGGAAGAAGAAACTAGAACTTTAAAACATCAGGATGTAAACATCTGGAGGACTGGTGCTTTATTGGAAATATGTGGCTCTGAATTCCCTTGAGTTTCCTATCACAGGTTTTATGTAGGACCTATCTGGGTGCTAACCCACAGCATTTGGAATAATTGAGCCTCTTACCTGAGTGCTGTCTGCTGATACTGTTGTCTGTCTCAGTTTCTCTTCTTACAAATAGAAATAGCACTTGATTAGAGAAGTAGTAACGCGCTCTAAGTGCTAAATTGTTTTAAAAGGTTTCCTGCAAAACGACTGGAACTGGCCATTTGGTTTTATTATCGCCATCAGAAAGAATCTGGTAAAACACACAAGATCATCTGCCTACTTTCAACTGTTCTTATCCCCAGTCTAATGCTTGGGCTTTGAGATGAGGCCCATTTTTTATTTAGACTTCCCTTGTTTCCCAGCATCATCTTTGCAGATAGTTCTTGGCCATTTTAGATATTTTAAGCAATTAAACACACACACACACACTACACACCACACACCACATACCACTCTCACACACGGAAACACACACATGCACACAATCCCCTACATTGGCATTACTGTCAGATGCTAAGGGAAGAGTAGGATGAAGGAGTGTGAGTGACCAGAGGAGACAGAAGCTGCATATGCGAGGGAGAAACAGCCCTGGTCTGAAGAGCTACGGCCTGTCTCTATTCTGCTACTCCAGCTTAGAGAGGTTGCAACAGAAACTTTATCTGTCCTTGCAAATCTATCACCGTCTTGAAAGGGAAGACAACTCTAAGAATCATTAGCATCCACTAACATCCACGATACTCTCTCAGTCCTGTCATGCTCAAACTGGTGTGGCAGCTCCCTTGAGCAAGAAATAACTTCAGATTCTTAGAATGATTCCCAAGCCACTGTCTGGGCTCTCTCTCTCTCTCCTCTTTCTCTCTCTCTCCTCTTTCTCTCTCTCTCTCTCTCTCTCTCTCTCTCTCTCTCTCTCTCTCTCTCTCTCTCTCTCTCTCTTCCTACTTCTCATAGAAGTGTGTATATTGTGAACATTACTCTGTTCTGCATATGAAATCCAGGCATGACCTTAGGATACAAGTTCACAATGACTAACACACTGTTACCCTCGCCACACTTACAATAGGTGTTACTACTATTTTAGTGTGGTTCTTTATGTAAGGCTATAATTCAGATGTTGAAAGAGATAAAGACTGGAACCTCTGCAGTGACATATGAGGGAGCTCAAGGGAGGCTCTGGGGCAGGTGACCACCAGAGGAGCAAATTCTGAAATGAAGGAGCATGGACTTGGTTCAGTGAACAGTCAAACCCTCATGCGGTTTCACACTTCTGATGTTGGTAGATGTGCAAAAAGAGAAAAAAGAAATACTTGGGTAATGAGAATATTATCTTCACATTGTGGTAGTATGTGATTTCCCCTAGCAAGACATTAACAAACATCTCTTTACCCCAAATAAAACAGTAGTAACAGACCAAAGTCTAACTTCATGAACCAGTGACTTACTGGAATTACTTACAGGAATGTAGGTGATACAGGCAACTGCATCCCTGAGAAGGCCAGCCCTGCAGAGGCAGCAGCTCATGAAAACTGCATCCCTAGACTTCCCTGTACAACTTGCAGGCAGCTCCACAGAAGGGCCCCCTCTCTCAGCAACTGTTTACTGCTTGGGGAGGGCCCTTGTGACCTATGTTTCTGAGTTCTGTAAATCTCTTAAGTTTCATGTGCTTTCTAAACCATGTAAGTTTCCTCGACATGCAGCATCCAAGAATCGTCCTCCTTCTTCTCAGAGAGAACATTTCAGATGAGGACCCAGCTACTCAACAGCGAGTTTAAAATGCAGTCAGATTTTGATAGATCTCAAATTAAGCTCAATTAAAGCACCATCATTGTCAAGGCATAAACAAAAGTGAATGTGGAGTTGAATGCCACTTTTATCAGTGAATAAAATAAATAGTTCTGAAATGAATGGGGAAAAAGGCTGGGTATTTGCATGAGTAATGCATAATCGCACAAACTTGAATCCCATTTTACAAGATTTAACCTCTATTATTAAGAATCGACAATCCAGTCTTTGAGTGATTCCTTGGACATTTCTTCATTATTACAGACACCTACTGAATGGTAATTGCCTATCAGGGACTTTGTAAATCCTGTTAGGTGCTGTGGAGAGGAAACAGATCCAAGACAGTCTCAGAGAAGTTTGCTTTGGCTCCTGGCCTTCTACAATTCAGAAACTCACTTTCTTTTACTCTGGCTGACTTTTAAAGACACTTGTATTTTCTGTGAAACTAAAATATAACCTGTATTATCTCTTAGGAGTCTTGACATCTTAGAAAGTATTATGCTCAGATCATCTGGCAGTACTATAATTAACCAATAACTCAGTTGTTGTGATTGTTGTTAGAACTACTTTGATTTTACCAGTAACACGACATATAGTATATACAGTACACACACACACACACACACACACACATATATATATATATATATATATATATATATATATTTACATATACATATGTAAATATATATACTGTATATATGTATCTATAATATGTAGTGTATATATGTATATATACTACTTATAGTACATGTAGTACATATAGTATATATAGGATATATGCTATAAGCTATAGCTTATAGCTCCAGACTTAAAGTCCAGGAAAAAAGCAGAAACACATGAGATGGTTGATGTCAGGTTTTAGGGTGGAATGGGGTCCCTATATGCGACTCTCAGAAAAATTTTAGCCAACTAAGCAGTAGGGTCTGAAGACCCGTTTCTGTCGTTCAAGGAGAGAGGAGTTTGTTCCTTTAATGTCCCTTGGTGGTAGTGATCATTGTGCCTCAAAAGATGTGTCCACAGTTAATTGACATCACAAAACTCTACTAAAAGACACTATGTTTTCCTGTATTTCTAGAAGAAGCAGACGTTTAAAGGGTCCCAAGGACTGGCTGGGGTGCTCTGGAAGAACAGTGGGTACATGAAACTGATCTGGCAGTGGTCACTTGTTCTGTCCGCAGCCCCTCTGGACCATTCCCAGGAAGGTAGGTAGCATCATGGCTCTTGTAAGATCTGTGACTGGGCCAAAGAGAAACTGGCAGTATGTATGGCCAGGTCTATGAGGTGACAGTAGCCAGGTGTAAATGATACACTTGACATATATTTAAAAAAAAATCTCACTGATTGCTTTTAAAACTCCTACAAATTTTATCAGAGTCCTGAACACTATCTTGGAACCTCCTAGATAATATGTTGAAAAAAATCCCCTCAACCACATAAAAATTTTCATCTTACATGTTGTTTTTGCTGATAGGTTATTAGGAAAGAGCGAATCGAAATGATATGTTTATAAGTCATCCATAAACGAATTCAATTTCACTTCAGCTTAAATGTGAATTTGGGATCCATTTGCTATCTTACAGTTTCCCTTTAGTATTGGTATTTGCAGATTTATTTGCCAAGTTGAAAGAGATGGAGCCTGGCCAGCCAGGAACTTCTTTCCCCACAACACTATCAAGTCTTGGTTCAATCGGTATACTTTGGATTTATCTCAATTCTTTGTTATTTCAAACAGGAAATAACTATCTCATGTTTTATTAATAAGGTCCAGTCTAGCATGAAATCCTAACACTCTCTTTCAGCTCCACACTTCCTCTATGAGAAACCGAGTTGAGAAAATGGATTTTCCGTGGTCCCCTTGTCCCTTGCATCTCATCTACTGTAGGCTCTGGGTTCTTGTAAGAATAGAAAGATGTCTTGGTCTGAGTGGGCTGTGGTAACAAAATGGCATGATCTGGTTGATTATAAACAATTGAAATCTATTGATCAGTACTCTAGAAGCAGAGACGTATGAGATCAAGGCAGATTGTGTAGGTCTGTGGAGGACCGACTTTCTGACTCATAGACAATGCCTTCCTGTTGAACCTTCCTTCATATGGTGGAAGGGATTGGCTGGCTCTGTGGGGTCTCTGCCAGGCTCCTCTTCTGAGCAGGAATGCAAGGCTCCTCCCAGAGAAGAAGCATCATTGTGGGGATCATACTTGCATCAAATGAATTGGGACATGGGGTCATGTGTTCAGCAAGGCAGACTACAATGCAGATCAGCCTTTCAGGATGAAGAACAAGGCAGGAACCATGGAGACTCGATTGTGGAGAACAGAAGGTAGCAAGGAACAAGATAGAAATGAAAGCCATTCAGAAAACTATTGTATCTATTAACCATATGCCGTCAAAACACTCATGTGAGAGGTGTTCCAGGTTCTCACTCATGCGAGAGGCGAGGGTGGGGAAACTGAGACACAGAAATAAAGAGAGTGATGGGGGCAACTTACAGTGAGAGGTGGGAAGGGTGAAGCCCTCCTGAGGAATATGCTCTGCACAAAATCTTCACTGGTAACAAACATGAGGTCCAGAGAGATGACTTAGTGGATAAACTGCTATACAGTACCTGTATCCCACTTATAGGTAGAAGGAGACAGCTGATTCCACAAGTTAGGTTCTGATGTCCACGTGTACACAGAGATCATATATTGACAGACAACTAAACATAAGGTGAAAAATAAAATAAACACATAAGAACAGAGACTGGACTTGCAAAAGAACCTGAACCATCTAGTAAATGCTACGCTAGTCTTCTCAAAAAGGGCAATATTTTTCACATTGCAAACAATATCAGAAAATATATAAGTTGTCTTAGTTAGACTTTTTATTGCTGTGGAGAAATATAGTGAAGAAAAAGCAAGCTGCAGAGGAGAGGGTTTTATTGGCTTACACTTCCATATTACTGTTCATCACTGAGGGAAGTCAGGACAGGAACTCAAACAGGACAGGAACCTGGAGGAAGGAGCTGATGCAGAGGTCATAGAGGGTGCTGCTTACTCTTGTTTCCCCTGCCTTTTTCAGTCTGCTTTCTTGTAGAATCCAGGACCTTTCAGATAACTCTAGTGTGTGTATGAAGTTGATGTAAGACCAGCCAGCACAGAGATTAAAATGTTCTGGTGGCACATTGGTAGAATAAGCTACTTTGGTCACCATTGCATAGAACATTCCATGCTCATACGCATCCTTCCTGCTTTTGTATTTGTTTTTCGGATCTGATTATCACAGTAAAACTTCATTTTTCATTACCTATTGTGACATTTTCATGTGTCCATATATGTGCTGTATAGTATTTTGGTCAGGATTCCATAACAAATTACCATAGAGTGAGTGATCCAGAGAGAAAATAAAAACCCCTAATTTTTCAAAATCCTATTCTTTAAGACCATGATGGAGATACTTACAGTGATTTGTCTGGCTTGTAGACTGCTGCCAGCTCATTACATTCTTTCTGTTCTCAGGATTAATGACAAGATCAATGTTACTTGCTATAAGGATACTAAATCCTACTGGGTTGGGGCCTCAACCTTAGGACCCCATTCATTCTTCAGTGGCTCATTAAAGGCTCTAACTCCAAATGAGGTTGCAGTGTGAGGACTATTAACTGCTTCCAAGTAACATGGTTAACATAACCACAAGAACCTTGTACTTAAAGACATAAAACACTTTTAAATATATATACTGTTTCAGATAGTTTGATAAAAATCAGTCAGTGATTCTTAACCTGTAGGTAACAACCACTTTGGGAGTCTAATGACTAGTTCACAGGGTCAGATATCCTGCATATCAGACATTTATATTATGATTCATAGCCATGATAAGACTACAGTATGAAGTACCAATGAACTAATGTTATGTTTGGGGGTCACCACAACATGAGGGCTTGTATTAAAGGGAGGACTTGTATATTAGGGAGGTTGAGAACCACTGCTCTAGAGGAAGAATGAAAGATTAAATTGACAGAGAAATTCAAGACCATTCAGACCTCAATGAATCCCCTGCTCAAGGAATTTTGAACCTGAAGATGACTGAATATAAAGAAATGTCAAAGTCGTTTTACACATTTGTCTCCCATCTTTTATTTTGATAGAACAAATTTTATAGGAAAATTTCAAGGAAATCTGTGCCAGAGTTAGTTTGAGGCTAAGCAGAGCAATTCAGTCAGAAGCCATGAAAAAACAGTTTGAATCAGTCAACTTGGAAGATTAGAGTTTTTGGAGGCTAGAAGTTTCCAGGCCTAGGCCTAGAAATAGTTAGAATAGAGATTTAAAAATGCTCTGGGCTCAGCCCAAGCTGTTCATATAACTTGGGTATGGCTCTCATCTCATCACTTCATCAGAGGAAGTAAAAGAGACATTTACATCTGTTGTCCAACATGATTGGAGAGGAGTTTGGGCTGGAACAGCTGAGTTGAGCCAACCCACCATAGTTCAGAAAGAGCTAGAAAGAGTGAGCTTATTCAACAGTAATCCTCTAGAGGACAATTAGGTCTGGTGAATAAAAGTTCCTTTTACAATCTGGAGTATCAGCAGTGACTGCAAACCTGTTACCTTCAAGAGAAGTCATTACACATTCCTTATGTAATAAGACAAGTTCAGTCAGTGGGATAATGGTTACTCCTGCCAGGAAGAGAGGCTTAAAGGAATTAGAATGTTACAGTTTCAGCATCATTAAAGACAATCAGAATGACCCCACCCCCAAGTTTAGCATCTTTTCATAGACTAAGCATCACATGAGTGACATTTAGTTTTCTCTCTCATAAAAGAAAAAGGAGAATCTGTTGTGCCTACTTTATTCCTAGGATTCATATGTCCATTCAGAGAGTCCCCTGCTACTTGGCACTCCAACCACAGTGACTACATCAATGCAAGACTCAGTGACAGATAACCACATGGCAGTTCCTTAGATGAATATTTAACACAGACGCATGCCCATTGAGTATCAACAGCAAAGTATAGAGAAATATAAATTCAACAATTTATAATTTTCCCTTCTTGTTTTTGAAAGAGAGGGAAAGGAAATATCAATAAAACCTACATTTAACAGAGCCTCTGAGGCGGCGCCATTTTCGGCTCCAGACAACCGGCCACCTTCCTGGTCAGAGCACAGGTGCCCGCCCGGCCCGAGAGGTTTCTGCCTCAGGTTCCACGGGAGCCACCTTGGTTCTGGGACTCCTCAGAAAGTAGTCTACACAGGTGAGAGTGTGGACTACTGAAACAACGGCTTCTGTGACAGGCCAAAGCAACACAGCTTGTGGGAAAGATCCTGTTTTGGGCCTTCATCTTCGGCCAGGAGGAGGTCCAAACACCAGATAACTGTGCACCTTCCCTGAAAGAGGAGACCTTGCCTGCAGAGACTGCTCTGACCACTGAAACTCAAAGGAGAGAGCTAGTCTCCCAGGTCTGCTCATAGAGGGTAACAAAATCACCAGAGGAACAATCTCTAAACAGAGACAACTATAACAACTAACTCCAGAGATTACCAGATGGCGAAAGGTAAACGTAAGAATCTTACTAACAGAAACCAGGACCACTCACCATCATCAGAACCCAGCACTCCCACTTCGCCCAGTCCAGGGCACCCCAACACACCCGAAAAGCTAGACCTGGATTTAAAAGCATATCTCATGATGATAGTAGAGGACATCAAGAAGGACTTAAATAACTCACTTAAAGAAATACAGGAGAACACTGCTAAACAAGTAGAAGACATTAAAGAGAAAACACAAAAATCCCTTAAAGAATTGCAGGAAAACATAACCAAACAGGTAGAAGACATTAAAGAGGAAACACAAAAATCCCTTAAAGAATTGCAGGAAAACACAACCAAACAGGTGATGGAATTGAATAAAACCATCCAAGACCTAAAAAGGGAAGTGGACACAATAAAGAAAACCCAAAGTGAGGCAACACTGGAGATAGAAACCCTAGGAAAGAAATCTGGAACCATAGATGCGAGCATCAGCAACAGAATACAAGAGATGGAAGAGAGAATCTCAGGTGCAGAAGATTCCATAGAGAACATTGGCATAACAATCAAAGAAAATGGAAAATGCAAAAAGATCCTAACTCAAAACATCCAGGAAATCCAGGACACAATGAGAAGACCAAACCTACGGATAATAGGAGTGGATGAGAATGAAGATTTTCAACTCAAAGGACCAGCAAACATCTTCAACAAAATTATTGAAGAAAACTTCCCAAATCTTAAGAAAGAGATGCCCATGAACATACAAGAAGCCTACAGAACTCCAAACAGACTGGACCAGAAAAGAAATTCCTCCTGACACATAATAATCAGAACAACAAATGCACTAAATAAAGATAGAATACAAAAAGCAGTAAGGGGAAAAGGTCAAGTAACATATAAAGGCAAGACTATCAGAATTACACCAGATTTTTCACCAGAGACTATGAAAGCCAGAAGAGCCTGGACAGATGTTACACAGACACTAAGAGAACACAAATTCCAGCCCAGGCTACTATACCCAGACAAACTCTCAATTACCATAGATGGAGAAACCAAACTATTCCACGACAAAACCAAATTCACCCATTATCTCTCCACGAATCCAGCCCTTAAAAGGATAATAACAGAAAAAAACCAATACAAGGACAGGAACCACGCCCTAGAAAAAACAAGAAGGTAATCCCTCAACAAACCTAAAAGAAGACAGCCACAAGAACAGAATACCAACTTTAACAACAAAAATAACAGGAAGCAACAATTACTTTTCCTTAATATCTCTTAATATCAATGGACTCAACTCCCCAATAAAAAGACATAGACTAACAAACTGGCTACACAAACAAGACCCAACATTTTGCTGCTTACAGGAAACTCATCTCAGAGAAAAAGATAGACACTACTTCAGAATGAAAGGCTGGAAAACAATTTTCCAAGCAAATGGTATGAAGAAACAAGCTGGAGTAGCCATTCAAATATCTGATAAGATTGACTTCCAACCCAAAGTCATCAAAAAAGACAGGGAGGGGCACTTCATACTCATCAAAGGTAAAATCCTCCAAGAGGAACTATCAATTCTGAATATCTATGCTCCAAATACAAGGGCAGCCACATTCATTAAAGAAACTTTAGTAAAGCTCAAAGCACACATTGCACCTCACATAATAATAGTGGGAGACTTCAACACACCACTTTCACCAATGGACAGATCATGGAAACAGAAACTAAACAGGGACACAGCCCCAATGTAGCTCTTCAGTTCTCACTAGCAGGAGCATTCCCAGCCACAGGAACATCCACGTCCTCATAGCTCCATCTGCCCTGAATTGCTCTGGTCAGCCACTCCGGGACCTGCAGCTGTTGTCGATGATCCTGAGACCCTCTCTCCCTCTCTCCCAAACCAATTGAGAGTGCTCCTCTCTCACCTGATTCAGCGCCTCATTGACTCTCTGGAGTTCTGTGCCACATCTTTCTCTATCTTCCATGCAATTTCTCACTAACTTCCAGAATAGCAAAACCCCTTTTGGTAAAACCCTCTGTTCTTCTGAAAACCTCAATTCCCCATGGTGCTTGGTGCAACTTGTCCCAAACAGTGAACCTTAACTTGTTCCAAAACCATGAACCTTAACTTGTCCCAAAATCAGGAACCCTATCATTACTTTGTGCCTGCTTCCTGGCAACCTTATATTTGCCTCTAAAACAACAAAACAAAAACAAACACGAATTGACAGACATATGGACAATTTGGTGCACCAAAAACAGATAATAGACAGGCAGGGAATAGAACTTTGTGTCTGAAAGGGACCCAGGTATCCTAACCAGAGCTAAGAATATCTCCATAGGAGCCAGAGAGGAAACAGGATGTCTCCCGTTTTCCTTCTGTCCCTAGGAGAGCTATGATATAGCTTATTTTCATTTTTCTCTTCTTATATTTCTTATTTTACTTATATTTCTGCGCATGCCTTCTTTTTCATTTCTCTCTGTTTCTGATATGCTTCCCTGGTGCTCCTGCAAAAGTTGCTACCCTTATCAAGGCAAGCGACAATTACCGGACCTACTGCGTAAGAAAGCATACCTCTCAGAGATTCACATTAATTTCTTTTTACTTACCGGTACCACTGTTCCCCAGCTGAAGAGTTCTGAATCCACGCAGTTGAATCCTTCTCAACAGTCTGTGTTGCGGGGACACTTCATTAACCGCTCCTTTCCCGTGATGCAGTTCTGAATCCTCCCTGTAACAGGGGGTCTTCGCTCATGCCTGAAGATGTTACGTCCCGGGTTTCGGCACCATTTGTGGCACCCCTGACTCGCCAGCAAGAAAGACACCACAATAGGATCCTTCTGCACACATTTATTGGACTGCACATTGACTGTGTAGGTGAAAGACAACGAGCCCTGGGCCTCTCACTCTTATATACTATCAGTTCCCATCCACTCACAGCAGGCCACATCACCTTACCAGGTACGCAGCTTCAGCTAATCAGGGCAGCAGGGGCATATCTCCACCAAAATGGCTTCGCCAGTAACCTGGTACACCTGCGCAGCTCTCACGATGTTTGTGGCTTATATTCAGATGTATGAGGAAGTCAGGTACAAGTCATACGACTTAGCTGCAGTCTCTGGTGCCTTTGGGACTGCCGCCACACCCGCTCCCCACACATTTTAATATCTAAAAAAATCGACTTCCAACCCAAAATAATCAAAAAAGACAAGGAGGGGCACTTCATACTCATCAAAGGTAAAATCCTCCAAGAGGAACTCCTAATTCTGAATATATATGCTCCAAATACAAGGGCAGCCACATTCATTAAAGAAACTTTAGTAAAGCTCAAAGCACACATTGCACCTCACACAATAATAGTGGGAGACTTCAACATACCACTTTCACCAATGGAAATTTCATGGAAACAGAAACTAAACAGGGACACAGTGAAACTAACAGAAGTGATGAAACAAATGGACTTAACAGATATCTACAGAACATTTTATCCTAAAACAAAAGGATATACCTTCTTCTCAGCACCCCATGGTACCTTCTCCAAAATTGACCACATAATTGGTCACAAAACAAGCCTCAACATATACAAAAAAAAATATTGAAATTTTCCCATGCATCCTATCAGATCACCATGGACTAAGGCTGATCTTCAATAACAAAATAACTAATAGAAAGCCAACATTCACGTGGAAACTGAACAACACTCTTCTCAATGATAACTTGGTCAAGGAAGGAATAAAGAAAGAAATTAAGGACTTTTTGGAGTTTAATGAAAATGAAGCCACAACATACCCAAACTTATGGGACACAATGAAAGCATTCCAAAGAGGAAAACTCATAGCTCTGAGTGCCTCCAAAAAGAAACTAGAAAGAGCACACATTAGCAGCTTGACAACACACCTAAAAGCTCTAGAACAAAAGGAAGCAAATTCACCCAAGAGGAGTAGAAGGCAGGAAATAATCAAACTCAGGGGTGAAATCAACCAAGTGAAAACAAGAAGAACTATTCAAAGAATCAACCAATCAAGGAGCTGGTTCTTTGAGAAAATCAACAAGATAGATAAACCCTTAGCCAGACTCACTAGAGGGCACAGGGAAAGCATCCTAATTAACAAAATCAGAAATGAAAAGGGAAGCATAACAACAGATCCTGAAGAAATCCAAAACACCATCAGATCCTTCTACAAAAGGCTATACTCAACAAAACTGGAAAACCTGGATGAAATGGACAAGTTTCTAGACAGATACCAGGTACCAAAGCTAAATCAAGATCAGGTTAATGATCTAAACAGTCCTATATCCCCTAAAGAAATAGAAGCAGTCATTAATAGTCTCCCCACCAAAAAAAGCCCAGGACCAGATGGGTTTAGTGCAGAGTTCTATAAGACCTTCAAAGAAGACCTAATTCCAGTTCTTCACAAACTATTCCACAAAATAGAAACGGAAGGTATTCTACCCAACTCATTCTATGAAGCCACAATTACTCTGATACCTAAACCACAAAAAGACCCAACAAAGATAGAGAACTTCAGACCAATTTCCCTTATGAATATCAATGCAAAAATCCTCAATAAAGTTCTTGCTAACCGAATCCAAGAACACATCAAAACAATCATCCATCCTGACCAAGTAGGTTTCATCCCAGGGATGCAAGGATGGTTCAATATACGGAAATCTATCAACGTAATCCAGTATATAAACAAACTCAAAGACAAAAACCACATGATCATCTCGTTGGATGCTGAGAAAGAAGTTGACAAAATCCAACACCCATTCATGATAAAAGTCTTGGAAAGATCAGGAATTCAAGGCCCTTACCTAAACATGATAAAAGCAATCTACAGCAAACCAGTAGCCAACATCAAAGTAAATGATGAGAAGCTGGAAGCAATCCCACTAAAATCAGGGACTAGACAAGGCTGTCCACTCTCGCCCTACCTACTCAACATTGTACTTGAAGTCCTAGCCAGAGCGATTCGACAACAAAAGGAGATCAAGGGGATAGGAAGAAGTCAAAATATCACTTTTTGCAGATGATATGATAGTATATATAAGTGACCCTAAAAATTCCACCAGAGAACTCCTAAGCCTGATAAACAGCTTCAATGAAGTAGCTGGATATAAAATTAACTCAAACATGTCAATGGCCTTTCTGTACACAAAGGATAAACAGGCTGAGAAAGAAATTAGGGAAACAACACCCTTCTCAATAGTCACAAATAATATAAAATATCTTGGTGTGACTCTAACTAAGGAAGTGAAAGATCTGTATAATAAAAACTTCAAGTCTCTGAAGAAAGAAATTATAGAAGATCTCAGAAGATGGAAAGATCTACCATGCTCATGGATTGGCAGGATCAACATTGTAAAAATGGCTATCTTGCCAAAAGCAATCTACAGATTCAATGCAATCCCCATCAAAATTCCAACTCAATTCTTCAACGAATTAGAAAGGGCAATCAGCAGATTCATCTGGAATAACAAAAAACCTAGGATAGCAAAAACTCTTCTCAAGGATAAAAGAACCTCTGGTGGAATCACCATGCCGGACCTAAAGCTCTACTACAGAGCAATTGTGATAAAAACTGCATGGTATTGGTATAGTGACAGACAAGTAGACCAATGGAACAAAATTGAAGACCCAGAGATGAACCCACACACCTATGGTCACTTGATCTTTGACAAGGTAGCTAAAACCATCCAGTGGAAAAAAGACAGCATTTTCAACAAATGGTGCTGGCACAACTGGCGGTTATCATGTAGAAAAATGCGAATTGATCCATTTCTATCTCCTTGTACTAAGGTCAAATCTAAGTGGATTAAGGAACTCCACATAAAACCAGAGACACTGAAACTTATAGAGGAGAAAGTAGGGAAAAGCCTCGAAGATATGGGTACAGGGGAAAAATTCCTGAATAGAACAGCAATGGCTTGTGCTGTAAGATAGAGAATCGATAAATGGGACCTCATAAAATTGCAAAGCTTCTGCAAAGCAAAAGACACCGTCAATAAGACAAAAAGGCCACCAACAGATTGGGAAAGGATCTTTACCTATCTCAAATCGGATAGGGGACTAATATCCAATATATATAAAGAACTCAAGAAGGTGGACTCCAGAAAATCAAATAACCCCATTAAAAAATGGGGCTCAGAGCTGAACAAAGAATTCTCACCTGAGGAATACCGAATGGCCGAGAAGCACCTGAAAAAATGTTCAACATCCTTAATCATCAGGGAAATGCAAATCAAAACAACCCTGAGAGTCCACTTCACTCCAGTCAGAATGGCTAAGATCAAAAATTCAGGTGACAGCAGATGCTGGCGAGGATGTGGAGAAAGAGGAACACTCCTCCATTGTTGGTGGGATTGCAAGCTTGTACAACCACTCTGGAAATCAGTCTGGCGGTTCCTCAGAAAATTGGACATAGTACTCCCAGAGGATCCCACAATACCTCTCCTGGGCATATATCCAGAAGATGTCCCAACCAGTAAGAAGGACACATCCTCCACTATGTTCATAGCAGCCTTATTTATAATAGCCAGAAGCTGGAAAGAACCCAGATGCCCCTCAACATAGGAATGGATACAAAAAATGTGGTACATTTACACAATGGAGTACTACTCAGCTATTAAAAAAATGAATTTATGAAATTCCTAGGCAAATGGATGGACCTGGAGGGCATCATCCTGAGTGAGGTAACCCAATCACAAAGGAACTCACACAATATGTACTCACTGATAAGTGGATATTAGCCCAAATCTTAGGATACCCAAGATATAAGATACAATTTGCTAAACGCATGAAACTCAAGAAGAACGAAGACCAAAGTGTGGACACTTTGCCCCTTCTTAGAAATGGGAATAAAACACCCATGGAAGGAGTTACAGAGACAAAATTTGGAGCTGTGACGAAAGAATGGACCATCTAGTGATTGCCATATGCAGGGATCCATTCCATAATCAGCTTCCAAACGCTAACACCATTGCATACACTAGCAAGATTTTGCTGACAGGACCCAGATATAGCTGTCTCTTGTGAGACTATGCTGGGGCCTAGCAAATACAGAAGTGGATGATCACAGTCAGCTATTGGATGATCACACGGCCCCCAATGGAGGAGCTAGAGAAATTACCCAAGGAGCTAAAGGGAACTGCAACCCTATAGGTAGAACAACAATATGAACTAACCAGTACCCTGGAGCTCTTGTCTCTAGCTGCATATGTATCAAAAGATGGCCTGGTCGGCCATCACTGCAAAGAGAGGCCCATTGGACTTGCAAACTTTATATGCCCCAGTACAGGGAAACCCCAGGGCCAAAAAGGGGGAGTGGGTGGGTAGGGGATTGGGGGGTGGGTATGGGGGACTTTTGGGATAGCATTGAAAATGTAAACGAGGAAAATACCTAATAAAAAATAAATTAAAAAAAAACCCTACATTTAAATATCTAAGAATGGATTCCTTTCCAATTCAGTTTTATTTCTCTATGTTGTGGTTTAAATGCCAAATGCCCACTATTGGCACATGTGGTAAGACCTGGTCACTAGTTGTGGAAATTTTAAAAGGCAGAACTTCACTGGAGGAAGCAGTCATTGGGGTAGATTGGGGATTTATAACCTGGATCCACTTCCTGTCTTCTGTTGGCTTCCAACTAGAGACACAGCTTGTACAACCATCTCACACTCCTGCCAGGCATAAGAGATTCTGTTGCCTCTGACTGTAAGCTGAAATATCCCTTCTTCCATTAAGTGGCTTCCTGACATATATGGGGACACAGCCATGAGAAACACTGCTAATATATTCTAACTTCATGAACACTGAGCTTTCTAACAGAGTCCAACAGGAAGGACATTCTCAGTTACTGAACAGAGTTTTCACCTTACATATATATATATATATATATATATATATATATATATATATATATACTGAACCATATTTCTTCAACTGTGTCTCTATCTATTAAGATAACTACTGTCAAATTATCTTTTGCAGTTGTTCAGTATTTCCTATTACTAATCACCACACTGTTTTATATGTAGATAGCCCAGGTGGTGATTTGCACTACAAAGTTCCCTTTTGGTGCCTTTTCTGTGCCTGTCCTCTTTACTCTATGTCTCTATGGTTTTTCCTTTGATTTTCCTACAGTGGGTATCAGGATAAGATGACAAAGAAGATGAGCCCACTGAAGACAGCCCTGGTTACTTCTATGTGTGATCTTATATTATTCTACCACGGTGGGGAAAAGAACTTCTTCACTGATGCCCTCTCAGCTTAGACCAAAGAACACACACACATGAAGCAAATGCAAGCAGAAAACTCAGGAGCTAAGCAAGCCTAGCTTGATGCCATCACTATGCCTATGTCGGCAAACACTCCACCCACCCCACACATAAACATAGAACTTAAAGAAATATTTGTAATCACAGGCCACTGGTGAGCTTTCTGTCTACATAACATGCTGCGGCATGAGTAGGCTGGCAATATGGTGGCTACTTGGGAATGTCTCGACCACTGTAAAGCACCTTTGCATCATTTCACTGCACAGAAAATGATCCTGCTAATGTGTTGGTGTAGATAGATACTGCCGAATGGTAGGATTTTGGCACCTCTTAATATTTTCAAACTTTCTTTCCCAGAGATCAACTGGTTTATTCTGAGTGATGAGGCAGGGTCTCACTCTGTAGCCTGGGCTGATTCCCACCTTTGCTGGAACTCTCTTGTTTTAGCATTTCAAGAATGGGTATCAATGGAGCGAGTTACCATGCCTGCCAATTTTTAAGTGAAAATCTTGGCTGTAGTTATGCACAATAATTTCATCTTTGGGTTAAGTACCACCACAAATATTATTCCAACGCTTTATATTAAAATGTAAAACTTTTTTTTATTCAGTTGGCTGATGGGGCATGTAAGAAGCTAAGGGTGAAGGATAATATATTTGAAGCCAACCAAAGCAACATAAACCAACCACTAAAACTAAAGATCTAAACATCCAAAAAACAATCCAAACAAAGAAACAAACAAAGGAACATAAAAGAAAACTAAACACCGATTTTATCTCATTCAGCCTACAGATTTTGAGGTGAGTGGCATATTTTTAAATACTGGTTTAATATAGCCACTGGACTGTTTTTTATTCTATTTATGGGGTTTTTACTGGGTATGTTAATATAAAGTTACACTATACTTTTATTTTAAAGGCAGTCATAACAAACCCCATCATTTATCCTTTTTTTTCTGGTTTGAAAGGGTCTAGATTCATTCAATGAGTATAAGGGAGATTATCCTAAATAATAAAGACGTCTTGGACATGGTAGCCAGTGGCGTCTCTGCTAAGGAATGTGTTTTGTCAACATTTGACTAGAATCTTATTCCTGACTCTTCTTTCCCTGAATAGATGAAGGCCACATAGTGCTAATGTGGCCTTCCTCCAAGCACATCACCTGAATGCCTGTGTATCAGTGTCTTCCAATAGGATTTGTTTCTGAACTTCCTGTCTCTTCAGCATCCCTCCCTCCCTTACTTCCCAATCATTGCTGCTTCTATTTTCCCTTAATATATTCTTCCTGACTTTATTCTTTAAACTGAAAAACAAAAGATGAAGAAACTTAATTACCTTTATCCTTTAAAAAGAGAGGAAGACATGCAGGGTGGTGCCTGCCTGTAATCCCAGCACTCTGGAGGCAGAGGCAGATGAATCTCCAAGTTTAAGGCCAGCCTGGTCTAGACCAACAGGGGCTTCAGAGTGAGAATTAATCTTAAAAACAAAAAAACAATTAAATCAAGAACTTCTTAGAAGAAAATGATTTTGTAGTAGTCCTTATAGGTCTGTTGTGGAATTAGGAACAACCTTCCTGGTAGTCCCTCAGCCACACTCAGCTCATAGTGCCTCTAGAATGTTCAATATTCAATCCATCTGATGTCCAAGATGCTCTTATTGGCTTAAAGGGTGTATGTTTTGAGACCAAGCTTGGATTTGCAGAGAAGTAGATCCATCGGTTTGGAGGCATTCAACATTATCTTTTTATGAAAGGTCTTTAGGACCATTAAATTGATGTTGACTTCACTAAAATGTGGGAAATGTGTTCTATACAAGAATAGATCAGATTCATTGACTACTTCAGTTGCACTAGGCCCCCCGTACCTAGCTTCACAACTACTAAGTCATAATCTACTAGGGAGTGGTTGAAGTAGGATGCAAACCTACCCGGGTGCCTTGGGCTCTGGAACCTGCTTTTTTTATAATCTCTTCAACTGATCAGACCTACTGGGTTGAAAGTCCTGTAACCATTTTGCCCAGATCAAGATATCCCACCCAAACCTCCATCTATCAGCTGAAGTAAGACAATGTAGCCACACTTGGGCAGCAACAACATCTTAGTAGAGACCGCTATGATTAAGAGAACTTCCCCAAGTGTGTACTAGCTAAGTCATACCAAGGATATCTTAAGAAAATTACAGGATTTTCCCCTTCTGATCTTTCTCAGGTTGCTTTCATGAGGTGGGTGTACCACGTGAGATCAGGAAATAGAGCTGACAAAGGCTGATATGACATCAGAAATTGAGGCTGATTTGATGGGAGAGGAATAACAGAGTAGAACAACAGCCAAGAGATCATATGTCAGAAGCATCACAGGATGCTCCATAACAATTGAAGAAGGTAAAGATTCCTCAAAAAGTAGGAAGGAAAGACAAGTTCAGAGAGGAGAGGGGAAGCATTTGGCCTGAAGCAAGCAGCATGAGCTGGGATAAAGAAAGCTATTTGCTTCTGAAGATAGTATTTGCCACATCACATATGTAGTACATGGCACACAGATGGGGGTGACCTACACTGAGCCACGTTCACCAGTAGTTATAGGAAATAACAGTAACAACAATAACAATAATAATAACAGTGACAACATATACACAACAATAATAACAGAAACATGACAAAATAAACAATAACAAAATAACAATAGTAATAACAAAATAAACAATAAATAACAACAATAACAATGACAATAACAACAATGACAAACAATTAACCAAGCACTTTTATGAAATCTTTGCTTCTCTAAATAGAATTACAGATCAGTTATTTTGGGATGACCCAGAATTTGCTGAAAGGTAAAATTTCAGGCTTCGCTCTACCTTACAAAGAAAAACTTTGCCAGTAAACAGGGTCCCTGAGTAACTCAGAAGGCACATTCATGCTGACAAGTACGTTTCTTAGCTAGTGCTCAGCATCAAGATCAGAAGGCCATGGTTAATATCAAGAAGCACAAGGTACAAAGAGGAAAAACTGCTGAACCAACCCCAAAACCTGATGCTAGCACATGGCCAAGCAGGACTCACATCCACCGCAGCCACCCCAACCAGCACATGGTTCAAATCCCTTCGGCTCACAGCAACCCAAGACCAGTAGCCATTTGCACATGATCAAATAGTATCTGTCCAGAGAAATATTTAGTCTTTACTTTGAGTTGAGGCAGCCAGCATCTGAAATGATAATTGTTTTCGCTATTATTTGGGGCATACCGGTGTACATGAACAGAGACCCGCTTGTTAGTCAGAATCGATTGATCTCTTGTCAGTCAGAATGGAATGCTGCTCTTGGACTTTGCCTTGAGAGCTGGTGAGTATGGGCTAGATGGAGATGTGTGCCCTAGTCTTAGTTTCTGTGGGGCCTGGGTGTGGTGAGACAAGAGATGGGGGTGGGGCAGGGCGAAACAAGGGTGGGGTCAAGGTATTACAAATACAGGAAATCTAGTCCTTAGATTGACAGGAGTAAGATTGTTCTTCCCCACCCACACAGGGCCTCCATGTCCCAGCATGCCCACCTTTGCTTGCTGGAAGAGGTCACATAGCCTAATAGCTAGGTTAAACTTCCTCTCCTCTTATAAGGACATGTTCAGCAGCACCTAGAATACAAATATAAATGAGGTGTCCCCTGTGCCCTGGCCCCAGCCAATGGTGAACACAACCTCCTTTTGCAAGGCCTGTACCCACCCCTCAAAGGTTTAAGTAGTCTTTGCTTTCTCCATTAAACAAGCTGTCCCCCAGAAGCCATCATCTCTGGAAAGTCTCCATCATGCTCACAGATGCCTGAGGTCTCCTCTGCTCCCAGCCATTCCAGCCTCTCTCTCTTTCCCTCTCAGGATCCGCTGGTTGTATTTGTGGGCATCACTCCTGAACAGGCATGGAGGCAGAGCCAGAGCAGCAAGTTTCTTTCCTGATTCTATAATAAAATAATCTAACAAAAGGAAGCAAAGGTGGGGAAGGTTAATTCTGGATCATAGTTCAAGGTATACTCCATCATGGGAGGGGGGGTCCCTGTCACCTGCCAATATTAGAAGTGACTTCAGCAAATAATTACATACAGAATGTTTGGGGAATATGTAGAAATACTCTCAAGATGATTCAAGAAGTTGTTTGGTGATATGTCTTGGAAAGTAAGACTTATAATGAATGGAAATTTACCAACAATCTGATTTTTGAATGCTCGCTCTCCAGCATTCAACTGGCCCTGACCACCTACTCAGGTGAGGGAAACAGAAAGAAAGAAGGCTGCATTTGTCCTCTTGCTCTGTGAAACTGTGGGGCAGCCGAAGGAGACAGCCCTGTAGCTAAGTCGGACATCATCCCTGTCACTGTTTTATATGTTTGGGGCAATTTTCTACTCTATTGTGTACCACAGGAAGCTGTACAGGCAGACTGCAGTCCCCGAAGACCCACCATGGTGGTGAGAGATAGGGGTTGCTGGTGATGGTCTTGCCTTACTGCTGGCTCATCATGGGGGTGTGGCTCCGCTCCCCTGTCTCTGCATAAACCTCTGTAATGAAGTCCCTGCTGGACAGCTCCCGGGCTCTAGAAGTGCCTGTCTCCTTCTGGGATAAAGCATCTTTCTAGGGGTTGACTAACTATACCATGCTTGGCTTCTTCCTAATTGTAATGTCCTTTCAATTAGTTCTTTGTTCCAAATTCCTTTGACTGAATCACTAACAGTCAGCTCTGTTTTCCTAATTAGATTTCATAAATATTAAATGCCTACAAACTCCAGTCTCTCATCTATAGAATAAAATCAGCAATTGCTTTCTTTGATGTTTGTTTTCATGACTATAGGTAGTGTGTGGCCATAGCAGCAGTCAGCAAAGAGTGGCTTGCCAGGGAAACACAGGCCACTGTTGGGTTTTATAACAGCACCTTTGGAGTGTAGACACGATCATTCATTGTCTTGCTTTGCACCTCCACTTTCACACTTGCAATGGCAGGATTGGCTCTCTGAAAAGCAGACCTTAGAGCTCTCAAAGCCTAAAATAATTATCTTTGCAGAAGAACTTTGTCGATCCCTGCCATACAGGGGAGTTCCTGTCTCTCTATAGATGTTTCATAACTGGCTTTTACTTTCTTCTTGTATTGGACAGTCCCCACCAGCTACACAGCCTTCATTAGGACATTGACACTAGAGTTTGTCACACTAGTCTGTTTGTCACAGCTGGTGTGGATGTAGGGATGATCCAGCCCTCTCTCATTTCCTGCTGGTTCCTGTGACATGCTGTCACAGTGAGCACATTGGACAATCGATCACATCTAATGCACAATGACAGTTTAGTTTGGGTGTGTCGGTCAGCTTTGTGCTCCTAAAAAACACCTAAGAGAGTCACCTTGGACTGAGAAAGGATTGGTTTGGGCTCATGGCTCTGGAAGTTCCTACTTGTCATAGTGTACTTTGGCTGTCAACTTGACACAACCCAGAGTCACCTACAAAGAGGAAGCCTTTGAGGAATTACTTACTTAGGCTTATGGCCATGTCTGTGAGCTATTTTCTTATTGAGAGTTGATGAAGAAGGATGCAGCCCACCATGACTGAGGCTATACCTCAAGAATGCTGGGCTCCGGTTATAGAATAGAGAAACTGAGCAAGGCAAAGCAAGCAGGCTGTCAGCAGCATTCTTCCATGGTCTCTGCTTCAGTTCTTGCCTTCAGGTCCTGACTGGGCTCTAGACCCTGCTTTCTTCACCAGTGGGCTGTGACGTATAAGCTTTTCCACCTCGCGTTGCTGTTGCTCATGGTCTTATCGCAGCAACAGAAAGCAAGAGAGGACACTATCCATGACCATCGGCTCTATCTCTTTCAGGCCTCTGACGAGATGGCTCGTTAGATGCATAGAGTGGAGCAAAAACAGCTCGCCCAAAGGTAGAAGAGACAAAGCCTTACTATTCTTTTCAAGGGCAAGACACAAAGACCTCCAACTAAACTTATCCTTTGAAAATCTCACCATCTCCAGGTATTGCAGATTTGAGTAGCCAGCCTCTAACTCCTGAGCTGTTGGGGACACATAAAATGTAAACCAGAGAGACCTGTGGACCATGCAGTTCTCACATAACACTTGTGCTGCTGATGTAAATATAGCAATTGCCTACTGAAGCAACAAGTTCTGAAGTTAGCCTATAAAATGACCCCCAGGTTCTTTTCTCCTGTTTTTTTTTTGTTGCCCAGGCTTGCCTTGAGTTACATGTGTAGCTGACACTGAACTTCCTGCCCCCACCATCCAAAGGATGAGATTATAGCTGTGTCCCACCATACCTTGTTTATGCAGTGCGAGGATTGAAACATGAGCTTTGGGTATAAGAGGCAAGTGCTCTAACCACTGAGATATAGCTCAGTCCACTTCTCCTGTTCCTGCTTTTGCGTGTTGTCATAAATGGAATTTACAGACAAACCGATACAACCACAGTCTAGAAGGAAGTCAGTGTAGAAAAATGGTTTCATCTACTTTGATCATAAATTAAAATCAAATTCTATTTTGAGACCATTTTGGGTTAAGTGGAAGTCTGCTTGCTGTTACTTGACATATGGATGGATAATGCTTTCCAAAGAGCTTAAAAGCAGGTGTGTGATACATTTTTCAAACGCCTTTGTATTGACATTTGCCCAAATTATGGGTGTGAACCCTAATGACTGAAAGACAAACACACAAGTCCAAATCACAGAATTTCATAAATGTGCACTTGGGAACATATGAAAGGTTGTCCCAACACTCTAAAGTTTATATTCCTTAATTATGAAATGAGAATATATCAGAATACATACACTTTCCTTGGGGAATAGGGAAGTAAAAATAAATAAGATGTGTATAGAATATATGTTACTCCCACACCAAAATGTAGCTTTTCTCTCTCTGTTTCTTCAGGATACAAACCAAATGGTATTGATATGCATCGAAGCCACATTCATCTCACTCGAATTGATTTATGTCTACATAATGTTTCAGATATGAGGGAATCACTCTCTCATTTCTAGGAATGTTTGATTAATGGCAATCCAAACACAATTATAGAACAGTGGATTGGTGGGTTGGCCTTGTACAAAACAATCATCTTATTATGGACTTTTGCATATTTATTGATTGGTATCTTTCTATCTGTTGAACAAATAGTTGCACTATACATGACAGCATGAACTCTGTATGTCTAAGTCTTTTCCTAATAATAAACAAACCCCAGAGTGTTTTGATTCATGTCACCTCAGCCTATATGATATTGATTTAGTGTACAAAGAAAATAAGGATGTGACCTAAGTAATATTCTATCATTTGAATGATAATTTATGCACCTATGTATTTTTACTAAAATAAAACATTGTGTCTATGGACAAGGCTTAGGGTTATAAGCCAGCACCCACATGTGTGTGTATGCCAGTGTGCGTGCACACACACAGAACATAAAATCATTGAAATTTTTCTCAAGTCTCAAGAATACCACTGGAAAACGACCTCAAAGAAATAGTGTGTCCTTGTGGTCAGTGCAGAGGACTGTCACTTCAGAGCACTCAGAATATACTCATAACCCAGTGTGCTAGACCAAGTGGTCTCAAGGGTACTCACATATGGAAAGAAAATACTACTGTATAGACAAATTCAGAAATCAATATCGTGAACCTCTCAAACTGTAGATGAAGGAATTTTAACAGAAAATTCTGGGTCTAATCAACCACCCACAGACTGATTAAAAACACATTCACATCTTGTAACTTACACCATATTTTGATCAGAGTATCTGCAGATGAGAGTCAAAAATCAATGGCAGGCTAGGTAAAGACTAGCTGGGAAAATGTCTCTCATTTGAGCAACTGAAGATCTAGTGTGGTGACTGAGATAGAGCGGCTGGAATAGATACAACAGGCCATCTTGTATTTGAACCTGCTTGGGAAACTGTTAGGTCGTTCTGTTCTTAAAGATCTTACGTACTGAATACTGTAAATCTACACTGACTTTGAAACCTACCTGAATTTGTAAAAGTTGAGCATCCAATGGCCAGGATTACTCTTGCCGGGAAATGTTTTAAACTTTCTAGCTGCTGCTAATGACTGTCAAAGTGTGAGGAGAGGTGAAAGAGACAACATTAACAGCTTCATTGTTGCAAACTTAAAAACCAAACATGAACGATTGCTATGTGGTGATATTTCTGTTCCCCTCTGCAATTCAGTGACCTTGTCTGCGCTGTGTCTGAGTTTGCTTGATCTAGCTTCTACACTATGCTTAGTGAGGAAGACTATTTTATTTTTACAAGCAAATTCCACGTGAAAGACACCTCCATTAGCTAGGTCCAAACAAGCGCTGGTGCTTTGGAATTTTATGCAGCAAGCTCGAAGAACTGGCAAGAAGATCAGTCAGTTTTATATTTCTACTTCACGTAGGAAAAAAAGATCTCTACTTCCCAGAGAAGAGGTATAGAGATGCTGTTCGTCATAATTAGGACCATGTAACTACAAATGTGAAGCGTAAACATATTTAGTGCAAAATGTAAATATTGTAACCAAGTGGGTTGGGCACCTGGGTCTCATCTGGATTTCTCCAGAATCAGTTATAGTACACAGGTAAACACAGGTGTAGGCCTTTCCAAACTTGCAGTATGCTATTCTAAAATTACACACGAATTCATCTTGTAGTGGCCACCTTAATTAACAGCTGCACTCGCTTCCAAAAACTGACTACAACGCACTAACTCCTGGCAGGAGATGAGGAAGTTTATATATACACACACATGCACACATATATGTAAAATTAAAGCATATACCTGAGGAGAAAGTCTCTCTTAAATATGAGAGGAAAAGAGATGTAAAGTCAGGCATGGTTAGGTTAGACACAGTCAGAAAGAAAGCACATTTTATGTAATGATAAAGGCATCTATGGAAACTAGAGGTATGGGGACCCCTCAGCTGGGTGCATTTATTCAGAAGCAGTGATTGTCTGAAATTAATATCCATGCCTATAACCAGGGGTCAGGTCATGTTTTGGGGGACTTGTGAGCATCTTCCATGGTTTGCTGAGTTCTAAGGCTCTTAGCACACATACATGGTCCAGGCGAGCTTCATACATACCACTCATATATAAGAATGCTTAAAGGGAGAATTATTCTCTACCAGGAACCCACAGCTTCCACATTGGCTGAGACTCATATCAGAGTCTTATGCAGTGCTCATTAGAGAAGTTTCTTCTTGCAGTGGATGGTTACTAACATAGAGAGCCACAACTTGCTGAAAGACTTGGGAGCACTCAGCCCTAAATGGCATGTCTCCAGCAATCCCCTCCTCTCAAGGCCAGGGATCTGTGCAGAAGAGGAGGTGGAAAGATTAGAAGAGGCAGGGGTGGCAGATGACTGTAAGAAAACTGCATCTTCCAGACCCAACAAGGCTGATGCACACATGAACTCACAGAGAGTGCCACAGCATGTTAGACCTGTGACCTGCACAGTTTCAAACCAGACAAAATCCCAGCACTGAGGAGAAGGAGAAGGAGACACAGATTCCCATCCCTAACCAAGAAGATGTTCACAATTAATATCTGCTGGTGAAGGAAAATCCATTTTCTCCAGAGGGATATGTCACTGGTTATATCAATTCTGCTCCAGGGAAGATTCTATGCCCAGCAGCAGCTGGCCAACACAAAACAGACCCCAGTGTGTGTGTGTGTGTGTGTGTGTGTAAAATAGGTATATACATAAAATATTTTCTGATAATACCATTATAAAAATATATTTAGAAACAGTTCCTTCATGTACATATAATTGTCCAGAAGACACAACCGCAAATTACTGAGATGTTTGTATCATTTTTACATAAGTTATTAAGTCTTGGCTGAATGACTCTTCAGGAAACATGGCACCCTCAGTTTCCTTCAGGGCTGCTTTATAGTTAGATATTCACAATCATCAACGCTGAGAATATCACTTTGCCTAAACACTTACCACAAAAATGGCAGTAATGTGCTCAAGACCATTTCAGAAATCAGTGGAAATCCTATTCGGACTCCAAGCCAAAATTTATCATATGATGCATTGTGAAATAACTTAAGCCAGCAAAACAAAGCACAATTCAAAAACCAAACATTTTAATGCAATACGATCCAAAGACAAAGTAATTTCACACAAGCTGAGGAAAGGTGGACATGTCGAGAGCTTCTCTTTTTCATAATTAGACCGTTATGCTTATGCTGGAGTGGAAAACTTTGTATGTACATTCAACACTGCTACTCACAGCACACAATAGTCTAAACTCTGAGTCAAGGTGTTTCAGCAGAGTTCATCGTCCCCGCCTGGCAAGGGAGCATGCGCAGGGCAAAGTTCACTGCTGTGTGTTCAGAATCCGGGTTTCAGCGGGGTCACCGATGCCACAGGTGACTATGCCAAAAATACCCCAGAATCATGATGCACCAGAATTTTGAACTAAATTCTAGTTGTTATACATTCAGAAATTTTGAACAGTTGGCCACTTTTTCCTGACTTCCATGTGGATTGCATGACTCCCTATGGGTCCCATGTCCTATAGTTTTAGAAGATATTTTCTTTAAAAGTCCACCGTAGGTTAATGTTAAATACTAACTACTGCAGATAAAAGCACAGCGCAAACTCAAGCATGGCTTTGAAATTCTCCAGAGAACATGGAGAGGTTACAGCAGAAGCACAAATCAACCTTTTGTGCCTACATGCCCCTTATAGGAACAGCTACTCCTTATACAAACACTCCAAGGGGCCCAGAAGAGAAACTGAAAGAATACAGCCTTTCTGAGAGCATGTCCAGGGTGGACAGCATTCAGCACTGAGTCCACTGCTTCTGAAACAATTGAAGATTTTTTGTCTGTTTTTCATGGTAAGCCACAAGCACTAGAAAATTTAATTATCTGGGCTTCCTGTTCCCCTCAGCAGGTGTTGGTGTTAGGAAGATTACTTCTCTAAGATCGTGCTGTATGTCTGCAAACAGGTTTCTAAGGACTGTGAGTTTTACAGTAAAATATCCTCAAATTGCAAGCTGCCTTAGACACACTCAAGTTTGGCTCTGCAAAGTTAACTCCTTCTGAGATCTGCTACTTGAAAATGATAGCCAGTCTTATTCTACTTTCTCCTACAGCACAGGAAAGATGTCCATATAGTCATGTCTTATAGCACAAAATTACCCAACATTTCCTGTATTATTATTCAGCTGAAGCCATACTGTCCTCCAGTCAGAGTGGGAAACCCCCCTCACTGAAGAAGTACAACCCAAGGCTTAAACATCATCCATTGTCCTGGTTTGGTTTAGTTATCTGAGAAGAGTTAAGGAAATGCCTTCATAGATTGGCCCATAGGCAAGTAGGTGTGTGGGGCATTTTTCAGAGTAAAGATTGATGTGTAAGGGTGCAGGGCACTGTGGGTAATGCCACTCTTGAGAAGCTAGTTCTGTGCTGATCAGAAAGCAAGCTGAGTTACTAAAAGGATCAAGCCACTAGCCAATGAGTATTCATAGCTTCTGCTTCAGTTCCTACCTCCAAGTTGTGCTTTGAACTCTTGTCTTGTCTTCCCTCAATGGACTGTGACCAGGACAGGTAAATCAAATAAACCCTTCCTTCCCTCCACAAGCTACTGTGGGTCATGGTAATAAAAACCGCAATTCTTTTCTGCTTTAGCCTTTTCGTCATAGACCCAGCTGTCATCCTTGCGCTGACAAAAGTCAATTTACGGGGTTATTTATTTTAGCCCACAGTTCCATGTTAACAGCCCATCATCAAAGGAAAGTTAAGGCATGAACTTTAAAACTAGTCATTTCTGTAGTGAAGAACAGAGAGAGAGAGAGAGAGAGAGAGAGAGAGAGAATGTATGAAATCCAACTGCTCAGCTCACTTTCCACACTCTTGCACATTCCAGGAACCAACCAAGCATAAGGAATGATGCCACCCTCAGTGTACTGTCTTCCCACTGCAATTAAAACAATTAAGAAAATCCTCCACAGGCACACACAGGTGCCAATGTTATCCAGACCATGCCGGATTGAGACTCTAGTCTCAGATTAGCCATGAGTGTGTCGTGTTGACAGTCCTCCAGAAGACCATGGCACATGGTACATGACAGTGTTCTCCAAGCCAGCCAGGTATTGTTATGCTTTGCCTTGGAAATCATTTTTCCAGGGTTTAAAAAAAAAAACCCAGCAAGTCCACTACCCACTCACTTCATGAAATGTATCTCGTTGAATTAGAATCTCTTAGTTCACTGGTGTCCTGCAACACTGTATTTCAAGCAAGTTGATAGATTGCTGCAGCAGGGCCTTTTGTACTCTGAAGCCTCATGCAGCCTTAATGAACTCCTGCAGCTTCTGGTAGACTATAAAGATGTTCATAGGGATTAGAGCTCCTGCTCCCTCATCCAAGCTGGTCATCATGGGGCCACCAATCCTCCTACACAGCTTGGGGCCAGTGGGAGTGTTCACATGGGACACAAACATTGTACTCTAGTCATTTCTATGTAGGTGAAGTATTCTGTGCCCTTTGGGCAGAGGAATATTTCAATTATCACCTGACTTGATTCTATAAAGTTCAAATTGTCCTGCGAATTAATTTATAATCTCATAAAAATTATGATAGCGATTCACCAAGAGATGCGTGGATCTGTGGGAATGTCAAATTTGAGATGATACCTTAAATACATTTTTTAAATTAAATATTTGAGTTTCAAATTATAGCCCCACCCTGATCATCAAAGACTTTGTTTTCAAAAGAATGCCTTGATGTTATTTGAAACTATCATTTCTTTTTTGTCTTCCTTAAGTATGTCAAGGTTTTTTTAGGAACCGATAAGACTTGGGATCCCCATGGTCTATAATCAAAACACAAAACGCTTGCAGTAGGTTGGGTCTGAAACCTGCTGTCCCCTTTCCCAGTCTTTCCTATTCAGTTCAAATGTTCAACTGTTTAGCAGGCTCAGATAACTTAATCAGTGAAGCGCTTATTTTTGGCATTCTCACATTCCAAATTAAAATTACATTATATTTTTTTGGGATAACCCCCCACCAGTACCATCTGTGAATTGAATGGTGTCATTACATCAAAGTACTGCAATTAGAACAATAGGGTAAAATTAATGCCAATGTTAAATACAGATGTGCCAAATATGATGGGTAGTTGATACACAATTCAAATTGACAGCCACGTGCAATGTGGAAAGTATCCAGGCATAACCCCAGATCCAGTTGGCCAATGGATGTCATGATTGCTTCACAGAGAACATATTTAAAAGAGCTTTATTTGGCAGTAAGAAAAAGTTAGTCTGAAAAGACCATGGTCTATCCTAGGTTACTCATGCAAAGGCTCTCATTATCCTAGAATAAAAATGGGTCCAAAGAAGACAATAGAAAGGATGGGAAGCATCCCACAGCCACACAACCAAATCCAAACCTTTCCTCTGTTTAGGGATATATATATATATCACGGTGGACCACATGACATTACTCATCTAATGGCAACATTTTCCCATTTTGGTAGCTGAGACAACTATCATATTATTATGTAATAGAGGTTTCCTAATATAGGTTGGTAGAGCAATGTACATCATTGCCTCTGTTCAATCTCTTTGAAAATAAACTTTTGTAAGGGAGGGTTAGGGACTAAGTTCTTTGTGGGTTAGGATATTCTAAAGTTTTCCACTAAGGCTGAATATCAAAGGTGTCTCAAAGGGGTCTGCATTGTCTTGCATTGACATAGGAGAGGCTCAAGAGGGAACAAACACATCAGCGGAAACCACCCCACTGACTCCTCAGCTGAAATACTATGGTCATTCCTGTGTTAAAATACTGCTGCTACTCCACAGAAACTTTTAGCAGCAAGTATAAGTCTTTTGTGTTTATGAATAAGTATAATTAACCTGCAAACCTTCCAACAGCAGCTTTTTATTTGTGCCAATGTTTAAACATTCAACAACATTAATAAAGCAAGAATAGCAGTTACTAAGTTGATGCTTAAATGGACACACCAGCTGATGTGGTTATGACCATGAAGTCTATGTTCATGGGGTCATGATGGTGGTGTCTTTCTATGTAACAACAATAAAAATTATAACTCCTTTTGTGTTCCCTTTTGCAAAACAGTGGTTTCAAATCCTTTCTCTTCATCACTGCTCAGATTTCCATGTCTTATTGCTTAAAGTTGCTGAAAGAATACAAGACAATGCAAACAGTCATGGGAAAGAGACACACATCCTAACAGTCATGGAAAAGAGGCACACATCCTAACAGTCATGGGAAAGAGACACACATCCTAACAGTCATGGAAAAGAGACTGACAGTCATGGTAAAGAGACACACATTCTAACAGTCATGGAAAGAGGCAAGCTTTCTTGGTTTTGCCAATCATCATTAATCCCATAAGTTACTCAACTCACTTTGTAGAAAGTAGTGAAGCTTATCCTAATATTTTCCTAAGGTTGATGCTCTTATCTAAACAACAATGCTGGCACAGTTCATGACACCTTAGCTTAGTTTGAGCGACACAGTGTATGCAAAGTGCAATGGATGAAATGGAGTTAATGAAGACAACTCTGTGTGATTACAACCTTCTTGGGGGGGCCTTAAATAACTGTAAACAAAGCCACAATGAAAGGAAAATGACATGAGTGTTCTAAGAGTGACTTTATGAATGTGGGAGGGAAGACTCCAAGTTCCAGGGCTGAAGATCCACCCAGCACAATAGTGTCAGCATTGGCACTGAGTGAAAACACAATTCAAAATGGAGACCAGGAGCCTATGCAAGCCTGGAAAAGCAACCTAGGAAGGAAGACTTATCTGATCACCCCTCAAAATGAGAAATTAAGGTAGCTTAAAATTGGGTGTCAGAGGTGTCAGAAAGAGTCCTGTGACTCAGGAAATATTCTTATCAAAGACTGGTTGTCCTGTTAGATTGTAGGCATAAGGAATAAGAAAGTCATGGGTGACTGTAGTTAGACGTAGCTGCCAAGAAGAAAGCACTAAGACAAACAGGATAGATGAAAATGCTGAGCTCATAGGTCACAAAACAGCCTAGATCTACAATTTGTGCTTAACCCCCAAACAGATTCTTTCTTCCTATCCCTGGAATGAACTATAAAGAAATAACCCAAAGGGAGAGCAGACAGGAAAAATGTCAGGAGCGTGCCCCTCTCTGCCGGCTCTCCTGTGTGGCTCTTTAATGGTGTTCTCTAGAACAGCATAGTTGGATTGTTTTTTCCCTCTGGGGACACACAAACAAGCATTTGTTCATCTCAGAAAGAGCACTGATGACAGACCAAAGAAACAGTTCCACTCAAGTACAGTTTAGTGAACCAATGAGTTCACTACTTATGTTCAGGAGCGTGACTGGCCCAAGGGCAGCTGTGTCATTGAAAAGTCTGCCCTACCGAGGTGATGACATTCTGCAGGAAGCTCCATTGAAGACTCTCCTCCCGCCAGCAACTTTTTCCTATTTATAAACACTTGGTGTGGTGGTGGTGGAATGGAATCTATGAACTTCATAAAGTTCTACTACTGCTGAGCTTCCTAAATTGTCTGAGCTTCCTAGGTGTGGCAAGTTTTGTAAGCATCCCAAATCTGAGGAGCCTCTCTCCTACCCAGGACACAGAATGTTTCAGTCTAAAAGAAATGACTACACAACAATTAAATAATGCACACAGCAGGCATTTCCCAAGCCTAAAACCTTGCAAAGGTGTGAACAAGGAAAGAGAGGAACTTTTTCTCATCGTCTGAAAATTCTGCTAGACCACTGTGTGGGTCAGCTCGAATCACGTGACCTTACCTGGACCTTTTATTACCCGGAATTATGAACCCTGGGTTTACTCTTCTGGAAAATGGGCAACCCGTCTCACATCTGCCTGGTGCCCAAGGGTCAAGGGCATTGACTTCCCAGACACTGCAGTAACAATGGCTGTGAGCCACCACATGAACGTTGGGAACTGAACCCAGGTCCTCTACAAGAACAGCCACTTAAGCACTGAGCCACTTCTGTAACCCAAGAAGAAATGTCTTAAATGTCTTAAAGCAACTTTTATTGTGACTGCCTCTTCAGTTATTTTGTTCCCTTAAGCTCACTGTCACTTAGACATAGGTCTCTCACGACTTTCCCACTGTGTTGATTTTATGAATGATAGTCCCAATGATGAATAAGTATAGCCAACTGAAACCCCATTGACTGGGCCTGCTAGTGATGATCACAGATTCAATCTGTCCTTGACAAAGTTCTCTCACCTGGCTCAGTGCACTCTGGTTTCATTGTCCCTCCTGTGTCCTCCTCAGGAGGCTTCAACCCCTCACCCTTGGCATTCTGTCAGGGTGCGATGGCTCTTATCTTCACCCTTTTCCTTTTTACATAAAGTCCTTTCCTTGAGGTTCTCACTGTGCCTAGTGGTATTTAAAGCTCTCCCATTGACAACACACTCATTTATATCTTTAATTATCTCTTTCCAAAATCCTAAAATTATATGTGCTCTGTCTCCAAAATCTTTCTATGTGATGTCCAAGGTGCCTCAGTTAAATATGTATGACATTAAATTCTTTAATTCTTTATGTTGTATCCTACTCATCCACTGTGGTGGTTATAAGGTGACTCCTGCCATTAATAACATGGAAGTCTTAGCCCCTTTTCTTCAGAATGTGTGGTATGTACAGATAAAGCTCTTTAAGGAGATACTTAAAGGAAAATGAGGTCATGTAGGTGGAACCTAATCTCAATTGAGTGATGTCCTTGTAAGAGGAGACATCACCAGTCTTCAGTGAGCATGAGGGTGACTCCGAGGTCACAACAAAAGCACCGGTAAGTCAAGAGAGGCAGAGAAGTTGTGGAAGAACTCAGAGGTGTGAGGAAAAAAATGCTTTTGTTCTTTCAGCCATGGGGCTTCACTGGGGCAGCCCCATAGACTAAGGTCATGTGCCCATGGGTCCTCCAATCAATACAAATAATAATATCCTCTTCGTTACCCATGCTCCAAACTTTGGACTTATCCTTGACTGATGTGTTTTTCATGCTGTGTCTTCTATTCACGCAGAAATCCTATTGCCTCTAAATTCAGGAGAGGATGGGAGATTCTCATGGCTGCTCGTGCAGATACCTCCTCCAGGTTGTCACCCTTACAGCGCTGCAGGCAAGTATGCCCTCTACCCGCAGACTCCATGTCAGGCTTGCTCTGCACTGAGATCATCAACAAAACATTTCATCCCCATGCTGAAGGCAGAGGACTGGGGCCAGGCTAGACGGCTCAAATCTATAGTAAATTTATAGTAAGTTTATAAAATGTTATTGAATGCTTGTTATGTGGAATCATGAACTAAAATTTGTATATCTTTTTTTGTATATTTGTATATTTGTATAATTTGTATATTTGTATATTTGTATAAAAAACACTGTCAAAACAGTGACGTGTTTCTTCCAGCTAGACTTTCCCTTCGAAAGTGTCCATAACCCTAAAAGTGAAACAAACAGACAGAGCCTAAGATGGTATTTCTCATTAGCCACAACACTATCCTGAGAACTCTAGAGCCTCTGGCCTCCTACCTTCACTTTCTGCAATGTTGTCTTTCATTCACTCTGAACGAACTTAACAAGAAACTCCTTGGTCATGAGACAGCCCTAAGGTGTCACATCTTTGTTTTGTTGTAAAAATGACCTCTTTATAAAAATTCCTACTCCCTCATTTTCTTTAAGTCTTTAAGGCTAATGACACCTCAATGAGCCCTCCAAACCTACATCTTTGAAGTTAATATTTTCTGTCTCTGGCACCAGCCATCTTTTCTATACTACAAGACTATTCCCCAGCCCTTATTGCTAGCTATTATGGCATATCATTTTGTTACCCACTGATTATTTATTTATTTATTTACTTATTAATTTTTGAGGTAGAATCTCACCATGCTGTCCTGAGTGGACCTGTAGACTAAACTAGCCTCAGATTCAGAAAGATCCACCAATCTGTCTCTCATGTTGAAATCAAAAGCATACTGTGACATTCCTAGCACATTTATTAGTGGTATTAGGGACATGTGCCATCATGCACAGTTCTTCATGTGTTTGGCTCAGATATACAAATTTTAGTTCATGATTCCACATAACAAGCATTCAATAACATTTTATAAACTTACTATAAATGAGTTGGCTACAAAACACAAACAAGAGTCAATAAAGCAATATGGCTTGGAAAAGACATTAGTAATAATACTCATGTCCTGCCTATGCTTCTTGAGTCTACCTTGTATATCTTCCATAAATGCAGACAGTTTCCTATTTATTATTCCTTTAAACATACTCAGCTATGCTAATGTGTGTATGTCCCTCTATTGTACAAAGGTACATGTATGTGCCCCTTAGTCTTCCACATATTTTAAGGTGGGAATGTGTCTGTTAGCTACAGAGTGCCATCGATTTGACATTTGAGCCGGTGCTTACTAATCTCTGCTACCATTGGCTTCTGCTATGCTCAACACAGTTATTCTAACTGTAGAAATGTGGCTTATTTTTATGTTTGTAGATATCCCATGTCACACGTATGCAAAACAGGCATTTCTCAACAATAAGAACTGGGCTTGGCTTGTCCAAGGAAAAACTGGAGCTTTCCTTCTGGGCTCATTTAGCCACAAATTGGACATCAACGTCTCCCTTTAACTGGAGCCTGATATAGGTCTCCTGAGAGGCCCTGCCAGAGCCTTACAAGTACAGAGGCGGATTCTCAAAGCCAACCATTGGACTGAGCCGGGCAGTGGTGGCGCACGCCTTTAATCCCAGCACCTGGGAGGCAGAGGCAGATGGATTTCTGGGTTTCAGGCAATCCTGCTTTACAGAGTGAGTTCCAGGACAGCCAGGGCTATACAAAGAAATCCTGTCTAGGAACCCCCCCTCAAAAAAAACAAAACAAAACAAAACAAACAAAAAAACCCAAACCCACCAAACCCCCCCCCAAAAAAAAGAAAAAAAAAAGAAAAAGAAAAAACAAAACAAAACAAACAAACAAACAAAAAAACAACCACTGGATTGAGTGTGGAGTTCCCCAATAGAGGAGTTAGAGAAAGGACTAAAGGACTTGAAGGGGTTTGCAACCCCATAGGAAGAAAAACAATATCAACCAACCAGACCCTCCCTCCCCCAAGAGCTCCCATGGACTAAGCCATCAACCAAGAAGTACACATGGCTCCAGCTGCATATGTAGCACATGATGGCCTCATTGGGCATCAATGGGAGGAGAGGTCCTTTGTCTTATGAAGACTTGATAGATGTCCAGGTTTAGAGGAATAGAGGGTGCAGAGATGGGAGTGGGTGGGTGGGTGGGTGAAGGAACACTCTCATAGAAGCAGGGGGAGGGAAGGATGGGCTGGAGGGGGTTCCAGGAGGGGGGTAAAACAAGAAAGGGAACAACATTTGAAATATAAAAAAAAGAAAGAAAAACCCTGGAAGTTTCTAGCAAGGCATTGAGTAGGGAAGTAGAGGTCACAGAAACTGAGCCTCCCCTCTGCTGTATGGGCTCTGGAGTTGAGCCTTGAGTGTTGACAAGTGTCTTCACTTTTGTGTCCCAGCACACTTGGCCCTGGTGTTGGGTCTCTCTTCATTTAGGCCTCTGTAGCTTCAGTTCATTTTCTTTTAAGCTCAGCGATGCATTATCGGCACTGCTTATTTGACTCAAATCCAGAACTTTTTCATATTTTAAATTCAGTGACTTTTTTTTTCAGAATACCTGTCTGCCATATTGCAAGAAGCAGCAGGAAGCTTAAACTTCATCGTTAATTTTAAAACTGTCACATGTTGATGGTTTGGGTGTTGTTATTCAGGCTGGGGTAAATGTGGCATAATAACAACTGTGTTTTGGAATATTAATATGACAATAGCAGCAGGCATCCGGATATTGATAACAAAAGGTGATTTCTTACACAGAAGTAGAGCCTCGCTAAAAGCCGCAAGACTGAGACGGGTATTCTAACAAGGTACTGTGACATGTGATGGCCATCTTCATAAAAGATAAAGTTGGAATTCCTGCCTCATGCTACACAAATTCTAAACATAATAGAAGAGATCTGGAACACTCAAAATCTTATGAAAGTATACAAGCTGAAAAGTGGGTGATTGCCTGTTGACTCAGATGGGGGTTGGGGAAGAGGAGGCTTTCAAATCATAACTCAAAATCCATTTGCTCTGCAATTAGTGATAAATTTAATTATCTAAGAATAAAAATTTTTGAATGGCAAATTTCAACATGAACAAATTCAAAAGACAAGTAACAAACCGAGAGGAAACATTTGCAACATACGTCACAAATGACAGGGGAATATTCTTAATATATAAAGAACCCCATAAAAAGCTGAGAAAAGGAGACAGGAAATTCACAAAATTAATATGTAAACAGCCCTTGGCCATATGGAAACATTTCCCACCTTATTCATAACAAGAGACATAAAAAATTAAAACTATAGTAAGATGCCATTTGTATGCATCAGTCTGGTAAAAATTCAAAAGTTTGATCGCAGTCTGTTGTTGAGGCATTGAGAAATGTTCACTTTCACACAAGTCTGGGGCGGGGCAGATAAAGTGGTAGAATGCCCAGGGAAGGGAATTTCACAATAACTACAAAACTACAGTGCTCTGCTCCTTTTGTTTAGAAAACTCTTAGTATTAATCTGAAGAAACCCTGTTGCTATGAAGACAATGGCCCTTTAATACAGTCACTTGTAGTGTGGTACTTCCCCGGTCATAAAATCATTTCTTCACAACTGAGATCTTGCTACAGTTATGAATTGAAATGGAAATATCTGATATGCGGGATATCTGATATGTGACCCTAAGAGAGTTGAGATCCAGATGTTGAGAACCTGATATAGAAGGCAAATTATTGTATATCTACCTATTTTCTTGCATCTAATCAACAGTATGGATTGTAAATAGGAGTACATCTCCTGAATGGCAGGCCTGCCTCTGCTCCACGCAGAGAGACTTAGAAGGACTCTTAGTATATATATTTTTAAGTTGAAAAAGCAACATGCAAAATAACATTCACGGCACATAACTGATGCTGTGAGTGCATGAGCATCTTGCTGCAGACAGAAACCCCAATGGAGAGGAAGGATAGAAGGGACAATCACGGTCTGAAGAGAAGGAACTTATCTAAGTGACTTTGAACGTTGTCCTTGGATGGAGATAAGTGTAAAGACCACTAATGCCTAACACAACCACTAACCTGTTAAGCCTTACATTGCTTACATTACTCTTGCTGAACTAATTATGAAATGATCTTTTGTATTGTGGGAATCAGAAAAAATAGCAGATATCTTGATTTATCAGCAAGGAGAGTTCTCACTGTGCATGGAGGAAGGTGAGAGTAAGGATTGGGGGGCTGAGACGGCTCAGCAGAGAAGAGCTCTTGTTGCTCTTACAGAGGACCTCGATTTGATTCCTAGGACGCACAGAGAGGCTCACAGCTGTCTGCACCTCAAGTCAGGGAATCCAATAGCCCCTTCTGTCCTGTGTGGACACCAGGCACACACATGGTGCACAAACTTACATGCAGGTAAAACATTAATACACAGACAACAAAAATAAATAAAATATAAAAAAGAATAAGAATATAGGAAATGAAAAAGAACAATTCCAGTTAGGAGTGTAAACTCTCAACAGGTTCATGATAGACATCTTATACTTATGATTTATAAGCTATGTACAACTAAGTCATTACATATATGTGTGAGTTTTGTTCCTGTTAAGATCTGGGAACAATGACATCTCAGGAGTAATGAGCTCATTTGGCATCTACATCTCAGTTTCTAATGACCCTCCCACACTAAAACAGTGGGGCATCCTATAAAAATGGCTCTTACAAGGGCTCAGAAAAAAAGGGAGCAGATCTAGAAAGTGTTTAAGCCAGAAACAAAGGAACTGTTCACAGTCTAAGAGGGAACACATTAAAAAGACTGGGAAGCCAAATCTTTAGTCCAATTACCAGCCGAAGACATAACCCACAAAGATTGCAACACTTTACATTTTACAGAAAAGAAAATCTGATAAATGCATGAAACAGAGACAAGATGAACGGAGATGGCTTTCTCTATGAGACAATACCATCCAGGACACATCAAAGGATGAGCCGAGAAACTACTATTACCTTCACAACAGTGTAATAATTAATGCAGGGGGGGAAATACTACTGCATGCAATTGAAAATTTGGCAGGCAAGGAGGAGATATTTACATAGTTAAAAATAGTCACTGATTATTCTATATTAATTACAAATGGTAATTTGTATACAAGTAAGTAGAGGTGTCGCTGTAGAAATCAGATGGGCCCCTTAAAGCAAGTAACCATTTCGAAGATAACGGAATGGTACTGAGGTGGTCATGGGGTGCCAAGGCAGTGCTGGGAGAAGGGACAGCCAGGAGAACTGAATCACAGATGTGCAGAACTAAAACCTCTCCATAAGCAACCATTCACCTGAGTACAAAATAGAATTGTGTTTCCTAAAAGACCAATGGTATGATTAAAAAAAAAATCAAGGGGGGATTAAACTCTGGGAGAATTAGTACTGAGGGTAACGGTTAGTATACCCTGGGCCTCATGGAAGGCTTAATTGAAGTGAACTCAGCTCTCCAGAGAATAGCTATGGAAGCTGAGGCACTCACGTGTGACCTAGGAACTCTTTATGCTTTTCCCTTGGCCTCCATTTCTGATCTTTCCATGTATTTGCTTTGATAATTGGAGATTTATAACCTGTACCACTCAAATAGTTAATAAAACTCTAGACAACTCATGGCAAAGTTTACATTCAAATCCCCAATTTCCATTCATTCTGTCTTAGCTCTCTTATTGAGTGGGGTATAATCATTACTCACACCAGAGTGTGAGGATAGAATCATTTCAAAGTAGGTGAGTGCAATCGTTATTCTTCACTGTCAGCCTGACTAAAATTCATACCAGCCCTGAAACAGACCTCTAGGCACCTCTGTGAGAGGCAGAACTGGGATCAAGTTGATGCCACCATCTCATGGGCGCAAGTCCCAGGGTGAATCAGAGCCTGAGCACAGATGTTATCATTCTCTCCTACAGAGCGTGGGCACAATGCCTTCCCTTCTACAAAGCCTGTATCCTTAGAGTTTGACCTAAAAGAAACAATGCATAACTCATTGCTTAAGTGACTCTTGTCAAGTGTATTGACCCACCACCAGTGAGCAAAGCAACTGAAGCAGGAAGGAAAAGCAGTGGTGGGCTATGGACCAAAGAACCCAGGTACGGTTGACAATGGCATCGACAACCACGATGGGATAACTTTAGTGAACAAAGCTGTCTCTCCTGGCTATTATTAGCATGTCCCTCAAAATAATCCGTATGATCTATCTGGTGAAAAAAATTACTGAGCTAAAACATTGTTGTAAGTTTACTTAGCCTGCATAAAAAGAAATATTTAGTTATATAAGTCAGGGAAATCAAATGACAGAGATTTATTTATTTCTTTATTTCCTCTGGTCATACCTCTAGAAAGGGCTATGAAGGAATTAAAAGAACATGTCCTAGAAGGATAAAACTGGAACATATATTGTATGTTCTGTTTACTTGTCCGAACCCAATGTGTGTGTGTGTGTGTGTGTGTAGCTGTCTATCTGTCTGTGCTTATATACAGGCCCAAGGTCACCCTTATCTGTCATTTAGCAGGCACTCTCCATCTATGTGTTTGAGACAGACTCCCACTGGCCTGTAAATTTTCCAAGCAGGATAGGATAGGGCATCCAGTGATCTGCCCATCTCTGTGTCTACACGCCTATTGCGTGTGGACGCTAGGGATTGAACTCTAGCCCAACAGCTTGCAAGGCAAGCACTTTACCAACTGAGCCCTCTCGCTGCTCCACCGAAACTCCATCTTCCTTCTCCACCCTGCAGTTCCCTGCCATATTTCATGCTATGCTGCGCATGCCTCCACGGCGAGTAACACTTCAAACACCGAAATAATGGGTGATTTAACTAATATTCTATAATGCAATGCCCATTAGTGTGATACAAAATAATATTATGAGATTTTATTAGCTCATATTAGTAAACACAGATTGCATTCAAAGCTGTCCCTGGTTTATTTGTGAAATGCTTGCATATGATAGACTCGTATAAAATAACCAAATTATGCTGCCACGGAGCTGGAGAGTTGAGTTCCCTGCTGAGCAGGTTATGTGAAATCTTTTCCCTTTTCCTTTCCTCTGAAGAAGGATGGGGAGATGGTGGCTACAGGCTTTCTCTTTGTGCACGGGCCCCACAGCGCTGCACAGGAAGCTGCTGACCAGCACTTCCCAGCTAACGGTTTCTGACCTCCAGTCCCGTGCTTTCTAATGGGTACCAGTAGCAACATCAAATACCACTTCTTGGCATTAAACACGAGTATTATCTAAGAGCAGACTCTACCTAGCACAAGGTAGAGGGGATTTTTTTGGCAGATAGCCAGGTAATTAACTCAATGCAGACAAAAACAAGACCATTCGAAGCTGCACTGAAGAGTCCTGGAAAGTCTCCCTCTCTTCATTGTTCCAGGAAAACCTGTCAAAGCATGGATTTGATATTACCATGGTAAGTATTTCTCTTTTGAATTGTTACCACCCCCTAGAGGTATGCCAGCTGTTTCATTTAACAAAGCCATCATCACACCAAGGTGAAGGCTATGGGCAGGGGGTGTCCCACTCAAAATAATAGCGCCATGGTTGTTTTCCTATGCTAATGACTGTGAGCATTAGAAAAGAGTCGTACCACTGGCCATTTCTAAAGCCCATTAGTTAATATCCTTGTCCTCCATGAGGCAAGGGAGAGAATGGAGCATGAGTAATAGAATTAAATCTAACTAAAATATTACAAATTACATTTTTTGCTTTGTGCATAATGGATCTTTTAATGGCTTTAAATAGGGACGAGAAGTCTTAAAGGTTTGTTTGTCTAAATGACCACAACCATGTTGCTGACACAGATGAGAGATCATCAAAAAACATTTGGAAAACTATTTTTACCATGGACGATTAATCAATAAATGAAATAGGAGCCATCTACTGATAACAAAAATGCCTTGCATGAAATTGTCCAGTAGGCTTATCTCACACTGCCCTCTAAGCTTTCTGACAAGCCTTTCCATTGCATCCCACTCTTCTAGTGGTAAATGTCGCTGAAAGAGCCACACCATTTTTCTGTTTGCTCACCACCCGACTTCTTCGTGGTTCATAAACATGTAAACTTCACCAGAAACCTTTCCTGAGATCCTTGCCTCAGGTTCACCTAGAACCTTTAGTGCATTTTAATGGTTTTGTTTCTGTAATCAAAATAAATGAAGACGGGTTTATTTTGGCTTGCAGCTCCAAAGGGATGAAGTTGTCCTGGTGGAGAAGGCATGGTGACAGAAGACTGACACACCTCTTGGCCAGTCTGGATACAGAGAGGGAAGAGGAGGAGATCCAGGCTGTAAAACCTCAAGGCCCACCTCCAGTGATGCACTGCCTTCCACATGGTTTCAAGTCTTAATTATTCTTTAACCTTCCTAAATAAATCACAAAGGTGAGTTCTCATTGAACCTTGGATGTGTCTCCTGTCACGTGACTGACTCTGACTAGTATATGATACGTCTTGCTTCCACCAGCACATGTCCACACTTTCTGCTTCCACCAGCACGTGTCCACACTTTCTGAGACTTCCAAAGTGAAGGCAATCCAAGTCAAGGAACACACTCCTAGACAACTCATCCTATATAGTGTCAAAGAGAATAAATCAGGTATTTCCTAATAAGTATGAAGTCCTATTTTAGAGCCCCATACAAAGGGTATATAGATCAATGATCATTGCTTTATTTATGGTTGCTTTAAGTATGTGAAGATATGCTCTTTTTAACGACTAACACCACCAGCGGCCTTCCCGTGACTTCAATGTGCCAAGAAAGATCATTTGGAACTTGATAAAGCATGTGTTTGATCCATTGGCATCTCTCTGTTTTGTTGCCTTTAAACTTCAATTTCCATTTAAAGTAATTTGTCACCGTCTTCTACTCCGTTCTTCTGTATTCCTCAATGTCTGTCTGTGCAGACATTGTCAGGTGTCTTTAACCTGTTTCATCCATTGGCCCATTTCATACTGTGTTGAAGTTGTACACATTTGTACATATTTTCTGAAAAGAAAGAACCCCAGAAAAGGGTGATACACATAACATCTGACCTGATGCCTCACACAGTCCAGAAAAACCATCTTAATTGAAACATTATTCTCATTGTTCTCAGAAAAAAAAAATGTTTCCCACAGAACCAGCTTCCTATAACTAATAGCAATTCCTTTTGCAATGTTCACTTCTTGGTGGTACAAACAACATGCTTTGATTTGCTGCAGTTGACAGTGCTGCCTCAAACTGTGTTTCATTTCCCAAAAACATACGTGTGTGAGCAGAACACGTCGGGTTATTGATGGTAGAACAGGGCAGCTAGCACTCATCCATTCATGCAATTTATGAAAACATGGCTATTCCTCATCCTGGAGCCTTAGATGTATAGGATGTTAACAACACACAAGGAAAACTTTCTTTTGCATTGCTCAGACTTCGCTCGCACGTAGATTTTTTGTTTGTTTGTTTTGGGTTTTGTTTTTTTGTTTGGTTTTGGTTTTGGTTTTGGTTTTTGGTTTTTCTAGACAAGGTCTCTCTGTGTAGCCCTGGATGTCCTAGAACTCACTTTGTAGACCAGGCTGGCCTTGAACTCAGAAATCCACCTGCTTCTGCCTCCCCAGTGCTGGGATTAAAGGCGAGTGTCACCACACCCGGCTGATATTTTTTTTTTAAAAGGCAGTTAGGACAGGTTACCTGATCGAATCCCATGAGACTTTAGCTGCCACCATAGATTTTGAGGGTGATGCATCCACGGAGGATTGCGACAGTGGCCTACCATGAAGCACAGGCAGCACTGTGAACTTCTCTCTGATGCTGTCCTATGATTTTTTTTTTAATGAGTTCCTCACTTGTTATTATTTTAATTGAAGGCACTCTTCCTCAGAGCTGAGATTGTTGCAAATGAATCAGAGCAGTTTAACTTGTCAAAACATTTAGGCATCTGGAAAACTAATTTAAAAGTGTATGGAGAACTAGCACATGAACCAGTGCCCAACCATGTCATCCCGTGATAGGGTGATCAAAGAGCAGGCAAAACAAAGGCCAATCATGTCAAGGGAACTCTATGACTGACATCACAGTTCCAGAACACATACATTGAACATGAGAACACAATACAGTCAGGGGAATTGAGTGTGTGTGTGTGTGTGTGTGTGTGTGTGTGTGTGTTTGCCCGTGCACACGCGTGCCTGGGATGCTCATACACGTGCTTTTACAAGCATGTAAATGAATGAATGTGAAAACCAGAGAACAATGGTTGGATGTCATTCCTCAGTAAGACCACCCACTATATTTTGAGACAGAGTCCCTCTCTAAGGTGGGACATGCCAAGTAGTCTAAGCTGTCTGGCTAGCAATCCCTAGACACTCTTCTTGTCCTGCCCCCATGTGCTGTGGCTACAAGTCTGCATCACCATGCCTGGCTTTTAAGGTAGGTTTTGGGGGACTGGGCCAGCTTTTCATGATCAGAAGACAAGCAGTTTGCCCACTGAACCATCTCTACAGAAACTATCATGAGAATTTTTGAAGAATCAAAAATATAAATGGAGTTTCGGAAAGTTATAAGTGAACTAATATTTGGATAAAGACATGGCTTGTCTGGCTAGGAGATTTTTGTGGTTGTTTTTCTAAAAGTGTAGAGGTTCCATAAGCAAACTTATGCTTAGCCCTTTCTCCAATGAGCGTGATTGGCTTCATTGTCCAGCGTACAATGGTCTTGACAAATATAAGACTGAGTAGGGACCAACATGAACATCTGTCTCTTCTGTTGCCCTTCTCTTCCTTTTGAAGATTTATTTTTATTTTATGTGTGTGAGTGTTTTGCCTGCATGTTTGTATGTGCATTCCTGGTGCTGATGGAAGCCAGAAGAAGGCATCAGATCCCCTAAAACTGGAATTACAGCTGGCTGTGAGCCGCCACGCACCATGTGGGTGTTGGGAAGTGAACCCAGTTTCTCTGTAAGAGTAGCCAGTGTTCTTAGCCACTGAGCTATCTCTCCAGTCCCCTTCAATGTTCTTAAAGAATCAAATGCCAGCTCTCTGAGATGACAAGAACATCATAAATAGAATTATTTATTCATGGCTGTGACTCTGGTTGGCTAGTTCCAATCTTACCTCTTTCTACCTACTACCCAATCATAGAAGCAACACCCAATGTCCCCCACTAACTCTTTAAAACCAGACCTCATACTTTTTCTTTACAAATGGACTATTCCCCTCAGGCAGAAATCCTGCTGCTTCATCTTACATAGATAAACCAGGAACAAATATTCAAAGCAAATCAGCAAACATGGATCTTTAATCTTGGAAAGAAAAATCAAGAAATCACCGACACTGAGATTGATTTTAGTAATGTTTTAGTGTCTTGGTGACAGATTTGAACATTGATGCTAAAATCTTGACTTTTTTTTTTTTTTTTTTTTTTTTTTTTTGGTTTTTCGAGACAGGGTTTCTCTGTATAGCCCTGGCTGTCCTGGAACTCACTCTGTAGACCAGGCTGGCCTTGAACTCAGAAATCCGCCTGCCTCTGCCTCCCAAGTGCTGGGATCAAAGGCGTGTGCCACCAAATCTTGACTTTTTAACCTTTCTTTTAAAAATGCTTTCACCTTCCTGTGATGGTGAAATACTGATTGTCAATTTGACATACCTGAGAAGAGAGACTCTCATTTTCAGAATCACCTCCATCAGATTGGCAGGTCTGTGGGACGTTGTCTTGATTGGTGATGGATGTAGGAGGGCCTGGCCTACTGTGCGCATTGCCATCTTACGTAGGTGAGCACCTTCTCTATAAGAAAGGTAGCCTGAACATGATCCTAGAAATAAGCAGTGTTCCCCATGGCCACAGCTTCAGATCCTGTTTCTAGGTTCCTGCCTTGAGTTCCTGCCTTGACGTCCCTGGAGAAGGCACTGTATGTAAGCCAAGCACACCCTTTCCTGCCGCACACTGCTTTAGGTCAGGGAGCTTATCACAGCAACACAACACAAAGTATGAGACTAATCTACTGTTAGAGAGTAACATAAGCTAATTCTATGTATTCAAGAAGTGGGCAGTTTTTCTTTTCTACATCCTTTTGAAACAGAAACAAGCAATCAGGTTTCTTTGTGGCTTAGATTAGAAGATTAGCCTCTAAGCCTTACTAAAGAAAAAGATCCCCTGAGTTTATTTTCAATCAAGCTTTCTCATGAGGTCACTTACACAGTTTTAAATATATATGGTATATTCCACTGTGTCCTTACATCTACTAAATATTTCAGTAGCCAAGTTCTAACTAAAACATCTTAAATATTTTAGATTATTTCCAATAAAATCAACAGATAGTAATGTACCAAAATCTTTGTAGACGTAAAAGTTGTAGCTCCGAGGAGCACCTCTTCGTGGCTCTGCATCAAGGAAGCAGGTCTTGACTCTTGGTTCCATCAAAGGCATGGATTTTATTTCTTCCACTATATATACTCTTAAATAAAGCATAATATTTTGCATGATTTAGGTTGATGTATTTTTGGTCTCTGCAGATTGCAAATTGTAGATCTATTTCCTTAATTTCTCTACTGTACTATTTAATTTACATTGATTCATTTTCCTCTTGGTAGATTTATTTTGATATGCCAGAGGCTTTCTGCATGCTAAGCAAATGTCCTACCACTAAGTTTTACCCTGTACCTAGATTCTTGCTATTTCATATGGTTCTATAAAACTCCTGGACTCGACCTCCAGTATGTGTATGTATGTATGTATGTATGTGTAGTATGTGTGTCTGTGTCTGTGTGATATGTATGTGCTTACATGTGTGTATGCATAGCTGCGTGCATGTGAGTGCCAAGGGCAGAAGTCAGTGTCAAATGTCTTTCTCCATTTCTCCAACCTTCATTTTGGATACCATCTCTCACTGATCCTTCAGAGAGGCTGACACTAGGGATTCTCCCAGCTCTGTTTCCTGGGATTGGGATTACACACTCAGCTGCCCACACTTGGTTCCTGTACAGGAAGATGCAGGGGATTTGCACCTCAGTCCTCATGTTTGTGTGTCAAGCACTTTATCATCTCCCAGTGTCTCAGTCCCCTCCCATTGTAAGAGCTTAGTGTGTGCTATATTTAGTTGTATAATATATGGGTCATTACTAACACTAAGTTATTGTCCAAAATTGTGCTAACGTGTGCTTCTCCTGGCAATATACATAAGTCCCACGTGTCCCAGTTGTTCCTTCTCCTCGATAAAATATTTTTAATTTGGATTTTGATCACTTATCAATTTAATAAATAAAAGTTGTTTCTATTGAGACCCTTGAATTGCATTTTGAATAATATTATATAGGTATATAATATATGTATTAGATATGTATATACACATAATTTTAAATTTAGAAATTTATATATTTGGGAAACTGTTTAGAAATATACATTTATTTAATGTAAGTATAAAAATTTAAATATAAAATTTCTCTATTTAAATATAAAATTCTTTAATGGAAAGTAGATGTTCAGGATATTAAATTGTATTGTAGTCTCAAATGTGACAATCAATATAAATGAAAAGTTTTACAATCCCTATAATGTTAAGGTAGTGTACCAAGCCATGCATTTACTTATGATGCTTTTGTGTGCACACATTGCTGCACTGTGCTAGTATGTGACCACCAGGAAGCCTTAGAGAATTTTCATGTCACAAGTGGACTTCCATGTGACTTTAATTTATTGTGAGGTGTCATTTCTATGTGAGAAAATTTACCCTTCCTGGGGTCATTAAGGTTTGGGGGGAAATGTGCTTCTCTTTGTGATATACTTGTGCACAGGTTGTTTATATTTCTATGGAGTCTCTGTTTTGAACCAGGAACTCGTAATAATTTGGAAAGTTCTTAGTACACAGTGATGCAGAAAGATCCTGGAGCTTCAGATAGAAACCTATACCCTCACCTTTCACATTCAGCCTCACTCCACCAGGGACTCTCACTGTAACTGTAAGCACACAGCAACTGTCTAATCTTTCATCACCAATAACCCACTGCTCTGCAACAGAAAATGACATTCTTGAATAATGAAAGGTGGGAAACACACAAACACAGGCACATACACATAAATACACACACAGATAATCACACACATACACACAGACACAGACACAAACATGCATACACACACAGATGTGCATATACACATACAGACACATATACACACAGAGACAGATACACATAAACACACACACACACACATAAACACACACACACACACAACCACTAGTTGAAGGGTTCCAGGACAAAATATGGGATGAATACATTCTAAGTCCATGACATAACTGAAGAAAACATATTATCCTTATTACAAAGCCCATCACTCTGGACAATGAATATACAGTAATACCTGTTAAGTAGCATTGTTTTAACCAGGCTGCAGAGTGATGGGATCAGAGTGGACACCTTCATATTTGGATTGTTCCATTCCAACCTCTCTGCTGTTTCTCTTGGGCTCCAATACCATGCCAAACTATAACTTCAAAATAGACTTCATATGTGTTAGTCTTGTAGAGTATCACAAAACAATGGTGGGAATCTTTATGGAATTGCATGTGTCCATAATTTTTTAAAAGAAACATGCAAACTGATTATCTATCTGCCTACTGATAATACAATGGGCCCACACCAAACTTTCCCCACAGTCTTTGTGACTCCCATAGGCAGGGTTTAGGGAAGTCACAAGCTTATGTGGATGACCGCTTCCCAAGGTCCTTAATACACATCCAATCAGACATCTGAGTAGCCCAGAGACACCGTGCCATCCTGTCCTCTCTCCATATGGCCTCACTGCATTCATAAAGCCAGCATCATAAGATGCAGGGAGCAGACAGACCCATCTTCTGAGTTCTGCCTCCAGGAACAGGTAGTGTCCCTTCTACTATATTCTTTCTTTTTTATTACGTATTTTCCTCAATTACATTTCCAATGCTATCCCAAAAGTCCCCCATACCCTCCCCCCACTCCCCTACCCACCCATTCCCACTTTTTGGCCCTGGCGTTCCCCTGTACTGGGGCATATAAAGTTTGCAAGTCCAATGGGCCTCTCTTTCCAGTGATGGCCTACTAGGCCATCTTTTGATATATATGCAGCTATAGTCAAGAGCTCCGGGGTACTGGGTAGTTCATAATGTTGTTCCACCTATAGGGTTGCAGATCCCTTTAGCTCCTTGGATACTTTCTCTAGCTCCTCCATTGGGGGTCCTGTGATCAATCCAATAGCTGACTGTGAGCATCCACTTATGTGTTTGCTAGGCCCACTCCAGATACCAAAGGAAATCTCAGATTCCATCTTCTCATAGGAAAATTGTCACAGAATTGTGGATCATGTTTTGAAACAGGATCTGTACTAGATTGCTCTCAACAATGTTTTACTTTTAAACTCTCTTTTAAGTGATGATTATTAATTTTTTAAAATTATGATTTCTAATTATTGGTTGCCAATGCTTTGAAGTGGATATTAAATTTCAACAAAATATTAAACTCTTAAGTTATATCACTTATCTTTAAAAAGCTTTTACTTTTATTTTTAAGTGTGTGTGTGAGTGTGTGTGAGTGTGTGTGTGTGTGTGTGTTGCCAGTGAGACATTGTGCAGTTCTCAGAGACCAGAGGAGGGAGTCAGAGTCCCTGACCCTGACGCAGCAGTTTGAGGTTGCTGAATTGTATTGAATAGAGGCTGAGATCCCAACTCCAGCTGTCTGACAGAGCAGGGAGTGCTTTTAACTGCTGAGTCATCTCTCCACCCCATAATGTACATTTGATTGCTTTTAATTTTTATGTATACCATTATATCATCTATACATAATGGCAATTTATTTCTTTTCTTCTGTGCCAAACACATTTACTGATTTTTCTTGTCTTATGGTATTGCTTGAATATTTAATTCAAAGCCAGCTAAACAGAGACCATCAAATCTTGTTCCCAAGTCTGAAGGAAATAATTTTATCCATTCCAATGAAATATAAGGATTAACACTTCAGTTTCAGATATTATATTTTGGGTTAAATCATTTCTTAGTTAGTAAGATTTGAATTGGAAGACATTAAAAAGATTTTTAATTGTTAATGTTTTCTACACCTAGTGTGATGATCGTTCTTACTCTTTAAAAAAAATTTTATTAGGTATTTTCCTCATTTACATTTCCAATGCTATCCCAAAAGTCCCCCATAGCCTCCTCCCACTCCCCTACCCACCCACTCCCACTCCTTGCCGGTAGTGGTGGCACACGCCGGTAGGATTTGCTGAAGGAGGCAGAGGCAGGAGGATCACGAGTTAGAGGCCAGCCTTGACTACACATTCTTACTTTCTTAATCTGGTGGTTTGTCACATTAAAATCAGTATCAAATTATGAGCCCATGACTTCTAGTCGGATATATTTTCACACATTTTTGTATTTGATTTCCTAAACGTTTACCTTTTCTTTAAAGATTTATACATTCAATATGCCTATTTTATGTATGTTTTAAATTTTTTATGTGTATATTGTGTGTAAATTTATAAACATCCTGTTCATGAAAAATCCCACAGAGGCCAGAGGAAGCCATCTTATCTCTTGAGACTGGGGTTAGAGATGGTTTGATTTGCCATGTGGGTGCTGGGAACCAATCTGAAGTCCTCTGCAGGAGCAGCAAATGCTCTCAGCCTCTGAACCATCACACCAGCCCCTTGATAAATGTTCCAGTCTTCACTTTCCCCCTGTTTGTAACCTGGCCCATAATCTTGCTTTCTCACAACATCTTTATTACAACCTGTTTATAGGTTTGTGCTGGACTTGAGGGAGAGGAGAGTTTGATCCACATATATAGTTTATAATAAAGGATAAAATGGTCAGTTCCTTGACTCGCTAGTAGAAATCTTTATTAAATATTTGGCCAGATTTTTTCTTTTGTTTGAGAGGAAACAGTTTACTATTGATCCATTTGTGATTAAATTTATAAAATTAATCAAGCTTTCTATGTTATGTGAAATATTTTGAATAAGTTATCTTCCTATTTATCTTTGCTTCCCTACTTGAGGCTGAACCACAGGCCAATGAATGGAAGTTAAACTTTTAAATTCCTTTGAAGTATTTACTAGCCTTTTTAAATCCTTAAAATGGTATTGAGTTTTCCTTAAAGTAATATTTGGCTTCTAAAGAGGAAGCCAATTCAGAAGAACTCTTTTATATAACATGGTTAGTATCTTTCTAATCTCATCTAAGTGAAAAGGCAAACAACATTTTTTGAGTGTTAGAGGTCTATTCATTCAATAAAATACAAGGTTATAGAGCCAGGGAGATGGCTCGGTGGTTAGAGTAGCTCCAGCTGCTCTCAGAGGACCTGCGTTCATTTCCCAGCATCCACTTGGTGGCTCACAATCACCTATAAATCTAGCTTCAGAATATTCAACAGTCTTTTCTGTTCTCTGTGGCCACTAAGTATGCATGCAGTGCACTTACATATATGCAGGGAAAACCTCCATACAAGTGAAGTAAAATAAATAAATCCAGATGCAGTCCTAGTACTGAGAGAGGGAAGTGGACATGGGGTTCTGCTCCTAACCAAAAAAGCATTGCAACTGATACCTGCTGGCAAAGGGAAAATTCTTATTCTCCAGCATTGTGGCACTGGGTGTATCAACCACACTCCAGAGCAGGCCCCATGCCCGGAGTCTTTGGCCAGCACAAGACCACAAAACAGACTACATTTTTTTTGTGGGCTTTGTGTTTCATTTTACCATTTTTTTTATTACTGGCTTTTGATTTGTTTTAATTTGCGTTTAGGAGGTGATTTTTTTTTGAGCATGGGGGAGAAGAGAGAGAAAACCATAAAGTTGTGTGGGTGGAGAGATAGGCAGGAACTGGAAGGAGTTTCAAGAAGAGAAAGACATGACCAAAATATATTGTGTGACAAAACATATAGCAGGTTTTTTCATTTAAAAAGTCATTTCAGAGTCACTAAAAGTAATTGAAATAAAAAATAACATGATTTCTAGACAAAGAATCGCCTCAATCAGGTTTAAGTACAGGTACAGTAGGGGCTTCATTTCTATACATTTTTCTACGATTTTTTTCCTAGCTACAGTGTTATATGCTAGTCACATCTTGCAAGACTCTGAGGCTTCCAGTTCACAAACCACTCTGTCTCCATCATTTCTAAAGGACTTCGTCCAATTCTCCGCTCTACTAAAGAAACGAGGCGAGAAGATAAACAGTTGTAAAGCACGAATGCGTCCCAGTGCTGACATCCTGATTCTCTGTCATTAAGGCAGCTAGGCACCGTTGTCTATAGGATCTGCTTCAAGGCAGTTCATCAGCAAGGCAGTTTAATGTCTCTCAGGCTTGTTACTTAAGCTGAGATGCTCTTCCAACGTTCTGATGGGTTAGTAAGCTGCTGGACCCCACTTGTCTCTCTTGTCACAGAACATGGTATGATGTAGTCAACTTTAATATCCTAATGTTGACATCATTGCATGTTACAATTTCATTTAGAATATACTTTTAAAGATGGTAGTTGATGATTGAAAACCACAAGCACGCAACTGCATAGTATGGTCAAATTAAGTGTTTGGGGATAAAAACAAAGGGGATTGAAGGTTGTGTTGTTTGAAATGTGCATTCACTTCTTCATAAGGCTTCTGCAGCAGCAAATACCTGGTACCTTAAATAAAAGAAGCAATACATTTATCACGGCATTACAGAAATTGTCAGTAACGCACAGATACCTGATAAATATTACTTGACATATGCATCACATAATTGAAAGCCTGTAGCACAATAAGAATGCAATTCATGTTTCTAGAATAAATAACTCTGTATAGTAGCTCAGGAAGGGCACAGTGGGATGAAAACTCAAACCTGGATATCTTGGTACTAACAGGACCTGTGAATCCATGGCTCTGTCTTGTGGCTCTATGATACAACAGTAACAATGTTATAAAAAGGTCAACAATCAAATTATCTTCCCCTGAGGCCTACAACATGAGGACCTTCAACAACTGACAGGAATTTAAAAATAGTCTTATCTTCTGGTAGAGCACTTTGGATTATAGGTCATGCTGACCAGTGCTTGTGGCTTCCTGGGTATTTTGCATCTCACATGTCAATTTTTACATGGTTTAAGGGTTTTTTTATGTTTAATGTTATTCTTCATTGGACAACACTAATGGGTTGTTATTGACAAATGTCTCCAGTTCACCTCATCACATCCTGGGCAGGATTCATGAAGTTGTCCTGCATGCCAGCTGAAACTGGTAGTGGTTTAAAGGCAGAGAGCCAAATTCATCACAAGGATAATGGCTAAATATATTTTGTTTTGTTTTCTGAATTTTAATGACTGAATGGGAGACTTATTCATTATTTATCTATTTTTGAATTTTATCAGATAGTTCTAGTGGTAATTACCCTATCTCTGTATTTATAGAAAAGTGGCACATTATCAAAATAATAGCCTGATTCCATATTTATGAAGGATCTGTTAAAATTATAAATAAAGATACATTGGACTATGTGGTTAATGCCAGGGAAAGCCACTTATAGGTTAAAATGGTGGGGGGGAGCCACAACTAGTTAGCACCTTTGGAGAAATTAGTATTCTATACTGGAATTTCATTTAGGGAAAAATGGGTCCCCTGTAAGAGCATGAAATTTATTTTAAAGGGAAATGTGCCCTGATTCGTAACTCCCAGCCATACAGAGTAAGAGGATACAGTAGGCACTGCCTTCCACACTGCACTGCAGGCTCAGCAACACAGAAGCAAGTGGTTTTCTTTGCTATTGGTCCATAAAGTAGTCATGTTGAAATCTCACATAGGCATTCGTGGCTTCCTATAGCTGCTCTAGTAGCACTCTTTCTAGGGAATGTTATGTCTTTCGCTGTAAAAACAGCAAACAAACCCATTTGTGAAGAGGCACTTGGAGACCAGCAAAGCAATGAGGCCACATCAGTGTCTCAGGCACAAAGCTTCGCCATGTAAAAGAAAAGGATGCTATGATATCTAGACTTCCCCGTGTGAAAAACAAAGTTGTAGAACATAACTGTTTTAATAAAACTCACCTGTAGCCCCAAATCCATCCCAGGTCCATGTAGTTCGACATCCCATGATGTTTTGGTATACCATCCTCCAGTAACCATTAGGGAAAATGGTGGCATATACAGCATTGCCACATTCTCTGAGGTATATAAAGAATCAGACGTGAATGGGTAGCACTGGTATACCTGCATTGTCTATCTGCAGTCTGTGAGCAAATCCATTTCTTAGAAATCTCACTTGAGGGTTCTGGGCTCAATGAGAAGAGAAAGAATTATGTTTGCATTGCAAAGAAGAGTGGTAAAGTTATGCAGAATAGCATCCCTGTGGTGGTGGTTTTGAGTGTCAGCTTGTAGCACTGTAGAGAAGTTGGAGATTTACCATGTGGGAGATCCAGTCACTGAGAGCATTCAATTTATGGAGTTAGGGGGATCCAGCCCCTTCCTCTTCCTCTCTCACCTGTGGCCATGAACAGATGTCTTCACTATACTTTGAGCTCTTAGCATGATGTCCTGTCCATTACTCTAGTCTAAGATCAACAATGCTCTCAGATATGTCCTAGAGCCTCCATATCTGTCAGCCAAATAGCCTTCTCACTCACTAAGTAGATTTAAACCAAGGTCGTGTTATAGTTACAGAAAACCAAGTAGCATGTTAGATGATATGGATACTATATTCCAGAAATTCAGTCAATGACAGACAGAGCAGTATTGTTTAAATAGAACATATTATTAAATTTTGTAAAAATTATAAATGATATATAAAGCAATAGTAGATATAAACAAGGAAAGCTGAAACTATATAAAGAAAAACAAAGGAGAAATGTCAGAAAGAATGTCACTTGCCAACGTATTCTAAGGAAAAGAACGTGTGAACAGCTCACATACCAAAGAACTGGCCACACTGCATCTGACTGCTATTGCAATTGGAGTGGCATTATAGAATGAAGACGTGCTAACGCACTAGGCAAACAGAGTCACTCACACAACTAACATAAAGGACCTGGGTTGGAGTGTGTGTGTGTGAGGTGGGGTGGTGGTGGATAACCTCACGTATCACACACTCTTACTACAGCCACAAATTCTACAAAATATAAACGGAAAATATAACTTTTAGAAAAGGAACCCCTGCCAGAACGAGTAAGTAGCCATGGAAGATAATTAAGGGACATTAGCAACCAGCACAGATCATACAATGGACACCACATTAACTACAAATGCCATGGGTTTTTGATATGTGGCTCCCAACAGTAGTCAGCTTCCCACAAGCCCTCAAGCATCCTTGCCAGTCCAGGTATGTTGTCTTAGGCGCCTCTTCACACTGTTGCCATATTATGTGCTTTGGAGGCTGTCTTGTGGGCCTTTGGCTTCTCCTGTGGTTCATGCTAACCACTGGGATCATATCTTGCTGTGGAAAGCACACACTCTTGAATGTGTGCTCACAGCCTCCTGAGTTCTGTAGGGCCGGCCAAAGGAGTTTGTATTTTCATCTAAGCGTTTGTTCAAGCATCCACGTGTCCATGTAGCTACCTCGAAAATACTTATTGAGCTTTTATGAAACACAAACGTGATCAGAAGCTAGGGAGTGCAAAAGATACTTGGAATGGGACTGTCTGGCAGATTCCACAAACCTTGGATTTTCATCTAATGATTGATGAAAACAATGAACACCTCAGATTTCAGCAACCCTAGATACCATTATTCTCTGAGGAAGAAAACAATTACACCAGCATTTCATGACTAGATTCCCACTGCCCCTAAGGATTTGTTCCATCCTGTCACCCCTATCTGTGCTTTCATGGTTGTATTTTCTAGACCCAGACTACATGGTCTACTACCTTCTGTCCTGTGCCTCTCAGACAGTACTTTTAGAGATGAGTCCTCTGTGCCTTCTCCTATTTGGCTGTCCTCTCTGCTTCCTGCTGCAGTCTTGATTACAGAAAGTCACCTTTTTCTATTTCTAGGGACTCCGAAGGGACCCTCTCCTGTGCCTTCCATAACATGTTCTTGGCCCTTGGGATGCCTGACTTCCCTTTGGCAGCTCTAGAGTCTCCCGGGTATTCAGAACACCTGCTTCCTCTCACTAGCATCTTCCTACTTCCACAATCTCCCCTCTGCTCAGGCATTTCAGAACTGAAGAGTACTCTGGGTACCTGTTGAGTGTAATATTTAAAAAAACAATCCATGCTATAGCTGACTAGGCACCGGTCAGCGATCTTGGTCTGTTCCCAGCCTGGTACATAGCCTGAGATGGAGAATGCATGTTTCCCCTAGCCAAAGCCTCTCCAGAGCTCTGAGATAGCTCTTTTGTTCCCCAGGGCAACTGTGGCTGTGCTTTCACTAGCCCACACTCCACTAGCCACCTTGCCCAATCTTCCTGTCCAAAAGCTTGGTCAAATTCTGCCTTGTTTTGGCTATGTTCTTTCCCTTTGGCCTCACCACAGAAGGAAACATCAGACAATCTTAGTTTAGAATCAACAGTGAGAACAATCGATGGGTGTGGAATCTCTCATCCTAAATTCATCAACTATTCTATGTTAGAAATCATCTGGTGTCGGATCTTCGTGGATCTAACAGATCCCAGCCTACATCTTGTCTTCCTAGCTCCCCTTGCTGACCAAAAGGAAGTGCGCTCCTTCTGGAAAGTCACTTTGGCTCAGCTCATAGATATAGTTCTCTTACAGGTTTTCAAATGTTATGACCGTGCCATTGGCCTAACTAACTCTGAGGGGCTTTGGGCTCAAGCTGAGCTATGTAGGAACTGCAATACTGGTGTGGAATTAGAAGTAGTTTCTGGGGTGAGAAATGTGACATACAGTGAACGAGTAAAGGGCATGAACTCAGAGAGGAGCTGGGGGTGAGAGAGAATGGATAACTGGGCTTTGGTGTAGGGAGGATTCAGGAGATAGGGTGCAGAGTAGCATAGGTGGGACAGACCCCCAGAGGCATTAATCTCCATAGGTTACACTGCTGAATTGCTGGATCAGAGCTGATATTTAGAAGAGGAAACCAGTTGAGATGTGTTCATGTAATCTTTACCTTGAGGGAAAATTAAGGGAAGGCAGGTTTTCCTCCCAGACTTACTGGTGGCAAGCAAAAGCAGATGGTTCCTAAGGGAAATCTATTGCAGATGAGGCAAGTCAATCATATCTCCTGATGTTATTTGGGGACAACGATGAAGGAGGGTTGACAATCCTTGAGAAAGGGTCTCTTACTATCCTAAAGTCCAATAAACAGAACCTAGACATGGGAGGGATAAGGTTATCAGATCTGAGAGTGGGGATTTTAAGGCACAGTGCATCAAAATAAGGATCTGGGGAAAGGTCTCAGTTGTCAGAGGCAGGGATGGGGGTTGGGGGTGGGGATTGGGGAGGGCAGGTTCATTTTGGTAGGTCATGTTGGAGGTGTTGTTGAGAATGAAGTATCTTGCAAGGCAACCATCCGTCACTTGTGACCTAGTCTTTAATTAGAGCATTATTCCTTGGAGGGCAGAGTCCATGTTTTCCTCAGCCATGGGGGAGTGATCGCACCACTTTTCAAATGGTTGAAACTGTAGCTCTTGGTGACAAATAAAGTCAGTTTGCCCCGGGGGTCGGGAAGAGCAGCTAATAACTCTTCTCTAGTAGGAAGCATGACACGCTCTTCCACGCTCTGAGCCCTCCATCCCAGCATTAGCCCAATTCATCTCTCATTCCAGATCCTCAAGGGGCCACACCTTTTGTCTCTCCTAGGGTAATGTGCCCTCTGTTCCTAGATTTTTTTATCAACATGATTAACCCTTGTGTGGCTTAAGGAGGCAATTCTTACAGGATGCAAACTCTCCCTTGCTTGCCCCTCAGGTCTGCTCAATTTCCTCCCTCTGTCAGCCATGCTGACCCATTTCATTCTGTTCCTTTGACAAGCTCATTCCTTCTCTGAGATCCTCTCACAGGCCTCTCCTTGGTGCTCTGTATTCCCCCCCTTCTGCCCATTCTATAGATTCTACTGCAATGGTCACATCCCAGAAAAGGCTTCCAGGTCATCCCCATCAGTTCACCCTTTGTTTGTTTGTTTGCTTTCTACAAGATCACAGATCAGAGCAGGATCAAGACCGTAAGAGAATCAGAATCAGATCCCCAGGATCTACACAAAGCAGCAGGTCATGATGGTATAAGCTTGCAACCCTAATGCTGGAAGTTGGGGCAGACAAGGTAATTCCTGAGGCTAGCTGGACAGTCATCCCAACCCACTCAGTAAAATCAAGATGGCTGGCTCTTGGGTAAGAGAAACTAAGTTGTCCCCTGGCCTCTATAGACTCTAATCCACCCACCTTCTCTGTCTCTGTCTCTGTCTCTCTCTCTCTCTCTCCCTCTCTCTTTCTATCTGTGTCTGTGTCTGTCTGTCTGTCTGTCTCTCTCTCTCCCTCTCTCTTTCTATCTGTATCTGTGTCTGTCTGTCTGTCTGTCTGTCTGTCTGTCTCTCTCTCTCTCTCTCTCTCTCTCTCTCTCTCTCTCTCACACACACACACACACACACACACACACACACACACACAGAGGAAAAGAGCACAGATCACACACAGCCAGGCACTATGTGCTCTCCTATGTATCTCTCTAATCTCTGTCTCTCTGACCACATTACAATGTGTATAACAGTAGGGCCCTGTCTAATACATTCTCTGATACTAACTCAGCAATCCCTTTACATCTAGCAAATGAATAAATTTAGTGCCTTCTATGTACAGAAGGATTAGTGTGGGATAGATGGCCACCACAGAGCAGCAGTTCTCAACCTGTGAGTCAAGTCCCCTCTGGGGGATTGAGCACCCCTTTCACATGGGGTCACATATTAGATATCCTGCATGCCAGATATTTACATTACAATCCATAACAGGAGCAAAATTATAGTTATGAAGTGGCAATGAAATAATTTTGTGGTTGGGGGGTCACGACAACATGAGGAACTGCATTAAAGGGTCACAGAACTCGGAGGGTTGAGAACCACTGTCAGAGAGAGAGGAAAGCTAAGTCCAAATCAATACTGTCATGTGTAGTGGCAAATTAGTTAAACCGCTTTGGCTCCTGATGGGTCTCAGTCATGAAGCCTGGTTGCTGCACACTGGTGCTTCTTGTGAACACAGGGAAGGGCACTGTGGAATCACATGAAATTTGGGTCTTCATAAGAAGCAATGCCTGGAAAGAGCAGGAGAAGAAACATGTATAGACAGTGGATGTTATAGCTGATGCTTTAGGGACTCCTGTGATGTGTGTGGCTTGTCTGAAGACAGACAGGAGGGAGAGGACAGGGGTGAGTCTGGTAAGGGCTATAGGAAAGCACACTGTTTATTTAAGCTTCATCCAAAGAGAAGTGAGAACTCACTGTAGATTTTAAACTAGAAAATATTGTGGCCAGGTTTATGCCTTAGGGGGTTTAGTGTGACTCTCTATTTCTCTCTCTCTCTGTATGTGTGTGTGTGTGTGTGTGTGTGTGTGTGTGTGTGTATGGGGGTTGTCTGTCCATCTCTGCCTCCGTCTCTGTCTCTTTCTCTCTGTGTATGGGTATGTTTGTCTGTCTGTCTCTCTCACTTTGTGTGTGTGTGTGTGTGTGTGTATGTGTGTGTGTGTGTGTGTGTGTGTGTGTGTGTGTGTAATACCTAGACTCAGTAAAGTGTGAGATGAATTGGTAGTTCAATGGAGGAAGATAAGATTGGTAGACTATGAGGGGGTTGGAGCTGGGGTGAAAGCATGAGGACTTGGGCCTTCTACTCTCTGAACTCATTCCCAGGATTAAGAGTCTATGATACCAGCACCTGACCAATATGGATACAGATACTCACAACCAACCATCGGACTGAGCCCAGGGACCCCAGAGGAGGAGTTAGAAGGACTGAAGGAGAGAGAGGGGATTGCAACCCCATAGGAAGAACAATATCAAGCAACTGGACCACCCAGAGCTCCCAGAGACTAAACCACCAACCAAAGTGTATACACGGAGGCATCATGGCTCCAGATACAAATATAACAGAGGATGGCCTTATCTGCCATCAATGGGAGAGGAGGCCTTTGATCCTGTGGAGTTTTGATGCCCTAATGCAGGGGGATGCTACAGTGGTATGGTAGGAGTGGGTGGGTGGGAAAGCAACCTCATAGAAGTTGGGGTGGGGAGGGAGTTTTCAGAGGGGAAACTGGGAAGGGTGATAACATTTGAAAGGATTAATAATAAAAAAGATTTTATGATTCATATATTCATCCTTAATTCAACTTCAGACTTTGGGTACAATGTATCCCCCCAACATTTAGGCCAGTTCCCTTTCTCCTACTCAACCACAAGCTAAGGGGACAGGAAGAGATCAAAGAGGATTGGCATGGCTTTCTTGGGGTAAAACTAAAAACTCCATAAAGAATTCTCCAATGGGGCCACCTGGAAGAGGGTAGCACAGGGAGCTAAACTGACTCTTAAAGAAAGCAGACAAAACAGTTCTGATCTTCCTTAAACAGAGTTGTACCAGACAAGGCAGCTCACACCTCTAATCCCACCACTCTAGAAGCTGAGGCAGGATAAGTCTGTAAGTTTGAAGCCAGACTAGTTTATATAACAAGACTCTGTCTCAAGAACTAACAAACGAAACACTTGGTGCTTAGTAAACATATTCAAAGACAAAAACAAAACAAAAAAGCCCTCCTCCTCTCTCACTTTGGGGCATGGAAATGAATGGAAATGTTGATATTTGGAAAGGAGTGCATATTTTGATATTGTTTCTGCACTGTTGTGAATGTGTGCATCTGTCACACCAATTTAGTGCAGTTTAGCAGCAGTCAATGGACGTATTTATATGTAGGAAAGTTATAGATTATTTTTAAAAAGCTAGGATGGGGCATAGGGTAATGTAAAATAAAGAGTCAATTACATAAAAATGGGTAACATTGGAAAGAGAGGGAAGGGACCCATTTGAGGAATGCTTAAACAAAATCATCTCTGAGGTAAGTGAGTTTCCATACATTTCAGGAGCCTTTGTATTTGTTTGTTCATTTGTTTTGGTGTTTTGGTTGGTTGTTCCTTAAAATGGGGTTCCACTCTATGGTTGTTCCTAGGCTGCCTTCTGATTTACCATATAGCCTGGGTTGGCATGTATCTTCTTGCAACTCTCCTGCCTCAGCCTTCCAAGTATTAAAGTTCTGAGTGAGCTTCTTTTAGTGAGCGAGTCTTATGTCACGAAGTGTAACTCTCTTCTCCTTGTCCTCAGGAGGCTGAGTCCTCAGAGGAATCTATGTTCTGCTGTGACCATAAGATGGTTTCTCCAAGGTTCCATCAAACAGCAGCTGAAAAAGAGAGGAAGGTAAGATGCCACCAGCCAAAAGTAGCTTGTTCAGTGACCTCTAAAAAAAATGCCCTTACCCTTGCCAATGTGGCACTTCTCCTCGTTGCCATAAAGCTTTATGGGAAAGTCACATAAACCGTAACAAATCATTAGAAAGAGCTTGAGAGAAGGGGATCCGTCTCATGTTTGAAATAGCCATTTGTTCATTTATTTCACACTCTGCAGAAGCAACCTTTCCAAGAATCATCTCCCTCCTTTCCAGAAAAACCTTTATGTACCTTCTAGAGTTGTGTACCCCCAACACAAACGTTGTATTAAAAAGAGTTTCAAAACCATTTGGTTAAAGTCTGAAGCACGCATAATTTCTACTTCTCTGCCACCGTTTTTAACTAAAATAGATATGCAATAACATATCAGTCGTGTTCCTGGGAGTCTGACCTCAAAATCATGGCCTTTGAAATAATTCTAACCTCTGCCATATGTCCAGTTCCTGCAGCTAATTAATTATTAGCCACTCACCACCAGCAGTTTCCACACTTGATTCTAAAGCCAGCTCCCCTGGGCCGAGTCATTTAACACGAGCGTCTTAGCCTTTCTCATCCATGAAACAAATTCAGTGCTCTGCATAAATTTTGTTTCAAGTGTTAACTAGAAGCAAAATGTGGGTTTTAATGTATGTGTTGCATGCTCACGTGCAACAGCCCCAGATGATATTAAGATGGTCATCTCACTCGCAGCTGGGTACCACGATGCACACCTGTAATCCTGGCACTTGAGAGGCAGAGGCAGGAGTCTCGCTGTTAGTGGACAGGTTAGAGAGTACTGTGAGTCCCTGAGGAAAAGAAGGAGGCTCAGAAGTTATGGTTTAAGTGGAAAGCAGGACAGGTGGAGAGAATGGGAGTAGGGTAACAACAGTTAAAGTGCACGATGTATTTGAAAAGCAATATCTTTTTTGAGAAAACCAAATCATATACCATGAACATATGCCAGTAAACATAAAGTCATGTTCCTACAGCTGTCTCATTACTGAAAAGATGTCAAATTATCACATAACAGTTACAACATATAACCATGTTCTTTGCAATCATTCAATCTTTTATCTTAAAGGCGTGTATGTGCCAGGTGTGTACCGTGTCCACACAGCGCCTGTGCAGACCAGTAGAGCGATGAGATTCCTTGGAAGAGGAATTGGAGATGGTTGTAAGATGTTATGTAGGTGCTGGGAATTGAACCTGAGTCCTCTGCAGCACATGCTTTGACGAGTTCAGCCATCCTTTGGGCCTGCAATCATGCAATCTTACACTGGTGTTTTCAGTGCTCTTGGGAAGCTGTAGCAGGCAAAGTTCTGATCACCGGAGCCTGGTGGACAAGGATCCTTAGACACTAGCCTGGGGACATGGGACATCTCACACACTTGATATGTCTCTTGTTTCCCCCATCAGAAGGAGGCTGCAGATTGAGCTTTTTCATGGCATAAAGAATGCTTAGTGGTGAATGCTAAGGAATGATAAGGAAGGTCAGCAATGATTTCCAGATTTCCCCACTGATGAGCAGGATAAGCTATTCATCCACTGGGGTGTGGAACATAAGAGATCCAAGCAAGGTCAAGGTGGAGGGATGTCTCTGTGGTTAAGAGCACTTGCTGCTCTGACAGAGGACCAGGTTTGGTTCCCAGCAACCATGTAGCAGCTGACAACTTTCTGTAAGTCCAGTTCCAGGGGGTCTGATGTCCTCTTTCTAGCATCAGGAGTACTGTATATATTAGAGCCTACACATGACCAAACTCCCTTCGTGTAAAAATATATATATAAAAGGGAAGATCAGAGGTAAAATGTGCTCCTCTGAACTGTCAGGAAATCCTTTCAGACATGAGGGATGATGGGAGTGAACATATGAATATGGATATGGGCTACTTTACCTAATACTGAACTGTGGAATGGCTGAAAAAGCACCTGACTGTTTGACCAGTCCAGTCTCTTTCTCTGACTACCTGTTGAGGGAGATGTTCTGCAGGCCACACAATTTATGTCATGTTACACTAGAGACTCCCAGTGGCTCATTCTGGCTGGTGGCACCTATAGGGCCCTTTCTTGAGTCTGTGGCACCCTGTAAGAAGAAGCATTCAATAGAAAGGGCCATGTGCTACACCTCCAGGGCAAAGCCTTAAGAGGACATGGCCACTTCCGGTGATTCTAGAATCCCATCATGAATTGTGTCTCCAGTTAAAGGGAAGACTGCAGGGGAGGTCACATGGAGAAAAGAAGACATGGCTGTCCCTTGATGAATAGATTCGTGGGTGTTCATTCCCCAAACTGGCTTTAACTGAGTCTACTCTACAGAATTATAACTCACCTGGAACCCCAAGATCTCTCAGCACTGAGCCACTAGCCAGGCAACATACACCAGCTAATATGAGACACCCGACACATATACACCAAAGGACAGCCTGGTCTGGCCTCAGTGAGAGAAGCCACACCTAACCCTCGACACTTAAGGCCCCGGGGAGTGAGGTCTGGTGGGATGGGGGTATAGGTACATCCTCTTGGAGACAGGAGATGAGGAATGGGTTGAGGGACAGTCAAAGGGCTGACCAGGATGAGGACAATGACTGGACTGTAAAAAGAGATTAAAGAATAATAATAATAAATATTTTTTAAAAGCGAATTTGTTTGTTTGTTTTTGCGACAGGGTTTCTCTGGGTAGCCCTGGCTCTCCTGCAACTCACTCTGTAGACCAGGCTAGCCTTGAACTCATAGATCCACCTGGCTCTGCCTCCCAAGTGCTGGGATTAAAGGCATGTGCCACCACTGCCCAGCTTGAAATTATTTTTAAACGCTTAAGTTTAGGGTAACTTGTTAAGTGGCAATAGCTAATTTGCTGAACCAAGACGGACTCCATGCCTTCATGGTTCTAGAACAGATGCAATGTGGAACAAGGGATGCATCTTGCTAGATTTTTCTCACCCTCCATAACAGGATGACAGACAGCTAGAACCTGATTTCTTGGCCTACAGTTCACTCGGCGCAGCCTTTACTTAGTCATAAGCTTTTTGGTTAGGATAGCCTTTGTGCCCTGGTTTTGATGACAACTATCTGTTGTTCAGCCACGAAGTACAGCTTCCTGTCTATCAATGACCACAGATATCACCTATCAATCGGTACATGGGTCCAGCTCGACTGCATCCACAACAGACATATGTTATACCCAGGAGTTGTGCTCCAAGAGGAGGCATGAAAAGGGGAGAGTGACAAGGCTGAGAGGTTCCTTTGCACCTCAGGGCTCCTGTTCTAAGAGGCTCTCTCACAGAACAGCGCAGTCTGAATGCTCACCGTCTAAAACATGGTTTGCACTTTCACGATCTGGAGAACTTAGTTGTTTGAGAGGGGGGGGGGAAATCACCAAAACTTTTCAAAAATTTCATAATCCTTTCAAAGTAAACAACACTCCAGTCAGCACAGCTTCAGAAGATGAGGACTTCCTGTGTTTTATGGAGGCTGTGCTTATCTGGTATGCATCTTGGAGATAAATCATTTTCTTTGTTACTTTCGGTGTGAAATTCTCCACGTCTGTGGGTCTGATATTGGATATCACTGCAGAACAGCGGGAACTGTATTCGTTTCCGTATTAGAATCATATTTGTTTGGGAACTTCTCATAAGTCTGTCTCAAGACATCTGACAGCTTGACAAGGCTGGTTGCCATGGGAGACGCTTGCGATGTTATTTAAATCTATTCCCAGGTCACGGATTGCTGTGCATTTTTTTCTGGACATGGATGCTTGAAGAGAAAAGACTGAACAACTTCCTTAAAAAGAAGAACAGCACAGCAAACAAACAAGAAAAGCGATACTAAGTCTGTGGACCTGGCAAGCAGGAGTCGTCCTCAGCACCAGACTCCTGTCAAGCTGTAAAAGTTCAGTTACTGCAAAGGCTTTTTCCTCCCTTAAAATATTCTTATTACCAGTCATTTTGCAGTATTAATGCTTCCACTATTAATAGACTGAGAGACAAGGGGGCTGTTATCCTGCTCTGTATCTGTTATTCCATTAAGTAAGGCCGCCAACCTCTGACTCTTAGTGGCTCTGTAATGAACCGTGCGCTGCAGCCATGGGGTGTAGCCTAAGAAAAAAGTCGCCCTCAAACGTTGTTCTTAGTGCAGAGTACAACCAGCCAGGGAAGAGCCACGTTCACTAGAGCAGGGGGGACATCTTGCATTTAGGCAAGGGCTTACAGACTCATATTTTTTAGGTAAGACAAGAGGTGAGGGGCTGGGAGAACGAAGGAGACTCTGTAGGTGAGTTTCTGTAACTCATGTCCTTCCATAGCTGATGTGCTTGTGAGGGCTTTGGTGGAAGCTGCACACATCAGCCTGTTATCTGCCCTTGCTTTCTTGAACTCACTATCCTTGATATAAGCCATGATGGGATAGATGGGACTCTTAAACTTAAATTCCAGCTGCAGACTCAGGCTTTGATATTTTCACAGTCATCTATAGTTGTCTATGACCTGTGTGAGAGTCCTCAAGTCCCTCAAAACGGACTACAGAAGCCACAGAGCAGCTTCCTGCCACAGAGTTTAGATTTACCAGTGGATTGGACAGAATCTATTGTGAGAAAAGCCACAAAGGTTTTACTAAACAAAAGTCTGCATATCTACAAATATATATTCTCATATAATGAATTTACAGAAATTCTGTTTAGTTTTTATAACACTGCTCCATTTCATTTGAAAATTATGATGGGCTTCCTTATTTTTTTAAAAAAATTAAGAAACCTTTTACATATATGGCGTTTTGCTTGCTTGCATTTCTGTATACCTCGAGCATGGCTGGTGCCCTCAGAGGACAGAAGACATCAGATCCCCCAGGACTGGAATTACAGACTGGTGTGGGGCTCCATGAGAGTGCTGGAGAGCAAAGCAGCCCAGGCCCTCGGCAAAAGCTGCATGTACTCTTGACCACTGAACCAACTCTACCGTCCCACGATGGGCTTTCTTACCTGAGAGGCAAAGATGAACATTCAGTTCTCCGGAGCCCTGAATATTCTCGCTCACTGACGCACCATGAGGGATAACACCAGCTCGTGTCTTTAGAAAGAAACACAAAATTATGGGTAGATTGTTAGAGCTCTGACTTCATCTGTCCACTTTCCAAATTTGATTTCTTTCATTGCCAGCTACTTTGAAACCCTTTACCTCCTTGGATTATCTTCCAAATTCTACAGTGTATACAGGTGCTGGTGTATGGGCCAGTTGTTCACTTCACACCTTACATAAGGAAGAAAAGCAAGCTTCCTGTAAAACATCGGAACCTTGCCAGCTCCTGCACTGGCTTGACTCTGCCACACAGGATCCGCCTGCAGATCTATTCGCCGGGCTCTTATGAGGTCTCCTTTTCATTAGGAAACCCCTGATTCAGGAATGGAGCCTGCAGAGGAAACACTGGGTAGGGCTCACCTCCCCACAGTTTCTTTGGCTCTAGTGTCTGAAGTAGAGGTTAATCTGGGTGGAGTGTCCCCTACCCTGCCTGATTCAGGGGTCAATCTCTTTGGCAAAGACACTCTGATCTTCTCTCTGCCTGCCTGCAGCCTTCTCCAGGCTGGAAACTGAAGGGACAGAAATAGGAAGGGTTTGGTGACTTTGAAACTAAGACAGCAACTCCTTTTCTTTTTAAACATAGCACCTCTGACTAATTTGCGCTGTAATTTATCCCAGTAATTTTGTCTGCACAGAAATGAAGCAAAGTAAATTTTGCTTGAATTAACCTCTATTCTCTAATTTACTTCCACAGATGCAAACATAAATCAGGAGGGGCCGAAGGGCAGCTCATGCAGGCAAGCAAATTTAAGGGGAAAATGTCCTTCAGTTTTTTTTTTCCACCTTTTTCTTCATTCGGCATGAGTGTTTCACATTTTGAAAGCCTTTAACTTCATAAATAAATTTTTAAAAACCTTGAAAATGGAGTTTTCAGTAATTTTTTCCACCTCAGGTGCCTGACAACGCCATGACCCTAATAAAACCTTAGCTTCATGTGTGGCTACTTATGTTTGGTGTTGTATGACAGACAACAGTGTTCTTTCTTCCAATAGTCAGTCTTCCCTTTAAAAAAATTATGACCACACAAACTATAGCAATATATTAGCCATATTGTAAGATGTGGATATTTAGGGATCTTGTACCATTTCTTCCATTATTGGGTAGTCAATTATTTTTAAAAGATGTACCTTTTCTGTACCCAAGCAATGAAATGACTTCATTGATCTACTTCTTATAAACTAGACAAAACCACGTGAGATGATTTAACTGACAAGAGCTGAACAAAAGGAACATATATCACTTCTCAGCAGCACCATTTGCTTTGGCTGGACCACGCCCTTCATTCTGTAGCATAGCATAGCCTACCACAAAAGGGGAACACAGCTTCACAAGGAGGCCCTGGAGAGATCGACACTGAGAACGTTGTGTGTGGTGTGCATTTGTTAGTGAGCACAGTTCAGTCATTTCCTGACTAATACACATTTTAAAGAGGAGACAAAGGCCATGAGAAGTGCCATGAATTGCAGAACCAAGTGGCAAATAGCATTTCCTTATTTTATCTTAGATTGCAAACTGGGTAGAAATAATACATGCCCAGGGAACCTCGGAATCAACCGTGTGATCTAGTACACCTGCACGAGACGGGTGACAATCCAGAATAACTACTTCTTTCAGTTGACTTGGAAAATGAAGTCAGCCATTATATCCAAGTTGGATGTTAAAATATACAAAGAAATATTCACGAGAACGAGTCATTTTCTAGGTAAGTGAAGCTGAAATGCAGAAGCTTTCTCAAACCTGAAAGCCGGGCAGTCTCTGGGTGACCCACACCCTGTGTTTTCACTCCGACAATGAGTAATGGGCTCAAGTGGGTATACCAGTATTCCTGGTGAAATACCGAAGCAGGGGAATAGCAACCAAGAAGACACTCCCTAGAACGTCCAGTGAGTATATCAGACATCCCACAAGATATCAGACATCCAACAAGCGCTTAGCCACCCCCTTGCTATTTCTATTAGTAGGTGGGATTCTGTCAGCTGCACACACTGATCTGTGTTTAAGCAAATGTGTGCTTTAGACTCAGGTTGTCAGTTTCTTACATCCTCTCAACTTGGCAGCTCAATTTCTTCTTTGACACTTTTATATGAAGATACTGCTTAAATGGATTTAATATCTTGGACACTTACTTCAACATCGCTGAAATTTCTTAACCTGTCCCCACTCTGGTCTTGCCCTCCCTGGCAAATTCACTACCATACACCTTTGTCTAACTGCTTCCTGTGTCATTTACTCCTTGTCATTGGGGAAGCCTGTGTCCTGTTTACCTATCTCTTCATCCAATGCCTCTCTAATTTCATCTGTAAACTAGTCATTTAGGATTTATGGGAAATGAACAAGTTCTTGCATCAGTCTGGATCAGGGCGATATAAACCCCACAGGAAAAGGAAACCCCTGACAGGAGCCCTGAGACGTCTAAGTAATGAAGTGCTCTCCACTCATTTAAGACTTCAGTGACTCAATTTACCCACCAATTAAATATTGATAATTGTTGCATTCCTCATTAAAACTCAAGAACTACTCAGGAGGAAATGAACCTGTGTTTTTTAATTGCTTGCTGTCTAGTAAAAGATGCTGTGCTCTGTATATTCAAGCTACATGGAACTAAAACATGTTTCTAAATTATTTACAGTCTTATAAAAGAACCTTGCTACCTACTTGCAAGGACTCAGGTCTAAGACAGCAGCATTTAAATAATTATGTACCAGATATGGTGGTGTTGACCTTGAAGTGTCAGCACTTGGGAGGCTGAGGCAGAAGGATCTCAAGTTCCAGAGCTATCACACAAAAAACGAAACAACAAAAACAAACATGAAATAAATTAATGGCACTGTCACATTTTTAATGAGCTTCATGTACAACTTAGCAGTTTTCAAGAGATAAACACATCAGACTTTACCAGGTATGCTCGCACAAACGTTTGCTCCTAGTGTTCCTGAGGAAGAGGCAGGTGGATCTCTGAGTTTGGGGTTACCCTGGTCTATAGATTGGGTTCAAGGACAGACAGAGCTACACAGTGAGATCCTTTCTCAGATTAAGTAAATGAATAAAGAAGCAAACAAGAGACACCAAAAGGAACTCCTTATACTGAGAAAGAACGTTCTTGATTTCTAACAAATTCAAAGCACCAAAGAGATGTGGGTGTTGAAACTGTCCGACAAGTTGACCTTGGGGGAGAATCTGTTATTGATTAACATACGTAATGGTCCTTCCAGTGACTGTGGAGCTTCTGTTTTTAGGTGGCTGTTTATTTTTCTCATCTCATTTATCGCAATTTCTCTCAAAGCTCCCAGGGGAGGTAGGTGTCCTTTACAGGCACTGCACTTTAAGATGAGCATCTGTGACATAAGATCATGAAGGTGGGTGTGGCACCTGAAACGTGTAATGCCCCCACTTGGGAGGCTCAAGTTCAAGGCTAACTTCTGCCTCATATAGAGGACCAGAACAGCCAGGGCTATGTAGCAAAAACCTGATCACAGACAGAATGCTAGAGCTTCAGAAATGTCTCAGGGAGACCCCCATATTTAGAACTGTTTAAGCTCATTTAAATCCCTGTGGATGTGTATAGAGAAGAAGTACTTAATGAATGTCACTCCATCTAATTCAAGTAGCTTTGCCTGAAGTGTTCTCAATTACAAGTGTGTGAGGGAGGCTGATTAACTGTAGAAAGTAAGAAAGCATATGTCAGCCCATGTCCATCCAATTTACTGAATCAAATAGGCATAAACTACTATGGAGATACTGGCATCTACGTCTGTACCTAGCATCAGCTCGGAGTGCCATGTAAATGTCTGGGAACAGAGAGTGATTAGACTGAAGGCCTAATGTTGTTAAGGTTGCTACGTTTCTGTGAAATGCCCAGTACCTAGCACAGAAACTCAACCAAGTAGTTCCTCGATAAACAGCTATTGAACGCACCCTAGCCAGTGCAATAGGCATCCATTCCAAAGACTCGGGAAATACATGGCACTTCAGAGTGAAGCAGGAATGTTACAAGTTACTAGATGTCTGGATACATTTCTATAAAGCTTTGTCTAGTTTCAGTTTTATATGTATGAGTTTGCCTGCATGTATGACTGAGCACCATGTGTGTGTGTAGTGCCCACAGAGCCTAGAATGGGCCCTAAAATGTTTGAAACGGTGTTTGGATGGTTGACGCCTCCCTGGGAGTACTAGAAACAAAACCTAGTTCCTCTATAAGAGTAACAAGTGCCCTTAACCACTGAGCCACCTCTCCAGCTTCCCCTGGTTGTATTTCTAACTTCATCATTACTTCATGTGTTAACTACTAGACCAGACAGAACTTAAATGGCCCACAGAGTTATGGCTGTAACAGCAGAGATGTTCTAACCAGTCTTTCTTCTGCAATTAGACCTGAGTTACATTGTATCTACAGCAAGCTTCATTTTATAAACAGAGCTTCATACTGCAACTTAAGCAAAACATGCCAGTATTAATAATCAGACATCTTTATTTAACAACTTTTTTAAAAATTAAGAACACAGAACCAGAAGCCCGCAGGATATCACTGAGAAGAATTTTCATGATATTTAGACAATTTAGTGCCAATGCTAATAACTGACTCCTGCTGGTCCCATTCTTCCCCGACAAAAGGAAGCCATCCATTCATGCTGTGATGGGTCCTTCCTGTGAGACATTCTGCGCTGGATTAATGTGTTGCAGATGATGCTGTTGGGGAAAGCTCCTGACCCTGGAACAACTACTGACCAACCTGGGATTTGCTTATCCTACATTTACTTTATTTCTTCCCCTGATGTGTTCCTGGCCCCTAAAGAAAGCACACACAGAATAGACACAAATCAAGTGCAGTAAAGAGACAGGAAAAGCTGGCAGCAGAGGACTGGATGCTAAGGAAAGATGACTTCTATTCAGACAGGCTTCCCTCCATTGGGCTTCTGAACATCCTGCATTTCAGAAGATGGAATCAGAATATTTTTGTTCTTATAAAGCAGGGCCACTATGTAAAAAAAAAAAAGCATATTTGTGTGCATAGTGTGTGTTTGTGTGTGTGTGAGTGTATATATGTGTGAGCATGTGTGACTGTGAGTACGAGTGAGTGTGTGTGTGAATGTGCTACTAGTATGTGTGTGTGCGTGGATGTATATGTGTGAGTGTGTGTGTGACTATGTGTGTGCATGTATGTGAGTGTGTGTACAAGTGTGAGTGTGTTTAAGTGTGCTGTGTGCATGTGTGAGTGTGGACACTGGTCAAGAATGTGCCTTTCATGTCATGTCCCCCTCATGACTCATCATATCCCTCCCTTACACACTCATGCTACTTCTGAGTTTGACCTGACTGCCAGTGAACTGAACTCCGATCCTCAAGATCGCATAGCAAGCACTTACCCAATTGAGCCATTTTCCCAGCTCCTTAAATTTTTTTGACTCATGTTATCTTTACTCTGAGTGCTGGGTCAGGGGAATGAAATACAATCAAACAAAAGCCCAGAGCACTGGATGTGATAATGTTCCTGGTTTTCTTGTTTGCATCCTGAATGCTTGGTGGTGAAGTCCTTGCTGAAGGAACATTTGGAGCCATGAAAGAATCATTAATAATTCCACAAGAATTTGATAAGTCAAAAAGTAACCCTCTAGACAGTAATCCTTAGATCGTCAGGGCCTCTGCGGGACTGTCCTCATACGTGAAAAGAATATCCTCATGGAACCCTAGAAAGGCATCCTTTTGGAACCCCAAGATTATTTATTTCCTTCAGGATAAACAGACAAATTACTAAATTATCCATTAGACCTCAGACATAAACCTCTCTATGAGATCCAGGCAAGTCACCCCAAGATAAATGCCTTCATTTGCCTTAAAATTAACCCCACGGCTCTAATAATGTCATTTTATAGAGTATGTGAACTTAAATCTGTGATTGATCTTCAGGTATATGAATTTGAAAGCTTTGATTAAAAATGTTCTAAACATTTTTAATCGTTCCCTCCTTCCTACCCATAACAGTAAAAATGAAAATAAGCCTGCCCGCAACCTGGCCAAATATTTAGATAAAGAATGTGCCCATAGCCGGCAATATCTTAAATGTGTTTGAGTTATCCTACATGCTACTTAAATAGTGAAACTGTCAGCCTGGGATTTTGTATATATTCCTCATTAGGTTGCCTCAAAGACCCCAGGGTAGGTATATCTGCATTTTAAAATTTTGTATTTTTCCATGGTTTATATTCCTCATAAAATGCCTGAGAACTTTATAGAGGATGTTACATTAATATGTGTTATTATAAATATGATTTAAATATCTAAAGCATTACACAGTGATTACTGTTCAATAAGGCAGCATGCATAAAAGGGTTATCTCCACACTGTGCTGAGGGCTCCACAATATAATATAATGAATTGTTCAATATAGTTTGCATGCTATTTGTCTTTGCTTCTGCCTCGACTCGAGGGAAACTGATGTGCAATCCTCTAACAAGACGATCATAAATTGTAGAACAATAAACAGCCCTCGAGATCTTTACGTGGTATGTGGTTAGCAAGCCATTCATCTTGAGAAACTTGATTTAAGACGACACAGGAGCTTCCCTGACAATGGCCAGCATTGTTTTAAACCGCTGTTAAATCAATTAGTGCTTTGGAAGCTCCTTAATGTCTCTGCCACACACCCAACCCAGCTGGTCGTTTTCTAAAGAAATAATAATAAAAATAAAAAGGTGTAGGGAGCCGCTGCGTGGATACACTCAGCTTCCACGGAAAACATTAAAGATGATCCCAAATTAAAGGAGGGGCAGGCCAGCCTCCTTAGATCACCAAGATCTAGGTGGGAGCTCCTACCATTTTTCTGAATTACTCATACTCTAGCCAAGGATAAATTAGGAAGAAGGGCACGATTATTCTGGAGTCAAGACTATCAGGTTAAGTATCAAAGAAAATGCTTCAGGTCTTATGAGGCTGGTTTTATTCTCTGTTTTATTTTCGTATTTCCTTTGCAATCTGTAGTGTATCTTAGTGTTATATCCATGCTGTATTGGAGCAACACAAGACACTTACAGACATTACTTTCTCCTCATTTACGTATTAAGTTGCAAAGCAGGAACCCGACTTAAAAAGAAACAATAAACAACTTCCACCAAAGAGAAACATAATAGTAACTATTTCTGGGTCCCCAGCAAATAGTTGAATAATTAAATCCCCCTTTGACATCACAAAGTATATTTAACATGTGGCAAGGCGCGCCCCACCGTTTTTCCTGGCATTTCTTCTTTGCTTTTCATTTTGCATTATTACTTTTAAAAAGACAATTCTCAGGCAATTTCTTTCTTTCCCTTTTTAAAAATTTTAAATTTGTATTTATTTGCTTTTTGATGAGGGTGCCATCATTACTGCCTTTTAAATATATCAGGGTCCCTGCTAGTGCCTGTTTTCTGTAGGATTAAATCAGTCTGTGTGAAGGGCAGCCTCCTGCCAGAGCCTCCCAGGCCATGCCTGGTCATTTCTTTTGGGGCAAATTCATTCAACTTTCCTTAGCCATGGCTGGCTGGCTGGAATAAGAAACAAAGCAACTCAGAAGCAAGCAGGTCTCAGCCGATTCACCTTTCCATTTTGTTTTTCTTAAAATGATGCTATCCCACTAATTTTTTAAATTTGATTTAAACAAAAAACAAAAAACAAAAACAAAAAAACAAAAAACAAAAAAACACACCTCCCTCTGTCTGCCCTGGTGGTGTGTAAGTACGGACAGCACTGTCCTGAGCTCACGTCTGGTTTCTTCTGACAGAATGAGAAATTCAAATTTTCAATGTCTCTATCATTTTGCAAAGACACATAGAACCGAAATGTTCTGGGAAGACTGTGTGTTGCCTGTGAATGTTCATCTGTGTAGCGAGCCCAGCCGTATGAGCATAAAGGGAAAGAGGGAAAAATGGCTTTTCCACTCCAATCTGCTCACTCCTAATTCACAACTGAGTTCCAGGCCATTGTCTTAGCCCGCGAGGACGCTGGACACGTTTGATTTCATTTTCTTCTGTACGCGTTACTTCTCGGCACCGTGAGATAGGATTAAGTCATCGGCACTTGTGTATGACTTCCCTCTGCTTCTCCGTTAGAAACATCAGGACCTCAGGAGAACTGAAGGTAACTCTTCGTCTGGTTTTAGAATCCATCTCTCCTCCATATGCATTCATCTCGATCGTTCCACAAAGAAAATGACGAAGGTTGGGACCTGGAGACCCAGAAGATGACACACCGGCATTGAGGGAGACTGCAGAAGCCAGGTCTCAGCTACCTCTCCCTTTCTTTTCGTCCTTAAAGTAGATCCTGAAACCCACAGAGATTTTTCCTCTGTCCCTTCCCTGACCTCTCTGGTGAAGGTCGGGAGCCGTGAGTTTGACATCTTTCCTTTACCTAGAGAGAGCTCACCTATCTCTGAGGAACCAGGATAGGAAGGCGAGTCAGAGCTAGCAGGCACAACTAGCCATTCGCTCTCCTGCAGTTATTGCCTCTAGATCACAACCCCATGGCCAACCTCACTTCCCCAAGAATTCCACCTTTCTACCAACCCAACATCAAAACCACACAGGGTTGTCTGATTCTCCAGGTCTTCAGTTCTCTCATCACATAAAATGTATGCTAAACAAATGTGTATGTGCACATCTTGTTAATCTTTTCCTCTTCAGCACTCTCACGGAGTTGGCAGATATTATCCACATTTTCTGAAAGGAAGAATGGAGGTGCAAAATGGAAAAACATCCAAGGGAACTGGGAAAAGTCGACGTCAAAACTGGGCGATTTAAATCATTTAATAACTTCTGCAGTGTTTTGATTGGAAAGGAGGTGGATAGCAGAAAGTAAGAGAGTGTTTTGGTATTAGGTACCTTTTAAAAACTATCCAACTGTTTATTCTCACACATTTTTTCCTTTGTCTTCTTAGGTATCAATAAAACTTTATTACAGCTTGGGATTTGTCCAGCACAGCTGTATTTAGCCTTGTCGTTCATCTAAGAGGTGATTTTGTGGCAGTGGAGATGATTTAGCCAGTAAAACACTTGATGTCGGAGCATGAGGACCTATGAACAGATTCCAATACCCACACAGCACTCACCTACCTGGGGCAGTGGACACACGATACTCCCTGGATTTAACTGGCCAATCAGGCCCCGTCTCAAAATTCAAGGTGGAAAGCGACCAAGGAAGATATCAAATGCAGACGTCGGTGTGCACACTTGCACATCTGCACACACGTGAACAGGGCCACACACCACACACACATAGTGGAAAGGATGAATTTCTGGTTGCAGAGCTGGTATGAGGAAGTCCTATCCCCCATGTTATCTTTCAGGGAACCAAAATAACAACTTCCTCGAAGCCAAATCTTACAGTGATTTTCAGCTCTAACTGGAGCCACACAGCAGGGTCTCAATAGTTAGTAACAGTTTCATTGATTATTATAGAAACCACTCTTGCTCAAAACGGGACCGTTCAAGCTGTAAGAAGGGAAATGACAGCGCACGGCTCCCTGCTGTCACTTCAGTCCAGCAGAGATCCTATCCAAGGGCGTTTTCTCCAATTTTCCCCTTTCACCTCATTCACATGTTGCTTTATATTATGGTCTGTCCACACTTTTAGGCAATCAGAGGCTCGTGGATCAGTTTGTGGGTTATTCCGGTCCACTATGATTATTTCCTGAAGCGCTTGGCAGGCAGGTGACCATTTTGTTTCTAGTTGGGTTCTTTGTCAGGAAGTGGAAACAAAAGAGTCTTAAATGGAATGAGTTCAGTCTCCAGTTCCAGAGATTCTTAACTGAAACCGAAGGGAGGAAGATGTTCCTCTTCCATGCAGGAATCTAAACTCTGTACTCACCTAACAGCATTGACTGAGGGATTTGTTTTGTTTTGCTTTGTTTTTTGTTTTCTTTTTGCTTTGGCCTCTTTAGGGCTTTCAAACTGAATTAAATCTATTCAGCTTTGTTCTTGACATGTTAGTGGCCGTGCACACAAGGAAACTGTGGACACAAAGCAGAACAACTCTAACACTAAGCAGGGCCTTGTGTTAAATGCTGTAAACAAGGCAATGTTTCCACGGGAGTAGCTATGCCAAGGCAGGCAGAGAAAATGAATTCGTTGGTGAAATGTTAGACGGCTTCACGGGAGAGGTGGCTTTTCTCTCTGTGTTTGAGCGATGATCCTAGATGTAGAGGAATCTGAATGTTTGGGCAAGGCATTGGGAAGACTGTTAAATGCCTTGAAAGACAGATAGTGGCAGAATCCTGCTATACTCTAATTTTTATGTATTTTTAAAACCATTTCCAACAGCTGATGATATGATATGATATGATATGATATGATATGATATGATATGATATGATATGATATGATATGATATAGGAAAAATTAACCAATTCTTTGGCCTATCTCTCCAAGATAAAGAATAAAAGCAACAGTAGTTGAGAGTGTTGTTCAACTCTCTTGGCTACTCAGCATGTGCAGGGCCTTGGGTCTGACAAGATGACAGAAAAGGCAAACAGAAAAATCAACCAAGAGGGAAGCATAATCCAAAAAGAATTTAAAATTAATCTTATTTACTTTACATTCCGTTTCAAGATGTATTTTTAACAAGTTGAAGACGTGCTGTGAGAGAGTCCTATAGCTCAATGAGAAGAGATGCTGTTGTCTACAAAGCTCAGGCTTGAGAACCATAAAGCTGAGCTTTGTGGTTTAGAAAGTTTATGGCTTGAGGGTCAGCTGTCTTCCGGGCTCTCTGGGTGTGTGGTGCTTATGTGCTGTAGGTTAGATGTTCTGAGCACTGGCCAGGCGTGGTGGAGCAGGTCTGTAATCCACCACTGAACGATGGAGATTCAGAGGCGAGGGGATCGAGAGTTCCAGGATGGCCTGGGATAGAAGGCAAGGACCCATCTCACAGAGAAGAGAAGGAGGAAATAACAAGTCATGAAGAGACTCACAGTCATCTTCTGCCCTCTAGAATCTGAAGGCCTCTCTCAGGGTTTTACAGTCTTCCTAACCGAATTATTCCATTCCGATTCCCAAACATTTTTAGCTATTAGGTTCCCTGTTCTCCATCCACACATTTGTGCCCTCTGTGATCATTTGTCGGAAGGGGATTTTTCTCCAAATGATGTACTTGTATGTCCCAAATAATTATGAGCTTGTGGATCACATAGCTTCACTGAACCTCACACTGATTTTGTTGGCTTATTATGGGACTCAGACAAGTCAGTGTCCCCTAAACACAGCACAAGCATGCAAGTGTTGCATTTTGTTTGCACAAAGTGGGTCATCCATTGATACTCAGCACGCGAGCAGCTCGTGCCGCGGGGGCCTTTCTGTTCCGCACTTTTCAGACCGAGAATTAACTCCTTCACAAATTGATTTTATAATCAAAAGCAACTTGGTAATGTCACATTTCACAGACACCTAGTGGTGGCATGTTGTGGTCACTACAGACGCTTGGGTAGCTTGAAAGTCGTGGCGTGGGTCTTCATGAAATTACACTTTGTGGTCTCCTCTCCACATGCCATTTCTAAAGTCCAGCAAGAAAATAATGACAGGCAGCGTTGCAATAAAGGCGGCTGTCTCCTCTCTTCCTTATGTGCTAAAATCCTGCTTGCCGCAGGCAGTTGGTACCATATGGAGGTAGCTTCTTTGCTGTCAGTATATGGCCCCGTGGTGTTGTACAAAACTCCCTTTTCCTCATTAAAGGCGCACAAAAGTCTAAAAATACACCCTCTGCTCTTTCATCCTTTGCTTTTGCAAACCTCTGGGGACAATTTCAAGCCAGCTGGTTTCTCTTGGTCAGGTGAGGACAGTGAGCTGAAGTGCCCACAGGGCAAAGCAGGGGAGTAGAAACTCACAGCTACAGACTCACAATCAAGGCCTTGAAACCATGAGAAACTTTTAGGAAGATTTTACACCATGAAGTTTCCTACTATAGGCGTGTCTTAGAAGAGTCTCCGCTACAAAACTTCAAGATCAGTAAGGCAGTCAGTCATGGTCACAGCAAACTGGGATGTTTGTCATTGTAGATGTAAATGATACATCTACAATGACAGAGTGTCAGAAAGCAGCAGTAAGGATCCAAGAACTATGGTTAGCCTCTAGGCTCTGTATCCAACTGGGGCTGTTTGCAAGACTGGCTCTTTAATTCTTAAATTTTATTTTCTGTGTATGGGTGTTTTGTCCGCATATGGGTCTGTGCCCCACTTGTGTGCCTGGTGTCATAGAGCCCTAAAGAGGGCATTGCATCAGTTCCCTGAGCTGGAATACCAGATAATTGTAAGCCAACATGGTGAATGCTGGGGTTAAAAAGGGCTCTTCTGGGAAGTACAAGTGTTCTTAAGTCCTGAGTCGCCGCAACAAGACTAACCTGCTTTAAAATGTTTACTTGGGAGCACTGAGACAATCACGCCCCAAACATCTCTCAGCTCCTGTCACGGCTATGCCTAAACTCCCTAAGGTCTTTATTTTATAACTGTGCTACACGAGCCATCTGGAAGAGAGAATAGGAGTTAAAAGCATCGGAAGTACTTTATCCTTACTTTGTTTGTTGTTTGAGACAGGTTTTCTTTTTGTAGCCTTGGTTGTACTGGATTCACTTTGTAGACCAAGCTGGCCTTGAACTCACAGAGATCTGCCTGCCTCTGCCTCCAAAGCTGGGGTAAAAGGCAGGCACCACAGAACTTAGGTTCTGACTTCTAATGCTGAAGGCATACTAAGATGCAATGCAAGTGGTAATGATTGACAAGCTCTCTGTAACGTTGTTGCTGCTCATAGTGGATTTTCCCCCACCCAAGTACAGGGCACATTCTAAACTGGAAACAATGAACCTTTCTATCCTGAGATGATAGAAAATTAGAAAGGTTTAGCTTTCCCCAACTGAAATTTTAGAACATAGATGAGACTTTATTAAGAATTGCTCTGCTTCCAGTCACATGAGACTCCAGATATAATCCAGTGTTGCCACACTGCCTGGAAAGCAATTCAGACTTTAGCAATGGGAGATACAAAATCCATCAGCCTTTTAGAACCAGCTTTACAGAATAAGGAATTGAACTGTATGCTCACTTCAGACTACTACTGATATTTAGTCTGCTAGTTTTTTGAAAACAGTTTATAAGATATTGTGTGTTAGGTCAAATATATTATCTGGATGCAACCCAATCTTGTCATCAGGACTCCAGAAAGCATGTTCTGTGTTCTCTGTGCCCCATTAGAACTACATGCACATTCTGTGGCCTTCAGAAACACTATAGAAATAAAGATAGACGATAGATAGATAGATAGATGATAGATAGATAGACAATAGATAGATAGATGATAGATAGATAGATAGATAGATAGATAGATAGATAGATAGATAGATAGATGATAGATAGAGAGAAAGATAGATAGATAGATAGATAGATAGATGATAGATAGATAGATGATAGATAGATAGATGATAGATAGATAGATGATAGATAGATAGATAGATAGATAGATAGATAGATAGATAGATGATAGATAGAGAGAGAGAGAGAGAGATAGATGATAGATAGATAGATAGATGATAGATAGATGATAGATAGATAGATGATAGATAGATAGATAGATAGATAAATAGATAGATAGATAGATGATAGATAGATGATAGATAGATAGATAGATAGATAGATAGATAGATAGATAGATGATAGATATATGATAGATAAATAGATGATAGATAGATAGATAGATAGATGATAGATAGATAGATAGATGATAGATAGATGATAGATAGATAGATAGATAGATAGATAGATAGATAGATAGATAGATAGAAAAATAGATGAGAGATAGGTAGTAGGTAGATAGATGATAAATATATAAATAGATGATAGACATTGATAGATAATAGACATTCATAGATAGATGATAAGCAGATAAATATAAGATAGACAGGTGATAATCAAATAGATCATACATAGATTATGGATAGATAGCTGATAGATAATTTCTTGCTAAACACCTGCACTTTTTAATACTAGTTAGGTGGCTGAGATGGGAAAGTACTTCTTCATTTTAAGTATGAAGAGCTTAGTTTGGATCTCTAGCACCACATTAATACCAGGAAGAACATACTTATAATATCATCACCCAAAGGCAGGCGGAGGGTATGTGCAGTTTACTGGCCAGGCAGTCTAGCTCAATCAGTGAACTCCAAGTTCAGTGGGGGACTGGAGAGCAGTTGAGGAGGATGCCCAACATTGACTTAGTCTCTACAGGCATGCATACACTTGTACACACACACACACACACACACACACATACACCATGTATACACACACTATGCATACACACACAAATCCATGCACACACAAATGCTACACAAGTTCATATGGATATAAATAGACCCAACAGTCTATTGCTTGGCCTTATCTAACTGGTCTTATGAGATGGCTATGATCATCAGATAGATATGGAACACTTTTGAAACATGTTTGGTTGAATTTGAAATATTCCTGTGTTTCATCTTTCTTTCAGACTGTTTAATCTGTCAGCTATATCAGACATCTTGTTAGAGCTAAGATTTCAGAAAACACTTTTCCCCACTCCAGTTTTAAATGAACAAGAATATATTTATTCGAAAGAGTTTGATCAAACACAGAAGTTGAAAGAGGGTGCTTATAGGACTGCAGTCTGAAACAGGAGGGCATGAAACCGTTAATTGTATTGAGTGACTATGTAAAGCATTCTAACCAAGCAGAGAGAGCACGGCAGGGCTAAGATCATCACAGGGCAATTAAACAGAATTAGCATGCCACGTGGACTCTGCATTCCGCATGAAACCAAAGGGCTTCAGACTTCAGGCACTACCTGGTATACTAAACACTTGGAAGACATAGGTATATGCATTTGCACATCTTTGTCTTAAAGCAATATTTTCTAATTAAGGCTGACAGCTTACTTAGAACCTCCTGGTTCAGGTCCCAGAAAAAAGCTACCACATTTACAAATACAAAATAGAAGTGTGTATTATCCAGCCTCATTGATTTCTGCCTTGGTCATGCTGAAAGGGCTGGAGAGATGGCTCCGCCATTAAAGGTTAGGCTCACAACCCAAACTATAAGACATACTGAAGCCTCCACTAGTTACAGGAAGAAATGCTTGCTTGCATTGTTTGTAGGAAATACGCTGTTAATAAATAAAATCTAGAAAAGAAAATAAGAAAGCAAAACAAACAAACCAACAAACAAACACACCCATACCCAGAGCTTTTACACACTAATGAGCAATGGAAGACACAGAAAGATGGACTTATAATAGTAGATGCAGGGCTCCTATAATTATAACCAGACTGATATGTTCTGCCTCCATAATATATTATTATAATATACTGTTTGCTTCATAAAAAGTTTAAACATCTGTGGAAAAAGCAAAACAAACCCACATACTTGAGATGACCCACTGGAAGGTTATATTAGAGACTAGCTCTGTGAAGGACTTGGAAGCTCCCCATCCCAACACTGAACACCCTTCTGCAAATGACTTTCAATTATGACTTTGTATCTGACGCATGAGGCAGCCCCACATCCTCTGCTCTTTCCTTCCCCATAGCCTGCCTCACTGCTCTATCTGGGAGCAGGCAGCCCTCCTCCATTCCTTGCTGTGGTTACAAGTATCTGCAGATGTAGCCCACACTGTTCTCTCAGCGCACATCCTCTGACAGACAGGTGCAGAGATGGATCTCGCCTCTGAAACGGTGCTGGGAATGGCCGCCAGTTGTGAGGAAGAATAACAACCAGCAGCTACTCTGATTGGTGCTGGCACGGAGAGTTTCTTCTGAGATCCAAATGCCTTGAGAACCAAATGTTCCTGGGATTCAGGCTTTCTTCAGCCAACAAAGCTTAGGTCAAAAAGCTAATTGGCTACTTGAAACTTTGCTTAGACCTCCATGGGAAACAAAGAAGGGTTGTTTGCATTAACTCACATATGCATATATCAAGGAGCTGATGGCTAAACAGATAGAAGAGGGAAAGCCAATTCCTGCTTTGAAACAGCTTCCCTTTCAAAGGTGAGGCAAAAAGAGGTATCTAAAAGAACAGTGCAAAGTGCAATTTCTATAGAAATCTCCACCAAATGGCTCCTCCTTACATTCTCCATGTAATTGTGCCTTTAGTGATATAAAGTCTTCTGTACTGTAATTGTTCCAAGTTAAATGGATCTAGAGAAAGCCAAGAAGGATGAATGAAAATGAAGGGAGAGAGAGAGAGAGAGAGAGAGAGAGAGAGAGAGACTTTGTGAGGTACCCACTTGGTAGATTACACACAGTATCTTGTCTCCATACTGAGAAAGCACCCCGTCTATATTCTTGTCCTATGTGCCTTGCTCGCCTCCTTTGCCCCTCACTCCGATGCCACAGCTACTTTGGGGCATGGCAGGAAGAATGGCATGGCATGGGAGCATGCCGATTAGAGCCTGGAAAATAAATGTTTCCTAAGTGTCCCTTCATAAGTGGACAGTTCAGTGTGAGAGTGAGAAAGACCGGGAGGCAGGACTTCTGGGACACTGTTGTTCATGAACATCCCTTGAGCACTGACCTCTGTGTACCACTGTGCCGGGGACCACACAGAGAGGCCGGCAGACAAGCTCTCTGCTGCTCCTAAAAGTTCACAACTGGAAGCACGTGACAGTAGGCTGAGAAAATGCATAACAGGCTACCATGAGATTACATCCTGGAAATAGAGAGAGAATTCTGGCATAGAACTGTGTTGTTAAATATCAACAATTGCTTTTCATTAAGGCTCATGGCCTCTGATGAGAAATGTCCACCTGCTTCCTTCCCCCTGGTGGTAGAACTTGACAGGATCCTTATGTGACCCAATCAGATGAGGGAGGCTAGAGGGCAAGACATCGGCATACGACGTATGACCAGGTTCGAAGGGCAATGGACAGCCACGTGGAGGTGGGGAAATCTCAGAGCCATGCCATCTAACACAAGGTACGACTCCATTATATCTTTCACTAGACTTCATAACAGCATCACAGAGCATGAATGACCATGCATAGTCTATGATTACATCCAACCTTGAAGCCTGGCTGCCGTGCTGACTAGCATTCTGCCTCATGGTAACACAGTAGAGAAGAAGTCCTGAGGTGGGGCTCAGAATCTGACTCCTTCCTTTGACAGCATTCAGTGGCAGGGTATACATCTCAGGAAAGAGATGTTGAGGAAGAAATAAGGAGAAAATTAAGATGGGTGTGTGCCAATTTTTCTGACTTTTGTATTCTTAACATCAGGGTTCCCCATTTAAGAAAGCTATGTATGTATGTATGTTTGTATGCATGTATGCATGCATGTATGTATGTATGTTTGTATGCATGTATGTCTGCATGCATGTATGTGTGTATGTATGTATGTATGCATGCATGTATGTATGTATGCATGCATGCATGTATGTATGTTTGTATGCATGTATTTATGCATGAAGGCATTCATGAGTGAAAGCAAAGCAAATGTTTCTGAAGAGCTCACATCTACACATCTTCAATGTAAGGAGATTTGTCCCGTGCAGTCTTTGCCTTTTACACTGGGTCCTCTTTTCCAGGTAAAGTGACCTATTAACCAAGCGTCAGAAGCAATAGCAAGCCCATATTATGATAGCATTCAGTTTGGTAATGCAGTGTACATAACCCAATCATAGTTCTTTTGGGGGGGGGATTTCTTTATTTATCTTTCAAATGTCATCACCGTTCCAGATCCCCCCCCCTTTCCTGAAATTCCCTACCCCATTCCCCCTTGCCTGCTTCTATGAGGGTGTTCCCCAACCCATCCACCCATTTCTGCCTCCACACCCTCAAATTCCCCTACACTGGGGCATTGAGCATTCACAAGACCAAGAGCCTCTCCTCCCATTGATGCCTGCCTGACAAGACCATCTTCTGCTACATATGCAGTTGGAACCATGGTCCCTCCATGTGTAGTCCTTGGTTGGTAGTTTAGTTCCTGGGAGCTCTGGGGGGGTTTAGTTTGTTGTTATTGTTGCTCTTCCCGTGGTGTTCCAAATCCCTTCATCTCCTTCAGTCCCTTCTCTAACTACTCACTGGGGACCCCATTGGGGACCCTGTGCTCAGTCTAATGGTTGGCTGTGAACATCGGCCTCTGTATTTGTCAGGCTCTGGCAGAGCCTCTCAGGAGACAGCTGTATCAGACTCCTGTCAGTATGCACTTCTTGGCATCTGCAATAGTGTCTGGGTTTGGTGACTGTATAGGGGGTGGACCCCCAGATGGGGCAGTGTTTGGATGGCCTTCCAATCACAGTCTTATAATCACCCAACTGACAATGCTCTGTGCCTTCTAGAATTGTGCTGTCAGGGTATTGTGAAAGTCATTTTCTCAGTGTTCCTACCAATGCTGGTGTGGTCTCTAGAATGACTGACGACTTGGTCGTTCCCACTACTCTGCCTCAAACACCAATGCAAATCATACAAGGAAGAAAAGAAGGATCCCTTGGATGTGAAAGGCTTCCTGGTAAACTAAAAGGAGAGACTATATTAAGAGTGTGCTCTAATTAGCTTTTAGAACAATGGAACCTTTTAAACTAAGATGGGCAAAGTTAGCAAGTGCAGAAATGTACCAGGCTGGGGAGGCAGGGGCTTGCTACAGACTATGGCAAGCCTGCCCTCCATCTTTCTTCCTTGCTTGATGCTATGGAGGATGGTAGGGCACGGTGTGCCATGGCTGTAAGTCTTCACTTACAGTTGTTAAACAGGACAAGGAGAGAGGGCAGCTCAGCCCCTTGAACCGAGATTCAAACCAAAACTGTCCGGAACCTTCCATCCCTTTCAGGCTCACTTTCTTTTTATCGGAAATTTCTTGGAAAAACTCAAGAATAATAAAGAGCTGTGAGCATGGCCTGCGTTTCATATATTTCATCGTTATTGGGGCTCCTCCACTTCGCTTGATCAGTGGAGTTGTTTTTTATCAATATAAACAGGCCTCCTTTTTTTTTTAAGATTTCCATTTCCATAGCATTGCTCTGATACTGACAGCTGCCTAACAGCCGAGTGGAACATATAATTGCCTACGGAAGAATATTCTAGGGCCAACCCTGTCTCTTTTATATTAAAAAGAAGTTAGACAGGCTCACTATGCCTTGGGCTTCTGAACTTGATGTCAGTTTTGAAATTCATTTTATATTTCATATGTTGCATTCATATATATTTCTACATATATCAAATGATTTTTTCAGGTTTAGCTTAATAATATACTTCTTCCCTGCTTTGTCTCGCAGATTGCTTATTGCACTTAATCTAAATAGTATGTCATATGCTTCAGTGACTGGCAATGGGCTTGCTCTCGTCTCTGCTTCTAAGTACTGTCTAATTGCTTCTAAATGTTTGAGGTCGAATTTAATATAGTGTTTTAAGACAATGATCACACACATACAAGACAATGGTCTCTCTCTCTCTCTCACACACACACACACACACACACACACACACACACACACACATTTGTTGCACATGATTTCTTATCTCAGTGTTTGTGAAAAAGAGCTGCCAGGCCACACTTGCAACCCCACTAACGTGTCTCCTCAACGTCTCTTCTGTGCGCCATCTTTGAATCAGAAACTCTCATTCAGGACTGAACAGGTAATAACAGAAAACATTAGAGAGGATATCCTTATTTTGTTTCTCAGGTGCAGATTGCTGGGGTTCCTTTCGAGTTTCCTAATTGCTTGTGTTCGTTGCCCTGATCCATTTTTTTGTAGGACCCTTTGCTCCCTCCAACCGCTAAGTATGACATTCATTTCTCTTTGCAAACTGGTGGGAATGGAGGATGTACTATCGGTGAGTCCTTGAGGAATAAAACCGTCAGGAGAGGCAGAGAGCTGAAGGCCAGGGCAGTAAGACAGGATGTTCACGTCATCTCAGGCTTCATCTCGGTTGTGGACTTGAGGCTACTGTCACTTTAAGTTATCTTCTCATGCCTTGCGCTTTTCTAGAGCCACAGAAAACTGAGAGCAACCGAGATACAATAGTTTACCCGGCTCTATTGTTTTTGCCTCTACTCTTTACCTCTTGCAGATATCCAGGACCTGCCATCAATCCTCCTCTGCTTCCTACACAGTGTTATAAAGGCAAGTTTGACTTACGCAAACACATTCCCAAGGCTAGTGAGTGCCAGTAAGTACACCTGCATACTGGCACACCATCATTGCTCCTTCCCATTGTCAACAAAAACCAGAGGATGAAGGCAGTCCCTCCTCTGAGACACGTTGATGGTGCTAAGGAATCCAAATGTGCTGCCACAGTGGCTGATGCCCCCGGGGACTCTGTCCTGGTGATTCTGGGATCTTCTGTCCCTACATGAGGTTGCTGGTTAGTTTTAACTGTCAATTTGATACAACAACAACAACAACAACAACAAAAGTGTCTTGATGAAAGAAAAAGAGAGTCTTCATGAGGAATTTTTCTAGACTGGGTTGTTTGGTGAGTGTGTTTCTGAGGGGATTGTTTTGATTGTTAATTCAAGTGAGAAGACCCAGCCTGAATGTGAGCATCACAGTTTGTGAGCTGGCCTCCAGCACTGGAGAGGGAAAAAAGCTAGCCAAATACCAAGGACACGGGGGTTTGTATATGAATTCCTTCCCTCTTCTCCTTCTCTCCTTCCTTCCTTCCTTCCTTCCTTCCTTCCTTCCTTCCTTCCTTCCTTCCTTCCTTCCTTCCTTCCTTTCCTTCCTTCCTTCCTTCCCTCCCTCCCTCTTCCTTCCTTCATCATTCACTCATCATTAATTAATTAACCATTCATTAATTCATTAATTATTCATCACGTATTCATTCATTCACTTATTCATTCATCACTCATTCATCATTCATTCATTCATTCATTCATCCAGACCCCCATCTTGGCTTGGCTATAGATATTAAGCTTTAAGTTCCTGCCTTGACTTCTCCACCCTGATGTACTGTAACCTGGAACTGAAGGTGAAACAATCTTTGATTTCCCTAAGGTGTGATTCTTGTTAGTGTATTTTATCACAGTATAGCTGAGACTAGAACGTGATGCATCTGGGCACACATCTGGGGGCAAGAGGGAGCACAGAAATCTGTGCTGAGGCTCCTCAGAGCTCGTATGCCAAGGCTGCTGGAGTCCTTATGTGCCTTTCGGAGAGGTGCAGTGGGTAGACATGGGCCTCTGTGGTCTTTCTCACCTTTTCAGTAGGAAGTTGGAATTGCAGCACAAATCCATGCTGCCAATAACTCCAGCAGTTGGCTTTTAAGCTTTGGGATAACTTTGGATACCACCTTGTTCATCTTTCTAAGCCAATACACACTCTTGGAAGCTCGGGGTATGCCTCCAACCTCAAATTGGGGTGAGGAGACAGCGTGAGAGCAGGGCTGGCATTCCCAGACTCATCTTTCTTGGCAGCAACACACAGTATATCTTCCACGACCACCAGAGGGGATGTGCATTCTCTGTCCTCTCTGTCTTTCTTTTCAGACAGAAGCTGAAGGCTGCTGGGCAGAGCAGAGAGAGCTGACAGACAAGTGACTCAGTTCAGGGCATGAATGCAATAGAGACTGTCCACTCAGACACATGTCTGGAAACCAGGAAGTCCATGCAACTAAGCTCTGGGAGAGTCCTGGGTGGTCCCAGTGCATGTGTGCACATACAGGTGATCTCCCTGTGGCCCAAACCACTGCTGGCCAGAGACTAAACTATGGCTTGGGAGACATCATAGAAGAGTTACCTGGTTAAGAAAGAGGCTCTGGGTGATGGGCAAGCAGAAACCAAACTTGCATTTAAAAATATTTTATGACTCTATTTGCCCATTGCTTTAGCTCTTCAGTCTCTCTACTTCCAACCAATTCTTAAATGACTGTTCATGGGTATCTCCTAAACCCGTTGTCCAAGCTGGCTGCTTTGGTGCTTCTCTGAAGAAATACTGTCTGCGTGTGTGTGTGTGTGTGTGTGTGTGTGTGTGTGTGTGTGTGTTTTGTTTTTTGTTTTGTTTTGTTTTGTTTTTTTGAGGCAGGGTTTCTCTGTATAGCCTTGGCTGTCCTGGAACTCACTTCGTAGACCAGGCTGTCCTCAAACTCCTGCCTCTGCCTCCCAAGTGCTGGGATTAAAGGCGTGCGCCACCACTGCACAGCTGTGTGTGTGTGTGTGTGTGTGTGTGTGTGTGTGTGTGTGTTTATAATTGCACTGTTTGCCTTTTGGCTACCACGTGCCCTGAATTTTTTTTTTAAAGATACTTCCTATCACGGCAACATCTCATTAACTCGTCCTAACTTTTATAAAAAAATAACTTTTATTCTGTTATTTTATTTTTGGTGATGAGTTTGTCTTCATGATTTTTACTTATCTTTTTGTTTTCCACCTCCTTACTTACCGTTCCTTTACCATGCTTCTCAGCTCTGTTTCACAGAGACCATGAAGGAAACACAGCCACAGAGGCCTGGAGAGCAGTCTCCTAAACCGAGAAGTCTGAGCACAGTGGCCCTTCTGTGCTCCATTAATAACTCCCAAATCCCCTTAATAATTGAATCTGCTCAAACTTTAACTTGAGAGACTCAGGAGAGTACCGAGTTTCAAATTTCTTCCCAGAACAATGCTACTATTACCTACGTTCCCAGCTCACAGCAACAGCCAGCATGCTGTTATTTGCTAAGTCCCCTTATGAACAGCAACATTATAAATCCACAGTCTCGGCCACGTATGACTGCAGCAGACACTGGGCAGATCTCCAGGTCTGAACTGGGCAAAGTTACAAGGACTACAGGGGGGTAAGTAAGAGCATCCTCCAGGCAAGGAACATCGGCGATTATATCTGGCTTGACTCTATCAAGGGCTTGGTTCTCTTTGCAGTTCCACTAAGACACTAATAAGGTGACATTGTAGAGGTGTTTTGATGGATACACGCCTAGAAGCTCCTGAAGCACTGAGAAAAAAAAAAAAGTGCCGTAACCGATTTGGGCTGTTCGGCTGCTAAAAGAGAAAAACACATCTTCCCTTTCCCGAAGAACAGAGCTTGCTGTTCGGCTATTAAAGCAGGTTAAAAAATAAGTTAAATAAACTTTAAAGGGAGTGGACTTTAAAGCAGGGGGAGTTGGAGGGATGGGAAACAAAGTGTGGGTGTGTGTGGTTCAGCCTGGGAGTCCTAGAAAAGCCATGATTGGTAGAGGGCCTCAAGAGTTGAAAGAACCATCACTACCCCCTGGGCCCTGCACTCCTCAGAGACCCGGCCTTGGAACTTCCGTTCTATACACTGAAGATTGAAGGAAACCAACAACTGGCCACTCGAGCTTCTGTTCAAAGTTCAGAGGAGTCAGGAAACAACTGGGGTTGAAACCGAGAGTACCTAGTAAACTGTCCCATGCCGTGCGATGTCAAGCATTGCCATGCAGTGTCATGCAGTAGTGTGCAGTGCCATGCAGAGCTGTGCTGCAGTGCCATGCAGTGCCGTGTGGAGCTGTGCTGTGCTGCTGTACACTGCACTATGCAGTGCTGGGCCGCAAAGTGTCATGCTATGCAGTGCAGTGCCACACTGTGCTGCTCTCTGGATAAAGGAGCATCTAGAATTGTCTCCATAGCTCATCATAGTCATCATCAGGATGACTTAACTCCAGCCGTGCTATCGTAATGGTGGGCTTCTGGACTCAGTTCCCAGAATTCTCTGTCACCTGAGAATCACTTCTTGAATGGCGTAGAGGGCATGTCTTCTCCACAGCCAATCCTGCTTTGGATACTTCCCTAAAAGTTCTCTCTACAGAATCCTTGGACCCCAGATTGCCTTGCCGACTGGGGGTTGGAGTTGCGGGTGATGAAGCACTTGTGCCTACAGCTGTTACAAAAGTGCCTTTAATGAAAAGATTAAACCAAGCTCTTAGGTGGTCACTATATCTATGATAATCATTATGGAATAACATATGTCCAAGTTATGGTTACAGAATATGTAATATAATAAATAAAATATAAAATAAATATATGATGTGGTTTAAAAATACTGTGTACAAATAAGTTTCCTTTTTCATATAAAACCTGTTAAGTAGCCATCAATTCTTCCCAGTTGGGAACCAACGCACATTTATAAATAACTTGAAGGTTTAAAAGAAAATCTAAATAGAAAAATATAAAGATTCCAAGTAATGGTTATGGAAATACCATCTATCAATCATTTTAACAAATTGAAATATTATAAAAATGAGTGAGTGTTCAACTTAAGACACTTTGAGAACGAAAAATGTAAACGCGATTATGAAGTGATTACAAAGGGTAATAGTGAAAAAATCAACAATTCTTGCCCAAAAGAGTTTCTTTAAAAAGAAACTCACAAAGTAGACAAACCCTTGGAAAAACTGATTAGGAGCAGAAATTTCAAAGTATATGTATAATAAAAAGGAGAATTTAATTACAGAAAGTAGATATATGGATTATGAAGAAATAGAGTTAACAAGGTCTAGATAAAATAGACATTCAGTACAGATTAATTAAAAATAAACTGGAAATGTAAGGGAATATGAATTGAGTAAGCTGCCAACTTCTCCTCAACAAAAGACACCAGCAAGGTGATTTTGTACAGATAGATAAAGCCAAGGGACAGATTAACCCAAGTCATTTATTTTGGAATGTTAAACTTATGGTAGATTATATATGAGACCAGAAGTTTTTAGACATAAAATCAGACAAAACTTCAAAGAAAAGGATGATGTAGTAAGTAATTTCATGCAGGAAGCTAGACATCAATATGTGCATGTTAAATTGATACACAATTCTGTCACAAGAACAGTACATCTCAATAAAATCTGGTGAGTCTTTAAAATGCAAGGATAGTTCAATATCAGAAACGTTGTCACTCAAAGTGATGAGCAGAGCCTGGGTCGGTACTGTGTTGGGGTAGATGCTACTGCAAAATAAATCAGCATCTACATTGCTATTCCAGAGCGAAACCTGCGCCGAAGCTCCTTCTTCTAGAGCTGAAAGAAAACCAAAGCAAAATTGGGCTTGACCTTCATGGTTTGGAGGGCTGGTGATCACGTGGCTGGAGAAATGGTGGGCTCCAGCTCTGTGCAGATGGTACAGCACAGGGCTGCTGGATTTTGCCTTCATCCTGTGCTTCTGAAGAAGATGCACAGCTCGGACTAGGCATTCTGTTCTACATCTTTACTCCAGTGCTCAGAGGACCGTGTTTATGTCTCCTCTTCGATCTGAGGTATATTAACACCACTGCTTCCTCTTATCCGGAGTTGAATGTCACCAACAGAGGAGTGAAGGGGTCACAGACACCATCCCAGGCATGTGGCCCCAGTATGACACGGATGGAAAACCATAAAGTGGAAGAGACTGGAGCAAGCAGTTTGAGAATAATAACAAATACTGAGGAGTTGCATTAATGTCTATATTTTAAAAAGTAAGATTGCCCCACTGCACTGCCTGAAAAGTTGAGGGAATGTGGTCTCATATTTATTGTGAGGTCCTGATGTGTGCTGAGGTCCTTACGTGTGCTGTGGTCCTGATTGTCCTGTGGTTCCGATGTGTGCCAAGGTCCTGGTGTGTGCTGTTTCCTGTGCTTTTAGAATATCATTTTTGTCATTTGCATTTCTCACTTTCTCTCAGTATAATAAATTTACCATTTGTTGAGTTTCAAACTCACTACTGTCTGTGACACAGTGTGGGCAGGTTCAAACATGCTAGAGCTGGGACTTGGAGTTTGGGCAAATGGGCTTGAGGTACGTAGTAAATTACAATCTGAGCCATTGTGTACCTGGAGCGGAACCCTTTGCCCACAGTCACTGAGATCTCTTGTCAGGCCCCTGCCCAGTAATGACCATGAGAGGTGAGAGCTTTCACACTGACCAGAATTCCAGCACGGTAACATCTAACTTCATACTTTTGTCTCTAAGAAGACTGTGAAATGAACATGATTTTAATTAGCATCTATCAGTTGAATGATGCGCATCCCAGGAAAATGAAAGTCTTTGCAGAAATATGGACTAGAAAGAGATTTAAAACAAATCAGCAGACAACGATTTGCGGGGTTGCTGCTAATCTTTTTATTCAACTCCCAAAGCCCAGCAGAACTGGATATCCACTGAGGAGGGACCTGTGCCACAACTGGTCATCACGAACTGACACCATATGCTAACCAGTGACCAAACAGATGAAGCCCAAATTGAAGTCCCTGATCCAGGAATAGGGGGTCTACTTCAGTCAGGAGACTGTTTGACCAAACACACGTGGGCCAGGCCCAACCCTACAGCAAAAATAATGCATCTGCTCCTGCTGGGAATGACTTTCAAAACCTAGACAATTAGGGCAAAGACACTGGGTGCCTCCTGAAGACTCTCCTGCCTCAGCCATCTTGTGTGAGCTTCTCCTAGGCACCTTCACCACATCTGACAGATGTCAGGTCACATCTGGGTCTCTCACTCTAGAGGATCTGGAAATGTTTTTGTCAACTGCCTTCCCTCTCTAGTCAGGAAGAGATGGATAGATTTAGTCTCTCTCCCTCTGTCTCTCTGTCTCTGTCTCTGTCTCTCTGTCTCTCTGTCTCTCTGTCTCTCTCTCTCTCTTCCTTTTTACAAGTATGAGGTATATGAGTTCTTGCCTGTAAGTGTGTATATGTACCACCTGTGGACAGTGCCCATGGAGGCCAGTAAAGTATGCTGGATATCCTAGACTTGAAGTTACAGAAGGTGGAGGGTGCTGGGAACCAAACCTGGTCCCCTGCAAGAACATAATGGGTTTCAAGCCCAGAGCCATCTCTGTGGCCCCTTGCAATGGCTATAGGACTCATGATCAGAGTCACTCTGGCTCCTCTCTTTTAAGCAGCTGGCTCTCTGGGCTCTCATAACCCACTAGCGTGTTATAATCAATATATTACCACCCAAAGAAGTTAGGCTTCTGCAAGCTGACTATGAAACACATAGGAGGCCCTAGCTTGATCTCCATGGGAAAGAAAAGTGTTGGGGTTTTGTTTGGAGCTGTAGAGACTAACATTCCTTATTCATAACCCCCTGCATGATTTATTTTATTTAGCTAAATTATCAGGTATGTTATTCAGTGAGCCTTCTAAAACTCTCAATAAAAATTTTAAGCATCTTGTTAATCTTACCCTTGGGTGCCCTAAAATGTTTATATGTATGTCAGAATGGAAACATCTTTCATGATTAGTCTTCGTGCAGTCTGAGGAGCAACGCTGCTCAACTGAGTTTGTGCTCACAGACTCACTCAGATGTCTGCTTCACTTGGTAGATAGGAAGAGCTAACAACACTGACAGTATAGGTTTCTCTTTGCTAGTTCTTGCTCCCTCCATTTCCTGGCTACTGTGTTAAAAAGCCTCAGACAATGACCAGAGGAAAATGATGTGTGAGCTAAGGACAAGCTGGCTTGCAGGCCAGCTGGTTCTCCCCAGGGATGCTAATCTGTGAGAGGCATCAACATCTCAGTGGGATGCACCAAATATGTGGTACCAAAATACCCAGGTCCTCATAGGCAAACTCTTATATTGTTGGCAGAAAGAATATTGGCTTTGTATCTGCCAAAGTGGCAAAAAGGGAAAGAAAAATTACCCTTTGCCAGCCACTTCTGAAGCTAGCTAGTATCCAGTCACCTGAACTTGGCAGTCACTGGCAGCCTAAGTTCTCAGACTAAACAATGACCACATGGTTCTATTTACTGAGTAAAACCAATATTCCTTATTATAGAATTTTAATGTCCTTGCTGATCTCCAAAACATACCTAGACTGGGAAAAATAATTGATGACACCTAAAGGAAAACAGCCTCTATTGTGGACCTCAGTCACTGGAACCAAGTCACTACACACACTTTTTTACGTGAGGGCAACACATGTTAACATCAGAACAAACACTCGCTCATTATTTTGAAAGGGAAGCAAAATATCAGCTTATTTCATTGGTCTTGACAGGAGCCTTGTGTTTAAAAATATCTTAGGGGGGATAACATTGGGGGGCATATTTTGATTATCTACCTTCGCCGTTTTCCAAAGAGCAGATGTTGTCTGAAGCTTCAGCTTAGCTGTGTGTACACACACACACAAACACACACACATACACACACACACATACATACACACATACACACACACACATACACACACACACATACACACATACACACACACATACACACACACACACACATACACACACACATACACACACACATACACACACACATACACACACATACACACACACACATACACACACACATACACACACACATACACACACACATACACACACACATACACACACACACACATACACATACACATACACACACACATACACACACATACACATACACATACACACACATACACACACACACATACACACACACATACACACATACACACACATACACATACACATACACACACACATACACACACATACACATACACATACACACACATACACACACACATACACACACACACATACACACACACACATACACACACACATACACACACACATACACACACACATACACACACACACATACACACACACACAGAGAGAGAGAGAGAGACTCAAGCCCAGTAGATGAAATTTAGAGCAGAGGTGATGGACACTCGTTCATCTGTCTTTTGAGGAGGAAAAAAAAAACATTTTCATGTATTTTGACAGATTTTTAAATTTTCTTTGCTTCTTTAATTCACAGCCAAGCACATATATTATTTTAGTCTTTGTCTTTGAACAGTTCCTTGGATCTCTGACAATGGCTCATGCTTCAGGCCCACCCCTCACTCATATTTCTTTCTGCTTTTTGCCTCAAGTTTCTCTTTCCCTGTTCCCATCTCCATGTCACACTTTCCGTTAGTTTTTTTTTTTTTTTCCTTTCTCCCATCGCTCACGCTGTGGCAGCTCAGAAGCCCCATGGCACATTGGAGAGCGGGAACCAAGACTGTCTGTGACAGGAGACAGGGAAGAGGGAGTGACTGGCCAAGACTGAGTGTGCATGGCTGGGAAAAAATGAGAAGGCCTGAATGAAGAAGAAGGTATAAGAGAAAGAATAAGAAAGAGATTTTTTTCTGGGAGATAAAAGCTATGTCTATTTGCTATCAAGTGGGCTTGCAATACATACTAGATAAAGAAGTTAGAGTACTGTGAGATCACCAAGAAATAAGTATACTTTAACAAATATAGACATGAGGAAGGCTTAAACACTGACTTACACAGGGTGTTTACTGAAGGTGTAGGTGAGGTAATAGTAAAATAAGGATGAGTAGGATGATGCAGAAACCAATGGTTGATGAGATCCTCAGCTGAGCACAAAGTGCACGCAACATCTCATTCCCAAAAGACAGAGCAGATTTTTATCATCCCGATCTCCTCAAAACCCTGTCTGGGTCCTCCTGAGCCCTCTGCCTCTATGATTCCTGGGCAACGTATTCATGCCTAGGAACTTAACTGCAACACCCCAGCTGTTTTCCAGGCCTCGCCTCCAACATGTGCTGTTCCCTGCTGTCTTCCTCATCTCTGCAGCTAGCTCTGGAGATGCAGATGGAGGCAGTGGTCTGCAAACTAATTCTCACAGGAATTGGTTCACTATAGAGAGATGGAGAAAACACAGAGGTCAAGGCATGATGTTCATGGAATTGAGAGAGAGGAAAAGAAAGGGGCTTTGAACTAGGGAACAGAAACAATTCACCTTGGGGTAACCAAAAGCCTGACGGAAGTTCTACAAACAGAGCCTAACCAGAACAGCACATCCTGGAAGACTTCAAAGTCACATGAGCCATTACAGCCCTTCTGCAAACTGCAGTGTGATGGTATCCAGGAGAAAAGCTGAGGGGTCTTGACAGCTCTGTAGGGCTCACATCAGATCTTCACTTACTAGGAAAGTTTTGGGTGTTTTCCTGTATGAAACTGGAAGGGTTTGGAGGTTGGGAACAAGAAATCCTGGGTCAAGCTGAGTGATTTTAGGTCATTTGCCTATCTTAGTGAGTTTTAGATCTTCACCTCAAAGAGGAATGGGAGCCAATAGTTTCTAAGACGTCCTTGCCAGCACTGATCCACACTACTGACACAAGTTGTCATGTACTGAGAGATGTTCATATTCTAGTCACTTGGCTTGCCTACAAACCAGATATTTCTATACCCCTTTTTAACAAAGAGACTAAGTAGTGCCCACCTACCCAGTTTGTAACAATCCTGAGTGTGAACCCGCTGGTGCTATTTTCCCAAAGCCAATGGGGTTTTATTCCTCTTTTTGGTATTTCTTGACCTCTAAATATTTAAATAGAATGAGAGCCAGATAAACTGCCTTCTATATTTATATCACTACCCCATAGATTAGTGTAGCCATCAGATCACTACCCCATAGATTAGTGTAGCCATCAGACCTGCTCAGAGTTCTTTCTACTATAAATAGATGCCAGTTAGTACAGAGACTCACAGACTTGTCAAAGGACAGAGATGTGTGACAGTGAAGTACTCAGCCACAATGAGACATTGATACCATACCCTTCCTCACCAAGGTTCAGAGACTATGGAAGAAGAGAGAGCCAGAGGTCAGGGAGGACTCCTGTGCTCAGGAACTCATGGCCACCATGTTTGCCTGCATAAGATCAAGGTCAGGCAGCATTCTAGCATGGGGCAGGGAGGGTCTCAGGAGGTTCCACCCCAGCTGAGGAGTTATCCAAACGATGTCTCCTGGGGGAGGGAAAGCCAGTCTTCTTTAAGAGTGTGGCTCCTGGTAAGTTGACCACGGTCAGTTGGGAGCCTGTATTCGTGTGTCTATGGAGATTGCTAGGTAGACTTAGTGGGCTATAGAAAAAAAATGAAAATACAGACAAAGAGGACGGAAAATTGAAATGGGATTTGGGGTTGGGGGTAGATAAATCTCAGAGGGGTTAGTGGGATGGAAAGAATAAGTATGATCAAAATATATTTTATATAAATCTATGATCTGCAGAGATTTAATAAAAATATTGTATTAAAATTAGAAACATAGGCTGCCCTGCTGTTTGAGATGCAGTGATGAGACGGTGAGGTCTTCGTCTCTAGAGAGAAGATGCAGAGCAAGAATTGGCAGACACAGGATGTTAAGAGTTGGCGGCTTCATCCCTAGGAGAGTGTGGAGGTGGGCAGCTTCCTAAGGTGACAAACATCTTTTCTAAAATATCTTATTGTTCCTTTGATAATTTCATACATTATATTTTGAGCATGTCACCCCTCTCCCAACCCCTCTAGACCCACCCTCTATCCATACCCACCCAACTTTCAGCCCTCTGTCTATATCCTACCCAACTTTGTGTCATTTTTAAAAACTCATCCCGTCCAGTTTGTGTTCCCTGTATGTCTCACCCTTTCCACTGGCCCCAGATGTTGTTATAATTAGATACAAGTGGTTGCACAGGGTTAAGACTCAAATTTTATTTGATCCACAGTCTAGTGTAAAAATACCCTCTGATACCTGGGCACATTCTTTTGATGGGAAGAAAAGGGAATGATTTGGCCTGGAGGTTTCTGTGAAATGGCCCCCAACACTGGATTGGATTATTTTCTGTAAGTATTTGCAGTTGGCGTCACCTGCCCTGGTCTGGAGTTTCCTACTTTATAATTACTCTATAATTAATCTAATGAACACATACCTGGCAACTCTGTCAGCCTCTGTCCAAGCTACAGTTACACTTGGCAAATTAATTTAAGCCCAGTTGAAAATATGTTAGAAAAGTCTTCATTGTGACTGCTGCTTTGCAGGAAGCCACCCTTCCAGAACCTTCTGTCCTGTTACCTGGCTTTTCACATGCATCCATTGCTCCTGAAACATGTCGAACAAACAGTAGCCTATAAATGAATGTGAAATGCTAGCTTGCCCATTATTACAAAAAAAAAAATCAAATTACTTAATGTCTAATTATCCCTTTAGATGCAGCAACACATTTGTAAACAGCCACAAAGGAAGGCGAAGAATGCTAATGTTTGAAATTCGGTCACGGAAGTTACTCTGTGATTTCGTTGATTCCATTTTCCCGTGTCCCAGCATCAATTGCCAAGTTTCTTACTCGCTGGGTGATTGCCAAAGCATAGAAAACCCTAATGAAGAATGTCAGTGGAGTTATTAAGTTATTACCTCTCCCAATCCTCTCTCTCTCTTCGCTCTTCTGCCTTTCTTCCCTCTATTCCTCAAATAGGGATATTGTCTGCAATTGGGCTAATCATCCTGCCCAGCTTTATAATGCCATTAAGACACTGTCAGAGCCAACCTAAATAGCCAAGCCCACAGAAAAGTGAGCTATTAACAAAGCCCATGTAAGAGCAACGCTGATTATGATAAATACAATGAAAATGTACTCATTAGGAAGTATTGAGCAGCACATTCAAGGGCTTTGTTGTGCTTTTTTCCCCTTTAACTCACTTTGATGGACTAGTGAAGTGAAGGAAGTCAACTGGGCCCCGCCCCGACCTCCCTGCTCTGTCAGCTCAGAGGTCTCCCTTCCGCCACAGGTACTCGGCTGATTAATACCAGTTCGCTTCTTCCTTTAGATGTGGGAAGTGTCTACACACTTAGGTGTATCAGCAGCTTCACTGAGACAGAATGTCCATAATATAGCTGCACAGAGTCCACCTTAATAATGCACCCATTGTTTCTCAGGAACTTCAGAGGGGGGTTCAGCCATCACCACAGAATGGTGTTCATTTTCTTCTTCCCAAAAAGATATCCATTAGTGGTCACTCTACTCTATATGACAGCACTAGCCCAGACCCACATTAATCTACACTGTGTCTTCATGGGAAATTAACCTATTCTGGTCATTTCATAGTCAGGCCATTTCACAAAATATAATGATTTTTGTAAATGTTGTATTTTACTTAGTACCGGTATTTCATTTATTTTTATGGGCAATAATATTGTGCAATATAGACACAGTTCATTTGTTTACCTATTCATTGTTTGATAGACATTTGGTTGTTTCTACCTTTTGGCTATAAGGAATAATACCACAGCCTTTGTATAAACATTTATGTGAACAAATGTTTTTTGTTTCTTTTGGGTAGACACACATAAATGGGCTCATTAGCAGGTACTGAGTAAGATGTCCAAGGCTGAGTCACATGGTCACTGTGGGCTTTATATTTTAAAAATCTGCGAAACTGCTTTTACAGTGGCGTCCCCATTTTATTTCCATTGATAATGTGGAAGTAATCTCTTTGCATCATAAATGATACTTAGCATGTATGTTTGGCTACAGCCGACCCAGCTACTGTAAACTAGACTCTCACCATTGCTTTGATTTGCATTTCCCTAATGACTAATATCGTTCAGCATTCGCTTATGGGCTTCTTGAGTATTTGTATATTTGTTTTGTAAATACATGTCTTCAAATCCTTGGCAAATATTTTTATTTTAAAATCTAATGTATGCATTGAGAGCTTAAGGCTCCAGAGAAGAGGAGAGAGGATGGCATAGCATAGGGGCTTGCTGATGAAAGCATTGAGGGAAGGTTTGCAGCAGGGGGACATAGAAGTATAGTCACATTGTCATTTTCCATGAAGAAAGAAAGGTCAACCAGATTTGTAGGTTGGTTTGAACAGTTTTTCTATTTGTTTTAGAATAACACACACATGCACACAAACATACACACATACATACACATGCACACATACACACAAACATACACACATACATACACCTATAACACTTACATCACACACATACACATACATACACATACATGCACACATATATACAGGCACACATAGATGCACATATACACACATGTGTGCATGTACACACACACACACACACACACACACAAAGAGTTTTGACCAAATCCATCCTCCATTCATTTCCCTACCCCCTCACTTTTCCCCCCCAAGTTCGTTTGCTCTTTTTACTTAAACTGCATCAGGCTTTGAGATATAAGTATATTCATGAAGTCTGTGCACAGCCATCTCTCTCTTAACTACAGCTTCATCAACTCTTTGATGAACTCAAGTGCAAACTCTCTTTCTGTAACTAATCCATTCTCCACACACAGTTTCAAAACTTTTAAAGCAAAGATTTTATAGTTAACTATTTATTATTTTCCTTTATACAATTATATATACAAATATATCATTGTACTCTGTTCTCTCTCTCTCTCTCTCTCTCTCTCTCTCTCTCTCTCTCTCTCTCTCTCTCTCTCTTTCACACACACACACACACACACACACCTTTCTCTCGAGTTGAAAATTCTTAAGTGTCAACACGCCCTGAGTTTGAATGTTCTTACATTTTTCTCTGTCCTCATTCATTTAAGAACATTCATGTGAATGATCTGAGTAGATATTTGTCAAAGAACAGATTCAAACATTATGAAGAAAATATTATCAATACTGCTAATTATCAGCAAATCGCCAATTAGTAACCAATGTCATGTCACGCTCATTGACATGAATTGATTGACTACTGTCAATATTACTAGAGACGATGGGCTTAGGTAAAGATGTGAACGAATCCTTATACTCTGAACCAATTATCATAGTCATTGTGGAAAACATTAGGGAAGTTCTTTTTCAAAGTGATTATAAAGCTATCACATCTGGACATGCATCATAAATAAAAATAAGCAGTGAATCCTAAAGACATCTGCACTTCCTTATTGTATAAAGCATTAGACATGAACACCACACTTCCGAGCCAATGCAAACATCTAAGAGATGACTGGGTTAAGATAATGTGATATACACAAGAAACAAACATACAAATGAAGAACAAAAACAAAAACCACATCCTGGGGGAATTCCATTCAGCCTTGAGAAATGAGGCAACCCCATCACTTGCAATATCATAGACGAGCCCATAAGACATTTTACTAAGTGAAATAAGGCAGGTATAAAAATACTGATTCCTCCTGTTCTCACACTCTTCAGAAGAACATAAGCAAGCCAAACCCTAGTAAAACAGTTAGAAGACTGTTTACAGGGGATCAGGACAGGGGACAGCAGGGTGAATGTTGGTTAAAGAAAAAACGTACAAACTCATGAAAGAGTCCTACATCTCTCTTACAGTTTTCAGTTATGGCAATTTGTCAAGGTTCCTTCTACTAACGTCTAGTTCTACACTCAAATGACTTACCTGATCTTGCTTGTATTCTCACTTTTCTATCAGTCATTTGAAATGCTGACTATGGTTATCTAAAAGTCTCCATTTTGATAGCCCTTCTAGGCCACATAAACAAGATGGCCTCATCTGTTGACACTGCACCACCTTTATTCGTGGGTTTTGTTTGTTTGCTTTTGTTTAGGTGTGTGTGTGTGTGTGTGTGTGTGTGTGTGTGTGTGTGTGTGTATGATTTAGTGTCATATTAGAACAATGGTGACCAGGTTCCCTAGCTGAAACAAAACATGCCTTCATTTTCAAAGTTGAGCAGGATGGATTTGCCAGGCTCTCACCTACATGAGGGTAGCATAGACTGTGGATTCCCCTAGCTTGGCTTTGCATTGAAGATGAGAGCTGACTTGGTCTTGGGTTCCCCTTGGCATTATCTGTTACAGCCCTAGTTGAGGGTCTTCCCTTTGTGGTAACTCCTAAGGCATCGTTTATCCCTCTCCACCTCTTCCCCATGGTACTAATGTTAATTCTGACTTCACATTTAACCCATGAATCTGGATCAGAAGCAATATGGCTGGTTCTATGTTTTCTGATCAAACTTTACTGTTGGAAAGTGCTCTGTTCCTGGGCTCATAGGCCTCTTTCTTGGCACAGCCTGTCACCCCAGGGATAGAGGCTTTTTCTTCTGTTACTCTTCACCAGCAGCATTGAGTTTTTTTTTTTTAAAGCTTATGAATAGTCAGCTTGTGTTTTTAGAGCATAGTTCTACAAGTTAGAAATAGTCCATTTTAACTAGAAGTCCATTATAATCACATATTTGGTCTCTCACATTCCTACCAAGAATAAAAATACCACCTAGCTAATTAAGTGCTGTAATGAATCTGTAATGGCTCCTTAAGGGGATAATTCTGTCTAGAAGCAGTTGAACACTTCTGTCCAATAAAGATAAGGAGGAAGGATCAGCCATTGCCATGTGGGTATGCTGGGGTTGACGGTGGCTCCAGGATTGTGTTCTCTGACCCACAATTCTACAAGTGATATTTGTCATGGATCCCTTTTATAAATACTCCTAGGACGCCAACATGTGGGCTTGTGGGTCAGAACACATCAACATCCCTCAAATGCCCTTCCTATTTTGTAATCTCTGTGGTACTAAGGACTGAACCTATAGTGTTGAGTATGATCCACAACCACATTGCCACTGAGTCAGACCTCCAGGTCAGTTTTTCTTTATATTCTGAAACAGGTTTTCACTAAGTTACTAAGATTGATCTTGGACTTGTTATCCTTTGCCTCAGCCCCGTGAGTAACTAGGGTTACAGGTCTGCAACACTGGGCTCTATCATGATTTCTTAAAACAAAAGTTAGTACAACTCTTCATTCAGTTGCTCTGCGGTCCCTGCCTCAGGTAGCATGAATGTGCCAGCCCATTTTGCAAGCATCCACTCACAGGATTTCAGTGGTGATGTTTACATCATGATCTTTATAAGCAGTTCAAGAAAACATGAGAGAGAATTCACAGAATATTGTGTGTCCCCTGTTGCCACTGTTTTCCAGGGTAAAGGTGATTTTCTTTCCAGCTTCCCCATTCTAAACAGAAGCAGTTCTATGATGTATGGACATCATTGTCAGGTTTCAGGGCAGAAAACTGCAGAACAGTTCTATGAATGTCATGACACCAGCTATTGGATTTTCAGTAGTCTACAGATAAATTGACTGATAAGTAGATTGAGGTCACCGTGAAGGGGGAAGGAGAGACAAATAGATTTAAGATACAGGCAGGAAGTACCATTAATGTGTTTGACTTCACACTCAGTATGGCAGGGCAGAGCTTTAGATCAGTCTGCTGTGATGAATACCACGAATGGGCAGATTACACCACACATGTTCCACTCTCAGTTTCAGAAGCCAGAAGGTCCCGATGCCCCCTAGCAGGTGGGTATATGTTCTTCGCTTGTTAAAAAATTAAAAGACAGAAAAACAGCCAGAGAAAAGCAAAAGTGAAGTTGATGAGCCAGCATTCCGGAGCCCTCAGAGCTTTGGGAAGAAGATGTGCCTCCTGGTCACTGCCTTCCTTCCATTCAACTTCACAGAGTAGCCACGGTTCTCTTCCAGCCTAACGCCCTTGCTTGCTTTGTGTACATTGATTTGTCTTGCTCTAGAGCAGTTTACTTTCCTAATACAAGAACCTACTCTGCTCTGCTCTTTTGTGACCTGGAGTCCTTCACCGATCTTCTAGAGTAGAAATCTCTTAAGCCGGGCGTGGTGGCACACGCCTTTAATCCCAGCACTCGGGAGGCAGAAGCAGGCAGATTTATGAGTTCGAGACCAGCCTGGTCTATAAAGTGAGTTCCAGGACAGCCAAGGCTATACAGAGAAACCCTGTCTCAAAAAAAAAAAAAAAAATACAAACAAAAAAAAAAATCAAGAAATCTCTTGCGTGAGTGGATTGGGTCTATCTTGGGGAAGTACTGGTTTTGAAGTTCTGGGCCACAACAAACATTCATCTAATATTAAATAAATGTGATGCTCTCTGTGTTGGACTGTATGTTATGTACATTTGTGTGGGGGCTCACCTGCCCATGCATGTGCATGCAGAAGCCAGATGTTGACATCATTGTTCTCCTCCATATCGTTGAGGCTTGTTCTCTTACTGAACAGTTTGGGTAGACTGGCCAGAGAGCACCTGGAATCCACCTACCTCCACCTGACTGCACTAGGGAGGGGCATAGACACATTGCCATGCCTGTTTTACATGGGTGCTTCAGCTCCAAACTCGGACTCCCATGATAGTACAGCAAGCACTTTACCTATTAAAGTGTCTTCCTGCTCTCTGACTGGACTTCACTTTGCTTCTGTTTATTGGGGAAAAAAATCACTTTTCAGAGCTCATCTGAAGTAACGTGGTCATGCTGACCAAGCACGGTTATCATTGCTACGGTAATGAGATGCTTTAGAGGTTGGTCTAAAACTCACTGCAGTAAGGAAGAGGTAAGAAGAAGCCATTGGGAGGAGGTCAGCAGGTGTGTGTTAGTCCTGTGATCTGCTTGGATGAAAAGCAGAATTTGTCAGTGAGGGGATGGAGTGAGAGCTTGGGTCCTTTTTCCTCTCTAACTGTCTCTATGCCACAATTATTCTCCACACTCCATTTTACTAAAGCACCTGAATCTAGAGAAAGAAGACAGAAGCCTGGGAGACTTGGATATATTACATGTTTTTTTCATTAATCTAATTCGGTTAATCGTAATTGGTGCTTCTCAGTGCAGCCTCTCATTACCTGCTATTGCTCCGTGTCACATCTCCTCTGCTCGAGAGTAGGAGAGAGAGTGCACAGCACTAATGTAACACCGAGTAACAAGGTGTGTGATTATTGCACAATAACCTTCTCTCAAGGAGCAAGGGAAGATATTGAACAAAGGGTAAGATCCTTGCAAGCACTCACTGTGCAGCGATTACAGCCTGGCTGTGAGGTGCTTAGATCACTTTTGTGAGCATTTAAAAAATTATAACCTAAATTGTTAAAAAATAAGAAAGAAAAACATTGGGAAGAATTATAAAGGAAATGTCAACTTATGAAATAAGTTTTACTATTTTTAACTTTATCCAAGTTAATGTTGCATAGATGATAATTTCCTTGACTGTTGGAGACTCAGGGTTTTTTTTTTTAATTTCTTCCAAAATGAGGTGAAAGGCTATAAAGTGAGAACATACTTTTCATGAACTAACAGTTGAAACTGTGGCTTATGGGGAAAGTACTTATTAAGCAAAATAGGAATACTAAGTTAAAAATCTTAGACTCTTAGAGATCTCACCACTCAAAGATTTCAGGACAGAAACTGAACAGTTAGCTCATAAGGCTGTCAGGGAGGACTGTAAAGAACCCTAAATTAAACTAAATATGACTCTCAGGCGTAAAGTCTACATTGAATGCTAGGCAGGAGGTTTAGTGGGAGGCAGTCTTCTGCCCTTCGTGTCTCTTGAGACTAACATTTATTTTCACTACCGTAAGGGTGAGATTCCAGCCATGAACCTTTCAGCATTTGCTGGGACCTGGACACTGTAGAGGTATGCAAGAACCCTTTGTTGGATGAACGATGGAACTCCCTGTCATTGCCAGTGTTTGAAGCAAAGGACTCTATTTTACGCAGCACTCCTTTTGCAAAAATAAGGACAATGTTACTTCAGTTTTTAGAGCTTTGCAAATGACTTGTTGGCAGGGATGGTGGCATACATGCATAATCCCAGTAAGGAGAGACAGAGGCAAGGGGACCATGGGTTGAATGGGCTGCATGTATAGAAAGCCTGTCTAAAAAGAATCCTTCTTGAATCAATTAAATAAACTGGGGTATAATTATCAAGAGTAGCTACTAGCTACTATAGCATGACATTATATGACAAGTGACTCAGGAAGAAACTCAATGTCAGGATGAGCCACCAAAGGGCAAGACAGTCATATCCTGAAACCTGTACGTTTAGAGCTGTAAATAGCTTCTATAAAGCATGTAGGCAGCTGTCACTTGTTGAATTGCCATTTCTATTACAGAGCTGGTACAAAAATCCAGACTTCATTGCTGTGTGTAGACTATGTTATGTCTTCTTCTATAAGAAAAACAAAAACCCAGGAGGCCCACTGAGGAGAGGAGTGATAGATATGAGTGAGGCAAACAAGAGGCTAAAACCACACTCATGCATTCAGGCCTTACCCAATAGATACCGTTGGGTTCTTAATGTCATTCTCTCTTTGTGATGGCCAGCATTGTTAATCTGTCATTTGGTGACCAGCTGTTCCCTTGCACTGTAGCTCTATAATGCTTATGTTCTTGGCCATGGTTCTGTTTCCTCTCACTGTGATATAGTTTCTCACTAACCCATGAGAAAGGACTAAGCCAAGTGACCAAACTCACCACCTGTTCACCTGAGTATTAAGAATTGCTTCTAAAATAGATGCCTCTTTCTATTTTATGTCTATGCATCGTGAGTATTCCCACATTCTGCTCTTATTTTAGAGGGCTTTCTTTATACAGGTCTAGCTAAGCTGTCAGAAGCTAGCCATCATACACCGTGATCATAGTGTATCCATCATTTTCCAGTTCTGGGAAATTAAACCTAGGACCATGCCTATGCTAGGCGAGTATTCTACCACCGGGCTACAAACCCTGCCCCATCTTCCCTTTAAAAGAAAGACATTTTCCTTATCATGAGGATGCCACCATCCTAACAAGTGGGGCTGAAATAACCTGACAGTTATCCTCATCTTATTCCAACATAAACTAGACTTGAGGGCTTCTTTGTTGAAAGTCAGCTCACCATAGGAAGATCTCCATAAAGCCATGGGTATTATAGAAGGGATAGCAACACATCACTAGAATACCTAAGCACTTAAGTGACTGGCTTACACAACTGACTTTGTCTTCTGGTCCGGCTCATGGTATTTCCCATACACACTATTTCCCTTCATCTTTTTGGTGCTTGCTGTCCACTTTTGTAGGTAGAAAGGGTTATCAGGCCTAACTGACCAAGGAAGCATATCAATAAGCCAGTAGGATCAAGTTCTGGTCTGGTTTCCAATGTTCTAACTTGGCCTTCCACAGTCTCACAGATGCTGGTAGGACACATAAGACTCCTGGACTCATTAGATAAGGCTTTGTAGTTTGTGGAATAGCAGGAGAGCTTTGTGTTCTGTCTTAGTCAGGGTTTCTATTCCTGCACAAACATCATGACAAAGAAGCAAGTTGGGGAGGAAAGGGTTTATTCAGCTTACACTTCCATGCTGCTGTTCATCACCAAAGGAAGTCAGGACTGAAACTCAAACAGGTCAGGGAGCAGGGCTGATGCAGAGGCCATGGAGGGATGTTCTTTACTGGCTTGCCCCTCCTGGCTTGCTCAGCCTGCTCTCTTATAGAACCCAAGACTACCAGCCCAGAGATGGTCCCACCCACAAGGGGCCTTTCCCCCTTGATCACTAATTGAGAAAATGCCTTACAGTTGGATCTCATGGAGGCATCTCCTCAACTGAAGCTCCTTTCTCTGTGATAACTCCAGCTGTGTCAAGTTGACACAAAACTAGCCAGTACAAGTTCATACCAGATCCCTTTGCTGCAAGGCCTTACATAGGGTCAGTGGCTGTTCTGTATGGATGGTGTAGTCATGGGTGAAGTCAATGAATGCCTGGACTGCATGACGCACACAGTAATTGGGTATAAGATGGTTCTGTGCACCACAGAGGAAGGGTGACACCAGCGTTGGTGCACACTGGTACACAGCTGAAACTCACAATGGCCCCTTGTCTGCTTACTGAGCCTGATGACCCATAATTCATCTTGACTAATTGATCTAGAACTTTTGGTAAGGACCGCCTGCGGCGTGTTAGTCTACTCTCTTCTATTCTTGTGTGCCACAGATGAATTATTCTTCTGTGGGAGATAAGGAAGTGTTGAGAAATGTGAACTGTTTTAGGTGAATGTAGGAACTCTAACCAGCCCTGATGTCTCTCTAGTGTCTTCCATGATAAGACTCAGGGGAGCAATAACCAAATCCTGACATGACCATCTGGTAAGAGATGGTGGCAATTTTAAGGCACTAGTATATGTTTGGGAGATTTGCAATTGGTCATTGTCCTTGAAGAGGAAGAGGACAAGGCCACCTTTGTCCCACGACATCTTGTTCAGGAGATAATGAAGAGCCCGGATTCTTGATTTAGTTTCCCTCACTACAAAATCACTGTGTAACATTCCCTCAGCTGTAATCTCTACTTCACTCCAGTCATTATTTACTTGGATCCTGTATTTCTCATCTACAAGGTTTGGGTGCAAAGCTATACCATTGAAGACCTTGACCTGATTCAAGTATGACTCCTTTCTGAGCAGGATGCTATCTCAGTGGTCAAGCAGACTCACCTAGGGTCACTGATAGGAACACAAAGTTATACTTTGTGATAACTCCTGTGTCCAGGAAATGTTGGAGGGTGTGTACTGGGCAGCATCCTGTCCCAGAGGGCCTAGGGGACTTACCTAGGGTTACTGATAGGAAAAGAAAGATACAGTACATTCAGAAACTCTGGAGTTTTACAATTCACTTTCTCCAGCCACTTCCATCCAAGCAATTAGCCTGACAGCAGCTCAAAGAAGATGGTCACTTCTGGGGAAAAATGCACTCCGTAACAGAATGGGACTGGAGCATATGGGTCAGGGGAAACATGGGGAAGAGAGGCAACATTTTGCGGTAAATGCCACATTACTGTCTGACAGCAAAAGATCAAGAAAGCCACAAGACAGGACTGACTTGTCTTGAGAGATACTGTGGTATTTCCAGAGTCAGCTGACTGGTATCTCAAACAGAAGTCTCCATCCAGATGTGTGGGAGAACCTCTCAGAATCCAGAGGCAGCTTACCCATACTTGGAGGAAGAAGGAATGCAGGTTACCTCAGAAATACAAACTCTTTTAAACATCGAGCCAAGATGCCACTGAGACCAGCATACATTCTGTCTGTCTGTCTCTCTGTCTGGCTGTCTATCCTTTGTTCCCTAGTGTTTATTTCTTGTTTTGTGCTAGGTATAAAAACCCGAGACCTCACACATACTAAGCACCATCTTCAACTAAGCTACAATAGCAACTACACATTCCTGAATACCCTAGTTACGCCTTGAAATACTTCTAGCTCTTTCCAGCTTGTTAGTCAGCAGACCCAAAATAACCCAGCCAAAGGGGATATCAAGCCAAGGCTTCCAGAACTCAGGCACTAACTTTTAACAAGAGCTGCAAACTGAGCTAGTAGCTTACTTCTTGAAAGTCATCCACCTGTTAGACATTCATCTTAACCTATTTTTTGATTTAATAACAAAATACCCGAGGCTGAATAATTTATACATAGAAGAAGTTTGTTTGGGCCAATTGTTGCAAAGTCCAAGAATATGGCATCAATACATGCTTGGTGTCTGGTATGTTGTGACATCTCAGTGGAGAAACAGAAAGGGGAAGTGGACTGTGTAGAAGAATGCCTATGAGAGAGGGACTGGGGGAGATGTCAGCCTCGCTTGCATTCAACCTACCAGAGGTGTTTCATCTCTATCCAACCCTTTACAGGATGAGGTATCCTCCCACTTCAATGTCTCACCACTTCCCACTACTGTTTCAGCGGGAATCAAATTCCTACATGAGTCTTGCTGGAGATAAGCATATGAAAACCTTTGCAACATGAAGGATGGAGCATGAGTTTAGAACCTCAGGGTCATGTGCATGTGGGTGCTCCTGCCCTTTACTAGAGACTCTAATAGACAAACTCACCAATTCAGGAGACTGCCATCTCCAGCACCCGATGGATACAACAGGTGAAGAGTGCCAGGAGAGGCTGTACATCTTATGTTTCTTCCTCGGCAACTGACTGGGTTGAGACATCAATCTATCTTGATAACTCCTTGGCACTTAAAAGAAGACTTGACCTTTCTCAGGGGTCATCAGCCAGACCTATGAGTAGTTATTACACCATAATGTAGACAATTAAGCTAAAGACTTCTGACTTACTTGACAAAAGTCCCTCTTGTCTGTAGGGACAGCTCTCGATGTAACAAGAGAAGAGGTAACATTCCTTCTGGTTTCTGAAACTGGTCAGGTGACAAGTAGCAATTGAGAGTCTCATTGGTCCTTCTCCCAGACCTGGCTGATATCCTCTGACCCAGAAATGGCAAAAAGGTTAATCATATGACACAGTGATTCATGGAGACACAGACATACAGAAGCTTCAGTGCACAACCCCATTCTCCCCTGCTCTCCTGAGCCTTGATCAGGTGCGCTGCAGCTCTGGTGCATACAGGAAGTCAGGAAAGAGCAGCACTGGTGAGGAGTGTGCCTGAGAACAGAAGTGGAGAGATAGAGACACAGGAGTGTGTATTAATGCGTGTGCATGTGCGTGTGTCTGTGTGTGAGAGAGAGAGAGGGAGAGGGAGAGGGAGAGGGAGAGGGAGAGGGAGAGGGAGAGGGAGAGAGAGAGAGAGAGAGAGAGAGAGAGAGAGAGAGAGAGAGAGAGAGAGAGAGAGAGAGAGAAAGAGAACATGTGACTGTGTGTAAGTGATGTATTCATGGGGCTTGGGGTAGCACACACTCGTGGCTATTCCTTTGCCTGAGTGAAAGCTAGAAGACAACTTTAGGTGTTGTTACTCATCCATTTGTTTGAAACAAGGCATCTCTTCGGCCTGTAACTACACGAAGCACACTAGGGTACCTGGCCAGCAAGGTACACGCTCTATCTTTGGAATTACAGGCATATGCCACCACATCTGACTTTGCTCTGTTACATGCTCTTGGGCTGGAGTGTCCTAACTCTTGTTAGACAGATGTTTCACTAAGTGAGCCACCTCCTGAGCCCTGAACCATTCACTGCAACAACTTGAGCTCCAAACTGACTCCCTGTGGTGGGACTGGAGAGCAAGAATCTAAGGGGTGAATCCTCAAATGACTTGATCCAACCAACTTCAAAGGAGACGCCAAGCCACCTCCACTTTCTGCAAGGCTGGGTAGTTAGCACTAATATTTGTTAATTTGCTCTGGCTTCCTTCTGCTAGAGTACAGGTCTGTCAGGCTGTCAGGTAATAATGTCTTGTATAATAACTTACATAAGGTGTTTAATGAAAGCAATTACTGAAGCATTTCTTTAGTTAAACATCATATAATTGTCTTCCCATGACACGGCAGCACAGCCAACAAAGGTCAAATCATTATCAATGAACGCAGCTCTCTGATTCACAGAGCTTCTGCATTTAAGGACTGTCAGGCTGAGTCAATGGGGCATGGTTGGATTTTTGCATTACGATATATTCCATGGGCTCTGATTAACACTGATAAATAATACATGCATTGTGTGTTGATTTCCAGTGGCTTAAGTGGCTCTGCACACAGCTGAGCCTTAAGGGTTAGCAAAAGAGAAACTTCAACTTTGTGTTTGAAGAGAGCTGAGCTCTGCAGAGCTCTATGCATAATTTAGGATTCATTGGGTACACCCCTCCCCCATCCTAGTTTTCCTTCTGTGGCTGGGATAAGCAACATGGCCAAAAGCAACTTGAGGCAGGACAGGCTTACTTCACTTCACAGATTACAGAGTTGGGTCGCAGAAGGAAGGCAGGGCAGGAACCTGAAGGCAGGAACTGAAGCAGAGGCCATGGAGGATCACAGCTTACTGGCTCACTCCTGGTGGCTTGCTCATACTGCTTTCTTATGCAGCCCAGGACCACTGCTCAAGGGAAATACAGTCCACAATATGCTGCACCCTCCCACATCAATCTGTCTCACTCAGGACAATATGTCCCAGAGACCTGCCTGCAGGCCAGTCTGATGGAGGCATTCTCCTCGTCTTGGTTCCCACTTCCCAGATGTCCCAGGCTTTTGTCAAGGTGGCAAAAATACTAACCAGCTTACCATCCACCGCTCTCAGGCATCATCTCTATATATGCTTCTATTATGCTTTGCTTTTCCTTAGATTGGTCATTTATATGAAGAATCCTCCTTGGGAAACTATGTGTGTAAAATCTAAGTGCTAGGATTACAGAGCCCTGATGTTTAAGGATCTCATAGCTTAGTAAGACACAGCATGTCTCGATTGGTCTCAGCTGCTAGAACCAAACCACCATTGCTTATAAACAAGAGAAGTGTGTTTGCCAGTCATAGACACTGAGGCGTTCAAGACTGAGATGAGTAGGAGCTACAGCTAATGACCTACAGCAACTCTCCCTGGCTCAGTGGACATCTTGCTATGTCCTTGAATGGAAGAAGAGCCAGCGAGCTCTCCTGGGCTTTCCACTTAGGAAAATGCCTGTCATGACATCATGATTTGATTTCATCACATGCCATAGGCCCTGCCTCCTATCACAATCACCTTAAGGAATCAGATTTCAGCCCATAGGAAGGCCACACAGTATCACCACCCATAACCAATCATAAGGCCCTCTTGCTTCTGATCAAGATGAAGAGACAGGGCTTTACATTCAACTAATGAAAGTAAGACACACATATCATCAGGTGTTAAGATATCTGACATGTGTCACCAAAGAGGATAATGATTCCTGAGATACAATGAAAGGAAAAGAGATAGGCAACTGGCCCAGTTCATTCCAGGAAGCTTGAAGACCACAGAGAAGAAATATCATCAGAGAAGAGCCCACTGGACTCTGAAATAAGGAACTGGATCTCAGAGTTCCAGGAAACCATGTTCAAGAATATTAAATGTTAGAAGAAGAAGAAGAAGAAGAAGAAGAAGAAGAAGAAGAAGAAGAAGAAGAAGAAGAAGAAGAAGAAGAAGAAGAAGAAGAAGAAGAAGAAGAAGAAGAAGAACAGGGCCCTGGAGAGCTAAGAGAGATCCCCCCTTCCCCCCGCTACAGAGCAGAAAGCAGAGCACTCATAGGCATAGGTGAGGGAACCATTTAAGCTCGAGGGAGGACCCCACTGGGAAGACCAGAAGAAACTGTACTCAGAGCTCAGGGAAAGCTGAGGATAGGTTGTTTCCTCCTGGCCAGAGTAGAAAATGTTTTAGTTCACAGAACATCAGACAGTTGGCTGGATGGGGGAGGAAGAGGCCATAACTAGAGCTATTCTATCTTTGCAAGCCCATCAAACATTCTTAATACAAATGTATCTCAAAGCAAAACCCAATGAGAGTTATGCAATATAGAAATGCCCGTACTCAATAAGGCTGAATTCTCAGATCTGAGCATCCTATCAAAATTGTGTCAGGCATCCACAGAAGCCAGGAAGTCATCCTGGGAAAGTAACATAGCAAAACTTACAGAGGTATTAGGAATCCCTAAGGTCTGGCAGCTCCGGTACCCACCCATGTTCATACATTGAACATCATTTCCTAACGGGATGGTTTTCGGCGGTTTGGACAGTAAGCTGCAAGTTGCATAGGATGACAGTTTGCTCCATACATAGTATGTTGGATGGCACAGTACCAGCAGGTTGGTCTCAAGGAGGATGGTCCCCTGCCACAGCTAAGCACAAGCATACAGCCATCCTTAGAGATCAGCATGACTCTTCACAAACCGCTTTCGCCTCCAAGCCTTTGTGTTTCAGCTGACCTAACCTCCCTGCTACTCAGCGTGCAGAACTTAAAGGCTGACACAGCATCTACCTGGGCAACTCCAGTGAACCTGAGGCACCAGCACGCAGCTAGGAATCTCTAAAAGTCAGCCCTCACGCGGCAACTGTTCGCAGAGAAAAACTGGCCAATATTCACAATTCCTGGGACATATGGTGAGGCAGAGCACATTTTAAATACCAAGAACACTCACTCAAGACCTTCCCAAATGCTTTAGAGATTGTATTTGGCGTTTGGACGTGTCTCAAAGCACATACTTACCTGACAGTGTGTGGCCTGCCCGAGCTTCTCCAGTTTATATGTCCTTCATGGCTCGAGAGTAAATGCGCCCAGCCATTAAACGTTGCATCTACTTTGCCTCAAACCCAGGAAGGACAGCAATAACGCAGACGCTCCCTAAAGGGAGTCTAGAGGGCTTCTCTGAGCAACAATCTCCCCTTTTATTTGTTCAGTATGAAAAACAAACAGCAGGCATATGGTAGGAGAAGAGGCGGTGCGGGAAACTTTGGAAAATATTTTGTGTGGGTTTCGTTTTGGTTACACAGACTTGATGTTGTGAAGCATTTGGTGCAAGGCTTTCTTCATGCCCAGGGAACTTCCTGATATGAGGAGCTGACTTGTGCTGGCCCTTGAGCAAACACCACTTTGGGAAGAAAGTGGTACTGTGGGTTAGAGCTGTGTTTTCCTAACCCAAAACCCAAGGAGAGAGAGAAATTTTGTAAAATATGCCAGAATCTAGGAAAGCTTTTTTAAAAAAAAAAATCCAAATCTTTCATTTTCCTAATACTTTACCTCGCTTTTAACATATCTGCTTTATTAAAACTAGAGGTTACTGACTGGAGAGCTGGCTCAGGAAGAAGAGATGATCTGGCCAAGGCTCTGGGCAGGGTCCCCAGCACACCCACACTGGACTAGCTTTACTTCAGGGGGTGAGATGCACTCCTGAGTCCTCTGTGGATGCTGAAGAAAATGCGTTCTCTCTCTCTCTCTCTCTCTCTCTCTCTCTCTCTCTCTCCTTTTCATGTATGCATGCATGTACATACATACATACATACATACAACAAAAAATAAACCCTTTAAAACTAGATGTTAAGTTAAATATGCTAAAGAGAAATGCTCCTTTGCGTTCCTGACAACTGAATCTATAGATGAGAAACACTGAGTGATAGGGATTATAAAACGAGACAGGATAAATGTGACAGGAACACACTGCAACACAGTGGCTGGTTGTAAATGTACTTATGTCTAATTTCCTTATTTCCTTTTGTTTCTTCCCCTGTTTCTCTTGTGTCCCGTATAATTTGCACCTATTACTTTTTGTTTTCCCAGAGCCGTTCTTCGCTGCTCACAGTATCTAAAATTCTACCTTTGCAATAGATCTGCTCTGACTCCAGGACAGGAAGAGTACACAGCAAAGGGCGTGGGGGACGGGGGGGGGGGGGAATATTCTTTGCAGGCAGTTGCAAGAACCTGACAATTCTTTAACTTTGATTTCAAGGAAAATGAAAGAAGAGATTGATAAGCAAGCGCCATGAGCCTGATTGTTCTCCTTCATAACTATCTAAGAGTATGGCTTATGGATAAACAGCCCTGAAGTCTCAAACCCATCAATAAAATTATTCATTTCCTTGAAAGTATCTAAAAAGAGGTGATCTTTTCTTCTATACAAAAGCAAATTATATCTGTTACATGAGAACAAACACAGGCACTGCACACACACGCACACTTTTCTTCCCACTTAAATTGTTGGCTTGTAAAGTTATTTTTTAAAAAAATAAAAACTATGATAGCATATTTCGTCTTTAGATCAGTGTTGATTCTCTTAAATATGAGCTCTCTTGTGAATTTATAAACTGAATAAAAGGGGCCAGTGTCCTGACATCTCTTGAACACCCACGACTTGTTTCTAAAATAGTAAACACAGAACACATTCTAATTAAGAGCCGCAATGCAATCCTGTTACTTGAGAGATTTTTTTTTCAGGTTGACAGCGGCGAGTGCACCACCTCACAGAGCAGAGCCTTACAGTACAGCAGATCTGCTCCATGAGTAAAAAAGCAGAGATCGCCACATACAAACCTGGGTGTGTGCGTAATTGAAAGAGATACAGAACTGAAAATTGGGAGGGAAGGAATAAGCGGTTCCTGGAATTGATGCCCATTGAATCTCTGCCCATTTCTAAAAAAGAACTTCAGGGAAAAAAAATCCCTGGCAAAATCCTGGTTTCCATTGCTCTTCATTCCCTTGCCAGGATGAGAACCAGATGTTCTGTGATATCGCACAGTCTGTCCTACCGGCATTTTTGGTTGTATTAACTTCAGCAACTACTGGAAATTTTATGTGAGAAGATTCACAGGTGAGAATGATCCAAATTTCCTGAGACATCAGGGACTTTTATGGGGTTGGAGAAGAACCGTAAACGTGTCCAGACCTTTCTGTGACGTGCTCCCATTCAGATGGGAGCCGTGTGCTCCTGTAACTCAGATCAACACACAGGAAACCAAGCCACTGAAGACCATGTGAAAACGCCCACCCCCACTCCTACCTCAGGACCCCCACTAGTGCCCCCAAACCCCCACCACCACCAAGGAAAGCAATTTTTATTGTTAACAAAATTTAGTCAGGGCTTAAGATGGGTGTTAGATCTGACGTGGTAAAAATAATCTACAAATGAGAATGGAAATTGGGGTGAAGGGGCTAGAGACACGTCCACTAGTAAAGAGCACCCACTGCTCTTGCAGAGGACATGAGTTCTATTCCCTGCATCTGCTTCAGGTGGCTCACAAGCTCCCAGGGGTCAGATGCTTTCTTCTGGTTTGCTTAACTGCTTGACACCTAAGTTGATGATTCACAGTTAAGCACCGAAGTGAAGTGGAGAAATTAGGTGGAACCTAACAAATACAATTTAAGCAAATACAATTTAAACGGGGGGGGGAGGGAGGGTTGCATTTATCAGAGAGGATGCTCACATTCATCCATGGTGTCAGATTCCACAAGAAGTGCAAAGTAATAGCATCACCTGACCATAGTGGTCACGCCCCTCCCTTATGTGCTATACCACCTAAACCCAGAGTCCAACAGATGGCTGCGGGGGGAGGGGGGCACTGAAGCTCTCTTATGCACTGTACCATCTAAGCCCAGAGTCCAACAGAAGGCTGGAGGGCAGGAGCAATACTAGTAAGTACCCAGGTTAGTATGACACACGCGGTATCTAAGTAATCAGTTGGAGAAGAAAATATAACTGTAAATATACTTATTACCTAAGCTTTTCAAAGTTTATACTGATATATTTATTTATTGATAACTCTCTTGGGTCTGGGGCTCTAGCTGGGTTGTCAGTGTGCTTGGCTGTCAGGAGCTAAGCACTGGGTTCAATCCCCAGCACAGGTTGGGGTGAATTCTATAAGCCCAGCACTTGGAAGGTGGAGGCAGGAGGATTAGAAGTTCAAAGTCACTCTGGGATACTGGGGACTCTGTGTCTCTAACGCTCATTATAGAAGGGAGACCTTAGTTCGGCAAATCAACCACTGAGCCTAAATCAGACGTTACACCGCAGTTTAGCCAAGATGGAGACAAGGGTTCAGTGCACATGTGTCTTTCCAGTGCTCTGTTCTTTTAAGTCAGACAGCCAGTCCTGAAGCCTAGCAGTTTTGGTAAGCCCACAGTGGACTGCCAACTCCGTTCAAATACATTCCTTTATTAATTTATCAGAATAAAACGTATTTACTGAGCAACGGCTTATTGCCGCTCTCTAATTGATAGAAATGAGGAAGAGAAAATATAGACTCTCTGGTCTTTTCGAGTTTTGTATTCAAGGAGCATCTTCTCCTTCCTCCCTTGGGACTTTTAAAACTCTGGTTTTTCTTCTGAAGCTTCTTGTTTGTAGAAATGAAGAAGACCTGAGAAAAGTAATGTCACGCTCCACACGGACAGACTACTTCAAATTCACAAGAGCCATACTTCAGCAACTTGGGGATTGGGGATTGTTCTGATTTGACTTGAAGTGTCTCCCACAAGTTTATGATATAAATGTTTGGGCCTCACCTCATGGTGCTATTTTGACAGATCGTGGAGTGGCACTGGTAGCCATAGGTCATTCAGGGAAGGCTTCTGCAGGTGACAGCCTGACTTCTGTTTCCTGCCTCTGCTGCTTCTCTTCACTGAGGTGAACAGACTCTACCACATGTACTCCTTCTAACCATGTCTGTGGGCTTAGGTCTTTGCAAACCTACCTTTAATAGCAGTTCTGAAACTCTTCAACCCCCTTCAAGGCCACCATCCAAAGGTAGAGGGGGAAGATGATAACTAGGAAAAGGGGGTGGGCATCTGTTTAGAAGTCGTTCCTTGGGACCGTTCCAGTCTTCACTGTCAGGACACCAGCAGTCCAGTTCAGTGGTGTCAGGATACCAAACATGACTCAACAGCGGTGGCGCGGTGTAGCAGAAATAGCCAGGCCCCTGCCCAATCAGCACAAAGCACAAGTCAGGGAGCAACCAGGATCAGCTGGGATGCCGAGAGAGGTTCTCTGCCGTGCCTCTCTCAAAGAAGTAAAGATCAGCAAAGACCTGAGACCAACCAAGTATTGCAAGGCTAGCTGTGAAAACATGATGTCACTGACCATGGAGTCCTATTTATAGACTCTCCAAATATCAGATGTCCTCCCATGGGTCTTGCCTCAGCAAAACATCATGTGAGTCTGCATCAATCATGTGACACATCCAGAAACGTCCACTTTACACATATTCTCTGGGATGACAAACTGAAACCCTCTGAAAACAGGAGCCCAAATACATCTTCTCTCTCTCTCTCTCTCTCTCTCTCTCTCTCTCTCTCTCTCTCTCTCTCTCTCTCTCTCTCTCTCTCTCTCTCTCTGGTTGTCTCTTCCAAGTCCAGTGGTCACAGGAGTGGAAGCACAGCAAACAGGCACAGTGCAGTGCTACGACCCCTCAGGTCTGCTCGTAACTAGCAATGCCGCTCTGCGTTGGGACAGTAAAACAGAATTGTAACATGATTTTGCTCTACCAGAGAACATTTGCCACATGGCATGGAATCAGGTAAGCATCAGCAAAGAACCAAATCCCAGTGTGTTCAAAGTTTGTTTCCCGTACCTGTCCTTTGACATCTGGGTCCCGTGGTTTATTTATTTCCCCAGTAGTGGCTGCATATCTCTTTATGCCTATTCCTAAATAGCTCCCTACTTTCCTAGTTGTTAAGCCTACATCCTCTCCTTGATATACCTATGTGTTAAGGACAAATACTAAGACAGGTCCACTAAGGTGCCTTCTTCAGCCCCTCCCCCCACACGCATGGCTGCATTCATGTATCTCCATGTACATAATATGCACACGTGAGCGTCACAAGCATGTTAATAAATGAAGAGATTTTTTTTAATGTATGGTGAGATTTGAGATGTTGTTTGTTTGTTTGTTTGTTTGTTTTTCAAGACAGGGTTTCTCTGTATAGCCCTGGCTGTCTTGGAACTCACTTTGTAGACCAGGCTGGCCTTGAACTCAGAAATCCACCTGCTTTTGCCTCTCAAGTGCTGGGATTATATGTGTGTGCAACCAGTGCCCAGTGAGATTTGAGATTTTTTAAAGTACATTAGACCATGTGCTTGGGCTGAAACTAGACTTTTAGGAAGAAAAAAAAAAAAGTCTACTAAAGTTTGAATCCAGCTACTACTAATATTGGGATGTCAATCAGAGTTTGGCAGGAGAGTTAGATGAGGGACCACAGGGCTGTGTGTAGCCTTCAGGGCATCCCTCTATGTCTGAATTTGGGACCAACATTACTAATGCCATTTTTATGTTATAAAATAATGATTTTATTACACTGATACTATATTATAAAATATGAATTGGTATTAGAAATATATTAAGGTATAGCTTTTCACTTTTGATGTTATTTTTGGTAGATCCTTAATTAATATTTGCTCATCCCTTTGGAAAATGTCAATGCCAAAATTAAATTTCTGCTACACAATTATACGTGGATTTTGTAAAGTTTTGTAAAAACACCACAACCTGGACATAGGTACTTGTTCTCGACCTTAGATCTTGTGAACATCCTCACCAACTCCAATTTTACAAACCGAGAGAGAGAGAGGCTGGTGAGAGGGCTCAAGGGTTGAAGGTGTCTGCGGCCAAGCCTGGTACTCCAGGCTTGATCTTCAGGATCAAAGGTAAGCAGAGAGAACAGACTCTCACAAGATGTCCTCTGACCGCCACACATATGCTGTGAGACATATGTGTATCCACTTCTAGCCTACTTAAATTAATGTAACAAGACAATTCTATAGCAGGAGCTGAAGACCAAAGACTCAAGAATGTGGATGACAATAGAGAAAGATAAACACGGGTCAGAACTCTGGAGACAGGCCAGCAGAGGTACAGCCAATGAGACCCGAGTTGAGAAAGGCCACACCCAGTGTCTGCTGTCGAACAGATGTTCCTGGGGCAGCTGAAGGTTCTTTGGACGTCACTGACTTAGGACTAGCAGCTATGCTGACTAAACCCTCCACCTGGGCAGGTGACCAATACTCTTCCTACTTGGCTTTTCCATCTTAGTTATTCACATCCTCTCTTGTTAACAATCTGCCAAAGCCACAGGACAGTAAATTAAAAATAACCTTGCTTTGCAGCCTGATACACACTTCCTACAAGCGAAGTGTGTCAAGTCAAATAAAAATTAAAAGGAGCCCAGAGCTGTGCCAGCTCTGAGGAGTAGCGTTTTACATGCCCCGCATATTATTAAACAACATATTCACACCTTCCAAAAATATATATTAAGTGAGTTCTAGGCGAGTCAACTGGAATCTCAGCTAAAAGGAAAAACAAAAGAACCCCAATCCCATACTTTAGGGAAGCCAGACTCTCAAGTTCATTGGTAAGTAGGAAGTTTGGAGACACCTTGCAGTGTGTGTCGTGTACCTCTGTGTGTAAGTATGTCTGTGTGTGAGCGTGTTTATATAAGTGTTTGTGTGTGTGTGTAACTGTGTGTAAATGCGCATTGTATAAGTGTGTGTGTGTGTGTGTGTGTGTAAGTATGTATGTGTGTGTGTAGAAACAATAACTTTGCAAAACTGAACTATTCAATGGGATAGTTTCCAGATACACACATATGGAGAAAGCAACCACCCCGCGACAACCAGAGATAGCACAATGCAGAGGGGCAGAGTAGAAAATGAGCCCTTAGTGAACACAGCTTACAACATCCTTATGTACCAGAGAGAAAGGATAAAGGCATAAACATAAGAGGTTTGGACGCCTGTGGATACAGGTTAAGGTTTAAGCAGAAGACAGACATTTGAACAAGGAGTAGAAATGGGAGACCCTTTGGTAAAGGTCAGAAACACAGCTGAAGAAGAAGCCTGGACTAGAAGTGACTGACATTAGCCAGTGCATAGCTTTCCCACATCTTCCCTGAAACAAGGGAAGAACCCTCCATTAAACATTTCCAAAAGAAGTGCTTCAAATTCAAAGATCATGAGGATCCTTCACCTGCTGTTCATGCCTCACCTCGAGATAGAGCTTTTCATGTGTGGTCTGCATCCAGATAGCTGGGTAGAGATTCTTATGTAGCCTCGGAGAGCTGTTCTCTCTGGTGAGAAAGAAAAAATTACACAAGAACATCAAAAATGCAATGCTTTCTACACAATTTTGTTAGAGATGCAAACAATTCAGAAATAAATTTTTTTAAAAAAAATGATAAATTTTTTGAACACACATTGAACAATTAAGCCAAACGCAGGTGTATTTTAAATGACATGTATTTAAGCTTGAAGTAAATGTCACATGTCTAAATTCTCCTGAAAGGAACATAGTATAGAATGTGAATAAATAACAGTCCCTTGATCTTGATACAAACATGCCCAAGAACAGGTCTCAGGCTCCATCAGATCTGAAACTGCTAAATGTAAAGTAAACCCAGAAAACTAACAAAAACCCCAGGTATGTATCAGGAAGCAACAAACTGTGCAATGGTTTCTCTGGAGAGATCTAGCATTCTCCTGCTAGGGAGACTGTAACATACAACATATCAGAGCTCTTAACGTTGGTTCATTTATGTACTAAAAGTCAAAATTCAAAATGTTTGAAACTTAAAATGTTCATCTTCATCATTTTAAAAAGAGTCTAAAACAATTTGTAGAAAAGTTGCCTAATGAAGCAAAATTTATTGTCCCTCATAAAGCAGGCTACTACAGTGATATTGAAAATGGCTGAAGGGCACTACAGATGTGAAGGTATTAGCAGAATTACATAACGATAACAAGGAAATCAGATATAAATAAAGTACATTTTACCTAACAGATAATACATGGATGATTTGACAAATGAATCTAATTAGTTAAGTATTTGAGAAAAACGTACATTACACTTGTGTCGGAAACTAAAACATACTCCAGGTTAATTAAAGTTCAATGATAAAAAAGAGAGCCATATTAGGTGAAAAGAGACCTAATTATAGTAAAAGGGTAAAAAAAGAATTAAACATAAAAACAACTAAGATGAAGAGAACATTTACCAGGGAAGGAAAAGAGCGCTGTTCACTCCTATATCAAATGTGGGAATATCTTGATTTTAATATGGTTATCTAGCTTTGGTGGCCCTAATAGGACATCTGTTTAGCCCATGCTCTAAGAATAAGTCGTCCTGTGTGCTCCAGTGGTGCACACCGGCATGCCAGGCATTTATGAGGACCTCATTTCCCTCCGTCTATTTTAAATTATTTTGTGCAGAATCCCTCTCCTCCGGCATGGAGGTTCTGTCTAGTGGAAACAAGTTACAAAAAGAAAGAAGAAAAAGAAATGTAACAAAGGTTTTCCTCACAGCTGTGGCGGCCAGATGGCAGGTTTCAGCTTCTGGGAACACAGTGGAAAAACCTTTTAAATCTAGTTCAGGCAAATGTGTCCCTGGGATCTTTGCAAGGCATTTTCTATAGAGAGATCACTACTTTCTACCGCTCTCCTGTCCTGAACTCCCGGGTTCTGTCTGGCACTCTGGCTGCCATCTTGACACCATGCTCTGAGCTGAGCACACTGGCTAGGCTGTCCTGCTTACTCCTCTCCATGTTCCTGCTCCTTATACTTACTGTGGTGCTTTTCAGAGAACCTGCTAAGCTGCAGTACCCTGTGTCCTTAGTGAAACAATGTATACAGAGACTAATGGAAACAGCGTAAGTCCAGATATTGCTCCAGACAGTCAGGGCTTTTTAAGGGTTGGAAAACAGTGGGCCCTTTTTTCTGGACAAGCATTGATTGAGTTTCTCTCACATACATACCAAGAACTAAAAGAATCTAAGCATGTGATTCTAGGATAATTATCATCATAATGTGTCATCTTTACTAGAACCAGCAAACAGTTGCTGGGGAGAGGACACCCTTCAATGGATCTGCCTACAAATTGCGCAGGAGTTCCCAAGGGTACAGCTTTCATAAGTCATCTGTGCTGCAGTGGGCTTTGTAGTCAGTCATGTTACTATCTTTCAGGCCTCCATGCTCCATGTTTCTGTAAATAGCCCTTTATCCATTCTCTTATAAGTAACACCCATAAATGTGATGGCTTACCACATTTGTCTTAGATGACATTATATTCCAGGACTGTTACTGCCATTTTTATCTAGGGTGAATAGGTGCTTCTTATATATGTCTCTAGGAAAACTAATACAAGAGGTTGAGGCAGGAGGATTGTGAGTTCAAGGCCAGCCTGAGCTACATAGCAAGACCCTGTCACGACACCTTTCCCAAGACAGTGACCTAAATAAATCTTTTTGTCTGAATGAAAGTAAGATGTCTCACAAGTTCTTGCCATGTCAGTCTGACAATCAGAGATCCACCTCTTGGACCCATGTCAAATTAGAAGGAGAGAAATATCTGCACAGAATTGGTTTGTGATATCTCTCTCTCTGTTGCATAGCAGGTGTGGGTGTGAACAAACTCATGCATGTGCCTGTGTGTGCTCATATAATACACATTCACACACACCACAATATAATAACGAATGTAGTAGTAAATAGTGAACATAGAAAGGATGCTGCCTCACCCATGTCTTTGTAGAGATAGAGTTAGGGCACCACCCCACCACCACTTCCCATCACAGTTGCCCTTTGCCTATTTCTTCCAGGTCACCACGTCACCTTTGCCTTTTGACCTTTATTCTCCCCCAGCACATTCCCCATGAAAGCAGGAATATCTGAGCAACAGAGCAGCTAGCGTAGTGTGGACTGAGGAAACGTGAGCTCGGTGATTGACCTGGAAGCCCTTGCCCATGACACTACCAACCACACATACGTCAGGACTGCTATAAGATATGAATGGGAAGGAAAAGCCGGAATGGAGCATCCTCTGTGTGTGAAGGAAAATCTCAAACACTACTTGTGCATCTAATCTCGTGCCTATAGATATCTTATATATTGTTCGCCCAAGTGTGCACGCCCATTTTCATACAAAATGAGAGACCAATCAGGTTGTGGCCCTGTTCACTCTCATCTAAGTGCCAAGCCTGGATTGGACTGTACAGCCTATGCTCTTTACTTTAACTGCTGTAGTCACTCGGGATGTGTCATAAATCAGTTGTCTCTCCTGTACTCTTGGGGTACTTGTAATATTTTGAGTTGCTAAATGTTTGAAAAAATTACCCTTTCCAAAGTATGAAGTTCTTAAACCATCCTTTATATAGTCTCACTTTTTAAATTCTGCAACTCCAGCAACATGTCTTATAGAGAGAGAATGTGTTTTATTAAAGGAAAATTATGTAACATTCCATGATCGTACCTCACTTGAAGGTTGAACTTCCCAGGTAGCTTTGTGAAAAAAAAGTTTTTCAAGCTGGCTTCTCAGTCTGAGTTGCCTGAACATCATGTTTCTTTTAAGAGATTGGTTGAGTGCCAATGATGGATGTATTTTAGTGTTGCATTTATTGTGAGCTCATCTCTGGAAATTATATAAGTAAAATGACTTAAGAAATAATCTACCTTGAGACAAACACTGTCCTCGGCTTCCTGTTTTAGTTAGGGTTTCTATCACTGTGAAAGGAAACTATGACCACAGCAACTCTTACAAAGGGAAACTCAGGGTTAGTCCATTGTCATTATGGAACTATGGCAACATGCTGGCAGACATTGTACTGAAAAAGTAGCTGAGGGCTCTACATCTGCAATGGAATGCAGCAGGAAGAGAGCTTGCCACTGAGCCTGACTAGAGTATCTGGAACCTCAGAGCCCATCCTCCCCAGTAACACACTTCCTTCAATGAGACCACTCTTCCTAATAGTGGTATTCCCCATGAACCTACAGGAGTCATTTTCATTCAAACCAAAACACAGAAAGGCAAGCAAAACCAAGTTAGAAAGAGTCTCAGGAAAGATATGCGGTGTATGGGTAAAAAGGAAGATCTGTGTGATTCTCAAGAGGGATCGGTAGATTTTCTTAACCTCAGGAAGCCCTGCTGTTGTCTAGTAGACAAGATCCTGAGACTATGTATGTTACTATGACAGCCAATATTTAGCCATGGCCTCTCATTCTGAGGCCCTGGTTTGGAATCCAGGTTTTAACTTAATAATCCTACTGTGACTTGCAGCTAGTTTTTAGTAGGCAAGCTATAATCTGAAAGCATTAATTTTGTATAATACATCCCACTACTACTAATAACATATTAGATTTTATTAAAACTCAGGCAGAAAGCTCTCATATGCCTTCAGTAATAGAAACAGAAGTGAATAGTCTGTGTGGTAACTCCAAAACTATGTCTTACCAAGTCCTGTGTGGTCATGGAAGTTTCAGTGTAACACAGTTCCTGCCCCTGAAACAAAGCCAGAAGATCAAGGTCTCCATGAGTGTTGATATGGGCATAAGGTTTGTGTGTGTGTGTGTGTGTGTGTGTGTGTGTGTGTGTGTGTGTGCTTTAACTTAATGTTTCTCTTTCAGAAAATATTCTCTCTGCCAAGGTTATGAGGAATGTCCTCTCTGACAAGATTAGTGACTCCGTGATAATCAGAGTCGGCAGGAGTTCAGGAGGTAAGGGTGTGTCTAATGCATTAGCAAAATTGGCAAGTGCCATGACCTTCAGGACAACCCTTAAGGCTGTGGGAAATAACTCTGAAAACATGAGTTCAAAAATATATAATTTCTCAACCATGCAAAATATAAGAATGTAATATGAATTGTATAAGTGGCTTCATAGACCTAAAAGAACACAGGCAGCTGCACTGTGAGCTGGCTCAGAAAGACACAAAGGCAAACAGATTCCTGAGTTCAAGGTCAGCCTTGGACAGAGCAAATTGTCTTACCTAGGTGTGGTCAGAATGGTAATCTCAGAATGGGATCCCACCCAGCTAAGTTTATTGTTTGTACTTACAAAGCCAAGCAGATCTCTGAATTCATTTGCCATGTTACAAAAAAAAAAAAAAAAATGCTTGCCTTTTCTGTGAATCAGAGGTCTAGGGTCATAAAACACTGATTTCTAGAATAATCAAAAGGGAACCTGGAGTAAATGACTGAATTGCTATGTAAACAGAAGACTGGGCCTTGATCTTTAAGAGCTGAGCTATCTCAATGAGCTGTCTGTAGAGCTCCAGAGAGAGCTGTCTCAAGCAGAATACAGACTGTCAGCTTGCACCCCATGACTGACTGTGAATCTATTCCTCCCAGGAACCCCTCATTAAGCCAAGGCTGGTCCTTGGCATAGTCTCTACTTGCCAACAATACCATCGTTGTCCTTAACTCATTGTGGGGCTTATACAGGGTCTTACACTGCCTAATATACTACTTCAATATGATAATGATCATTAAACCTATGAAAATGGAAGAAATTGAGCAAGTACAACTGACAGAATCATTTATACCCATTAAGGTTATTAAGGAATGAATTGAACTTTTTGGAATATTATAGTATTGCTACAACTCAAGTATTACTATTTAAGTTTTCCTTGACAATTTTTATATTTATTGTGTGTGTGTATGTGTACATGCACGCGCGTGTGTGCACATATGTATATGTGTGTCTATACATGTGCCAGAACACATATACATTGAAGTCAAGGGACAACTTAAAGGGTTAGGCTCTCTCTTGCCACCATGTGTGTTTGGGGGAATCAAACTCAAGTGGCCAGACTTGGCAACAAGCACTCTTTACCACTATGCTGGTCTTATGACAGTTTCACATATCTCTACAACACTCTCTGATCACTCTCCCCAATCTTTGTCTTACCTTTCTCCTACCCTGTTAACAGCTATTCCCCTCTAACAAGTTCATAACATTTGGTCTTGCTCTGTAAGCCATTTAGTTTAACCAAGGACATCTGTAGAACTTGGCATTGAACCGTCCTCTAGAGTTTGACACTCCAACTGAAGGATGCATCAAAATGATCAAACATACAAAAATAAGAAAATAAGTGTATATAATTTATATATTACATAATTAATATGTATATATAATTACACCTTTAAAGGTTGAGATGAATAAGTGTAACTTACAGCATATTATAGTAAATTCTACAATCAAGCATTTTTGATAGAACTTTATATCTTGAACATCTAACCTCATTATTCACGGACAGTCATTAATGATTAACTTTGCAATTACTATGGTGGAGTATGGCAGTGGTTTGAATATGCTTGGTCCAAAGGAAGTGGCATTATTAAGAGGCATGACCTTGTTGAAGGAAGTGTGTCTCATTGTGTAGGCAGACTTTGAGGATTTCTAGTGCTCAAGCTTTGCTCTGTTCATAGAGTAAGTTTCCTCTTGGCTGGCTTTGGGTCAAGGTGTAGAACTCTAGGCTCCTCCAAGACCAAGCTACAATGCTCCCCACCTTGATGATAATGAACTGGACCTCTGAAACTATAAGCCAGCCCCAAATAAACGTTTGTCTTTATAAGAGTTGCCTTGGTCATGGAGTCTCTTTATAATAATGGAAACTGTAACTAAGACAGAGTCTGAGATGCTGATTAATCACGCTAACTTCTTTTTTGGTAGCTAGGTTTCCTCAATGAATGTGGCAGCAGACTCTTTAATCTGCTTAAAATAAAAATCCCAAATATTTTCTGACACTTCAGCTGTCAGAAGGTGGCCCTGCAAAAACCTCAAATACAAATAGCTTTTGTTGCTTGAGTGCTTATGCAATTCTACAGATATCCGTTCACGGATTACCCCTCACTTGTCACATAGGACATGTGTTTGACTCCCTCCAAGGCTCAGAGGAAGACGATACAGGAGTGTGTAGGCTGTATGAAAGAGCCAGAGGGATGGAAATGGTGAACACTTTCTGCTATTATGACATGTCCACCCTGTGGTCACCTGCACAAGATCTGCATGAGACTGAGCCTGACAGTTTCCCATCTTAAATGGCAAGTGGACTTGGGAAGCCCTATATCTGCCTGAGAAACCACTGACAGGTATGGCTACCAGGGGAGGAGATGGTTTCTTCAGGGGCACAGTCATTGCTTAGTTCTTCATTTTTCAACAAGTAAACCAACTCAGCCCTTATGCTCATGAGGAAGGAGGTGGGACTCAAGAAGAAGAATCTTAGTGGGAGTAGAAAGAGAATAAAAAAGTAATGGGAGTTTGTCTGTTCCAAAATGCATTGTATTCAGGGGCAAGTTCCCAAAGAATGAATAAGTACCTCCAAAAGTCTTTCCCTTTTTCTTACCATCGCGTTCTTCTGAAAGAAGTGTTTTTCCAGAAGTAAGTGTGTAGTTGCCAGGTCATGAAAAAAATGCTTTGTTGGATTTCTGGTTTCTAGTTGGTGTTCCATGCCAGCAGCTAATTCCAGAAGGTGTTGAGACACGGCATCATGGGAGAGTGGCACATGAGCTTCTTTGTGATGTGTCCACTGATCCTAAATAAAGGCAGACTTACTCTAGTCTCATGGCCTCTATCTATGATTATTTTAGTTACCTAAGGTCCTTCATACAAAGCAGCTTGATACTATAAAATGATGCCCGCTTCTGTCTCTTTAAATCAGCTATGAATTCGTTGAATTCTGTTGGTTTGGACTGATGGGTATTTTTTTCTTTTGTTTGTTTTACTTTGAGTTTGTTTGTTTGTTTGTTTGTCTATCTGTTTGCCAATTTGGTTTTTGAAACTCTGCCCTGTAGCCCAGACTGCTCTTGAACTCCATGGTCTACCCTACCCCCACCTTTTAGTAGCCACATCTAGCTCGTTTCATTGGCTTGTTGAGACTTTGGGTTGTTGCCAGCCTTTCTGTCTGTTGCCCAGGCTATACTGAAGTTGCAGCAGTCTTTTGACTCTGTTCCCCAAGTGTCCTGTAAGGACTTCTAGATAAGGCTACAGTGCTCCATGACATCTGCAAATAACTTGCAACATTTTAACACTTCTGTATTGATGATAGTTAAACTATAGTTTATAAACATAGTTAAACTCAACCTATGACCATTTGTACTTCAAGGAGAGATAAGGACAAGTCTTCTTGCTTGAGCAGCAAGAATGTCACCAGCTGACACTTCTTTTCAGGACATGTTCTATATGTCTTAATGCTGTTGCTTTGTTTGGTTTTTGAGACAGGGCCTCATGTGGCCTAAGCTGGCTTTGAACTGCCATGTAGTCAAGGATAACTGTAACCTCTTGATCTTCCTGCCTCTACCTATAAATGCTGGGATGATAGGCATGTGTTACCACATTTAGCTTCTCCTTTTTTCTTAATGAGGAATTATCAATATATCCATAATTGTCCTAGTTAGCTTTCACTGTCAACTTGACACAAGCTTGAATCACCTGAAAAAGGAATCTCAGCTGATCCTAGGTCATACGAGCCAGTGGGTTCCTGTTGAGGTATTGTTGTGGTTGTTAACTTATATAAGAGGGCCCAGCCCACTGTGGGTGACACCATTCCTCATGCAGGTAGCCTTGGATTGTATAAGAAAACATTTTTTCTTCATGATTCCTACCTCCAAGTTCTTGCTTGAGCTCCTCACTTCCTGTGGTGATGGACTGTGACCTGTAAGCTGAAACCCTTTCCTACCCTAAATTCATGGTGTTTGTCACATCATGAGAAAGAAACATAGAGCAACATTTAAACATTCCCTCAGCTTCCAAGGGCACACAAAGGATTCAGCTGTCCTATCCTATTCAGATTAGAATATTGAGGTAATCATGTGGGAAGTTTGGCCTGGATGCAATGAGTTCTTCATGAGAACTCCATCGTGGGTAACACAGCAAAGCTGAGTGAGTGTGCATGCAAATTCGGATCCATGATGGGAAAAGCAGAACGTGCCTAACCCAGCTAATGATGGCCCTGACAATGCTGTGTGAGTGCTGGGCCAATGCCACCTTCCCTCTCTTTATCTGTGTTATCCATCAGATGGCCCATGAGGGAATGCTGGAGAACAGGGTCACTCTCTGTAATAGGCCCTACCACTAATGAGGCATAACAAATTTAGCCAGTATCATGGATAATCTTGATCTCTCATTGACTCTATTACCCCTATTGATTGTGTGCTGCGGTTTGTTATCTGCCTGACACAGATGAAGCAGGAGGGTAGACCCCAGGTACTTCCTTCCCCAGTTAAATATTTAACAAATTGCCATCTTCCAAGACAAACAAACAAAATAAAAAACTTGCCAGTCTGATCTGCTCCTACTGCCCCTGCCTCTCAGCAGGACCGCCTGGCAGGTTTTGCAAAGGGCCAGCCAGAGTCTGTGTTTCTCACAGTCTCACTTTCCTCCTGGGATCAAGAGTCTAATATATTCCTGTAACACACCAACAGATCCCAAGATAAACAAGTGCTGGGAGAAGCAGGGCCCTAGCACAGTCTCTCTAGAGTTCAACGATTTAGATGTCAGATGTCTGCAGTGATCCTTGTCTGCGGGAATGGCTGAGCATTGGACAGCAGAAGGGGATTGTGGTAGGGCCATGCATCAGTGAGCCATTAGAGATTAAACTAATGGCAGTTGTTATAGAGGCTGTGTGCATGTGACCACTGTAGAAGAGGTCAAATCATTACCCTCCCAGTGACTGCTTGGGAGGAGCCAACACTTAGCTCCAGTTTATATGTCAAAGTGTTTTCTAGTCTAGTCCTCACAGAACAGCCATGTGCACATTCTAAAACCCTGTGTAAAAGAAACCAGCCCTGGGGCTGGAGAGATGGCTCAGCAGTTAAGAGCACTGACTGCTCTTCCAGAGGTCCTGAGTTCAATTCCCAGCAACCACATGATGGCTCACACCCATCTGTAATGGATCTGATGCCCTCTTCTGGTGTGTCTGACAGCTACAGTGTATTCATATAAATAAAGTAAATGAATCTTTAAAAAAAAAAAAAAGAAACCAGCCCTAAGTGTAAGCACGAATGTACATGAGAAAATCATACAGTGTATATAAAAAGTCAATTCCTGGTGCTCCTATCTGATACAATCTTTACAAATATATCTATGATGAAGCTGGGGAGATGTCTTGGTGGTTACAAGCATAAGTTGCTCTCGAAGAGGACCAGGGTTCAGCTCCCAACACCTACACAGTGGCCCACAACTGCCTGTAACTCCAGTTTCAAGGGAGCTGATGCCCTCTTCTGACCTCCTTGGGCACCATGCATGCAAATAGAACACTTGCATAATGCAGAAAAATACTAGACACATAGACAGATGGACAGACAAATATTTTATAAATGAGACTTGTGGGGGGAAAAAAGAGAAAACAATCTATGTTTTTTCATAATATATATTATGCCCCGTGCAGTATTCTGTGTAGGTTCAGACAGGCATGACATATCTGGAACCGACTTGATCATATTGCATGAAAGAGCCTGAAGGAAGGTAGACCAGTACAGTATACTTCAATGGTTAGTTTTGATTGTCAGCTCCATGGGATTCAGAGTCTCCATGGAAACAAATCTCTAGGGGGAAGAAGCAAGGGATCCTCTGGAATTACTTGACTGACTTGTGAAGACCCTCCCTGTAAATGTGGTGGCACTACCCCACAGGCTGAGGTTGTAGACTGAGGAGAAGGATTGAGCCCCAGCATTCAAACATGGTCTTCCCTTCCAGGATATTCTCTGGCACTGTGAGCCTAAATAAATCACTCCTTAAGTTGATGTCTTTGGGCGTTTGGCTATAGCTATAGAACAAGAAACGCGTGTATCAGGAGAGGAGAGGCAGGAAGGGAAATCCAGTTAGCTACAGTTCCCCATGGCAGGCAAGATCTCTGTACCCAGCAAAATCCCTCAAATTTTTCTGTGATGGTTTGATTGTAATATTTAAAATACTCATAAATGATGCCTGGATTTTGTTGTTGCTGTACCCAGTAGATGTACTCTCTCACAGTATCACTTTCCTGCTAGCCCCTCCCCCAGTATGCAACCTGGTCTGGTCTCATCCTCAGTGCTAGGATTGGAGGTTGGCACCACCATACTGGTTCTCAAATCTGATCTTACCACAAAAGAATAAAAAAGATAAAGGGTTTTGAATAAATCAGTTGACGACCATGTTGGATTCTTAGAAATGAAGTTCTCATGAGTCATGGCTCTCCTCCACAGAGCATCAACAGCTGCCACAAGTATTGGGGTCCTTTAGTCAGTACATCTTCCAGATTTGTGGGGGCCTACTATGTACCAGGGTTCTAAAGAGTTCCTCTAGTGAATTCAGTGAGTAAGATGAAATGCTTGGGCATGTAATGACAGAGGCTGGTGAAAATAAAGATTTTAAAATAAGAGAGGGACTAGGGAGGTAGCTCGGTGGTTGAAAACACTGGCCGCTCTTCCAGAGAACCTGGGTTCAATTCCCCCCATGCACAGAGTGGCTCACAACCATGTGTAACTCCTTTGCAGGTAGTCTATTCCAGCCTCCAAAAGTACCAGGCACAGACATGGTACACATACATACATGGAGCCAAACAATTCATGCATAGAAAATAAATATATAAATCATTTTTAAACTAAGAAAAAAATCCATCAGCTGAAAGAGATTTTGTAGTTTTCTATGTCCTGGTGTACAGTCTCACTGTTGGTTTTGTTGCATTTAGCAAGCCTTCCTGTCACTGCACTAAGCTATGTTCCTACCTGATGTGTTTGTTTAGGACTGGTGTCTGCTGGCTGGGTGTGTATTCCTAAGGGAAAAACAGGTGAGATTAGTGAACTCAACAAACAGGAGCACAAGTTTTCAAAGCCCAAACATTAAGGCAAGCCTGACTTTTACATAGGCTTATCACCTCCTGCCTGTTTGTTTTAACGTCTATTTAATGACTTTAAAAAATATATATATTTTATAGCTGAGACATGTTGGCTAGAGTAAACTCCTCTGCCAGCTACAAACTGACACACTCAAAGATCTAATTATTTGCTTAACTATTAAAGAACATTTTATATTTTTAAATTAAGTTTATTTTTACTTTAAATTATGTTATATATAGGGGTATTAATGTTTGTCTGTGTATGTGCAGGTACATGTGTGTGTGTGTGTGTGTGTGTGTGTGCATGTGGGGGAACATGTGGACACACGATGACAGAACCTGAGGGCATAGGCATCAGATACCCCTGTAGCTGGAGTTACAGGAGCTGGGAGTCACCAGATGTGTGTGCAGGGAATCAACCTTGGGTCTTCTGCCAGAGCAGCAGAGCCTTCTCCTACAGCAGAGCCAGTTTTCCAGCCATATCATACAGTTTATACGGCTAAGAAGACACTCACTGCTCCTATTTGATGATAAGCTTCAGAAATATTTTTAGGTTTAACTTGGAGATTTTAAAATGGATTAATAGAAATTCAATTAAAGTTGTTTCAAGGAGCATGGAATCTTAAATTTTCAGATTGCAAATGTTTATCAAAACACTATTAATCCTTAATTAGAACCAGAAGGCCCCCATGTTTGGAAATGAATGAACGTAACTTTTCATAAAACATACAGTCATATAATTTAAAGTGTACAGCCAACTATAACTGAATAGATTAATTCTTTTCAAATGAAAGTATTATTTTTTTAAAGGCTGGGCTTTTTCTGGAAAAAAAAAGTCTCTTAAAATACATAGCTAATACTGTTTTGGGGAAAATACATTAAGAAAGGAAAGAATAAGAATATTATTTAAGAGTGGCTAATTCTTGGGGTTTGGGTTTATATTAATGGAAATTGATTCCATGTTAATTTTTTTGAACTATCAAGTGGCCTATTCCGAAGAATTATCTGAAAACGGTTCAAGAATGTACTTACAGAGAACTGAGTAGTGCTGGGTCCAGATTTGTTTTTTAAATCCCTGAACAGTTTGCGGACATTGAAACCAACATTAGCTTTCGTTCTACAAAGGCATCCTGATTTATTTCAGCTCTGCTTCGCACACGATCATTCGATATGTTCCACTTTATGACCATTTGTAAAAAGGGCTCATTTTAGAAATTTAAAAATGTCTTGCATTCTTTGTATTAATTAGGGGACGGGGTGTTTACTCATGTCTGGGAATCCAAGAACAACAGTGATATTGTTAAAAATAATATCTCAACATAGCTGATAGATTTATAAGCCCCGGTTCACTTACTTTTAAACAGAATGCAGTTAAATAGAATTCTCGTATGTTTATAAAATTTTGTCAGTCTTTTGTTCTTGGGTAGAAGAGAACACAAAACTTGGCATTAGAAATGTAGGAAAATTGTGCAGATCCTGCAACTAAGTAATTCTGTAACCACTTTGTGGACCCTACAGCCGAGACTTTTTGGGCTCTCTGAGAGTGTGGTGTTGGGGTCGGTGGGCAAGTGCTAACTCAGGGCAGCTTCTCCACTCCACAGGGAGAGACTTTGCTGCCCTATGTAGGCATAGTGAACGTGAAACAGCTCTAAGATGGTGGGCTGGCCCGCAGTTCGAGGAAGGATGGCGAGTGTACTCTCAGAGGGGATCTTTAGTGGAGGAATATTACATTCTCAGGAGCATTGTGCTGGGAGGGACATTTGCAGGCCCGTGGGTGTGATGTGACTTCTGCTTGGGCTGATGTATCATCTTCGTGTGGGACACAGACAGGGTCTACGTGACAGGGACGCTGATGCTACACCTGCTCTGTCATGAAGACCGCTGAACTGTCTTCAGAACTCGTGGCCTCCTCCTGTAATTCTAGAGCGTCTCACATTTCAGTTTGGATCTCTTGCATTTGAAGTTGGTGGAAAATAGCCGTTGTGGCGTTGTTTGAAGGGTGGCTTTCATGTCTGTGTGATGACCCTGGAGCGATAGCTAACGTTTTATTTACTGTTCACTGTTGAACCAATAAAGGCTGGTGAACCTTAGGGGGGAAAAATGACAGTTGTGGGCTGGTGGGATGGCCCTGTGGATAGTGATTCTTGAGAAAATGAGTTTGATACCCACATGGTGAAAGGAGAGAATACATACATACATACATACACACACACACACACACTCACACACACACCCCACACACGAACCCATGCACACACACACACACACACACACACACACACCACACATGCACCCATGCACCCATGCACACACACACACACACACACACACATAGCTGAGAGCATGCATTGCTCTCCCAGAAAACCAAGTCAGTCACCGGCTGGCACCAACACTGAGCTGATAACTCTAGCTCTAATGAGCATTCGTGTGGCCTGTGTACACACAGAAGCACACAGTCAGACACGCTCAACAAATGTAATTATCAGTAACAGCAGTTGTCCTCTCACCTACCCTTGAATTGTCTTTTGCTTTCCCCTAATCCCCAGGTTTGAACTGTTCTCCTTTCACAAGATAAGATGGTTAGAGGTTACAGCACCCAGATTGCCTTTAATCCTAACACACTACTCTTATTCGATTGAAAAGTATGTTTATAGAAGAATTACCCTACTCAGGATGATGGTTGCTGTGACTAAACCTCATGACCAAACCAACTTAAGGAGGAAAGGTTTATTTGGCTTCCCCTTCCACAGCACTGTTCATCATCAAAAGAAATCAGGCCAGGAACTCACACGGGGCAGGAACCTGGAGGCAGGAGCTGAGGCACAGGTCATGGAGGGGAGCTGCTTACTGGCTTGCTCCTCATGGCTTGCTCAGCCTGCTTCCCTATATAGTTGACATAAAACTAGCTACCACAAGAATAACTCATCCTGACTATATCTTAACACAGACACTATGCCACATCTCTCTTGAGATAGAAGATTCTAGATTGACATGAATTTACAGAAGTGTTTATTTTATAGAGTCCCTAGTTGTCAAGTTGAGCTCAGGAGACACCCTGTCAGATATCTAACTAGAATGACTAGACTGAACCTGCCTGTGGCTCCTGATTGCCCCACAATCCAGAGCCTAGATAGAGGCTCATTCTGGAAAGAAGGGTGTCAACCCCTAGCCATCCTCAGAGTCGGAACGTTTGCGTACAAAATGGCACACATTTGAGCATGACAGGAGTCAGTCTGACTCACAGAATCCTCTCCACATCTGTTCTGCTCTCTGTGTGTTCCTTTGATTCTGGATAGAGGGAAATCTTCTGAGAAAGGGCCAGAATTGCACTTTGGTGAACAAAGTTGAGGATGGTGGTGATGTGGGAAGAACAACAGAGACTTAGAACAGGAAAGTAACCTAGGAACCGGCAACAGCACAAGGGCAGGGAGACACAAAAGAAAGGGTGGTTTCACCAGGACCTGGGAGCATGGGGAGGTCTTGTGCTTCACCATCGCTGGACCCTGCAGGAACAGCAAGGGAGAGCAGCTCAGGAAAGTGGAGGAAGGACCTTAGGATCAGCCAGGCTCATCCAGGGGCCACCAGACGAGAGAAAGCAGAAGATAGCTCTGCCAGGAGCTTCCGACACTCGATCAGCAAGGCACAGCTAGTGGACAATCAGCAGGGGATTGTTTTCACATTCCACCCAACCTGCCAAAGCTCACCAAGGTGAGCAGAAGACCATGAAAAAAATAGGTGAGAAAGGACAACCATATCTTCTTATCTTCTAGATGTATAGTTAAATAGTGTCTGCCATTTTGCCTTTTTGGTGGTATTAGGTGTGTGTGTGTGTGTGTGTGTGTGTGTGTGTGTGTGTGTGTGTGTGTATCAGTGTGTGATAACATTAAAAGAAAAGCGTTAGTGAATGTGATTGTGCAAGCAGTCTCTCTGACTGCTGTCACAGTCCGCCATTTTGACAGCATCAAGGGTCAAATTCAAGGCAGGATTCTGTCTGTAGACTTACTTATTCTGAGTGAGCCTGGAAGTCAATATGACTTCCCGATATGATGGGGTATAGTTTTGAATCCATCTGCTCAGGTGCAGTCTGGGATGAGAGTGGGGGTGGTAGAAGACAGTACTTGACACGAATAACATTAAACAGCACACATCCAGAGTCTGACCCATCTGACCTCACAGTTCATGGCTAACTAACGTCACGCCTAAGCAATGACCTGGGAGGACTCAGAACATGTGCGCTGAGTATGTCTGCCTCACGTTTCTTCTTTGTAATAGTTTTGTATCTTTGGATAGTGACTCAAACCTCCCTGAAATTCTTAGGGGATGTTAATCTAAGTACAGAGAAATCACTGTTGAACAATGTAGAGTGGTCCACGCAAGCTCAGGAAAAACAGCAGCTAAAATGTGAACTTAAAATAAGGGAATGAAGTAAGTGCTCCCCCACAAAAAACTCAGAGTGGAATGAACAGAGTGTCTCCCATTCTAGGAGCTAGGGGTGATTCCCATCTCATGAGCTCTCTCTCTCTCTCTCTCTCTCTCTCTCTCTCTCTCTCTCTCTCTCTCTCTCTCTCTCTCCATATATACACACATACACACACACACACACACACACACACACACATACACATACATATACACATACATATACATATATATGAAGAAAACTGTTTCCTGCTGATCTTAACTTCTTGCCCACAATTGGTGGGCCATTTCTTAAGCAATTGCTTAAGAAAATCTTAAGAAAACATATGGACTTTCCATAGGATCTCTAAGACGTTCAGATGCACCTCCCCCTGCCTCAGCCCCTTCTCCCTGTGCTAGACTGAAGGCGCTGTCTTCCCATCCCCTGACACCCACCATTTGGGATAAGCCACAACCTGCAATTGGTCTGATGTTTGCTTGAGACACAAGTGATACGGGTCACGCCACATTAGTAGTCATCCTCAGAAGATCCTGCACACTCCTCATCCTTCCCCCTTCTTCAACGCACATGCACGGGAGTGGTCCATCACACCCACCACGTCTCCACCCACCCTGGTTGTCTTTGTCATCATCTCAGACATATCCACAGACACAAGGGTTCTAGACGTAATTCTGAGGCTTTTTCTTAAAGCCTCATGAACTCTATCAAGTTCACATTTATATTCAAATAACTTCTAATTCAGTCAAGACCAGTTGTCGTGCAAGCGAATACAGATCATCGGGCACATCATGAGATGAGACTCTTCCTGAAGAATTCCACCCCTTCACATGGATGCCTTCAGTTTAGATCAAGTTCCTCAACAACGTAACCCCTTCATTATAGTTAACTCACAGGAGAAGTCAAACTTTTATACCTGAAGGAAAGTACGGAGAGATTCTTCTGTTTGATGACCTGTGTTTGTAGCAGTCTTTTCTCCTGGGTCAGATTTTTAGAGGAACAGATAGAACCAGTCTCAATAAAATCAACACGTATGTATTTTATTCCTGAGAGTAACAGCTGTGGGTTCTGATTGGGAGACTCACCAGGAATTTATCTCTACTACTTCCCTGCCACTAAGGCCAATTTGGGCCACTCTGGCCTGCTCCTGGCTTCCTCCTGGGCTGTGGACACTGGTGAACAAATATTGCCTGCTTGGACATGAGGCTGGCTTTGGACTTCTCAACCCCTGGTGCTTCTGACTCAGTCTGACCTTACAGATTCTTGGCCTGAGTTTGTTTGACCTCAGGAGCACGCTTATTCATTTCTTTGTTGAGCAACATCTTGGTTTCCAGAGCCTCTGCTGCTCTGACTCACTGCTGGGTGAGAATTCCCAGGAGCCTGGCCACATTTCCAGACACTGCTGACTTTGGGCTGATCTATGCTATTTAACCAGCAGCCTCACTTTCCCTTCAGTCCCTGCCTGGCTCCGCCAGGGTTCTTCGGGGTGTTTCAGTGCAGCTTTCTTGCCTGAGAATGTGGACAGGCACCCTGGGGCAAGGGAGCGGTGTCAGGGGTTGATTGGTGGCTCAGGTTTGTTTGCCCTGTGACTTCCCTGGACCTGGAGGGGATGCCATTTGACTCGTTTTATCTGCTCTTAGAGACAGTGTTTCAGTCTGTATTTCCCTTGTGTAGATGACTTTTGCTCTCCTTTTAGATCACCGATTTTGGTATTGACTTACCTTTATATTTCATTAATTTGCTTATGGATTAATTATAGCCCCCTTTCAGGTGTTTGCTTTTTGTTTCCAATTCCCCTTAGCATTAGCAACAGATCTTGTAGTTTGCTTGCCAGTCTGTAACTTTTTCTTCAACATTACACCTTGGATGCACATTTTAATTCCCAGGAACTCAGTATTCCCACCCATAGAAAGGGAAAATGGCAAAACTCCTTCCCCAAACCATCACTTCAGGGTAACAATGGCTGCTGTTAGGATCAAGATCAGGATTCAATATTTCCCTGCAGCAAGTTATCATGATTCAGTTTTTAAAACATGTGAGTTGGAGAGATGGCTCAGTGGTTGAGAGCACTGACTGCTTTTCCAAAGGTCCTGAGTTCAAATCCCAGCAACCACATGGTGGCTCACAACCATCTGTAATGAGATCCGATGCCCTCTTCTGGTGTGTCTGAAGACAGCTACAGTGTACTCATATACATAAAATAAATCTTTAAAAATAAAACCAAACATGTTAGTAATCACCACTAAAGTCAATTTATTTAGTCGATATCTAGTGTTTGTATTACATACCTACGTGCATTTTGAGATGAGCTTTTTAGGTTTGAGCAGCTTTCCAATAGATTCCATGGTCCACAGAAGGATGTCAAAACAGGTCTCACAGAAGGACAGAACAACAGGCTGTGAGGAATGAGTATCCTTTGGTACCCAATAGAACTTCTGTCTCATACTTTTTCCTCTGTAGTACATGAAAAAGAAACTCTCTTTTTTCAAACTATCGAATTGTGCATTCTCAAACCTGCTTTAACTGGAATCCTAAGTCTAAATTTTTGATGCATGAGTGCATTCTTGTTTTCTCCAGAAATGAATGTAGCAAGATCTGGGTGTGGCATTTGGGGGCCATTTTGTTGCAGTAAATCTCCAACCCAAATAAGCCCAGGCAAGGAAAACACAACTCAATTAATATGAATACGAGCCGCACGCCTAGATTGGGTAGATCTGCCACTACACTACCATCTTCCCCATCTGCGAGATCCCTTTTAACTTGCGGTTTCTCCAGGCCATGTGCTTCTGCTCCACTTTCCTTCCACCTCCTCCTCCATCTCTTCTTGATTCCCATCCCTATAAAACTGTAATTTCAAGGACATGACTCAATCCCCTTTAACAACAAATGTTCCCAATGGGAAAAGAAAGCTAGTCTGACGGCTTGTTTACCTTTGAAAGTAACTTCTTCACTTTTCTGGAAGCCTAAAGCAATTTTCTCTTGGCGTTTAGACATGAAGAATTTTGCAGGTACATAAATGTTGTCACCAGTTCCTCTGGAATACTGAAGACTTTTCGGCCTCCTTGCTTTTTCCTCAGGTTTGGATGATTTTCTTTTATTAATTTGATTAGCTATTTCTGTATTTTTTTCTTTACCTTTTTGGAATCCAATCACCTTCTTGTAATATTTCTTGAAACTGTCTTCAGGTTTTCTATGCCTTTCCTCTAATGATGTGGACTCATACTGTGTTTGTGATTATTGCTGCATTAATTTAGCCTCAACACTGATCATCAGCTAAGGTTCCACCCTAGCTAGAATACTGCTCTTCTTTTCTATCTTTGCCTGTATTTGATAATGTAAATTAGTGAAAAATAGGTGTTATAAATGAGAGATTTCAGAAAAAAATTTAGAGGGGATAAATTTAATGTTCCAGGAAGACATATACAACTTCAAAAGATAAGAAATTCCAGAATGAGTAGATCAGGAGTTGGGACAAAACAGAGAAAAGAGTCAGTGGAATGAAAATCATGTGAATACAAGTCATTGACTAGCAAAACAATGAAGACAAACAGTGAGAAAAAGAAGCCTTCCAAAGCATTGCAGACTCATGGGAAAATGTCAGAGAGTTTCATTCACTCAGACTGACAAAGGGAAGAACACCTGGAACAAAAGAGAAGAAAAGCCCTGGAGAAATAACACCAAAGAATTTCCAAAATAAATGAAAGACAACAAAACACAGATCTAAGATCTCAGTCACAACGCTGGGAACACGTAGAGGAAGATCAGGCCTGCTAGTTAGATTGCTTGGAATTATTAGAGATTGAAGTGCTGGAATTCAATAAAGGAAAATACGTCAAATTGAGGGCAAGTCAGCATCAAGCTACAAGGGAAGTATATTCAGAAAATAACAATGGAAGTGGAAGACAACCAGAAGGTTCTATTTATCTGGATTCACACACACACACACAGAATACACACATACACTCACATGCACACACGCACATACACTCACACACACACACTCACATATAACACTCATGTACACACACACTCATGCACACACATACATACTCATGTACACACATACACTCACACAAAAACACTCATGCACACCCAAGACTTTATCCATTAAGAGAATCTTTAATAATTGACATGTTAGAATAAAGTCAGACAAAAGGTAACAGGATTTGTCTCCAGAAAACCTACGTTATGGTGTAGGATTAAAGACAGAAGGTCTTCAGAAAGAGCAAGCTATTAATTAAAATCGTGACTCTAAAGAAAGAAATGTCAAAGCATGAACAAGCACTAGGTCAGCACACATAAAATTTATCTTCAAATTATCCCAGCATATATAGAATGTAGACATAAGATATATTGCATATGTATAATTAAATCTCCCTTTGGAACTATTGGCTATTTAAAGTAAGAATTTAAATACGTAAGCCCAAGTTTTACTGTACATATAGACTAAAATATATTGCAATTAGAATATAAAGAATTGTACTGTAGTAATTGTATAAATGCTTGTGTAAGTTCTAATTTATATGACATAATAAAATACTTGCCAGTGTGGAAGGAATGTTTTAAAGTAAATAAACAGGAAACCGTGTGTGTGTGTGTGTGTGTGTGTGTGTGTGTGTGTGTGTGTGTGTGCGTGTGTGTCACACACACACAGTGCTGAAATCAGATGGCATCTAATCAGGCTGGGTAAGGCTCATCCCCCAGACTGTACGTGTTTGCCTAGCTGTTGATTCTACATGACAATTAAGATCTCAGTGGAAATTATTAAGCAAATGACCTCTCCTTATGACTTAGTCAGCATGACATAGGTGATGTTGTTTAGGACCAAAAATTTATTCGGGTATAGGGGGGCAGGCATACACTTCTAACCCCAGCACATGGGAGGCTGAGGCAAGAGGCTGATAAATAACAAACCAGCTTTAGCTACATAGTGAGTTCTGGTCTAGCCCAGGCTATATAGTGAGACATTGTCTCAAAAACAAAATGGAAGGAGAATGACAGTACAGGATGGAGGCCATTATTATTGTCTCCCTCCCTCCTTCCCTCCCTCCCTCCTTCTCTCCCTCCCTCCCTCCCTCCCTCCCTCCCTCCCTCCTTCCCTCCCTTCCTCTCTCCCTCCATCCTTCTTCCCTCCCTCCCTCCATCCTTCTTCCCTCCTTTCCTCCCTTCCTTCCTCCCTCCCTTCCTCCCTCTCTCCGTCCCTCCCTCCTTCCCTCCCTTCCTCTCTCCCTCCATCCTTCTTCCCTCCCTCCCTCCATCCTTCTTCCCTCCTTTCCTCCCTTCCTTCCTCCCTCCCTCCCTCCCTCCCTCCCTCCCTCCCTCCCTTCCTTCCTTCCTTTCTTTCTTTCTTCCTTTTTGTTTGTTCATATTGTGAGACAGGGTCTCAATATAACTAACCTAGGTTGCTATCAAACTTGACAGTTATGTCTTTCTGCTTCAGCCTCCAGCGTGCTGGTATTTCTGACTAATAGGACACCTGCTTGCCTCTCTCTCTCTTGATAGAAGGATTAAGAGGTGGAGAGGGTGTCTTTCTGCAGCATAACTTGGAAAGATACCAAATAGGAAACAGAACAAGGAAGAGAAAGAAACAGGAATCACATATTCTCAAAACTCTCCAGACTGAGGATCTAAAAGCACCAAGGACACCCCCAGGGACCCACCATAAGGACTTCCAGGGGCTCCTCTTCCCCTTCCTTGCCCTGGGTGCAGGAGGACAGCTGTACTGGGACCCTCTACAGACTGTGTATTCCAACTCCGCGTCGGGGCCTCTCATCCGTTCCTCACTGTCCGGTGTTCCGGACCTCTGCTGCCCTGTGATCCTCTTAACTCCTTGGATCTGAGAGAACTAAGCATCTCTGGGGAGAAGTGCCTGCCCACCAGCCAGCCATCTTTCTGGCCATTTCTAGTCAGGAATATTTCATTTCTTCCTTTCCCAGTACCCATGCAGTGGAGGCTCATGGACACAGTCACCAGGCTGCCAGCTTCTCTCTTATCTTTTGCCATTCTCACTCATCAGTACTAATTGTTTTAAAGACAAAAGTCCCGACATGAGCCCAAGTTCGTGTCTCGGATTCTGCTGCTGCCAACCTTTGCCTGCTCTGTGCTCTGTCTGCTCTGTATGCCAACCACCTGACGCCCGGACCTCCAGCTTCAACCTGTTGCCAGAGCCCTGAGACAGCTATGCTGCCATCCTGTTGGTCTTCTCCAGATGCTGGGAACATCTCCAAATCTGCTTCTCTCCTGCTGTATCCACTTTTTCCTTCTTCCAAGGACCAAAGGCCATTTACTTTTCCCTCTGATGGCCTCAGACTCCAATGATCTAAACCTAATGAATTCCACAAGCTCACTTACCAAAAAAAAAAAGGGGGGGGGGAACAATTCTCTTCTGCCATAGGTCTGATGTGGCCAATTTGTTTAAAAATCCCACTTGATGGCTATCTTCATTGTCAGCTCTGGTAGGTCTTGGAGAGTGGGGCAGTTAGCATCAGTGTAGAATTCTACCAATGCTTGACAGAAATCTACCCACACATCTTTCCCAAAGGGTTAACAGAGGAGGGAAAGCCCACCCTGGCAATAACAGCCTATGGCCCAGCCTGCGTCCCTCTCTGCTTTCTAAAACAGATGCAGTGGGACCTCCTGCCACCATGTCTACACACTATGACAGCCTATACCCCCAGACTGTGAGCCAAAATGCTCCCCTTGGGCTGCATTTTCAGACATTTGGTCACATGGGGGACAGACACAACTAATACCTATGGCTTGATTTGCCCGTCACATAATGCTGTATTCTTTCAAGACACCATGTTGAACATAACATATACATGGTGTGTGTGTGTGTGTGTGTGTGTGTGTGTGTGTGTGTGTGTATTCAAGTCTACATAATTTTACAATGTGGTCACTCCCTTTCAACCTCTCTATTGTTTAACATCTAAGAACACCCCAATCTGTCCCAACCTTCCTCAGCAAACTCTCATGAGCCTGGTTTTTGGTGTTTTTTTTTTTTGGCTTTCTCTTGGCTACCAAGACCCGCTAACTCTATGCATATGGCTGGGTGCCCTGGATTGCAAATCCTGGCTTCTCCCACGTTTTAGCAATTCTATGGCCCTCAACACTTAGCCTTCATCTTGCACACTCAGCTCTTTGGTCCCTGCCTGGCCAGGCTGCCAAGCTGCCACCCACATCTGGCGGGGCTTTCTTGTCACACCTGGCAGAATGGGAAGAGAGCTGGATCACTCAGCTGCTGCAGTGTAACCTCGTTTTGCTAGTCACCGTCCATACTGTCTATTTTCAAATGTGTAGCAGACAATAGAACATTTGCTAAATTTCCCTTGACCTCTGCCTCCCTCAACAGAAGCTTGAGACTCAACTCTGGGTTTGCGATATGTTGCTTTTTATTCCCCGAGACTGCTCAATACTGGCATGCATTTTGATGGAGAGGAGAAAATGGTGAGTGTGCTTATAAATTAACAGTCAAGGATGTGTTCAAACCCTGAATTATTCCCACAGGAAACAAGTCACTGGCTCCAACATCCCTTCTCTTTCTTACATTGCCAGAAACAGATGTTGACAGCTCCCTCATTTGGGAATCGATGCGGAAGGATAGTGATTACCCAGGAGAAACAAGCTATACTGCACATGACTCCTTAGAAGCAAGAAGCAGTTTATTTAAACTTAGAGAAAGTCCACGCTGACAACCTGCATGCAGAAGCGAATGAAACTCACACCGAAAATCTCACGGTTTCATAGACGTTTTTTGAGGCTAGTTAAAAGTTGACAGAGAGCTTAGAGGGCTGCGGGGCAGAGTCAGATCTGAGACCAAAGTCCCCTGTCTACACAAAGCCACTGAAAAATATCAATCACTCAGCTGGCTATTGGGCCCATATTGCTCAAAGGAATCCAATTTTCTAAACACATTTTTAGAAGAAAAAAGCCTTAATTAATGTTTTCACTTAAAAGGCATCTATATGTCACATATATGAAACCTTATATAGGCTATATTCGTATGTGTGCACATAATGGCAGGTGAATGGTGTTCCAAAGAGACTTCAGAATGAAAGTTATTAGATTCTGGGGGGAAAAGAACTCTGGAAAATGCTTACAATATTCTCATAACTTGCCCGCTGGTACCTGCCCATAGACCAATTGTGAAACATTCTTAGCATAGGTGCCTTTTGTTTTCTCTGTGCTTTTTCTCTGCAAGTGGCATTCCTGAGCCTGCTGAGGGCTGCATCTCTGACATGTAGCCCTGAGGAATGTGTGTGTTGTTGAATGAATGGAGCTGGATATGGGGGTGAGGGAAGATGCTCCAATGGATGGGGGAAAGGGCTGAAGCAGGCAGAACCCACAGTACGTAGCAATCAGCGCTGGGATGACTCCCTTTCAACAAAAATGTCACGCTGACCTGGTAGGGAGGGTGGCAGGATAGAAGCCCTGCAAGTGGGATCTGGCAGCCACTATCAGAGGGACAGAGTCAATATATAATCAGGGTGACCTGAAACCGCCAATCACACTCCCTGTCTTCAGAGACACAGGCTCGGGAAGTTTCAAATGTGCAAGACTGCCCTTTTCTGTTCGTCGTGCTGAAGAAGCCAAGACCTCCTGAGGTCAGCAGGCCTCAGCACACAGCTGGTTCAGGGACACGATACCACTGGTCCATGCGGCTTTGATGCCTGTGGATGGATCCCTACCTGACATTTGATAGTCTGGTCATTAAGACCTATGTCATGTTTGTTCCAAATATACCATATATTGAGAGCTCAAGGCCCTCTCTGCTCAAAAGTTTTGACAACTTTATTGCCTTAGAGAGAATGGACTAAGCATCTGGTCCAGTGAATGTTCATGTGTCTGTGACTTACCTTGGGGTCACCAGGGAGTCCATTTTGTTAACTGCACCTGTCAAAATATACAGTAAGCAAGATAACCTTATTGTACAAACTCACGCATCTAACTTCAACCAGTAATTCTGTGTTTTATGAATTGCTCATCATTTAGTGAAATCTCATGTAAAAACAAAAAGAAAGAGAAAACAAACAAAACAAATAAATAAGAATCACACACAGTTCGTGAAAACAAGATGCTGGTGGCAAATAAAAAGTCCTACAAATTGGAAATATGAGGGAATGTTTTTACAATAATGACTTTAAGCTATACCATGAGTCTACCAGGAGTGAGGTCTATACCACAGTGGTGACCGTAGTACCGAAGCAACACTCGACTTTCGGGATTAATAGCAACTGAATTTTAATCACTTGGGGCAGAAATCTAACTTTAAACAACATAGCTAAATCTAAAGAAACTGCCAAATAAAAAGGGCAGCAGGAACCCATTTGGGCCTTAGGAACGCACCTTGGCTACGATGCCTGTCTAATGACCGTGTTTGCTCAGTGTATGACTTACTTCTCAGTGCCCATTTCTCACAGGCAGTCTGGGTCTGCTCATGGCTCCCTTTCCACTAAACTGGAACTATTCCTTCACATAACTGCAGTTTCCCCATTTATACAGAATTTATATCAGAATTGTTTGTTTATCTGCTGTCTTCTCGGTGCTAGATACCAGACCTAGCGCCTCACATGGCTGAGGCAAGGCCTCTTCCACTGCAATGTTTCTGGATTTGCTTCGAAATCCCATCCTCTCATATCTTTCCCATCTTTCTTTGACTTCCCCTCCTTTACTTCCTTTCCTTTAAAGATTAGTTTTGTGTAAATTTAGATCCTCAGTCCCATGATTGTGGTATCACTTTGTTCTCAGTAGCTCCTGAGTTTGCAACACATATCTTTAATTTCTCACTGTATATGTATATGTGTGTATATATATATGTATATATATATATGTATATGTGTGTATTTACACACACACACACACACACACACACACATATATATATATATATATATATATATATATATATATATATATTTCACTGTATGTTGTACTACAGTCACACAGGTAACATGTGTGCTTGCTTGTTCCTACCCTATTCGATATCACTGTTCATTTTGTTACACATAGTCTTTTAAGTTTTGGGGGGAAATCCCTTTGATATTTACCAATATATTTGCTGTTTCTCGTCTTTATATCTGACCCTGAGTGCTGAGTTGCACTCCCATCTGACCCATTTTTTCTCAGCAGATTTTCTTTGAACATTTATGGTAGTGCTCATAGATGCCAATGCATCCTCTCAACATTTTCCGAGTAAAAAATTGATGTCTTTTGCTTTCACTTTCGGCAGATGCTTTTATTAGACATATAATTCCAGGTTGACGGTTATGCCTTGCACTCTCAGTAAATTGCCGCTCTATTGTCCTGTGGCCCGCATTGTTTACAAGTTCACATCAACAGTCCCTGCCTTTGTCATTCTGTGTCGTGCCTTGTTCCCTTAGAGAGTGTTGTTATTTTTAAATCACTGCAGTCTCGGGTTAAATCTCTCCCCCACTTCCTGTGCATTTGTGTTTGGCTTGGTCGCCTGCCTTTCCTGAGTTTCACAGTGAGTACTATGTACCAAGTCAAGTACTGGCATCTATTAACCCAAGACATCATATCCTCGTCTGAGTAACACTTATCCTCCTATGGATATTAAAATAATATTGACTTCTCTCACCCACTCATTCTTTTTAAAACCACAATTGGTAGTTTATTACACGCAGTGCTTTACGACAGACATTTTAACAGCTTTTAAAATTTTTATGAATTTCTAATTCAAATAGAATTACATCACTTCTCCCATTTCCTGTCTTCTTTCCAGTCCTCTCTGGCCTGCTTCCTACAACTCCTCGCATGCCCACTTGCCCTCAAGCGGGTACCCAGTTCTTGATTGCTGTTGTGCACACTTAAGCACATAAACAAACGCTACTGAGTCCTATTGTCGGTGTTGTTTGTGTGTACGTGGTTTGAGAGCTGATTACTTTGTAGCAGATAATGATTAAGATGTCCATTACTATGGAGCAGGCTAATATACTTTCTCCAAACACCCAGATGCCCACCATTGTTTTATTTCATTTTGGTCTGGAGTGGGACGCTGTGAGATTCCCCCTCCCGTGTTAACAGGTCCATTGGTATCGACACTGTGGCAGTCATGCTTCTGCAGCCATTTCCAGGAGTGATCAGTTTGCAGCAGACTTCGCAGAGTCTTGGCTCTTAGAATCTTTCTGCCTCGTCTTCCACAGTGTTTTCTGAATCACAGGTACAGGATCTACGATGTAGCTGCAGCAGTTAGGACCAGGCTTGCCGTGCTCTGTTGTTCTTTGCATGGTGTCCCCAGCTGTGGTTTTCTGTGACAGTTTCCATTTATTGTAAAGAGAGGTTTCCTCAATGAGAGGTGGTTGTTAGACTCGCGTGGATAGGATTGAGAGTATAGCTAGGGAGTCATGCTAGTGTAGTAAGGTGGAAGTGGCAGATGGCTTTGTAATGCCCACAACAGGCACGAACCCTGAGAGGAGGGCTCGCTTCCAGTCCCAGGGATGAATGTGCTCCCTGTTGCAGAGTGGGCTTGAAGTCCCGTTACATAGGCGTTACTTATCACAAGCATGTGAGTGCCACTTATTGAACCACTGCAAATATCTTGCATGCTGGTCATTGTGTTCACAGTGTTGCGGCTGGGTAGGACTGTTTCATGCTTCCCTCCCTCGGTGGCTTACACAGTACTGTCTGATACTATGGAAGCTAGACTACACAGTGTTACTGTGTTACAGTGTTCACAGTGTTGCAGCTGGGTAGGACTGTTTCATGCTTCCCTCCCTCGGTGGCTTACACAGTACTGTCTGATACTATGGAAGCTAGACTACAAGAAGCTGGGTTTCAGGTTAGATATGGCTCAAGTCACCCTCATCAGTATCCTATCTGTGTGGATTCTTCAGCAATAGGAGTCTACACTCAACCCCTGGAAGAAGATAACAGAGGGCTGCACTGATGAGATGGGTAGACAGACAGACAGACAGAGAGACAGACAGATGTAGAGATAGATAGATAGATAGATAGATAGATAGATAGATAGATAGATAGATAGATAGATAGATAGAAAGAAAGATAGATAGATAGATAGATAGATAGATAGATAGATAGATAGATAGATAGATAGATAGATAAAGACAAAGATAGAGATAGGGTGAGAGATAGATACATAGAAATAGAAGGCAGAGAGAGAGAGGGAGGGAGAGAAAGACACAGAGGAAGAGAGATAGGGAGAAAGAGATATAAATAGATTGATAAAGATCAGAGGGGGAGGGAGGAAGGAAGAGAGACAGAATCACTTGGATTTTGCTGACCAATTATTGAAAAGTAATTTTCTCATACCTGGTGATGGGACATTTGTTAGTCTATGGTTCTTATAGGATGCACTGTCAGCCCAAGTGGCTTTGTATGAATGTGTGTGAGAGAGTATGTGTCTCTCTGTGTGTATGTGTGTGTTGTATTTGTGTATGTGTGTGAGAGTACATGTATGTATGTCTGTGTGTCTGTGTGTGTGTGTGTGTGTGTGTGTATGTGTGTGTGTAACTTTAGGTAAACATAATATGATCCCTCCGGCTTTATCAACCAACCTTGGTGTTGTTTGTTCTTCATCCCTTCTCCCGCTGTATTGACCTCATCCCCTTCCACCTTCCCATTCTGCCCTTTCTATCACTTGTTTCCTGCTAGTCCTGTCTCACCAAATGGTTCCTGTATGTTTTCCTGCTCCCTTCAGTTACCTCCCATTAAATATTCATACATGAAGATTGGTACAGATGAGAGAGAACATGTGGGTTTTGTCGTTCTGGGTCCATGTTACCTAGCTCAATATGATCCTTAGTTCGCTCTGCTTATCTACAGATTTCATAATTCAATATTCTTTATAGTTCATTAGTTTCCCCTTGTGTATATGCACCAACTTACATTTCTACCAGCAGAGAGCGAAAGCAAGAGCAAGAGCGAGGGTTGTCCTTCTGCCATAACCTCACCAGTATTTGTTGTTTTGTTGATGGTGGCCATTCTGACTGGGGTGAGCTAAAGATTCACATCTTTATATATGTGTGTATTTGTATATTTGCAAAGATTCTCTAATGCTGTAGTTTCCTTTTCACTTGACTGGTTACTTCCTTTGTTATAGATACTCAGGTTTCCCAGCACTATTTGCTGAAGATGCTATCTTTTCTACGATGTGTGGTCTTTGCCTCTTTGTCAACCATCAGATGGCTGTAATTATGAGCACACTTATTTTGGGGTCTTTCTATTCTATTTCATTGGTCTACACGTTTGGGTTTTATGTCAGCACCACAGTGCTTTTAACATGATAGCTCTATGCTACAGAAGTCTGGGATGTAAATCTCTCCAGCACTTTCCTTTTTGGTCAAGATTGCTTTGGCTACCAGGGGTCTTTTCTGGTTCTGTTTGAATTTTACAATTTTGTTTTATATTTCTGTGAAGAATATTATAGGTATTTTGATTGAACTGAATCTGTAAATTGCTTTTGGTAGGATGGTCATTTTCAGCAATATCAACTCTACCAAAACTTAATTGAAGTGATATTATCTGGGAAGACCTCTAGGCTTTGGGCAGAGACAGACTAGAAGAGAAAGTGTAATTAAGGCGCAGCTAACCTGGGCTGGAGGGGTCTCTGAGCAGTTAGGAATATGAGTTGCTCTAGTAGAGGAGTCAGTTCCCACTGCCCAGTTCAGACAGCTCACCACTGCCCGTAAAACCAACTCCAGGGGGTCCAGAACATAACTCTGTCCTCTGAGGACACCTGCATTCATACTGCACACACTCCCACACTGACACACAATTAAAAACGAAAAAACTCTAACGATATCAAACAAGATGATAATCTAAGTCACCAGAAAAAACAAACAAACAAACAAACAAACAAACACAATCCAGAAACAACAGAAGATCAGAGTCAGCAGAGAGCTAAGTCCTCCTTCACTGAATCTCTAACACGAGCACTTCCTGGTTGGCTGCTGTAGGAAATGTTTAGTCAGCTGAAACCTGTGGATTTTTACATTCTAAGCACTGGGTTTTGACTTAGACACACTTTTCCCCCAGGCAGCCCACTCAGTAGAACATCACCCTCACAAGGAACCTTCTTAAGGGGCAGAGAGTGTGGCTGCTACCCATAAATGGCTAGAGTGACGGAGCGAACATGGGTTTCTATATTTTACCTAAGTTTAATAAATTCAAATTCAAAAATCCTGACTAAGTCATTGGCAACCATATTAGAAACATCTCTAGTGAGGTTCTGACTAACACTTCCATGCACAGACACACACAGGCGCACACACACACACACACACACACAATTACAGTGAAATCAACCAGTGCTTACACACAGGAGCGGGGAGGCGGGAGCTTCCTGAGTTACCATCAGAATTCAGGATTCAGAAAGCAGCACCTAACCCTGTAGGAATGAGAGAGCGGTGGGGCAGCAGGAGAAGTTGTTTACATGCTAAGATATTTGTATTTGTATTTTGAAAGAAAACAGTAAATGCCGACCCATAATGTGAAAACATGTTCTTGAAATAAGGAAATGATTTGGAAAATTGATTTTTTTTGAGGTTTTGTTTAGACATACACATAACGTTGAGAGGAGAGGCACCATGGCCCTTGGTTAGCAAGGTGACTACTGGGCAGAATAAGTAACTGTGACATTTGATACTTAAAGGAAGAAGTTCCAGAGAGTATCAGAATGTATTATCTAGAATTTGGGAGAAGGCTGGGTAGGGATACAAGGTATGTACAATAGGCACACAAAAAAGAAAAGAAAGCTGGGAAAATCTACCTGAGTGATCTAGTGAGCAAGGTCCTAATATTTTCCCCTTAGCATGAATCTTTCCACATCTACAAATATTCAAAGACTTAGAATTTTCAAAAATCTATCTATGGAATATGAGTTTCAGAATCCTAAATGCCTAACAGTACAGCATCCCATCTCAGACTTCAAGTCCCTGGTTCTTGGCTCATGGGAAGATGGGGAGTTGGTGATACTCAACACTTCTTGACCTTTGAGTCTTTCTGTTGGTGTCCTTGCTACTACCCTGGGCAGGTAAGCAGTATTGGTACATACACCCCACCTATCTTCTGTTTAGGTTTTGACGTGCCTTCTTCACCGTGGACGGCAGAGAAAATGATGGTCTGTAAGCTTGAATTCTGGTTAAAGGCCCCTACACCAAGATATCTACCTTGTCTTTGCTGTTATTATCTGGCTACTTTTATTGAGAAAATAAAATCACTCTATACAGGTTATCTAGAAGGAGTGAGATTTTGAGGTGTTGTCTTGGAAGCTAAAAATAAAATCAGATTAGCAGTAATTAGCAAGGTGGGTGTAATTTCATACCTTTGGCTGTAATCATTTCCTGAAGTGGTTTTCTCTTGATTTGACTTTCTAGTGAGCTACAGTCCCTATTGAAAGAATGCATGCATTCTGTACCCCCTACAGGGGCGATTTTAAGAAAACTGCAGTAAACATAAACTAATGTAATGATGGCCTACACAGAACGCCCTGTTTTCATGAAATAAACCACTAAAAATACTTGTCGCTGTAACAATGCAAACCTGATGATAGTGTGGTTTTTAACCATACCACACTATTATTTTATTCTGAAAGTTGTTGTTGGCAGAATCTGGTCTCAATAATTACTTTTTTTTTTTTAAGAAGAAAGAGGAACGATTTTATTACACTCAAATACAGACTCTAAAAATATCAGAGAACCAAGTATACAGGGATCAGACTATTAATAGCTTGAAAAGCTATCAGTTGCTGGGGTGGGACACATGGGTTTTTTTACATTGTGAGCCAAAAATCTAGAGTTTTCTGCCGAGAAATACATTTTGAATCCATAACACATTTAAAGGTGAGAAAAGGCTTGCGAACGATTAAAGCCCTTGTTCTTCCACACCCAAAGGAGACATTAATTCTTCCAAGAGTTGTTGTGATACAAATTCTCAGAGCCTTCCATGAGGACTGATCTGAGGATAATTAGCCTAAGACCAGACATATATCACAGCACTCTTATGAGATTAGTTAAGAATCGCATGCGAACTAAATTATGGTTTGTTGTTATAATGATAAAACCCCATGCCCTCTTGAGCTAAGCTTAGCACGTGTCTCAGTGTGATAGGAAAGGGGAGGCAGATCACATGCTGATGAAGTCTGCCTTCAGATGCTATCCGTGCTGGGGGGGTGGGGAGGAGAGGGCTTCTCTGCACACGGACATGCTGTTCATTTCCGGGGGGAGGGGCTTCTCTGCACACGGACATGCTGTTCATTTCCGAGGGGATGTGCTTCTCTGCACACGGACTCACTGTTCATTTCCGGTATCTATTTGAGAATCACCTTGGCCTCTATGCTACTTTTTGGTGTGAAGTTTCAACTCCCTTCCCTAGCCCCATAAATCTGACAGCACAAGAAATATTAAAGGGCTTTTGCTGAAGTCTTTAAAGAGAAGACAGGAGACTTAATAAACAAGTTGGGGAAGATTAGGCATTGATTCCAATGAGGGGCCAATTGTAGGTCTGACCATTGACAAGCATGCACACACACACACACACATGCATGTGTCCGTGCGTGAACATGCATGTGAAGGCCAGAAGTTGATTCTGGGTATCATTTTCAGTAGCTCCCCATACTTCTTTTCAAGCCAGTGTTTCTCAGTGAGCTTGCCACTCACCAGTTAGCTGAACTGGATAGGCAGCAAACCTCAGGGATCCTCCAGCCTCCAACTCCCTCCCAGCTCTGAGATTACAGGGGTGTACCTCCATGCCCTGCATTTTATACGGCTTCTGGGGCTCTGAACTCAGATCCTTATACGTGAATGGCAAGCACTTTACCAAATGTTAAGAGCACATTTTCATTTATTTTTAAATCAAGATTCAACTTGCACACTGTAAAGAATATATTCATTGTACGTCTTAATATATGCTTGCATAAGCTATCTGCACAGTCTCTGTCAGGATCCTGAGTATCTCCCCGACTCTTGTCTGTTTGCTTCAATTCTGTCATCTCTAGTCCTCTAAACCTGTTTAATCTGCTCCTGGATATAAATCAAATACTTTGTAGTATCCTAATTTTTTTTAACTCAGCATAAGGCACACAGATCTCATTGTTGTTTAATGTATTCGTTAATTTTCATTCTTATTCAGCTTTAGATGGTTTACATGTAATACGATTTGTTTATTGTATTTTAATATATTTATATTTTATTATATTTGGATTATTTCCAGACATTTGCTGTTGTTAATAATGTTAACATAAACATTCTTCTATTTATCTCTGGGTAAAACATAAGCACTTATTTTTCTGGAATACATAACCAGAAGTGGAATTTCTGTGACACGTAGGATAGTGTGTATCTGTGTGTACTAGATTCCTTCAAGCGATTCCTTAAGACAGTTATAACTTAGGGACTATGTTGCCAACAATAAATGAGTTTCTCCTGGTTTCTAAGCCACACAAATAGTAGGATTTGTCTGTTTTAATTGTGACATTTTTGCCCACTTGCTGAAGGAAGTGCATTGTGATCTTATTTATTTTTCATTGCTCTGTTGGCTCATGATACTGAGCTTATATCTGTATGTGTGCTGTATACTTAAATATCTCAATCACCAAGTTCTTCTTTGTTTCTGTACTGGCTGATTTTATGTGTCAACTGGACACAGGCTGGAGTTATCACAGAGAAAGGAGCTTTAGTTGAGGAAATGCCTCCATGAGATCCAGCTGTAAGGCATTTTCTCAATTAGTGATCAAGGGGGAAGGGCCCCTTGTGGGTGGGACCATCTCTGGGCTGGTAGTCTTGGTTCTATAAGAGAGCAAGCTGAGTAAGCCAGGGGAGGCAAGCCAGTAAAGAACATCCCTCCATGGCCTCTGCATCAGCCCTGCTCCCTGACCTGCTTGAGTTCCAGTCCTGACTTCCTTTGGTGATGAACAGCAGAATGGAAGTATAAGCTGAATAAACCGTTTCCTCCCCAACTTGCTTCTTGGTCGTGATGTTTGTGCAGGAATAGAAACCTGACTAAGACAGTTTCTTTCGCATGTTGTTTTCTAGGTCTCCAGTTGCATGCAGGATGTGGCGTGTACCAGGCAAGAACTCTAAGCTACACTTCCCTTTCCATTTGTATTTCCTGTTTTTGACATAGGGTATCTCTAAGTTGCCTAAGCTGGCCCTGAACATAAGCTCTTCCTGCCTCAGCCTCCAGAGTAGCTTAGATTACAAATTTATACAGCCTGACACATCAATATTTTTTCCCCTCTGTGTAACAACCCTGGCTATCCTGGAACTTGCTTTGTAGATCAGGTTGGCCTTGAACTCACAGAGGTCTGCCTGTCCCTGCCTCCTGAGTGTCGGGATGAAAGACATGTGCTGCCACCACCACCCAGCTAGTGATCCAATTTCGAAAAATTTATTTATGTATGTATTTATTTAAATGTAGGCATGCTCTGTCTGGATGTACACCTACAGGCCAGAAGGGGCATCAGATCCCTTTATAGACAGTCAAGAGGTTTCTGGGAATTGAACTCAGAACCTCTGGAAGAGCAGCCAGTGTTAACTGCTGAGCCATCTCAGCAGCCCTAGTGGTTCAATTTTTAATAAACTACTAATTTTTGGTGAACATTTTAAAAGATTAATAATATGTCTACATATTAAAATAACAAGCTTATCTTGACTTTAAAAAGTAGTAAAAAAGTTAAAATGAGTATAAAGAGAAGAAATGTATTTTAATCCTTAAGGGTAGATATATTTTAACTGCCTATTCTTGATAAACACAAGAGCTAGGTGTATTGCTTTCCCAAGACAATATGTGGTACTTGGGATAGACTATGGTGCTGAGAAACAGCCTATGAGTAAATGCATGGATGACATCACCAGTGATCAGCATAGTTACCTCTACTTAACAGTATATACATTAATAACTACTGATAAGCTTTGTTTCCCATATGCTATTGCTGATTTGAGCTCTTCTTCAGAGACTAGTGTGCTGAAAGGGTGTTAGCACCAAGGCATTTTGACATCCAAGAGGTGAGATCTATGGTTAGCTAGATGATTCAGCGGATAAAGTTGCTTGCTGCCAAGCCAGAGGACCTGAGTTGGATTCCTGGGACCCAAGAAAGCAGAGAACTTACTTCTGTAACTTGTCCTGAGGTAGGAAAACATATAGATCAGGTTGGCCTGTGTGCTTCTCTGCAGGGGACAGCCTTGGGTGTAAATCAACATAGAAAGTCATACAGCCCATCATGGTGACACTATTCCCTAAGCAGGGAACCCTGAATTATATCAGACAGAAGTCAGCTAGATGAGAGAGACCCAGTTAGCAAGCAGGAATGTATGTGCTCTTTCTGCTCTTGATTGTGGATGTGGTATGACCATTCTCTCCCGGCTCCTGCCTTGGCTTCCTCTCACTAAGAATTGTGACCTGGAAGTAGAAGATAACAGAACTCTTCTCTCTTGGGCTGCTTTTGGCCAAGGCATATTATCACAGCAATAGTAAGCAAACTAGAAGAGACACCAAGATTCAGAGAAAACTTAACCTTTGTAAGAATGGGAACTGCAAATGTCCCTGATGAACACCAGGCCCTGAATCAGAGACAGATTCCTAGTGGGTGGGGTCTGTTTCTAAGTCATCTGGTGCTGGAACTCTGACTGAGACACAATGGAGAGCCAACCAAAGATATAACTCAGACAGGGAAAGTTCGCTGGTCTCTAAAAGAGGGCACAGAAGTCTGAATACATGGGCACGGAGTCCACAAATGAACAACTTCTCCTTCTCTCTTTCAGTTTCCCCAGTTGTAAAATAAAGGGTTCATCTGTGGGTTCTCTGGAGCCTCCTAGTTCCAACTGTCTCTTGATCCCCCAGAGGAAACAGCTTTTATGAGGAATTCGGTGTCTCCTTCCCAGGTCAGGGTGACCTGAGTGTAGAGCTCAGCCCAAGCCCCAGAAGGCTCACATCCCTTTAGACTTCATCCAGACAGTCTGACTCGTGGGTTAGCCTAGCACCTAACTGCTCTCCTCACAGGCTGAGATGAAACATGAAATCCCAGGCTTCCGTGGAAAGAGAGCCCAAACTCAAAACAACAATGCACCTTGGATACAAGCAATGTTTTATTCTAGAAATAGAAAATGTCCTCTAGCTTAGTTGTAATTTCTGCAATCTGTTCTGCCAATTGTGAGTGTGTGTGTGTGTGTGTGTGTGTGTGTGTGTGTGTGTGTGTGTGTGTGTGTTGTAAATCTGCTATTCAGAATTCTTTGGGCCAAAATGAAAATCTAGTCTGTTTCTAATAGCTTCATAATTTTAATGGGATGTGTCATTTAAGAGCTAATGAAGGGTGGGCAAAGTGGCCCAGATGGGTAAAGGTGTTTGCTGCCAGGACTGATGATCTGGGTTCAGTTCCTGAATCTAACATTGTGGGGGGAGAGAAGTGACTATGGGTGACCCCCCTATGTAAAAGAGAAATGACACAGTTCATAGTGCCATGACCACTATTTCTTCTTCGAAAATCCCCCTGAATTTTCCAGATTGGAAGCCCTTATTCTATAGCCCAGGATGTTTGATAGAGTATATTAATTATTTTGCCTGTAAAAAGATTAGCTTTTAAATGTCACCTATCAGATTTATTAGTAGAAGAGACTCAGTATATTGTCCAATAAGCAAACTTGATCTCTGACAGAACAAGAAAAACATGAGTGACATGTCAGTATGTAACCAAAGCAAGGAAGGAGCCCAGGATGGGAGGGAAGAGGGAGGGTGGATGCCCAGTTTGTAGGATGAAAAGTATACTTTTGGGTTCTGTTGATAATCTTATATTATAAACAACGAGTGGTGTGTGTGTGTGTGTGTGTGTGTGTGTGTGTGTGTGTGTGTGTGTGTGTGTACCTCACAGCAAAGATGCCACGGCCATCACTGTTCATCTTAAAACTTAATCACTGACCCCAGATGATGAAAGAAGAGCTAGGTGACGTCTACAGGGCATAACTGAACAGAACTTTGAAAGGCATCACTTAGAATCTCAAACTACCCTTCACTGAGCTTGGTCCTCATCTCAGCCATAAGCATTCCTAATCTGAAAATCCACAATGTTCCCGTACCCCTGAGTTTTTTGAATAGTAATGACTCAAAATCCCATATCTGACCTCATGTGACAGACCAGTCAGAGTGCAGGTGCTGTCATTGTGGTGTTTAAAATTATCTCCAGTCTATTTGAATGAGGCATATATAAAACATGAACTTCACCAATCAGCCCCTGGGGAACATTCCACATGCAAGTCATTAGGACAATAATGCAGGGCTTCCTCTCCACAGAATGGAAAACAAAGCCAGTCAATAACATCTCTCGGTGCAAGAGTGGGGAAGGCAGGCACTGAAAAAGCATCCAAAGGAAAAAAACTCAAGATCCAATCCAAAAGCCAGGGAGGTCCTTACACCACATCTTAAGATGTTCCCCTGGGAAGAAGTCTGTGGTGGTTTCAATGGGGAATGTTCCCCCACAGGCTCATGTATTTGATTGAACACTTAGTACTCATTTGGTGCTGTTTGGGGAACTTGTAAAATCTCAATGAGGTGGAGCCTTGCTGGAAGAAGTATGTCACTGGGGTCTGATCTGAGGACTATAGAGCCCGATCCCACTTCCTGCTCTGTCTCTGCTTCCTGTGTGTAGATATAGCGTGATGGAAGCAGCTTCCTGTTCCTGCTGCCATGCTGTGCTGCCCCAGCCATGACAGACTCTAGCTTTCTGGAACTGAAAGCCAAGTTAAAACTCTCCTTAAGTTGCTTTTGGTCATGGTATTCTATCACAACAACAGAAACATGACTAATGCAGACTCCTCAGTTTTTGCCTCCTGGCATGATACTGCTTCCTGCATGTTGTTCTCTATGGCCATACCTAGTGAGGGACCAAGATCTAGTTGGTGTCTCGTCAGAATACAAACAGAAGCTCATATGGGAAGGGCATATGAAGAATTTATGATATGAGAGAAGACCCAGGTACCAGAACCAAGAGTTGTTCTGTGTGGTCAAAGCCACTTTCAAAGAGACAGGAGCCTTGGGCAGACTTGCAGGTCTAAAACAGAAAATGAGTAGTGTGTTCTTTGGTCCACCTCCATGTCCTGCCGGCAGATGGGCATCCCCACCTTTCTCCTTGTCCCAGCAGTTCCCTATCCTAAGTAGTTCTAGGAGAGGCATGAGGTGCCTGAGACGCCACTTGGAATTCTGAAAATGTTGTAGATTAATTTTATAATTTAGACATTGGTGTCACTGGGCATTATGCACTTGATGTGTTTTGATGTCTCCTGAATGGATCGCAGATCCATTGTTCTAATCAAAGTTCTCTCCTAACTCCACACAGTTGGAATTAGAGGTCCACACAATGAACCTCTACAAAAATGTCACAGACGACGATGGCCATCTACTTCCAATTACCATATTTATGCTGCAGACTGGAACACTTCTGACACCCTGTGAATAGAAAATTCTGGAAGAATCCTTTCACATAGCTTAAGTCTGTCCACTTGAAAAAACATGTGCCTACTTCATATTATCACATGCTTTTCCATTCAGAATGCTTTACACATATAATTTCAATTAGTTCCCCAGAACTTTGATAGTAGTGTTAGCATTGTTTCTCTCAATGGTCAAATGAAGGTGACACTTAATGGATAAATTACCAATTCCCCAAGGACTGGGGAAGAAAGAATGGATCGGGGGCTCCCCAATGCTATTATGTCATGATGCCGGGTCTGCATTTATAAGCAGCAGGAACCTTAACATTCAAGGGATGTGCTGGAAACTAGAATGGTAGACTCTCATTAGCATCAGATTTGATCACATTTGACTGTTGGTTGTTACCTCTGCAGGTGTATCTGGTGATCAGTGACAGAGGTGTGTCTATGTCTTATTACTAGGAATAGAAACAGGCCAGTTATCTTTCATTTGGTGCCAGATAACACAGTATTCTTTCAATACAGGCTACTAAACAGAACTTAAAACTCCCATTAAAAATACACATACAGCAACACTCTCACAAATAGCCAAAATCTCACCATCTCTTTCTCATTTCCAGTAGTCTCTAAACTTGAAAAGCACATCTCCTTTTTCTTTAAGTGTATTTAGAAGAACCTCCAAATTTTAGCTCTGTATTTGACTCTCTGAGAAAAATCTCATTTAAGTCACTCTTCTGGCTACATTTTCCCTGCCTCCTAAAATGTCACTGGCTGTAGCCACATATCTCCCAGTAAGCCTGTGACTCTGTCCATTCCACCCTTCTGCAGGAACCTCCTCCCCTGTGAAATTCTACCTGGACATTTTTGTCTGTCTATGGATAAGCCAAAGTCCAGTCCAGGCAGTCGAGAGCATCCCAAGCACTTCGAGCAGAAACAGATTCAATTCGTGGAAATACTTTAGAACCGAAAGAACAGGAGGCTGCCTCCTCTCTATCTTAAGCCTCATTGTCTGTTATGATCCAGTGGGAAGAGGATGTTACTCCTTATTGAAAAAACAAAATAGTTAATGGCTCTTATTCAGCTGCAGAGCCCAGCCACCAGAGAAAGATAATTGCATCCCCATTCCTGGCATCCAGATCTCTTTGGGGAGGTTATAGAACCTTCATTAAATGGAACCCTGCTGGAGGAAGTGTGTCATTTTGGGTGGGCTTTGAGAGCTTACAGCCTCACCCACTTCCTATTGCCTCACCTTTCTGGTGTGGATGAAAACACGACTGCTCAGCTTCCTGTTCGCAGCCTGCTGGGCCTCCCAGACACTACACTCTTTCCCTTTATAACCCTACATAAACACTTTCGTCTATAACTTGTTGGAGGGGCCATTGTATTTACCTCAGCAGCAAAAAGCAACTCATCCAGGGTCTCTCCGAACCTGGACGCTCACTGTCTTGCTGACACCGACGGGCCAGCAAGCCTCTCGCCTGTGCCCTTTCCCAAACAACCCCGGTCCAGGTTCACAGCCGAGTGCCACAATGCCAAGCCCTGAGAAACTCAAGTCCTTATGTTTGTGCCACAGGTGTTGTCCCCACTAAGCCATCTTCTCAGACTTCCATATCTGAAATAGCTAACAATCAAAGCCATGTATTCTAAAGACATTCAAACTCTCTAGAAATTAATTTATGATTTAAGATCCTCCCCTCCTAAAATCTAGGCTATATTCAAAGTTTGCAGTGTGTATCTAACCTTCAAATATGCACACTCACATGCACACTCACAGACACCTACGTGTGTGTGTTTGTGTGCGTGCATGTGTGTGTGTGCGTGCAGTATCCTCCCCTTAAATGTGGCTATATTCTAAACAGTAAAGACAATTGGACTTTTTACATAACTAGCCACAACTCCTGACTTGCCCACATCAGCAGAGAATCACATTCGGTTAGGTTCTCCGCATCCAGTTTCTCATTTCTGCTCCATAATTTACAACTTCCAAAAAATCTTCACTGCCCTCACTGCAGACTCCCCAATGCCCTCAGATATACAGATTTAACAAAAACGGAAGGGTCCTGTGGACCTCTGTCTCTTCAGCACCCCAAGGAGCATGACCTAAGACTGCTACGAGGGGCTGAATGGTGTGGTCTGGGCTTGTTGGCATTCTAAGACATCTTTATGAGTGATTTAATCACAGCTAGTTAATGGAAATAAAGATTCAGTTTGGTCTCGGTCTCCTGGGATCCCAGTGGGCTTCTGAGCACAGGGTTTGGGGACTGAGTCACACACAGCCCACGGATGATCAGAGGACTGGGTCTCCTGGATGACAAGAGGACTAGGTCCCCCCAGATGAGTGACTTCATCTGTACTTTGTCACTTTCCCTGACTTTGTAGGGGACTCCATGAGGGCTGAGAGGGGTTGAAAAGCCTGCTCAGTGTTCACTGAAAGTAAATCTACTTTGTGAGACAGCCATCTGGGGGGTGGGGTGAGGGAGGGGAGACTGATTTTAATACCTCTCCCACTCAGCCTGCTAAGGTCTCCACCAGAACGCTCAAGGTCCAGGCCTGCATCTGTGCTCTGTAACAAATTTACTTTATAGTAGAAGACACATCTCTCATGCGTGGACAATAATTCCCTCTTCTTCCCTCAACCTTTCTCCTGTTGGTTCAGCACCCAGCCTTACTGATGCCCAGTATCTAGCACGAGAAACACACACCAGGCAGTAGAGACACACAACTCGACATAAAGCACTAGAGACACACAGCACTAGAGACACACAACTCAGCACCAAGTACTACAAACATACAACTCAGAACAACACTAGGTCTATACAACTCAACACTAAGCACTAGTGATATAATACTCAGTACCAAGTACCAAGTACTAGACACTCACAACTCGACACCAAGCACTAGCGTTATGTAACTGAGTTACTGGTAAACAACTCAGCACCAAGAATAACTCATCACCATGCATTAGTAATACACAGCACCATGTGTCAGTGACACACAACTTAGCCACCAGCAGAAATGACCCCAAATTTGCAGACTAACTGTACCCATGAAGTCATAACAAGATAGGTAATTCCCAGAGTCCTAATGTTGCTTCATGCATGGATCATATGTAGCCACTGCTCATGAGAGGAGATTCTCCTACACTCCAGAAAATACACGAAGCAACAGGACATAAACTCTCCCCCAGTCACCACAGACAGCCTGCAGCATGTTATCAGCTCTCATCTCCTTACAGGCCAGTAAAGGAAGAGGAAGAGTCATCTAACCCTGACAACAGAGTTTCCTTCAGTTGACCCAGTGCTGACACACCAGGATAAAATGTTCTTTTCCCCAGAATGCTCCATGACACTGTTTATAGAAGGTGCTGGAAATGCCAGAGAGAGTAGCCCTGGCCTCCCCCGCCATCTTGGGGCCTCAGCCAATGCAGTGAAAATGTCCTAGTATCATGTCCATTGTTTAGATCTTTCATTCACCGCAGCCCCTCACATAAAATGCAGTACAAAGTCTCCTCCTTTGACTTCCACAACTAGCAAAAGCCTCAATTAATTTGTCCATTTATCCACAAAAGCAACAGGGAAAGCAGACATATGGAAGCCTGGGCCTTAAAGCTTAGTGGAGGTGGAGATTTTCTCAGGGCAGGGATAGGTCTCCCTCCTCAAGTCTGTAGACAGAAGCTCTTAATGTGAGACTGGGGTTCAGTAAGCACAGCCTAACACAAAAGAGATCTGAGTCTGGCAAGATGCAGCCCAGACATTTGTTAGAGGAGTTAGAGAGAAACAGAAGACCACTGTGGTGGGAGAGGCTCGGAGGCTGCTTGAGGGCCTTCCAGTGGGAGGAAGCACTAGGGATCTGGGGTGAGTGGGCATTCACAGAGGAAAGGCAGGGGAAGAGGAAAGGCAGAGAAAAGGCAATGCGGGTGAGAGATGGCTTTGGCTGTTAGCTATCATCTCAGTCTATGTGCACGTATGCATGCACATGCATGTGTTACTGTGCATGTATGTTTACGTGTGTGAATGTACTAAGTTGGGCACAGCAGAATCGCCTCAGAAATGGTATTTTTATATGCTGTGTATAACAGGTATGTGTGTGTGTGCGTGTGTGTGTCTGTGTGTATGTGTTTGCAGGTGTGTATAGTTGTGCATGTATGAGGGTACATGTGAAGCCAGAGGACCATTTGGGGTGTCATTCCTTGGGCACCATCTTCCTTGAGTTTTGAGTCAAGGTCTCTCTTCCAGGAACTGAGGCTCTCCTGCAAGTCCCATGGATCCACATGCGCTATGCTGACGTGCAGCAACCACCACACCCAGAATTGTTTCCTGAGGTCCTGGAGTTCCGTCTCAGCCCTCACCTTGCACAACAGTTGACTTGATTGGCCTCTGCCCCAGCTCCAACAATTTCCAGGATTGTTGAGGTGGCTCACACAGGCGGGCCTCAGGCTGCTCTTCTTTGGAATGCCTGAAGAATGCTGTGTTACGTACCACAGCTGGGGTGGTCTGGCAGGAAAGGTAGGACAATTGGCAATGAGGCCTCTTGTCAGCTTGCAGGGCACATCCAGCCCACAGGTAGCAGCATCACGGAGCTCTTTGTGACTTACTAGATCTTCCTGAAGATTTCCATCATCACGAAAGTAACACTTTGTTTAACCTCCCTCCCAAACTTTAGGAGCACTAATCTGTCACAGTAGGCTCTATCTTGTACATGTAAATGGAGGGAACTTTGTAATCAAATCCTAAATGTGTATTTGTGCCAATATGGCTTTTTAGAAGGATGTGTGATAGGAAGCAACAGACAGAGCAGGGGACAATTAAAGGGGACAGCACCACGCAGCCAGACCTTCCACTCCCTGAATGGAATTTCCTGGGCTGCACTGAGCTGCACTGATTTCTGAATTTTCAAGTTGATTTGCAGCCAGCACAACATGATTGGGACCCCACGTGCCTCTTCTTCCCCGTCACCTGCAATGGAGACTCATTTCAGCAGCAGGAACCTTGCAAAGATACGTTTCCAAAAGCATCCTAATTTCAGCACGGGCTCCAATTAGGAGTCAGCTCTGTGTTCCAAACTGTTAAAGGGAAATGCTGCAGCTCTAGGGCACCAGGGCAGGCCCCAGCTCTGGGTCCTGGGAGCTCTGCCTGCTGCCATTCCCACCCAAAACGTCTCCCAAGAGACACTCAGAGATCTGCCAGACCCGCTGGGCATGTGCCAATCCTTTGCAAAGTTGTGATTTATTGAGACTTAAATTTCAGTGACCAGGAACAAGCCCTTCACCAGAAACAAAACGAAACAGAAATCTCAGCATTCTCTTGTGTAAAACCGCCATTGCCAAGGGTCAGGGCAGAGTAGGAGGGCGTTAAAGCTGGATCTGACTTCAGAGTAGAGGCCCCGGGACACATTCATCAGAACTGGTACGCATGACATCAGCCCATCCCCGTCCCTCAAACGAATCTTTGCACGATTTGCATACATGTTTATTGTGAGATGTATGTGCATCTTGCCCGGAATATATTTCATTGTGTGACATATGGTTCCTTTCAGCAGAAGATACTAAGTGACTTTAGAAATAGCCCTGCCTCTCACTCCCAGGGAGGAAGGTGCCATCCGCAGGCTTGCACTCCGGCCCTGCGTAAAGGTCATGGACCTTACCAGTCCTTCATGATTTTCCCTGTTATTTTCTCCTGGCAGAGCAGGCTGGGCTTAAATGCCCTAGACATCCAATGCCCAGAGAACCCAAACACAGAAAACAGGAATGCCTCTTAGTCACAGTCTATTGTGGGATTCTGGAGCGAAAGGCTGAAGAAACCCTAACAAACCCATGTGTACCATGGGGACAAAACTGAGCCTGGTACATGACTTCTGGCCTTTAGGAGTTTTATAAGATCCACTCAATTGAAGGAAGTACTATTCTAATATGTAATTAATTCTAATGATACACATGAGCTATTTTACGTGTTGTGTGGAGTCTTAGGCCTTCTAAATTCAACATGCATTCTGTTCTTGCAGCCCAAGCTGGGACTGACCACAGCTGTAGTTCCTGATACCACATATTACCCGTGGCTCCTATATCATGCAGTGGGTTCCTAAAGAGGTCACTGAAAGTGAGCTACAGTATCATGTTCATGTATGTATTATTCTATGTGAAGGAGGCAGGCGTTGGGGATGATATAGAGGAGGAGGAGAGAGGTAATTCATATTTATTATTACTCTTCATTCCTTCACTTCTTCTCAGCACCGTGGGCTGCTTGACTGTTTTGCCTGTATTTTCTCCATTCTACTTTGTTAGTAAGACAGTTCAGCAGGGAGCGGTGCTTGCTGCCAATGCTAGCAGCAACCTGAGTTCTATTCCCAAGGACCCACATGGTGGACAGAGAGAGCCGACTTCTTGGAGTTGCTTGTGTGGTCTGTTTTCATGTCAGCTTCACACAAACTGGAGTCATCTGGGAAAAGGAAACTATATTGGGACAATGTCTCCATCAGACTGGCCTGTGGGCAAGCCTGAGGGACAATTTCTTAGTTAATCATGGACGTGGGAGGGTCTAGCCCACTGTGGGTGGTACTACCCTGTGCAGGTGGTCTAGGGTGTATACTGTTACTGGAGAAGGGGACACATGGTTGTGAGCAATGGCCTTTCTTTTCACAATGTCATTCAGGGTTAAAGTGTGAGTATTGCAGTCCTCACTTAAGAATGAGACCTTGAAATTCACCGAAGAGCTGGGTGGGGCAGCTCAAGCTTAAAATCTCAGCACTAAAAAGTCTAGGGCAGCAGGATAGCTATAGGAGGAGGTGGCGATTCCCTAATTGGTTCGTGATTGCCTGGAGCCAATCGCTGGACAAAAGGGGCAGGTGGGACTTCCAGGTCCCAGAGGAAGGAAAAAGAGACCCAGGAGAGGGGTGGGGAGGTGGGTGGGAATCTTTTCTGCCAGGCTTTGAAAGAAGAAGCATGAAACAACCATGTGAATCTTGGGGAAGCTAGAACCAGCGGCCTCTGCCACCAGTGGAAACTGTCTGCTATAGGCTAGCTGATAAGGTTAGGGCAAGTTCTAAAATAATAAAGCCATCTGAATATTTTTCATCTGTGGAGCGAAGGCAGAGAAAGAGAGATAGAGGAGGTAGCTGGCGGCTTGGCGAAGTTGGTTGGGGTGGAGGAGCAAAAGAGAAGCTGAGACGGAATGGGTGAAGCAGCTTTCCTGGGTTGGAGGTTGATAGATTGATCCTGGGCTAAGACAGATGGAGCTAAGGGAACTGGGAGAGGTCAGAGCATGGGCCGAGCTCCGCTCCCGGGAAGGCAGTAGCTGTGAGTTTGAGAGCAGCTTTAACTACACAGAGAGTTTAAGGCAAGCTTGGGCTACGGAGTAAGACCCTGTCTCAAAGGAAGAAATGAGACGGTCTGGTTGGAGGAAGGGGAGGGCTGGAGGAAGGGAGGGAAGAACAGAAAGAGAGAACGATGCTAGCTCACAAAGGAAGGGGAAGAAACAGTTCGAAGGCAAGAGGCAGATTGTCAGCCATGTTTTAATGCCGTGCCTCTTGAGTCCCCGTTCTTCCCAGAAAGCACTGGATGCTAACTATGAAGAGGATGGAGGGTGCTCAGTACTTGGGAGGCTGTTTCCGCAAAGCAAACTTTAGTTATGTGAAGAAGTGGGCAAATATGATGTAAATGTATTAACACATTTGCTGAATTCTGCAAATATATTTTTACACAATTAGCTTAATTATTTAGATACATATTAAACCTTGCTTGCCTCGAGCAATTTAACATGGAATGTAATTTCACATATTATCGCAAGAAAAACACATTTATAGAAAATCTGTGTCTCTCCTTTCATAATAACACTTCAAATCCTCATTATTTAAGACATAAATAAATATATTTCAAGGATAATGAAAACTGTGTATTTCCAGAGAAAGTGTCTCTTAACCTACTAACCAAGTGGTGTCCTAAACACTCCGGTTGATTGTGGTGCTGCTAGAGGCCTTGGTGGGCTCGGCATTTTATAACAATGGACACAGCAGAGCACTTCCAGACTTCTCATTTAAAAGTGAAAAAGATGAATTTTCTTTGGTTCTGGAAAAATTTTTTGAAGAGCTTATAAAAAAAGAAAGAACCCCAGAGAGTTAGGCCCAGTGGCTTGAAAGCTAGATGCAGGAAGATCAGGTATTTAAATCCAGCCTTGGCTATATAAATAATGAGTTTGAAGCCAGCCTGGGCTATAGGAATCTGTCTCACAAAAGAAAATGGGGGTCACCAAGGAGGCGGCAATGATCATGGATCTTCATGCTCTAGCTTTCAGAGAACATGGCTCATCTACACTGAAAAACCTGCTTGGGAGTCACTGTATGATGCACCCACTAACTCCATACAGTGTTGGGGACTGTGTGTGGTAGGACCTCCTGAGAAGTCCAGGTCTTCCAAGTCCCTGTTTCAATCGTCTAGCATGGAGAGGAAAAGAAGACACATGCTGGTTAGAGTGATTATGTTAATAAAAGGCTTTAAAGATTTACTTTTCTTTTAATTATATGTGCGTGTATACCTCTGTGAGGGGGTATGTGCACGTGAGGACAGGTGCGTGTGGAAGCCAGAAGAAATCAGAACCCCCTGAAGCTGGAGTCACGGGGTAATTGTAAGCTGCCTGGCTTGGGTGCTGGGACCCTAGCTCATGAACTCTAAAGAACAGTGAGTGTTCTTAACCATGGAACTGTGTCTTTAGCCCCCAATATATTTAAAAGAACTCCCACATGATCATATTCTACTATAATGTGCCCTGGTAATAGAAGTGGCTCTTTGTAGCAATGATTTGCAGTCACCGTTTTATAAAATGAGAAAATGGGTCACACGAAGAAGAAGCTTTTCATGACCACTTGAAGCAACCAAACTGTTTAGTTATTTTGCTAGTAATTAGCAATCATTGTGGGGAGAAGGTGTGTGTGTGTGTGTGTGTGTGTGTGTGTACAAGTGCACAGGCACAATTATCTTTTTGCTATAGCCTCTGATGTTAAGAGTCAGTAATGGACACCACTTGACATTAAATATTGGCCAGCGGTTAGCAGTAGCCTAGGGAGATGTCTCATCTACTTGGCAGCACATTTGGGATTTCACCCCCAAAACTCACTGCTAATCTGTGTTCTGGCAGTGTGTTCAAGTCAGCTATCGCATGCAAATGACAGCATCCATATGAAGTGTTCTTTTATTCACTTGTTTCAGCTCAGCCCAACTTCTTGTCACTTGAATGTCATATCTTTTTAATAAGTTCCTAGTGTTCTCCATATAAAGTGAAGAGGAGGAGGAAGAAGACAAAGCAGAAGTAGAAGCAGAAGCAGGAAGAAGACAAAGAAGAGGAAGAGGAAGGAGAAAAGGAAGAAGGAAAAGAAGAAGAAGAAGAAGAAGAAGAAGAAGAAGAAGAAGAAGAAGAAGAAGAAGAAGAAGAAGAAGAAGAAGAAGAAGAAGAAGAAGAAGAAGAAAATAACAACAGCATCCTAACAAACAAAGCTGAACACAGCAGCTACCGAAACCCTAGACAATCAGCCATGGAAGACATCAACCCGCATGCTTCATTCCGGGTCCTGGATTCACAGGGGAAAAAATTGTTCATGTCTCCATCAGTTACTAGAGAGTTAGTTTTGAATGTTTGGCAAAAGCCCACTTGGTATCTACCAACATGTGCTCCTCAAACTATGGCGCCATGATGGATGGCTTGCGGTTCATTTCCATCACAAGCCTCCACAGAGTCAGGGGCTTGTCATCGTGAGCTGCAGAAGGCCGTGTGTGCCCTGCGAGCTCTTGGTGTTCTTGCTGTTTCTTACACACAAGGTTTGCATGGCATTGCCTGGCGCTTCTCCCTGTCTCTCCAGCACCTTTCACATCTGTATGCCTTCCTCTTGCCTGGAGACAGAGAAACCGGAGACAGCTGCCTGCCTTTGTGTGTTGGACTCTCATCATCACTACTTCCTTCGGAGAATGTCGCAGACCCTCCCCAAGGTTAACTGAGGTGTCGTAGCAACCAGTTGAGGTTTGAGCACATGGTACTGTATCTGGCCTTACTCTCATTCCATCATAGCCCTGCCACCATGCATTGCTGATGTTGTATCCCTACCATATCACTGTATACTTCCTGCTTCCTGGACTGTAAGATGATGCATAAAGACAGGGACTCCACATTGCCTACTTCTGTATTTCTCTCTCTTCCTCAAACTTCTACCATAACATTGAGTTCACATTGTGAACTTTCCGTTAGTCTACATACATTCACTTTTAGATAGTTCAGAAGGTATAACACACACACGCACACATACATACTCACAAACTCCAAATAACTTACATCAAAAACCGCATTCAAATACCTCACTGATTAATGACTATTTAGAAAAAGAGATGCTGTTGTGTAGCTGCAACCACTGTTTCTGAGGTTCCCCAAGGTCACTGAAGGCCAGGAGGAGTCATAAAGGAAAACTGCTGGGTGCCCAACTAGGGAGAAAGAGCTACATGTGCCATCTAGTGGTCATAATGTGTAAATGCACTTGGACTCACCATCTCCAGGTCCATCCTGCAGAGTGAAACCAAGCCCCAACAGGCCTTGATTTTCCTTTCTTCAGGGCCCTGTGGGTAGTGTGTAGGGCTCTGCATGGATCACGCTATAGTTAACATCTAAGATAATCATACAAGCTTGATGTTGTCCTATCAACCCATTCTAGGGATGACAAGTTTGAGGAAATCAGTGGCTGAGTTTTCTAAGCCTGGCAGTCTAAACACACAGGCAACATCTTCAGAAATTAAACCATCATCAACAGTAATCTACCCAGGCATGCAGTGCACAGAACCATCAACCCTTGGGTCGAGTGTGGTGCTTATGTGTGTATGGTTCTCAGGGTTAGAGATTTTACAATGTTAAAATCTTAACACAACCCAGTGGGGCTTGTTCTTGAGAAACTACGAACCAAGGCAAATGTAACAGCCACCTAAATTTCCCAACACGGTAGGGATTTAGAATTTGACTCCTATTCGTGTTTTCAGTTAAGCTCTACATTGGATTCGCTGCGTTGTTTTCAAGTACAGTGATTATATGATTATATTACGAAAAGCAAGTTTTCATCCTTTACATATTTGATGTTCCAGTTTTCTTGACACCTGGAGCCATCTAAAGTAGAACAGGGGACACCTGTGTGTTTCCCACATGGAAAAGCTCCAGTATTCCGTGATCCACCTTCCAGAACATTCCAGGAACCAGAGCACCAATCCCAGATTCCAGGGCAAATACTGAAAGTCTCCTTGTTACATGAGCGGCTTATGAGTTTAAAATCTGACACTTCCTGTGTCCTTGTTACCACTGAGATATTGGTGGGTTCCTCTCCTAGCACTCCAAACATGTCAGAAACATGACGGATACCTCTAGGCTCCACGCTTTAAGAGCTCTAGAGTGTGTGAATAGAGAAGCTAAAGTGAACCCTTTACACAACCCCTGTCTGCAGGCGCTCAGATCAGTACACACTGCAGCTTTGTAATAAGAGTCTCAGCGGCCTCTAGTTATAGAATATATTCTGTCCCTTCATGCCAATACTCTCTGCATCTTCAACCCTTGCAACACTTCTGCTCTATACAGCACATTCTTCCCTCCTTTAATATCTTTATTATGACCTGAGTTTGCAGTCCCTTGCCTCAGACAGCTTCCAATCTCATGGAAAGAAGACTGTGCTAAGTCAATGGAAGGCAAAGAACGATGATGGTGGAGTAAGACAGAACCTGGAGGCCGCAGAGCACCTTATAATAGGCGGGTCGGCGACTGAGCACTTCTTGGACCCATCCCAGAGGCTCTTGGCATTGCACCACATGGTATTATAATTCACCTTGCTGGCATTCCATCACGTCGTAGCTGGTGTATGTTGCATGATTGATGCTGTAGCCCACAGCAATGTTCACGCATGCTCAGACTCCCCTTCTGCCCTCCTTTTTCCTGTCTTCTCATTCCAATCGCTCCCACTGGCAATCTTGAGCACCCTTCACTTTAAGTAGCTCTGTTTTATAAGTTCTTCATGTCGGTATCTCTCTTGACCCCTGTGGCGTGGCAGAGGATGGGGAGAATGGAGCTCTAGGCAGGTTTTCGTGGACAGCAAAAGGAAATAACACCAACAATGGCTCTGGACGGACAATGTGTATGAGTCTGGACAGACGCAGGTAAGAGCGAAACTATCGCAACAGGAACACGTCGGATGTTCACCGAGAGGCTGACAGCTCCTCGCTGTTCTCTTAGCACATGGATAGTTTCGAATTACTCATATTTCGTGACATTGGCTGAAAACTAGACTATTAACCGTCTCGCTGCCCACGGAAGCTTCACCGCAGCAGTGATAATGTGGGCTGTTCTTTGGTGAAGTGCGCAGAGCCTCAATTACTCTCACTTGATAGAGAGAGGATCGCGTGAAGGACTCGGAGCATCTCCCTGATCACAGAATTTCTCTACTGAATCATTTCACACTCTGTGTGTTTTCCAGCATTTTCATAATCCTTCCCCCAAATACACAAACAGACATTCTTAAAAGACCAAGGGGTGGGGGCGGGGCGCGGGGCGGGGGGGGGAGCTTCCCTTATTCCTCTTGGACAGGCAGACTGAAATCCTTCACAGCAGAGACCAGCTAGATGATATTCAGGCTCACGCACCATCAACACGGTTGTCAGCCATGTAGCGTGTTCATTATGGGGCGGCATATGAGACAGAGCGAGCACAGCTGGCTCTCCAGATCTCAGGTTGAGGCTGCGGGACTGACTGCTAGAAGCATCATCTTTTCACTTAGACGCTGAGGAAATTTGATCTGGAAGTCACTGGGGGAGACCGTGGAAGCCCCGCGATGCCGTGCTTATTGAGTGACTTTTCCATTTCCCAGCTTAGTTCGATACAAACTTCTAGCAACACAAGCAAAATGACTATTAAAATGATATTTACAGGCCTGCCGCTAGTGTTTCCAAAGCTATATTGCTTTCAAATAATTCATAGTCCTTAATTATTTCTCAAAATAATTAATACCCCACTCTAAATTTTTTATATATTCTTTGTTCTTCATTAACACCCCTAAAGCCAGTGTTTTTATTCTCGTATGAAAAAAAAAGAAAAAAGCCACCGTAGCTAAGCAAGACTCACCATGAGAGAGAGGCAATTAATAGTCAGAATAAGAGCAGTAAAAGCATTGCTTTAATCATTTGTCTTTTATGGATCTTTGGTTAAAGATTGAAATTTATTGTGTTTGTTTTTAAATGCCATATTTAGAATTATTTTGTTTGAGACCTTAAACAAGTAGACCTTTGTTTATGCTCCAGAAGGTACCAGAAGGCATACCAAGGTATCCCATATGTTTCCCTCTCAGTTAACTCTTTAATTATTCTGCTCCCCCACACGGAAGCAGGTAGCTAGTTCCATTCACTCTTTACTGCTGATTTAATTCACCATTTCTCCCTGCCACAAAGCATGAGGCTGATGCTTAGGCACTATTTTCCTTGTGGGGTGAGACTCTTATCTACATTTAATATGTGTTCCTTGTTACCTCCTGTGCATCCCTCCTCTCTAAGCGCTGTGGTGTTAAGAAGAGCTGGCCTCTTCCAGGCCAAATCACAAAACACCCTTAGTGTGTTCTGAATGTCAGATCAGTGTAGTGTGTCTCTGGATTATGGATTCTCCAAATGTCTAAAGACTTTTTTTTATCTTACCTAACTCCTAGTTAGGTATCCATCATTCTTTAGAATTGGATTCTAGTTTTTCTATGCATACTTTTCATCAGGGAAAAGTGATGGAAAAGTAACAACGGAGTTCTTTCTATTGTATTTTTCTTCATTGAGATACTATGATCCTGAAAATCGTTATGATCCTGAATTAGGACACCAGGACTCTCCACGTTAATTCTTTTGTTCCTGGAAGAGGAAATTTACTTCTTTCACTCCCCCTACACTGTCCTGTAAAGTCTTTAAAGGAAAAAAATACAATCAAATATTCAGTCGGTGTGTTGTTCTTCACTGTGACTGAACCATCATCTCAGAAGCCAGATCTCCACACATGGTTAACTTCGAAAGGGCTACAGGTTCGGTCACTCCACTGACGTCGGTCGTCTGCTTTGGAAGTTTGCAATGAAGATACTTTAAAATAGTCATGTGTGTCCAAAAAGATGGAGGAAACAGAGCCAACAAAGAGCCTCTCTGTAGCAAACAGACTAAGCTTTGCCATGCCTCTGTGTGTATCGATGGCGATGGCCTGTCAATCTGCCCTGTCCATGTGGCTTGACTGCCTAGGGCCAACCTGTCATTCAGTCTAGTCAATACACCTCTTACTTAGAGATTCCGCCAATTCTCTATTATATGGAATATGTTCCCATTGCAATCACAAAATAATTCTGACCACATGCAGCCAAGAATTTCCAGAGAATAACGCCCCATGGTGAACCCTAAGTCCTGAGTCTGGGGTGAGGTCACCTAGAGAAACACCCTGCATACTAATGAGATAGGAAGCCTTTTGGTGGCCCCTCTGAAGTTCACTGGAGACAGAGGTAGAGATGTCATCAAACATACCACACATGTTCTGTTCCTTCAGCCTCTTTCTCTCCCATGTGTCTTGAGTTTACCAGTAAAGATTCTAAGCATTTAATCCTTATCCCAGGTTCTAGGGAATCCAGGCAAAAGCAATTCCAATAAAAGCAGTAAGATTTACCTATCATGCTCAATTGCAGAGTCTACAAACACTTCTGAGAAACGTAGCCTCCACATTGATTGCTAAGAGTTGCCAAGTCTGAACTGATAAAAGATGGGGATCCTGATGCAAACGAGTCTAGTCACTTTCACTTAGCTTTTATATTTGTAGCAGTAAAATTTCTTTTTTTAAAATATTTTTATTAGGTATTTTCCTCATTTACATTTCCAATGCTATCCCAAAAGTCCTCCATACCTTCCCCCCCCCCACTCCCCTACCCACCCACTCCCACTTTTTGGCCCTGGTGTTCCCCTGTACTGGGGCATATAAAGTTTGCAAGTCCAATGGGCCTCGCTTTGCAGTGATGGCCGACTAGGCCATCTTTTGATACATATGCAGCTAGAGTCAAGAGCTCCGGGGTACTGGCTAGTTCATAATGTTGCACCTATAGGGTTGCAGATCCCTTTAAAATTTCTAAAGCTTCTGTTAGTCGTTTAAAGAAATTATTTGTTTTTATACACTTAATACCTAGGCTAACACCAACTAACAAACCTGTAACAAACCCAAAAATCTCAAAGGCTTACAAAGCACTAATTTATTTTTAAATTGTTTTTTACATCCTGACTGCGATTTTCCCTCCCTCCTTTCCCCTCCAGTCCCTCCCTGACACCGCCCCTCTGCCCATCCCCCAATATACTCAGAGAAGGGCAGGCATCCCATAGATATCAACCAAACATGGCATATCAAACTGTAAGACTAGGCACCTCCCCTCTTACTGAGGCTGAATGAGACAACCCAGTAGAAGAAAAATGGTCCCTAAAGCAGGCAAGTGAGTCAGAGACAGCTCCTGCTCCCACTGTTATGAGTTCCACATGAAGACCCAACTACACAACTGTCACATTTAAGCAGAGGACCTAGGTCAGTCCCATGTAGGCTCTCTGGCTGTTGGTTCAGTTTGTCTGAGGCGCTATAAGCCCAGGTTAGCTGCTACTGTGGTTGTTCTTGTGGTGTCCTCAGCCTCTCTGGCTTCTACAATCCTTCCTCCCCCTCTTCTGCAAGATTCCCTAGGCTCTGCCTAATGTTTAGGAAAGCACTAATTTATTCCTATAGCAACCCATGTGTCTGCTTCCAATTGATTGGCAGCTCTCCTCATTATGGTGAGCCAGGCACCTATGCATCTCCATCCATGGCTCTGCCATTTCTGAGTAATTCACAGTCTTGTCTCGGATTTAGGGTAGTAGAAAAGGTACAACCGCATCTGTAATTATTGATACATATAACTGCTGTCTCTATTGCCTTGAGATTATATATATATATATATATATATATGAGATTTTATATATATATATATATATATATATAAACCTCTACTCATGTTGCATGAACACAGTTAGAACATGGACATGCCCAGACAAAAGAGGAAATGAACAGGACACTTTCCAGGTAGGCGCTTGCCTCCTCCCAGAAACCAAGCTTTGTGGAAGATGGGAAACAGTTTTTCAGTGGTTGGAGAGGCAAAGGAAAAACTTTCTTAGTATCATAAAATTTTCAATAAAGTGCCATTCATTGTGAATTTCCCATGTGTCAGAATAAATGTGAAAACCTAACTTTTTCACTCCTACAAAATCCCACGAAAACTAGAATCACTGTTTCCATTCTCTCAGTGAAAGCCAGAAGCTCTTAAATGAAGACTACTTGTTGGAGGGATCGTCGGTAGGAACCCAAGTCTCTTGTGCCACCTGGGCGCGTACGCATTCTAATGTGCATGATCTAGGGTTAAAGGCTTAGCTCTGGCTCCCAGGTTCTGTGATCCTCAGCATCAGTCTTTATGACCTGCGACTTCCACTCCTGTAGTAGGCATCCGATACATACAGTTGTTTTAAGTGGTAGTGCCTACGAAGTGCTGGCTTTGGTATTTTACCAGATTCAAGGTGTTCCTATCCATCAGGGATCTCGGCTCCAGTTCTACGATACCTGTGAGTCTCAATCTCTCTGCCCCTTGACTTCTTCACCTCTTGAAATGTGTACTGTGATTGTTGTGGTTCACACCATGCAGCAAACACTTAAGAACAATTGACAGTAGTTGTTCACTTCCCTCTAACACATTACCACAAATGGCACGGCCCCAAACAACAGAGATCGATTCTCTTACACTATTAGAGGCCAAAGGTCCAAGAAGAGCAGACTGGGACTGTTGCTCAATGGTATAGAACTTACTAAGCATATGCACAGCCCAGAGTTCAGTGCCCAGCATCCTTCCCTGCAGGAAAAAACAGTTGAAAACCAATGTGACTGGACCAAAACGCAATATGAACAGGTATATCCTTCTCAGCACGGAGCTAGGTCCTTACCTTTTCTGCCAACAAGAGGCAGCCTGCATTCCCTGGCCACAGTCTTGACTTCCGGATTCATTTGCATACCTTTCTTCTCTGTTTCTGCACTTGGAGCCACTCTCTGGCCCTCTCACCTTCTCCCAGATAACATGTCATTAGATAGTACCAGGGCCATCCTACCCTCTCAGGTACAACGCCTTGACCATGTCCCCTGCCAGATCCCTTTGACATTGTCACTTATCATCATTATCGTTTCTGGGAAGTAGGTTCCAGACATATGTGAGGAGTGTTATCACTAAGCCCATCACAGTGCTAGCAACAGTCCTTGTAAGCCAGAAGTTAATCCAAATAACTTGAGGTAACACGTACAACCAGCCCAGTGCCTGGACTTGAGTCAGAACGTGGTAAGGATTCGGGAAAAACAACATCCTTAAATTATAAAACAAAGGAATTACTAACTGATTCGACTAAGCAAATAAAAAGCTGAAAATATTAATAGGTAACTGAGTGACCAACACCTCTATGGGTGGAAAATACTGGAGGATGTTGAGAACTTTTTTCCTTTTTAAAAACCATAAGGTTTCTTTGTGAGAGTTCTGAGCAGCTGGCTAGGGCAAATCTGCAGAGAAAGTCTGACTTGTCTTTTTGTTTTCTTATAGTTCTGCTAGATCTATTGCTTCCTTAGGTTTTTATGTTGGGCAATGAGCCTGTTACGAATTGTTAGGAGATCGTGGGGGCTCAGCCTGGGGCTTCCAGTTGGCAGAGTCATCCACAGTGGCGCAAAGCTCAACGTGACTATTTTAGAAACTTCCATGGACGTGGAAAAGGATCCTAGCTTGAAGAATAACGCTTTTCTTTTAAAAGCCCAATTTCTAATCTAAACCTTAACATGTCCCAACTTTCGTTACTTTTAGGTATATTTTAGCACACTGACAGGATTGAGACTGTGTGCTACTCAGCCCAGAGAGAAAGCAGTGCCCTAAAATCTAATCACTTCTTTCACCAATCCAAAGGAACTCTCTCAAGGCTTGGAAAGGTTGGGGTAACAACACTGAAAATATTTTTATTTTTCACACTTCTATGCTTTTCTTGGTTCCATCTGGGACCAGAAGCCAGCAAGCTAAAATATCAAGAAAACGGCGGTCTTCAGTGTCCCCTGCTCAGCGGTCTTCAGCTTCCCCAGCCTGACAGGAAATAGCAAAAAGCACAAAATGACAGCTTTCCCTCTGCTCCTCCAATACTTCCAGGTGAATTTAGGATATTAACAAGTCTGCCCAGGCATTGGTCTGTGCGGCATGAGATTCAAAGTCTGTGATATATTTGGTGCCCCAGCAATGACCATTGGTCCTTTTGAGTAACTGATAATAGAGAAGATGGCCTTAGAATTCACAGAGTTGCCCTTGCGTAGAAATTCTGACATCTTTAAACAACACAGTCTCGGAAAGTCTCATTGAAAGTTCAGTGTGGAGATGAACATGACAGCAGCATCTGAACACTCAGGCAGGACACGGGTTCAGTTCCCTGACAAACACATGAACACTTCCTGTAGGAAAAAATTCAACAACAACAACAAAACAAAAACAAAAACAAGTGTGCCAACACTTTGAAGGAAAACACAATGATTAAGCAAAGATTTTTTTAATCTCAATATTTTGTGCACTTGGAGCAAGCTTACCCACTGTCAGGTCCCCAAATATGGCTTCAAATTACCCCAGAGAAGTGTGTGCTGGCTCTCCAGAGTCAACAGAATAGTAATAGCTTTGGAGGGCTACTGGATAGCTAATTCCTATTCCTGGTTGTATAGAAGAGTATCAATAACTTGTTTTATTTGCTTTAATCTACAAGGCATTGTGTAACCAGGCTTTGGTGCTTGGCTCTTTACGTAGACTCCTACTCAACAGAAAGAAAGACTCTGGCAAAAGTCATAAGGAGATGCTGCACCTGAGCTGTACTGAACTTAGAGACAGAGCAATCAGTGAGCCCTAACTTACACAGGAGCCAATGGGTTTAATTCACACCAGGAAGTTATTTGTTAGATATTTGCCTAACTCATGTTTCGGATCATTTATAAGCTCATAGGAGAACTTGCATCTGTAAAGGGCGTTCAGCCTGTCACAACAGATGGCAGTTGTCACTGGACATCTATCATATCATCATCCCCATCCCACAAGTGTGGCTTCCTCAGATCACAATGACTTCAGAACCATCAGTGGGAAATGACTGATGTGTGTGCTTCCTTTTAAAATGGTGTTTTTATTTATGTGTATGTATACATGTATAAGTTGAGTGTAGGACACATGTGCCAATAGAGATCAATAGAGGTGACAAATACCTGGTGACAAGTGGTTGTGAACCTCCCAACACATGTGTTTATAATGAAACCTGGACCTCTGAAAAAGCATTACATACTCTGATCCACTGACACATCTCTTCTGCCACAATTTACAAATTTCATCCTCAAGCGTTTATTGACTTTTTGCTAGAGACACCTCTCCTATGCAAAGTGTTAGATATTCAGCAGCCCACAGCTTTCTGGAGTGTGTGGAATCACAAAAATGAGTAGACTATAAAATAGTTGATAAGTGTGCAATTATGAGTTGAGTAACTTGGTGAGAAATAATGAGAAAGCATGTGGGTTGAGGGGCAAGCACAAGAGAATGGCGCTGCATTATAAAAGAAAAGGCGATGCACAATTTCTATTCAGTCCAAGAACAGAAGAGAACAATTTCAAGGAAGTTATACACCATGTGCAGACTGCAAGCAAGTGGAGACATTGACCGGATCAGGCTCCAACCCTCTGATCAGCAAAACCATAGAGGGATGTTATCTACTTCCCACCTCAGCCAATATGGCTTCTTCAAGACCATCCTTGACGCCAAAGCTTTGCCATGTGATATCATTCTCTCCTTGCTCTTTGGCTACCACCATCATTGAGACAGCCATGTTTGTAGCAGCTTTCAGTGCCCCAGTTCACATATGACTCAAGCCTTTTCTCACTAAATAAGACTTGTGTTGACTGAACCACTGTAGAATTACTCTAAAGAAAGTGACAGTGGGTCTCTGGGGAAAATATGGCTGCTCCCCAGAGCATCAAGTATGTAAGGTCTCCATACAGGGCACAGGCAGGGCAGAACTGCGCTGTGGATGAGACTGTGTAAGCCTCCAGAGGACAGGATGAGGTTGATTTCTAAAGGCCCCATTCCCTCCTGATTTATTGCTTTTTGTAACGTTGCTTCTGATGCTTAAGCTGGAATCTCAAGAATGAAAATGCTTCCTCAAATTCTAGAATTTAATTTTCAATATTGTTAAATCAATGTTAAAGAACAATATTTGCAAGCACTGTGAAACATTTACCCAGCAAATGATGCTGAGGGCCAGAAGCCTTTTGTAAGGAATAGACGGAATTATGATTGATGTGCAGCATCAGAACCAGTCTCTTGTTAAGACAGGAGAGCTGAACAATTCTGTCTTAATTATGATCCACCTCTAAGAAGAGAGCAGCAAAGAAGAGGGCTGGAAACTCCTTAAGAAACCGTTGTTGTTTCCTGATCTCAGCCAAGCTCCTTTTCTCCCAACCCTTTCCTAAAAGGTTCTCAAAAGTATTTCTCAAGATGTAAGCCGAATTGCCAAGCAACCTTACCTATCTTGGAGTCAGCCAAATTCTTTCCCCTGTGTATGGTTGCTATGTGAAACACGTTTACAGTGGTGTCTTTTAAGGCTTAGACATGCCCAGCTGTTTCTGCCTCTTCTACAGAACCCTTGCAGATATTTATATGCTTTGTATAATTTAATTCCTGCATTTCAGGTCCCAGAGCTTTATTGAGCCATAAGGCGTGTAATTTTGAATGGCCAGCCCTTCTACCAGCATAAAGAGATTATCATAATCTGACCATTCACCTATTTCGGTTCCTGGACTGCCTTGCAAGCAATGAGTGTAATCTTATGATCTTAGTTTCATACCACGTCCAGTGAGGGAGGGAGGTTATATTTAGCGTAACTGTGTGGGCAGAGTGGTATTAAGGCTGTGTCAACAAAGGTAAAACATTCACTGTATTTAACAAACTTGTCTGCTCAGAGCTGGGGATAAGATAAATAATTCAGAGGCTACAGCGAGCAAGGAACTCAGATGCTGTGAATGAAACCAGGGGTGACAGACTAGGTTTCTGAGACTGTGTGGGCCTTGGCCACGGTTCCTGTGCTTGAAAACTGGTTTAAAAATCTGACCAAGAGAGATGGGTGTTCCAAGAGGAGGTGATAGCTGTATGAAGAAGGAGACTGAGAAGAGTAGGCATGCCTCAAAGGCACTGTTGCATGAGTTTTGTTGGTTGGTTGCTTTCTTGTCTGCATGTACATACACCTGTTGAGCTCATGTGTGTGAAGGTCAGGTGACATTCACATTGTTTGCTTGTTTTCGTTTTTTTGTTTTTGCTTTGTTTGTTTGTGAGACAAGGTCTATCATTGACCTGGGACCTGCCTAGATGGCTAGGTTGACCAGTAAGCCCCAACAAGACACTTGTCTCTACCTCCTCAACCCTGGAATTACAAGTGTGGGCCACCACCCATGGCTTTTTATAAGTAGGTTCCTGAGATCTGAATTCAGGTCCTCTTGCTTGCAAGAGATTTCCTGACTGAGCTATTTTGTTCAAACCACTTGAGAATCAAAGGAGGGCGTGGGCTTGAAGAGCGCTGTGGCCAGATTTCTACTGTAGAATAATATCTCTTCTGCCAACATAGAGGAGGGGTGGGGATGAGTCACCTGGAGGGTGTTTGTTTGTTTGTTTGTTTGTTTTTCCGGACATGATCCAGGATGGTGATTCAGGCTAGAAATAAGCCAATGCATCAGAAGGAGAGAGGTAATTAATATGTTGAAGTTATGTGCTGTAAGGTTCTCAGACATTAGCACAACTGAAGCCATGATCGAAGTATCATTCAGACGCTGGGACCCAGCATGCAGGCAGCATCACCTGCCAAAGCAAAATCAAAGACCTAATCAGTCAAAGTCCATTTCTCTGGGAATGACCTAAATATGTTAACCTTGCTGTCTGGTTTCTCTTGTTCTGCTTCCAGCTAACTGTTTTTGATAATTGATGTGTGTCGATCCAGGATGTGATTTTTGTGCTGAGAATCTAACCCTGAGAAAGGTTTGGTATGGCATTTGGGCCCCAAACACTCAATGTTCCGCTGTTCGGCTAATAGAGACTTTCTATTGGCTCGAACCTGTGTCTGAATGGTCTTCTCTGGTGGATGCTTCATGACATTTCAATCTAGTGACCAATCAGATGTAAAGCCAATGGAGTCAGAGGAGTCCCACACGGCTCCCGTAACCTCGGGAGTGAATTGGATGCAGATAAGTATGGTCGTGCAGTTTGTTATGGGTTCAATCTGTGTTGTGACCAAAGTGGGTAATTAGAACAGTGCCCAGCCTTGTCTTTGCCAGTTCACAGTAATAGCTAACAGGCAGTGTGGGCTGGCCCCACGCCCAGTGCTGGTTTTGGTGTGTTCCGTGAGTGTATGGGGAGAAGTGAGTACGTGTCCTCGGGGCCCACGCAGTCTAAACACCAATCTTACCCTTGACATTTGCTGAGCGTGTGGATGTAGACAAACTAACCCATCTCTACTTCAGTTTCATCACACAGAAAGTGAGCAAAGTAATGTTTAACCCATGTGGCAACGTGGTATACAAGCATTAAATAATTCATTATAACCCTAAGTGGTGTAGGGTATGGAGAAAAATTTTGTTGGATGCGGTTGTTATTGTTAACACAGATACAAGCTCATTTAAATTGCTCAAACTCTATAGAGAGTATGGTCAGCTCCATCCTCTAGAAAAAGAAATGGAAGCAGAGAGAACAGGCAGAGGCAGGAGCAGTCAACCCCAAGGGTTGCCATTCGTAAGTGCTTTAATTCCCCATGTTGTGTTAGGAATCACATGAAGGGCAGTGCCTAGCAGGCTCTGTTCCAGCTGGCAGGTGGAGACAGAATTACATAAAGAAACTGCTTTCCTCTAGTCAATGTAGACCTGGACATCGGTCCTTCTCTGTCTTGTCTCTAACAGAGAGAGGCACGGCCGATGTCCGAGCCAAGGCCAGTATCACTCTTCCCTGTGCACTGGCTCCTCAGTGCATCCTGCTGGCCCTTGCTGGCTGCATGCTTCTGGGACAGCAGCATGCCAGTCTGATCACTCTCAGAAGCTTCTCATTCTACCTTCACTGCTGTTTTCCAATCTAAGTGAGAAGCTGCCTTTGTTAAGCTGGGGTTCCCAGCCTAGTTCTATGTAAGATGCAGTTGAGTGTTGTTTTAAGTGGTCTTTGCTGGAAACGAGAAAACCCTGTTTAGCTTTCCCAACAACTTGCCTCATTTAGCCATAATTAGACAGTTGGGTACAGGGCTAGTCCTAAACTTCAAATGTATAAAGGTAAGCTTTAGTATGGCAATACATCTAGAAGTCAGCGGGAAGGTTCAGCTGGTAGGGAGCTTGCAGCCAATGTGAGTTTGATCCAGGTTCTACGTGGTAGAATTATCCTCTGACATCTACACATTTGCACATAACCCCTCCACACACAAAAACCCACAACAAACAAGACTCCATGAAAATCTAAATATACATGTGTGTATTGTATTTTCTGGGATGAACTTACACCACAAATGCTGTTTGTTACCTCTCTGAAGTTTAATTTTAACCTAGGTCGTTTAACTTCTCTGAGAACCCTGTGTGGGATGGTGTGTACTGGTCACTATTTTTTTCACCTCCCTGACAGGGATGAAGAAAGAGCATCATAGGCTCTAGAGGGAGGTCTGGCAGTTAGGAGCGCTCGCTGCTCTTTCAGAGGTCCCAAGTTTGGTTCCTAGCATGTGCGTGACACGGCAGCTCACAACCATCTGTAGCTTTCGATCCAGAGGATCTGACACTCTCTTCTGGCCTCCACAGGTAGCAGACACAAAAACATAATGCAGATTCTTTTAAAGAGGTCCTCATAGTACCCATGGTTGAGATTCACTCTACAGCTTACATGAAACTCTGTGTTTCTATACAAAGAGAATGCTCAAGACATGGTCATTATTGTTGTTCTATAGGGTTAGAGTCCCCGGGCCATTTGAGAGACTCTTAACACTAATTCAGTTTCCAACATTTTTTAAAAGCTTTAGAATAGAATTGAACATAGGGTGTGTGCCCCCTCTCCTTCCCTAAGATAGTTTTGTACATCTCCAAGATGGAAATAGAAACCAAACTTGATTTTTCACCATTTTTTTCCAGGAGACATTGGGTAAATAGCTCTCATTTCCCAAAATGATTTCTATATTTTCTCATACCTCATCTGCCCATACACCTCCTGCCAAGCTAACTTTATCAACAAGAGCTGGGTCCAGGCACCGAGGCCTTTATCATTAAAAATAAAGTAGAAACCAGATGAGGTAGGGCTCATTAATTTTCCCTTCTTTCCCTGGGAAGAATTTGGCAAAAACAGATTCTACTAACTCAGCCAGCCATTTGTGAAGGCTATTTGCCCTGGGCCAATTATATATTACACAATAAGGGGGTCCAATAATTAGCTAATGAATTGGTTTCTTTGGGAAATGGTCAGACATGTCAGGGGTTGAGGAATATTTAGATTGCCTCCACGAGTCTTGCTAGAAACATCTGGCTCTTTTTTCTTCAATCAACATGCACCCTGAAGGGTCCCAGATTCAAAAAATGATTATATTTTATGTCACTTATGTGCCTTAACAGTTTGACAAATTCAACTTGTGAGAATAAGTGATTCCGTGCTCAATTTACGTTGATCCCATTTTCTTCCAAACTTCCAAAGAGAGAGAGCCATTATAGATTGATAAAAGCCACTGATTGATCTATTGATTTCCAGACCTTAAATCTCCTAGGGAAGTCTTTGTAAAGTTCGTGTTCATAAAATTCTTGTTCTGCCACAAAAGCTGCCAGTGGATTGTGTTTCTCAACTACAAGGAGAAACGTCAGGGAAAACCCGTGAAAATGTTTCTTTAGTATACAGCAGGCAGGAGGGCCCGCGGAAATCAGTCTCAATCTGCTGTCTTCAAAGGTTTATTTTTATTTCATTTTTGAAAACTTTTAATTTGAAGAGGGGGGAAGAGTCCTTTCAAGCACAACAACCCGCAGTGATGTAAGTGCCTTCCTGTCTCATATATAATCATGTCTGTTTGGACGTGCTGTGTGTCATGTCCGGGGCTATGGTGCCACGTTGAGAACAATATTGAACTAAATAGTTTTGACAGAACAGACAGACCTTTTCTCAGGGCTCCTGCTACATTGCATATCTGCCTCTTTGTACACAACGGGGTGAGCGAGTGATGGAAAGCGGAGGTTCAATGGCAGCTGCGGTGGGCAAAGGCACCATCAATGGGGCCTCTTTATTGATTCGCACTATCGCCAGGAACAGAGGACAGATGACTCTATTTTCCAGGTTATCGGGTACATAAAAAAAGTGAAGCCGCTTTCCTAAAATGTGAACTCTTGGTATTTAAAAAAAAATGCTTCAAGTTCTACCCATGCAGATTAATGTCAGCATTTGCGGGCTCTGCTCTGAGAACTTCATTAATCTCTGCTCCTCTTCCTGCTGCCCCGAGGGAGGGTTGTTTAAGTGCACGGGGTTGGGGTAGTGAATGCTGGATGCGCTTGTCTCCAGGTGAGTGCTGTCTGTATTTTTTGACAAGAAGCACATCTCTCTGACTGCAGAGTTTTCTGAGATAAGTTAGTAAGGTTTTAACTCAATAATGTAAGATGTAGCTGCAGATGTTCTGATAACCCCGCCCACCGCTGAGTCCCCGATCAGGTAGACACTAAGAGGCTTTGTCCTTAAAGAGAGCTGAATTTAACAAGAGCAAGTAATGACTAAAAGAACAAGTTTTTTTGTTTTGTTTTGTTTTGTTTTTTTTAAAACCTGTCCAAATGTTTTCTAGGAGGCAGGGAAGGAAGATTGGGTCTGGGGGCTACAAGACTGGGGAAGGGGTGGGGAGATCACCCACCCAGTAAGCCCTTGCCTGGTAAAGAAGAGGTCCTGCGGTCAACCCCCAGTGCCCTATACAAAGGCAGTGAGTGAGGTGTGCACCCCAGTGCCTGGAAGGTGAGGTATCTGGAGCACAGCCAGCCATCTAGCTAAGTGTATGGACTCCAGGTTCAGTGAGAGGGCCTCTCTCTTCACAGTATGGATGGTCACTCAGAACTTATGAAGACTTCAAGTGGATGGCTTGTGGCTAAGAACAACCCCTGTGCGCAGTTCATTGAATTTATATAACATTACTCAAATTCCAGTAAGATTTTTTCAAGTCAATGTGTTTCTTATGATTTCTAGAATCTTCTAAATTAAAGGAAAAAAAAGTAATCTAGGATTAGCAGGCTGTATTAGCCTCCCAGAGAGGGAGAAAGAATATGGCTGGCCTATCCATTGTTAGGGCTCTTTTCCATCTGAACTTCCCTCTCAGAGCTGCATGATTCCACGGTATTTGTTTCATGGTCATTATTCTGCTATCTCTTCAAGCCAAACAAAAAAGCAGATGATTTAATAGAAATCAGGGGTGAAGCTCAAAGACAAACTCAAAGGACGGGCTATGATTCGCTTTCTAACGGAACCTAGAAACATGGAGATGAGAATCCATGTGGACAGAGATGCAAGAGTGTGTTGGTAAATTAGTGTGCTGCTCCACACAGGAGCCAGAGCTCGGTGACTGAAACCAGCTCCCACCACTCTTAAACACTTGGAATCTGAGAACACTGATGGAGCAACTCTTGGTTGGGATCAAACCAAGAAGTGACAATCAAACACTAGCTGGGGACGACAACTTTGAAGGCTTCTTCACTCATGGATCTGGAGTCTAGGCAAGTCTCTCAGCAGGGGCAGCAACATCACAGACTCTGCACCATCTTTTTACATAATCATCTAAGAATAGGGACCAAGGCTCTTAAACCAAATGCCCCTTGTGGACAGACTGGTGGAAGCAACTTGCCGCGTCTTTCCTGTGTAGATATGCGTGTGTATAATGGTCACTTCTCATGCAGAGACCAGAGATTAATAGCAGATGTCTTCTGAAACTCTTCACCTAACTCTCTAAGACAGGATCTCCCACTGAACCTAGACCTCACCACCAATTCAGCTAGATCAGGGGGCTAGCAAGTTCCAGAGTCCTCCTGTCTCCACCATCTACCACTAGCAGGTGTGCACTAAAGCCTGCCTTTTATACAGGTAGCAGGAATCAAATCTAAGGTCCTCGTGTATGCTCAGCAAGCACTGTATCCACTGAGGAATCTCCAGCTCAAGCTGATCCTTTTCAGATCAACATGCCAAAGCCTCAGTTCTGTCCTGACTTTGTAGTTCACAGCAGTGGCCCACTAGCTGGTGAGAAGGCTCACCGGTCGTCTTGTAAACAGACAACTGAAGAGAGTCTGTACATTGGGGAAATACATTTTGGAAAGGGTAATTTGCCACAATGAAGAATCTGATCCAGAACATCAACAGCCTGAAGGAAAGCAGAACATATCAGAGTCTCCTCAAGAAGAGGAGGGAGAAGAAAAAGATGTCTGTAGATGGAAGTGCCTGGGTTCTGAGACCTTGTGGCGCCCCCAAAGCTGGATTATTTGATATTGATCAGTTCTCAACACCTACTCAGCAAGTTTTCTTCCCATCACATCCATGTCTAACAAGCTCTGCAGGCTTGCCCTGGCTCCTGGGATCCAGGTTGCTCTGTTCCTGCCCCTCATTCATCCTGTGCATTCTTTGGACATTAGAACTCAACCGAAGCCCAGGTTTTCTTCAGGTGACCTTGTGAGCCTCTGTGACATGTGTTCTTTCACTGAAAGGTTATCTCCAGTGTGGTAACCAACCCTGTCCCATTTACACACCTTGTTAAATTCCAGAAAGGATCTTAAAACTCTCTTCTTTTCTCTAAGTGGTATGTTTGACTTTGAAATCCAGGTAGCTCCAACTTTACATTCTGTTTCCCCTTGGAAACTACAAGTTGAGGGTGGCCCGGGTTTCCAAAGTCAGGGCCTTCTTGTCCAATGCCTGCTCTAACACTCCTTTTGCTACTCAGGGGTTGAAATTGGTAAGCTGTCCACAGGCCTGGGCAAGGCTGGTTGTCTAGTTCATCATCACAGTGTTTCCTTTGGTCTTTAGACCTGTAAGATGATACGTTCTTCAACGTTCTCTACCTATGCCCCTAACATCCACCACCAACTCACCTGGCTGCTGTCTAAAATCTGTAACTGAGATCTCCTAGCCATCCTCACTGCACCATCCCAAAGAGAATAGTGCTCAATAAAAACTGGTGACTTAGGGTGATCTTCCGTGTGGCAATTTGTATGTGCCAACCTACAACAACACCTCGACTGTTATCTCTACTCCACAGATGAGAAAACTAGGGAGTCAGAGGTCAGATGTCAGAGGTTAGGAATTAACCTACATGTCAACACACAGCAAGGACCTAAGGCTTCCTTGGGAGCAAGGTAGCCTTCTAACTCATGGAGGTACCAGGGTACCCGCATACATGTTACTGCAGCACTATTCACAATAGACAAGCTAAGTAGTCAGCACAGATGCCCATTAACAACTGAATGGACAAAGAAAACATGGGAGATACACACATCCGATGTACAAAGAACCAGTTCTGTAAGTCCAGTTTGCAGAAGACTGTATAGAACTGGGCAGTATTGTGTGATGTGGAATACACCAGGCTCAGAGTGGCAGTTATCATGGGCTTTCTTTCCAAGGCAGAATTTAGACTTAAGTGTATGTGCAAGTCATGAAAGTAGGGGAAAGGCTATTTGGGAGGGGAGGTCATGAGAAGAGGGGGAGGAAAAGAACGAATAATACAATGATGTGATGTAGTCTGCTGTACATTTATTACAAATCAATGCCCCAATATAAATCGGAAATCTGAGAGACCCAGGGCTGAACACTAAGAGTGTTGAGAAGAGTGCTGGGGACCCCTGTTGCTCGTCACTCACCAGAGGAAAGTCTGAAGACAGACACAGAAACAACACATTTGGGGAATTTATAAAACTTATCTAGATGTTTGTATTTAAACGCCATGCTGATAGAGAATTAATGTCCCGACATGACACCTTCCAGTGGCTAATGTTACTCCTGTGTCTTGAACAGTAAGTAGACTGTAACTATCCCTAAATGCTTACCATCTGGGTTTGATTTTTCAGGCTGCAACTCAAAATTGTAAGCGCTGAATCCAAATTGCTATCTTAATCTTTATTTTCGTCTGCAAATGCTTTTGTGGCTAGTGTAAAGATGAATGGAATTCGAAAGTGGCCATTAAGATGACGAGCTTGTGATGGAAACTGGAGCCCACTATATAAATCTAAATCCTTCCATAAATTTAAAAGAGAATTCGCTGCTCAAAAATAAAAACATAAATCACTCTTATTTTCTGAATCATTGCTTGCTGATGATCCTACCCAGGAAGATGAGGGATCACTATATTATTCTGGATACAGTACGATGTTTAAATTTTCCAATAGTCTCAACTGCCCACAGGATTTACTATATCATGGACTCGCCAAGATGGAACGTATTTCTGCATAATTCCTGTAGCTAAGTATTATTGAAGCTTTGAATGCATGGAACATTTAATATGTGTATTGAGTCCAGTAAGATCAGTTACCGAGATGAATTATGATATTTTTTTTTACACTGAAGCATTGAAAGCCCAATCAGAAAACCTAACCACTCACATGGAAGCTGTTTCTCCTTCATCTCTCCTCCTCAGTGTCCAGGCTTGGACCACAGGAAAATAAATTCACAGGAGAGTCAGACTGTGGCAGGCTTCAAATTCCAGACTAAAGCATCCGAGCCCTGTTACAAAAGAACCAACATAGCCGAAGTTTCTCGGCCTGGATGTGGTAAGTAGGATGCGTCCAGTACATCATAATAAGGAAATGGCTTAGTTGCAACCACGAGGACACGAGTTCAATCCTCAGTACAAACGTCAAAATATTTAGACATGGGGGAACACTCTTGTAACCCCACTGCTAGGGAGGAGGAGACAAGTGGATCCCTGGGGCTCAATGGCTAGACAGAACACACTTGTTTTAGTTCCAGGCCAGGGAGAGATCTGTCTCAGAAAAAAGAAATGTTGATGCTTTAGGAACAACCTGTGAAAATGTCCTTTGGCCTCTACGTGCACGCGCGCACTCGTGTTGGGTGCATACGTATAGACATATATACAATGAATTTTGGCTGAGGATACAGTCCTGCATGGTGGGTAAGACATAACGTAGTTTGTGATGTGACAGAGACATGTAACTGGGATTCCTCACATCTGCATGAGCCAGGAAGAAAAGAGGCCGATTCCAAGGCCAAGCTCGTTTTTCTAGTTTCCTTTATTTAGGTCCAGAACTCTCATTGATTATGTCTCTGATACTCAGAGCACGTCTTCCCTCCATAGTTCAGCCTCGTGGGCGATACCATGACAGACACATACAGAAGTGTGTCTCCTAGGTAATGACAGACCCAATCAAAGGTGACATGAAAATGAACTATCACATCTCCATATCATTTGCTACTGAGAGTTGAGTAGAGAGCCTGAGATTAGAGGCTGTGAGATATGACAGAGATATCCCTATGGGAAGATGGAAGACAGGTTGTTACCACCTGGAGCACTCCAGGCTGCTTCAGGGAACAGAGGCACAGAGTAAGAAGCAGGAGGGGCTAATGGGACAAGAGGCTGGAGCAGAGATTCCAGAGTCTCAGAGACTGCTCTGAGGTAACCTCGCTTTTCTCCACTCTCAGCACAGACTCTTAAAGAGAACTTAAAAGTTTGTCCCTCAACGTGGAAGATGGGACAATTGATTGGGTCCAAGTGCTTGCACCTTCCTAAGATGCCAAAGCTGATGATATCCAAGTTGGATAAAGATACACTATCTGCATATCCTTTCTTCTTAATCTAACTGTAAACGTATTTCTATTTTTTTTTCTGTTTAGGTATATTTATCTATATCAGAAAGAATGCATAAGATGTTATTACTATCTCCAAGTTACGATGTTGCTTTAAAATTTTATTGTTTTATAATGAGCATTTTCTACTTTCAAAATATTCAAATTTATTTACTTATTTATTTTACTGAAGACATGTAATTAACTATTTTCTATTCCCTGCAGGAATGGGACACAAAGTTACTTCATATATATATATATATATATATATATATATATATATATATATATATATATATATATATATCTGGCCTTAATTGATACGTTTTACAGCAAATTAGTAGTCGTGATTGTCAGGAAAAAGTCCCCAGTCTTAGATCAGATCAGATCTGCTCCGTGCAAAAGAAATACCGCAGCCAGCACCAAGATCCACAATCCCGTGGTATATGTCTTAGGTGTTTCAATGCTGAAGATTAAAGAATCTCAAAGGATCAAGGAGAAGTCTGAATTATTGAAATGCTAATGAAGACATGTCTCCGGGGAAATCGCGGGGCATCTCTGCAGTTTTTAAGGCTTCTGAAAGACCTTTACAGAATAAACAGTGTGTTCAAACTACGTTTCTCCAAAGGGCTGCTGCATCTGAACCTGGGCTGGCAGGCAGCCTGTTAATAGTGCAAGTTAGGACACAGGCCTTCACAGTTTCTTCCCAGAATCCACCTCATCCATAGATCCATAGAAAATTAGAATTCATATTTGCTTTCAGAACTAATTAATTCACCTAGGCTTTAGGTATATGCCATGCAAAGTGGAGTGTGCTGGCCTAGCCAAGGAGAAAAAATATACAGTTAGAAAATGCTCAAAATACCTGGAAAAGAAAGTTGCTTGTCAACAACATGTAACAGCAGTACATAAAAAAAGATGTCTCCTCCCTAGGAAGTTTGGCTTCTAGGCATTGAATGGCTTATGGTGGTGATTCTGTATATTACAGCTGAAGGGAAGAAAAGTTTGTCTTCCTTAAATTCACTCTGCTTAAAAAGAGCACTCAGCCACAAATGGGATACCTACTTCACTGTCCTGTTCATGGTTCAAGGACCATTGCAAAAGAAGGGGAAGAGAGACTGTAAGATCCAGAGGTTGGCACGACATGGTGTTAAACAGTGTCTCTGGGCATCACAGGACCACTATATTCATAAACTCACAACAACTGTCATTACTGCACATCACCTGCAGGAGATCAAGTCACTCAACATCCTTGCATGAATGGGCAAGGGGTTCCTGAGCCCCCCACCTCTAGCTCCCCTGACCAAGGATCTAGAGGCAGCTGGTGATGCTGAAGAAGGACATCTGGTTTTATCCAAGGACCCTAGGTAGTCCAGGAATGACCCAGTGGATGGCCCTACACACATAAGCATACAGACAACACAGTGGGAATCTAAGAGATGCTAATATAACAGAAAAGGGACATGTAGTTACAGGGTAGGGTGACAGGGCCAGGTCTAGGAGTTTAGGGAAGGTATTGGGATGAATATGATGAAAACATATCTTAGAAATTCTCAGAGAACTAACAAAAATATTTCATTCTCTATCAGAGACTAGCCATAGAGTCTAAATGGCAGTCAATATACCACTACACATTTAACTATGCATGCATGCATGTGTGTGTGTGTGTGTGTGTAAGCACGTGAGCAGATGGGAAAAAAGGATGAAAGATGAACAGATATGTAGATAGATAAAAACATAAATTCCATGTGCAATGTACATAAAGGCACACTGGCTTTCGGGAAACATGTCAGTCAAAAAACTCCTATCCACAAGCTTAATTAAAGCATCCCCTTATGGGCTATAAACTGTGTGTGTTTGTTATTGTTTTCCTGTTGGTCTGTCGTCTAACGCTGTTTGAATGCCATACGTAACCACCAGAAAGAAATCTAACCTTTCCTATGACTTTTTGTTACTTCTTGAACACCAGAGAAGAGAGATCAAATGCTTTGACCCTCATTACTGGTAGTTTCATGTATAATTAAGTGATTAGACAGCCACTCTGATTAGAATGGTGAATGTGGAGACTGGAGCATGAGTGCTTCAGCATTTGCATGCCTGGGTACAGCTATAGCTATAGTGAAGACTTGAACAAGACTTAACTGAAAATTCTTGAGTTACTTGAAATCATGACTAGACAATGGCACTAGTCATTTCCATGGGAAAACAGTAGATATTTAATACATAGGTGTCTTTGTAGTTTTTTATGTTTGGGGCTAATTGTAAGGGTCTTACACCATACAACTGGTTGCAAATCAAATTCTCATATAAATAGTTGATATTTCCAGAAAGTTTTAGACCAAAGGGCACCTGCAATATATGACATAAATGACATTGGTTTCTTTACAAGTTTCTTCACCCAACACAAAAGATTTCTTCCTGGTCTTATTCAGTGATCTTTTCTGATTTTGTTCTTAGTTCTATCACGGTTAGCATACTAGCATAAACAAAATCTACTAGAGAGACACTTAACTAGGCAAATGCCTCTTAATATGGTTTAAACTTACAGATCCAATATGAATATCTATGAAATCACAATCACTGACAGGGTAGCCATGGACACAAACACAAGGTTGTGACAGCTTGCTCACTTGTTGTTTCTAAGCATTGTCTTTCTGGAGAGAGAAGAGAAGCTAATGACATTTCATGATGGAATAACAACTGCTAAAATACCATTTCTTGACCAAACACTCATGCAAGTATAATGCAAGAGGTTTCTCCAAGCTCACCTTGAAATGTCATTACCATTGCAAGAGCAATAAGGGCAAAGCCTTTAAAAGTTGTGGGCCCTACCACAGCGGGCTGGTCTTGTGGATACATTAAGGCTATTATGACAAGAGTGAAGAAGTTGTCATGGCAGCATATCCCTAACAAAACAAGTCTAGCCCCATTTCCATGTGTACACACATTTCCTTGTCATGTGATGCTTGGCATGTCATGACACACAGAGAACCCTTTGCTGGTACCCATGCCACATCCCCATGTCACTCAGCCTCCATAGTTTCAGTTCTTCATAATTACTCAATCCCTAACCTGCTGTTTTAGGAAGAGAAATCAAACTAACTAACACAGAGAGCAGGCTTGAGCATCAGGCTATGGTTCAGACATGACTACTTCCAGCTAAGCAGGTGAAGTCCTTGAGGGTTAAAGCATATTCTGAAAACTTCCCAAGGTTTAAGGAATCTGTAAATATAAATCATGTCTATGGTCTAACTGGCTGTCATCAAATCCTGATTGAGACACGAATATGATTTTGAACATGTGGAATTCTGCTGGTTCACTGGTTCACCCTTGGCTAGACGTCTGTGTGAGACTTCAGGGAAGTAGATACAGGTAGGAACTTAGAAAGAAGGAGAGGCACCATTATGCTAAATGTAATGAGTGACTGCCATCTGACTCATTTCCTGAAGAATTTATGTTTCTACAGAGAAGATGATAAACTCAGGAGACAGCAAGATAGGCAGCCTAGAAATGTCTGACCATTTTGTTTCACAGATATACACCTGCTCATTATATATATATATATATATATATATATATATATATATATATATACGCACACATACAGAGAGAGACAGAGACAAAACCAGGAAGAGCCAAAGATAAAATATGCATAAAAAAGAGAGACAGGCACAGAGATAGATAGGGAGAAGAGAGGAGATGAAGGGAGGGAAGGGGAGAGGAAAGGAGGGGAGGGGAGGAGAAAGACAAAGGGAGAGACAGAGGTAGATAGACAGAAAGGCATAAAGACAGAGCAAGGCAGAGGCAGAAGTAAAAGGAAGGTGGCTAAAACACTTAAGAGGAAATGAACATCAGTACACCAGTCATCTCCAAATCTGCTCAGAGTCACCTGCAGAGTCCACATTTAAAGACAACCTCAGAATGGTAGCAGTAGCATCCTGTAAGCAACAGTCAGAAATGACATGTCCAGGAGGTAGTAGCAGTGTCTTTGGCATCATCTAATCTCTCAAGTGGCAACCTTAAGCCAATGGCATCCTTGAGTCTGGTGAGGATTTGAGTATGGGAAAGGAGGAGATGGGAATCCTGGAAGAGAATCAAGGTCAAGGATCCCTTGCATCCAAGACTGTATTCTTAGCCTGCTGGCACCGTTCAGCAAACCAAGGGTTATGCATGTGTTCAACGGTGAGCTGAGCCTTCTACCCCAGCTGTACCAACACCAAGCCAGGGAAATGGACCATAGTATGGAAAACAGAGTGTGTGGTTTACTTCTGTCAACTTGTAAAACTGGACACAGTTCTGCAGCTGCACGGGCCAGCCGAGTACCACTGAGATCATAAGCATGCCAATGGCCAACTCTCTGCACCCTGACAGCCTACTCCACAGCTCTGCCCATAATTCTGAAACCCAGGAACACCTGGAAATCCATCATCTTTAATGTCTTTGAAAAACAAACTTTGACAATTGAAAAAAATGTAAGGCTACTTTCAGCTCTTATATTATTTACCGTGAACAGTCACACATTTTGCTGGTAAAACTTAATAATTGGATCTATACTCCTTCACTGTTGGAATCCTAAGCCCCATCTAGGATCACACACCCCTCCTCTAGCTCTTCTTTCACACATAAAGTTTTATTTGGGGTTTAGAAATACTACGGGGTGGTTGTATTATTGGGCTATTTCCAAAAATAAACCACACTTCTATGTGTGAAGTTGCTTTTCTGTGTCTTTGTGCAAGTGTATGTTGTGTGTGAGGCAGCACATATGTGTGTGCCTGTGTGTGGCCAGTAGAAGAGAGAAGATGTTTGTGGTCTTCCTCTATTGCCTGCTGCCTTGAGACAAGGTCTTTCACGAAACCTCAACCTTAGCATTTCAACTACACTGTCTGGCCAGTAAGTTCTCAGTATCTGCCTGCCTCTACTCCTCAATGCTGGGGCTGCAGGCATGTCTGGCTCGGCTTTGCCTTTTCAAACGATGCGAGAGATTGGAACTCGGGCCTTCATGCTCAGAAAAGAAGCATTCTAGCTCACTGGGCCATGACCCTGAGCCTAGAATTTGCTGTTAATCATGTATTTCTGCGTCAATTTTTAAATTAAAGTAATAACAGTAATAAAGCTTGGGGGGGGTGGCAAGTTTGTCCTATGAGGTAGACCCTGTGGTCAAGCTTTAGTTCAGGTTGGTCTTACTAACTGAAGATTGGTCTTCGCTTCTCAGTAGAAAAAGCAAGGTGATGGTTATTATGAACTTGACACAGTACACAGTCACCTGGGAAGAGAGTCTCAACGAGGGGGGTTTCTAGGTCAGACTGTCCTGTGGGTGTGTCTGGGAGAGACTGACTTGACAATAGTGATCCATGTGAGAAGACCAAGCTTGAAAGTGGGCGGTGTCATTCCCTGGGGCTGGGGCTGGACTGTATAGGCTTTGAGAAAGTGGCGTCACTGTTGGTGATCACAGCCTCTGAGGCTTTGTGGACCCTCAGACCTTAGGGGAGGCTCTTAGCCACATCCTTTCCCCACTTTCCCCTGGGGTGACACTTTATTTTGCCTACTCTTTGAATGTTTTTTTTTTATCTTTTCCATCCCAGTACATACTAGACCATCTATATCTTCTCTTAATTCTTCTTGCAAACTGTAAAGTCCTTCCTTTTGCTGAACTCTCTCTTCTCTTCTCTTCTCTTCTCTTCTCTTCTCTTCTCTTCTCTTCTCTTCTCTTCTCTTCTCTTCTCTTCTCTTCTCTTCTCTTCTCTTCTCTTCTCCTCTTCTCTTCTCTTCTCTTCTCTCTCTCTCTCTCTCTCTCTCTCTCTCTCTCTCTCTCTCTCTCTCTCTCTCTCTTCCTGAACACCATTCCACACAGGTATAAAGAGCCAGTCAATGTTCATGGAGTGATCCTTCTGCTACCTCTGACAGGGACTTCCTGATCTTCTGTCGCCTCCCATCTCTGCTTCTCTGGGTATGTACCAACTGAATGACTCTCCACACCTGGAGTTTTGGAGCATCAGCCCTACAGCTCACTTCCCTGGCTCAGTCTCACTCTGATTAACTGTCTGTGGGCTGAAACATGCATACCCAAACCTCTTCAAGTAAACAATGCCACCTTAGTTCCTGTAGGATGTCTGTGATGTCTCCATGTTGGTTTTATATGCCAACTCATGATGGGTGGTCACTGGGTTGGGAAGTTTAAATAGCCCCCCACTCACATGTCACCACTGGGATCCAGTAAAAGGGTGTGGGACATGAGTGGCTAAGTGCATGTTCAGGTGTTCAAGCATGTGTTTTCTTGTGTGTCTGTGTGTGTGTGTGTGTGTGTGTGTGTGTGTGTAACTCAAAGGTCAATCTGGGTATCTTCCTTAGTTGTTATCTACCTTGTTTTTGTTTATTTGTTTGAGTTTTTGAGACTTGTCTCACAATGTAGCCTTGTCTGGCCTGGAACTCACTGAGATTCACCTGCCTTTCCTTTCCAGGTGCTAGAATTAAGGGCATATACCATCATTCCCAGCCATCTTATTTTTTGATCCTCCCTTGACATTAATCTTTACAATTTGCCAGCTATGTGTAACTGCTTCATTATAGATAGGTAGGTCAAGAGGGAAATAAATGACAGGAAGGCAGAGAGAGAGAGAGAGGAAGAAGGAGGAGGAGGAGAAGGAGAAGGAGGGAGGGAAAGAGGGAGGGAGGGAGAGAGGGGGGTAAGATAGATAAGTATATGCAGATGCCGAAAAAGGTGATAAATTAGATGGTAGACACATAAATATATAGATCAGATAGATAAATAAATGATAGGTGTTAGATGTGTAAATACAAAGATGTTAGAAAGATGATACATGATAGGCAACAAATGATACATAGATGACAGCTACAGATATGTAGATAACTCTTCTATTATGTACATACACATAAATATAATCAGAGTTGTGATGTATATTACTATAATACCACACAGTAACAGCTTTCCCAATTAACTCATGAATGTGTGTTTATGGCACTGGAAAATTCAGGCATTGAACAAAAGTTTGACATTTTATATTTGATAAGTTTTTTAAAGGGGCATTGAAATAGTCATGAAATGAAAAAAAAAAAAAAAACCTTGTCAGGGTTTCACACCCATGTTCCTTTCAAATGATGTGTTGTTTTTATTTTTAAATGCATGGTCCAGAAGGTGCCACCATCCCTACATACCCTGCGCTTCTGCTCCAGTCTTTCCATGGTACATCATATAAAATCTGGGGCTGGGGCTGTGTTGGTAGAAAAGAGATGGAAATGAAAATCCAAGTATGTTTTATAAAAAGAAAAATGATACGTCTTTATTTCTGGCAGATTGTAGAGATGAGCAGCAAGGGAGGATCAAAGATGTCAGCACAGCCGCCATTATCCAACACACTTTCCACATACACCCTCCAAATCACATACCCTAGGCCAAATAAACTAAATAGTCAGGTCTAACACTGTATTCTATGTCACAATGCACATAGTGTGTGTGTGTGTGTGTGCGTGTGTATGTGTCTGTGTATGTGTGTGTGTGTGTGTGTGTGTGCGTGTGTATGTGTCTGTGTATGTGTGTGTGTGTGTGTGTGTGTGTGTGTGTGCATGCGTGCACGCGCATTTTCTCTCCCCTGAATGTTTTGTGCTTTCTACACTATTTTAAAAATTAAATCCTCTCTCATCAGCCGATATTTGGAGAAAATGTCAAATTAGTAATGACAAAATACCGCCATGGCTGGTGCAACCTCCTCCATCTGTCACATCCTTCTACCTCACCACCTACATGCATCGCACCCCGTCCCCAGCCCTTGAGACAGCCGGAAGACTGTCTCATAAGATGGCAGGGCCTAGTTCCACCACATCAGGATGAAGAAAGACTATAGGCTGGAGAGTGAACCAGGAGAATTAAGGGAAAGGGGCTGGGAGAGAGTACAGAGACACAGAGCCTCAAGGGTTACCAGGGGGGGTGACACAGGATCACAGTTAGTGGATCTAAGGAAAAGCAGGCCCACACAGCAAGGTGAGACTAGGATATCCTAAGTTAATGTAAGCTGCTCCTTTTTACAGCCAAGGAGGAAGGATGACGGGTCAGACCTTCAAGCAGTGTGTGGTGCCCGGAATAGACACCCAGTGGACATATCTTTTATTCATTTGCATTGGATGTCATGTGGTTCTAGGAGCTGAGGGTCTGCTGGGATTCCCATGCCTTCCTTTAAGATGTTTTACAGGGTCATCTTTGTGCTCAGAGCATAACGAGAAGCCTTGTCGGTGACTAACCTGGTGATATAGAGCATCGACATATGTCCACCAAGACAGGGACAAGAAGAAGGTGTCCCCCTGCAGAGTAGTGACACAAGTTAGTTTCATTCAATGGCAGAAGTGAGAGTCGCGCTATCAGATTTGCACTGGGACTCCTAAGAAAATCATGAAAAATTAAAAAAATTAGCAATGACTTAAAACTCTCTAGGGTATATACATTTCCAGTTTGGCTTTCCACAAGGTACTTTATCTAAGTAAGTGTGTCAGCTCCCCCCACATCCCCTGCCCCCTTTGGCTGAATATGTTCAGACAAACAGTAGCATACTAACCTAAGAGTATTATCATTAAAGGGTTGGGTTTTTTTTTTACACACTTTTGAGGCCAGGAAACCTTTTAACAATGTTTTTAATGCCCCAGAACTCCAATACCTTTAGGACTTGAAGGTAATGGAGCAGATACAAATGAAACATGTCCTCGGTGACCACAGTCTTCTTTCAAACCCCCCAGAGATTTGAAACACAGTTGGAAAACCAGTAGACTAAGACAATGAATTCAAACCTCTTTTCTTCTCTCCCGAGACGTGGGCTTAGCTTCCATACAGGACTCCCGCGGAGGCAGTGTCAACTGGCCTTTAGATATTTCCCGTAAGCTTTTTTTTATTTTTCCACAGGGGCATATGAGTTTGTTGAAAAGGCATGAAGTCAGTGTCCCAACCCTCTGCCAAGGTGCTCATTTTTCTGGGCCTTCATCTGGTAAATGATCCACTATTGGAGGAAAAGTACAATTTCTGCCTCAGCCGTGTGGCATCAACTCTCACGTTTGTTCCACAAATGACCAACTTCTATGTCTATTTTTTTTTTAAGTTTGTCATTGCTGTGTTGCTCGTCAGAGACTTCAGCTACAAAAACACTGGCTGCACTGCAAGGAAGAGGGTGAGGTTCAATGAAAATAACCCACATAACTCTATGGTGAACTTCTATTGGTCGTGAAGCCCAGCCTGATCCTCCAGCAGCGGAATCCGGTGGAATCCAGTGGGCCTCTTCTCCGTCATCGCTACCTCGACTTCCTCCGCCTTGAAGAGCAGGACACAGAAAGGTCCTGTGTTTTGCAATCTGAGGCAATCAGTGCCTGCTTTACCTATTTTAACTGTGAATCACAAACAGTATCACATTGTATTCCTAGGGATTCACATCTAGATACGGACGCAGTTTTTAATCGGTCTCGTGAAACTCAACAAAAGCTATTAATGCCTGTTTCAAAAAAAAAAAAAAAAAAAAAAAGGAAAAGCGAAATCCTGCAGTGAACATGTAATAGTAAGTTCTAGAAAGCCAGATAATTTCTTTGCTTAATAATAGTTTTCTTTCCTCTTGGCTGCAGGCTCTCATAACTAACACCATGCCAAACGCTCGGAGATTGGATTATGGGCTGTCGTCCTTGATTACTTTTGTCAGCGAGCTGACCCGGGGTGCCCTTTTCTTGTGTTGTTCCTTCTGCTTCCATTTCTCATGTCATCTAGCTTTTCATCTTGTCAATCAGCTTTTGACTTCCTGATTAAAGTGTCTGTCACAGGAGCGGCCGGGTCTCTAGTCAGTTGTTTAATTTGTTCCTCGTGGCATCCAATCGAGTCATTCATCTGGCCCAGCTGTTCCGAAGTGCTTCCAGCATGACTTTTGCACGTGTTTGGGTTTAACCTCTGTATCCGTGCGCACAGCAATGTGAACTGCTCCATTCATACTGCGGGCGGCAGATAGCTCTGTCTTCCTGGGGCCTCCTTGCTACCAGGCTACACTGAGGCCAAACCAACTTGGAGAAGGAGGACTTCAGTTGGATGTTATGGCAACGGGTACAACCAGAGATCGGTTTTCCAAAATTATAGCAACAACCCCCTCCCCCTTCCTCCGTTTGACAATTAGGACGGTGTAATGGAAACTCTGCACCGTTCAAACCCAGATCCACCCAGAAATAATGCTGATGGTGGTTGGCAGAGGACAGGAAGCCTGTGTCTGCCAACATTGTGGATACTGCCCTGGACGCTCCAGAATCCATTTGTTGCATTAGGTGACATGAGATACTCTCTTGGCCAGAACTGGTGCAGATCTCCAAGAAAGAAAGAAAAAAATGAAGTAAATCTTCAGGGTTTGCAAGACTAAAACCCGGTCTTCTCGTGGTAAAATGATTTATATTATGCAACTTTCAAGAAGCCACATAATACAACGGGGGAGGGGGCTGGAGGGGAAGAAATCTTTGGTACGTTTTCCCCGCTCCTCTCGGCCACTCAGATCTCGTCAGCTCAACGTTTCTGTAGATTGCTTATTCATAAACTGTTCCTTCCTGCCTTTACTATCGTGTTTCCTCCCATAAACGTGAGATGGTGGTTCCACAGCAGAAGGACAGGAACACAGGCGGTGACCACGTGCCTGGGATGCAGAAAAAAGAAGACCGACTCTAATGAGAGGCAGCAAACTGGACACGGCTATCCAAACTATCTTGGTCCGTGAAAATACCTGAAAGGATTCAGTTACCTCCTGAAGAATGTGCTTAGACTAATGACACACAACATGGGGGAAGGAATAAGAAGTTGATGGTACAATTCCTCGAGAAAAGAAACTGTTCTGGTTTCTGGTGTCTAGTGGATATTTTGAATTTTGTATGTGCGGCATCTTATGTAGACTTACTCGTAGTACTATAAATAGCACCGACTGGAGTTTGTTTTGGGATGTTTCCTGTACTTCAGTTTTAATTAGAATTATGACCTGGTATGAATAAAGTTTCACTTCCGTTGGTTCCAATAAGAAAGTGTCCTATAGATCATAGGGGATCAAATGATTTGCATGATTCATTTCTAATATGGCTCTGGTCAAATGAGTCCCACGTCAGTGATGGAGATTTGAAGGTTCCCAAGAAAATTCTCAGGGAAAGTCTTTTTTTTTCCCCTAGTCTCTTCTCAGGGATGTTTCCTTATTGTCTCTGACGGGTTTGTTTTTCTAATTCTGATACCTGAGAGGAATACCGCTTGTGAGCCTTCTCATCATTGACCCTGTGACGTGAGTACGGCAGCGTCTGCTCCACCTTCATCCAACTTCACCTACTGCCTGGACGACAGAAGTTGTGAGGTTCTTAAAATATCACATTTGCTATATTCCTTTGCAGCTAGGGTTCAGGAGAGAACTGAGGATTTGTTTGTCAGCATCAAATACGTTAATGAAATACTTGAAAAAGATGAACGAAGGGTAAAACTCACCATTTTACCATTTTCACAGGATACTTTGACAAACCTGGAGGTTGGCTCCTGGAGTGTCAGTCAGTATACGCCCCTGATATCAAGAAGCAGGGTGGGCAGCCAGTTTTCTGGAAAGACTAAGATGATGAAGTCATGTATGTGGATACAGTCATTCCCATGAATCACATCTAAAAATTGTCATCTGGACCACAGTTCCAGATGGGTCAAGGCTCAGCATATCCCGGGTGTGGCTCCCTGCAGGTGGGGCCAGTTTTTGATGATTGCTCTGTGAAATTAAGTTTTACTCAGAACTTTTTGGGCTTTCTGGTACTTGACCAAGTCCTAATCTCCTAAGATAAAGTACTTTCAGATTCATAAGGAGAAATTTACCTGAAACTCTCTCCTGGTTGTTAGAATGGCTGCCCACTTTTCTGACTTCCTCATTAGGGGCCAGTGCGGACACATGACTTGGAACCACACTGATCATTGCACCTCTTTTGATCTTTAGCAGACTTAGGATTTTATCTGAGTCTCTTCTTTAAAAACGAGCAGTGATATCTAAATACACACAAATGCAAGTATAAAGTAAGATCATACAGTCCAGGGTCCAGAATTCTCATGTAACTGATTAATTATCACCAATATCCCAGGCTTAAATTTGGTCAGTCGGTTGTAGATGGTATTTCCAGTTAAGTTAATCAAGGGCCACATGGTGTAAGAAACATAAAACCACGGGTACAATAGTGGTTTATTCGTTTACCAGAATACTCCTGTCTGTTCAGATCCAATGACCCAACTGCTCATGAAAATCTGTTCTTATTCTTACACAGGTTCCCCAAATCACTGGGATTTTCAGATCATTGTAATCACCATTTCGGAAAATACATGTGTCCATATACATATAACCCTTTAGGATAACTTGTCGGTAACATTTGTGCATGCTTACTTATGAGAAACAGGATGTGACCATCAGTCAAAGAAAGACCAGGCTGCAGGCAATGGAGAGGGATGAACTCCCTGCTTACCCAGCCCCCTGGGCACAGTGTTTAATCTACAACCCAATGGCAGGAAGAAATGCTATGAAATAATGTCTGCTCGATCTGACATGGGTAGTGCAATCATGAACTCACAGCATCTGTGTTCACACGCACGAGGCTTGCTGAAGATCAAGTCAACTAAACCTTCAGCATAGATGGGAGAGGAGCCCATAGGATTCTACCTGTAACTGAAGTATAGCTGGGGAATGCTGTGTGGAGGAGACTGCTGGTAAGCTGCCCATACTCCAGTGCGCAGCTCATACCTGCACAGCCATACATGAAGTGGACTTAGTGAATTATTTTAAAAATTAAATTAACTCAAAGTTGGGAAGGGGAGGAGTTGTTGTGGCAAGTGGGGTACTTGGATGAGAGGATATAATATTTATTGTATGTCTATATGCAATTACCAAATATTTTTTTAATTTTATATGTATGGCTGTTTTTACCTGCAAATATGTCTATGCACCACATGAATGCAGTACCTGAAGAGACAGAAAGGGGCACCAGATCTCCTGGGGCTGGAGTTGCAAGCCACTGCACAGGTGCTGGGAATTCAACTCTGGGTCCTCTGGAAGAGCAGCCACTGCTTTTAATTTCTGAGCCATTTCCCCAGCCCCAGGAATAATATTTTTTAAAATAAAAAGCCAGATGGTGGGTGACTCCAAGGGAACAGTGCTTTCTGGGCGTAGCAGAGAAGCTGCCTGCACCTAGGGCAGAAACTCTGCACAAGCTTGAGGCTGACAAAGCCCAACACAGAGGGAAGGCGGGTACTACAACACCCCAGCCCAGGAAAGGAGGCACTGGCAAGTGACAGCTGCTAAGGGAAGGAGAACTATCTAAATGGCATAGCCCCTGGTAGGTCAACCACAGTGTAGTGGAAGGTAGCACATTCAAAAGAATATGGGCACAAAACTATCTGATGGGTAAAGAAGAAGAGGATGAGAAGGGGATAGGAGCAGCACGAGGAAAGGGGACAGAGGAGGAAAATGAGGAAGAAGGGAGAGGAGGAGGAGAAGAGGAGGAGGAGAGGGGGAAGGGAGGAGGAGGAGGGGAGGAGGAGGCAGAGGAGGAGGAGGAAGAGGAGGAGGAGGGGAGGAGGAGGGGAGAAGGAGGAGGAGGAGGAGGGGAGGAGGAGGAGGAGGAGGAAGAGGGGAGGAGGAGGAGGAGGGGAGGAGGCAGAGGAGGAGGAGGAGGGGAGAAGGAAGAGGAGGAGGAGGGGAGGAGGAGGAGGAGGAGGGGAGGCAGAGGAGGAGGAGGAGGAGGAGGGGAGGAGGAGGAGGAGGAGGAGGAGGGGGGGAGGAGGCAGAGGAGGAGGAGGGGAGGAGGAGGCAGAGGAGGAGGAGGGGAGGAGGAGGAGGAGGAGGAGGAGGGGAGGAGGAGGCAGAGGAGGAGGAGGGGAGGAGGAGGAGGGGAGGAGGAGGAGGAGGAGGAGGAGAGGAGGAGGAGGCAGAGGAGGAGGAGGGGAGGAGGAGGAGGCAGAGGAGGAGGAGGAGGAGGAGGAGGAGGGGAGGAGGAGGGGAGGAGGAGAGGGGGAGGGGAGGAGGAGGAGGGGAGGAGGAGGCAGAGGAGGAAGAGGAGGAGGGGAGGAGGAGGGGAGGAGGAGGAGGAGGAGGAGAATTTATAAGGAAGGGGACTGATCTGGTAGAGTTGAGGAAGAGAATTAATGTGATAAAAATGTAAGAAAGTCTCAAATAATAAAAGATAAGTCACGCTCCTGTGCTCATGTGTGCACACTCAGACATGCACATGCACAACTCCACTGTGTTTTAGAGAACACAGAGATGAATTTTCACTCTCGCTTCCTTGCAGAATAATCTGTTCTCACTGCGTGCTGCACTGACTAAGCTGTTGTTCCATTTCCTTTATCCTCTCACAGGGGAATGGTGGGGATATGGATAGTTCCATTCAGAGAAAGAAAGAGTGAGCCTCAGATACGAGAAGTAAAAATGGATTAGAAGTCCAGCAGGAGTGCGTTAGAAAATCACCTTTAAACTGCCAGAAGACTGATAATCACAGGAAGAGAAACCACCCTGGGCGAGATGGAGTGGGAAGCAGAGATGAGAACACAGGAGGCAGAATCACGGGAGCTGGAGCTGACAAGAGATACTACAATTAAATATCCGTCCCCCTGGGAAGCAACCAGAAACCTCACCCTTGTACAGAGATCTGTGCAAAGGAAGCATAGATACAGAGAGGAGACAGGCAGACAGAGACAGACAGACAGACAGACAGACACATAGAGAAGACACATAGACATGCACACATACAGAGAGACAGATAGACACAGACATGCACACACAGACACACAGAGAGAAAGGCACACACACATAGAGACAGACAGACACACACACACAGAGACACACACACACACTGAGCCTAGGGATCATCTGTGAGAAGATTGCCCTCTCTGTCTCAGTGCTCCTCTTCTCCTTCTCCTTCTTCTTCTCCCCTGCTCCCACATATATCAAAAAATTCACTATCAAAAAATTTTAAAAACATATATGGGAATTTCTGGAGAGATGGCTCTGTGGTAAGAGTACTGGCTGTTCCTCAGAAGACATGGGTTCAGTTCCCAGGACCAACATGACAGCCAACAACCATCTGTAACACCATATCCAGGGGACCTAGTGCCCTCTTCTTGCCCCTGTGGGCACCAGGCATGCACACAGGACACTGACCTACGTGCCAGAAAAACACGCAAACACATAAAATAAAAATAAAGTAGATTTTAAACATTTTGGAAACATGCCTACATTAGTAAATGAATATGTCTAAATTAGAGATTATGAGAAAGTTAAGATATATCAAAATAATTTTGTTCAAAGTTTTAGTAGAAGGAAAAGAAAACAGGAAAAAACTCAGACACAAAAAAGTAAATTAGACAGAAGTAACAACAGACGTGGAATGCTGCTTGGTCGCCGAGTACTTGTCTGACGTGGAGAAGTCCCTATGTTTGATCCCCCAGGACTGAAGAGAAAAGGAAGAAATGATTAACGTTAAATCTCTGGATGGTATAAAGGCAGAGCAGGTACAAATAAAGCCATTTTAAAACATGATGGGTACATGATTTCATGGAGTGTGAGCTCCGAGCCAATCAAAATAACTCTCAACATTGTGATCATCTGCTCCCACTTCCTTCCCTTCTTCCCAGCCTCATCCCCCATAGTAGCCTCCACGTATGGCTTCACTTCAGACTGCAAAACTTGCTCTGTGCTTCAGTGTGACACCTAATGGCCTTAGTCCATAAAGAACTAGGTACCTAGAAGTTCACCATCTGTCCATGGACGCCCAGTCCTTAACCCACCAGCAGCTTAGGCATGGATAGTTTCATCTCTGCCCTGATCTCTGATTGGCCAATGAGTCACTTATTCCAGCCAAGGCGAACATTATCCTGTGAGGTTGACACTAAACCCTCTCTGGAGAAAGTGGAAATGAGCTCCCACCCCTAGCCAAGAAGCTAACTGCAATCAACACCTATTGGCAAGGGGAAGAGTCAGTTTTCTTCAATGGAGTCTCAACAAGTCTATCATCAATGATAGACTTACCCAGGAATGGTTGGCTAACATAAAACAGAATCCATGGGTTTGGGTGGGCTTTTTGTCTCATTGTTGTTTTGGTTTGGCAATTTTTTTTTGTTTTTTGTTTGTTTGTTTGTGTGTATTTGGGGGTATTGTTTGTTTGATTGTAATGTTTGTGCGTTTTGGGTTTTTCTTTTCTTTTTAGATATAGAATTTGAAGTTGGGTTGGTAAGGAGGCTCTGGAAAGAGTTGGGGAAGGGGAGCATCATTATCAAAATGTATTGAATAAAATTCATAAACATTAATAAATGAACTACCCTCTCTGAAGCCTAATTGGGAGTCACAGATTTGTTTAGTTTGCACCCTATTCTTTTCCCTACTCCCCAGGGGATATCTGTAAAATAAATGAAAGATAACAGACTACCACCATACAAATCTGTACCCCCAAATCTGCTTCAGGGAACTGGTCTAGATAATTTTAGATACAATCTAACAAACTGACAAAAACTTAAAGACAGAGAACACAATCAAAAGAATAGATACCATAATTTGAATTAGATACATAAAAAAATTAAACTAAAAACAGATTTTTTTTCCAAAACTTCAAATCAAAAGAATATTGGTCAAGAGAGCATAATCCTCAACCTAGAATTTCATACCCTGCTAAACTAAGAATAAGTATGAAGCACAACTATTTTCATAAAGAACAAAAAGATATGGCATATAAAAAACAATTGGTTACAGAAATAAGTGTCGATTCCATTATCTAAAAATGAAATTAAAACGAATGAAAAAGATCAAAGTTAATAAATATTAAGAAGAAAGATACATTTAGTAAATTAAATGTAAACTTACCATTTAAATTGTATAAAATTTTACTTGAAACCATTATAGTAATATTGACTTAAACTTGTAAATTCAATACCTAGACAGGGGTAGAATACACTACAATTCACTTAAAGTTTCTTTGTACTGATTAGAAAGAAGAGAACGCTATGGATTAATTTTAAACCTTCTGGTCAAGTGTGAAAATTAAAAATTGAAATATTGCAACAGGAAGAGACAATTAGTCTTGATATTTAACATATTGATGAATAGAAAAGGAATAAAAATAAAATGAACACTAATTCTGTTAACTAGAAAGATTCAATAAAGATGCAAAGAACAGCGTATGAGACAGAAAAGTCAAATGATTATAAAATGCATTTAAAGATCTCAAAAATCATAAGTGATTTCAGAATTAATGAGTTACATGTATTGTGCTCAATGTTAATATATTTTTCTCATTAGCATATTAGAAGGGTAAGAAATTAATAAGCTATAAAATACACAGCCAACCTAATCAATGCTTCTGGTCTAGAGAGAATGCAAGAAATTCAAAAAATTGGGGATTGTAAGCTGAAATATTCTTAAACATAATTTCTTTATTTTCAATAATACATGGAACTTATATAAAACCAGGACAGAAAGACATAGAAATTATCTTATGAAACTATAAAAACAATCAGAAAACAATGGCCCCACTCTTTTACTGAAATTAAAATAATATTAAGATTAATTTTTTAAAAAAGGTTTAGGTTACAACTAATCTTTCTTGGAGAAAATTAAAAATAAACATCATAAGCAATCATAAACTAACAAATGAGATGATAAAAATGACATGGATAAATCCTCAAAAAGGAGCAAACTATTGAAATTGACTGGTGGGGAAATAAAAATTCTACACAGAGCTGTACTGAATGAATCAGCCAGTGGTGGACATGGTAAACACTGTCCTCAAAGAAAGCCCAGGATCAAACTGTTTCTGAAAAATGTTTTAATTTTAAGAAAGAATTAACACTACACTTAAAGTTAAAACTGATAAGCCAATACTAGGAAACTAAATGTAGGAACATGAAGAAAACGCTGTGTTCCTTCGCAGAGCAGATTTAGCTCAGAAATACAAGGTTGGTTCAATGTGTTGTCGTCATTGTTGTCACCATCATCATCAAAATCATCACCCTCACCATCACCATCACTGTCAACACCACCATCACCTCCACCACCACCACCACCACCACCACCCTAGGATAAGATGGAAACAGCTCACATTATCATCTCAATAAATATAGAAAACACTTTTGATAAGATTAAACATTATAACATAAAGTTTAAGGACAAATAGGATGAAACTTCACTCACATGATAAAAATATATTTTAATCATTTTATTCATTTACATTTTAAAGGACATCCCTCCTCCTTCTATTTATAAAACAAACAAAAAGCATACAATTAAATGAATCTCCCTCAGTGAGGATGTGATCATATATAGAGAAAATGCTACCATATTTTCATTATTAGAAGTTGAATAACTATCTCCTTGTACAAAGCTCAAGTCTAAGTGAATCAAGGAGCTCCACATAAAACCAAAGAAAACAAAACTTATAGAGGAGAAAGTGGGGAAGAGCCTCGAAGATAATGGGCACAGGGGAAAAATTCCTGAACAGAACAGCAATGGCTTGTGCTGTAAGATAAAGAATCGACAAATGGGACCTTGTAAAATTGCAAAGCTTCTATAAGGCAAAGGACACTGTCAATAAGACAAAAAAGGCCAACAACAGATTGAGAAAAGATATTTACCAATCCTAAATCTGATAGGGGACTAATATCCAATATTTATAAAGAACTCAAGAAGTTGGACTCCAGAAAAATAAATAACCCTATTAAAAATGGGATACAGAGCTAAACAAAGATTCTCAACTGAGGAATATTGTATGGCTGAGAAGCACCTGAAAAAATATTCAACATCCTTAATAATCAGGGAAATGCACATCGAAACAACCCTGAGATTCCACCTCACACCAATCCGAATGGCTAAGATAAAAACTCAGGTGACTGCAGATGCTGGGGAGGATGTGGAGAAAGAGGAACACTCCTCCATTGCTGGTGTGATTGCAAGATGGTACAACCACTCTAGAAATCAGTTTGGTGTTTCCTCAGAAAACTGGACATAGTACTAGTGGAAGATCCAGCAATAACACTCCTGGGCATATACCCAGAAGATGTTCCAACTTGTAATAAGGACACATGTTCTACTATGTTCATAGCAACCTTATTTATAGCCAGAAGCTGGAAAGAACCCAGATGTCCCTCAACAGAGGAATGGATACAGAAAATGTGGTACATTTACACAATGGAGTATGACACAGCTATTAAAAAGAATGAATTTATGAAATGCCTAGGCAAATGATTCTTAGGCCCTACAAGATGCCAGACTTTTTAAAAGTTGACTATGGAAACCTAGAAAGTTGTACCACAGCTGTTATATCCACAGCACCTTAGAGTTCACTGTGTGGCCTCCATTTAAACAAATGTTGGAACCAGTGATTTAAGAAGGAAGAGCAATGTACAACTCACATACCGTTCACTTGGTTAGTATGTACCTCAGTGTCTCGTTGCCTATTTATTCAGGAGAAGCTGTTTTGCTGGGTGTATACCATAGGGACATAAACTGGAGGATTTGGGTTATGAAGGGTCAGGAAACAGTGGCCCTTGTGTAAATGACTATCTTAGTTGCTGTTCATTTGCTCGAAAAACCACCAGGACCACAGCAGTTTATAAAAGGAAACATTAGATTGGGAGCTTGCTTACAGCATCGAAAATTGGTCTGTTATCACCACAGAACATCGCCACGGAATGGGGCTCTGGAGCAGCAGCTGAGAGCTCAAGTCTGATTCACACGCTTCTGGCAGAGAGACAGAAACGAGTAGAGATAGACAGAGACAGATAAAGATAGAGAGAAAGAGACAAGAGAGACTGGGCCTGGCATGGGCTTTGAATCCTCAAACAGGAGGACCCACTGAGAACCAAACATTCAAATATATGAGCCTATGGGAGCTGTTATCATTCAAACTGTTGTGATCATAAAAAGAGAAAAAGCTGTAAGAAGAATATGTTCTGGTGGGGTGTGGGGGAAGGGGGTGCACCCGTGGGCCCATGCTGAGGCATCCCTTTCCCCTGAGGGACCAGCCACAGGACTACAATGGTATAATATAGAATAGAGTTTATTTAGGGCATGGAGAGGGGGAGTTGAGGGGATAGTAGAGGCAGAGAAAGGCAGAGAGAAGGAGAGAGTAGAGAAGTCAAGGCCAGCCATGACCTCATGGGGGGAGGGGAGCCAAGCAGCCCCTTTTGTACTGGGCCAAACTTACCTGGCTGTTGCCAGGTAACTATGGGGAGGAGCCTACCTGGTTGCTGACCTCAATAACTGACAAATCAATTGGGAAATAAGGAGAAAGATGTCCGGCAAGCAACAGGTAAGGAGCCAGTAGTCAAAGCAAGCACTTGTATGAATATGTTTTTCTCATCTTGCAACAAACCAACTTCAAAGAGAAGCTGTTCGTTTTGACTCATGGTCACGTGACTCCGTGCCTCTGGGCCCAGCTGAGGCAGAGCCTCATGGCAGCCAGAGCACATGGAGGGAGCTGCTGACCTTACAGAAGATAGGAAGCAGAGAAAGGAAGATCAAGAGAGCCTTGACAAGACACAGCCCCTCAGGACAACACTCCCTGGCCACCTGCTGCCTTCAGGTAGGCTCCATCTCCTAAAGTTTCCACAGCCTCCGCACAAAGAACCACCACCTGGGGAAGCAGGCATTCAACACAGAAGCCTGTGGGGACATTTCACATTCCAACCCCAGGGCTACTCACTGCAGGCACATGGATTGATGAAAAAAAAAAAAAAGACAGAGGGAGATATACCTGCGCTACCCATGCTGGAACTGTGTCTATCAATCTGAGTAGATTTCACAACCTAACACTGGGTGAAAGAGCACAGTCACACACTGAGCATATTACTAAAACTGTTGGAAGCCATGGCATAGTCGAGAAGCAAACAGGGAGCGCTGGGCTGAGAAAGGAGATGATCACACTTGGCTTTGAGTGTTTTCTCTAATGTATGAATCTTAGAGAAAGAAACTAGATTTGGACGTTTGTTAATTTGAGTAAGTGGGCAAGTGGTATGTGTAATATTGTCTTTTATATTTTGAATGTTTTCATTACTAAATTCATTTGTTTATAATCTCCTACTTTGATATGAAAATTGAACATACATCGGAGGCTGGGAGATGACTGAGTTAGAGCGCTTGTTCAGCTAGCATAAGGGTCTTAGACGGACTTCCCAGCATCCACACTAAACTGCCTTCTAGGTGATCTTGTGAAAACCACAGATCACTGCTGCTCTGAACTTTTGTCTGAGAGGCTTCTGACTGCAGGGATTGGCAGCACTGGTCAGTACAGAGGCTCACAATGGGTCAAGACGATAGGAATTGTTATTCCTGTCTACAGTGGCCTATTTGACCCTACCTGGGTCACCATATCAAGGGTCAGGAAGCTTTCCTAAGAAAGTAGGAAGAACACAGACTTGGAGGATGGAAAGTATGTTATAAAACAAGGATGCCTTCTGGACAGGACATGGCATCTCACTCATTATCTCACTGTAGCTATGGTTACCCATGGAAGAGATGCACAAGACTGGGAACAGCAGCATCTCTTCATGAAGAGGAAAGCCTTTTTGAGGAGGCTCCTCTGTCTGAGAGACTAAGTCTGATGGTGCTGGGGTCAGGAGGTCAGCCTTCAGCGATGGAGCTGCTAACAAGTTGCCCGTGCCCCAGGGAATAACCTCCAACCCCTGACTATGCAGACAAATCAGGCAGACAACAGACAGAACAACAGACAGACAGACACATACTCTCTCTCTCTCTCTCTCTCTCTCTCTCTCTCTCTCTCTCTCTCTCTCTCTCACACACACACACACACACACACACACACACACACACACACACGGAAGAGGACTTTCTAGAATGGAGAAAGAATGAGAAACTAAAGCGGAATGGACGTGAGTAGAACTCATTATTTATATTATGAAACTGACAAAGAATTAAAAAAACATTTAAGACCTGTTCAAATAGTAGGCACAAGCACTTGTGAGCCGTAGAGTGACAGATTGCGATGCTGTATAGTCATGAAAATGCATGCCTCAGTGAGACTGACTTATGTGCTAACCAAAACTTTAATAAAAAAAATCAATCTAAAATACCAAAAGGATGGAAATGGTATTACATGCCTGCAACCCCAGCTCTGGAAAATGGAGAAGCAGACACAGGGAGACCTGAGAGCTCCCTGGTGTACATTCTAGTCAAAGCTGATCTGCTGTGTCAGTGACACCCATCAAGGCCATAAGACAGAGGGTAAGATAGAAAGACACCTGTCATCCTACTCTGACCTTCTCGTGGGCATATGTACTCACAAACATGGATGCATGCATCACATATGCTCACACACACACAACCAGCACCACACATACATGCACACACATATGCATACACACATGCTCCCACACATACACATATGTATACACACATACAAAAATTCACGTACATACCTTCACACATATAACCCACATGTAAATATACATACACATGTAAACATGGAGATGCATACCATGTATACATACACCCACCTCACACACACAATCCCACACAGTGACATTCATAAGTCTTTGCTTGACCATTTGCTGAGTTTATGATATATGCATATGCCTCTGTGGCTATGATATATAGACCACAGCCCTCACACTAGGAAACCATGCCCCATTTTCTCACTTACAAGTAGAAGGGACCATATTGCAAGAGACTCAGAATAGAAAATGTGACAAGGACTAGCCACAGGGATTCTTGTGCCTGGAAAGAGAGGTTTCAGATTTCAGGAACACAGTTGACCAGCGTCCACTGTAAAAGTGGGCTGTGTGCCCTGCTGACTCAATGCCTCGTCTGAACCCACAGAGCTGAAGGCAAAACGGAAGCACAGAGTTGACAATGATGGCAGGAACCTGATGTGGAACAAGGTGGGGACTGGGCAAGGAATGATAGGAAAGATTGGAGAGAAGAAGTCAGGGGTTTAGGCTAGTGGGGCGACTTGTGTGGGCATCTAATCTGCCCTGGTTGAGATTAGGATTTAGGGCAATGCCACAGGTAGAGATTACACCTCCTTCCTTGTTCTACCACGAATGCATACATGTCATCTTGGGCACAGACCGTTTCTGACTGGACTTATGAGAGTTGGCTCCATAGTTCTCATCCAGACATGGGACCTCAGGGCCACCACAGCTTAGGTCACTGGTCAGTCCTTCCCTTCGTGACTGTCTTTAAGTCATTCCTGGTCTGGTGTGTCCAGGAGAGATTGTACAGAGCATGAAGTATTGTCTGAGACCAAAACAAGTAAGTCATTGCAGGCAATTAATGCAATAACCTGTGTGTGCATGTGTGCACATGCCTGAGTGTGTGTGTGCCTGTGTGTGTGATCTCCCTCTACCCCTCTTTGCACACAACTGCACATATACTTTAATTCTACTGAGCCAAGCCCAGTGGAAGTGTCTTTAGCATTCTTCCCAAAGCTATGCATCATGGTTTTTTCTATTTTAATAAAGCCAGAAGGAGAGGCAATAGCTGGCACAGTAAGCCCACACGGCGCAGGAAATTTCCAGTCAGCCATCACACAAAGCAAGCTCACCTTCCTTTCAGAGGCACCAGGACCCAGAAACTGTAGGGGTATTGAGCAGCACAGGGGGGAGAGTCTGAGAACAAGGGCAGCTATGTGCGGTTGGCCAGAGCCGTGGTGAAACGCCAGTGGCATTTACTCTGGGCATGGAGGCACCTACCTATACGCATGACTGATTTAACTAATATAACAAGTTCTTTCTTAGTTTTGCACCTTGGAGACCGTGAAAAAAAGAGGCAAAAGAAATCCAAAGTAAATGAATAAAATCAGTATTTTCTTTTACTGGAAAATACGAGAGCTATACAGTAAACCCTTACACTATTTCCATCTGTTGGATAGATGAATCAAGAATAGTTTTATATTTATAATTACAGAGAGAACGTGTGAAAGACCCTTATTCCTTTTTTTCCTCCTCTTAAAAACTGGTGAATAGGTCCTTTAGTGCCCAATCTTAAATGAATGTTGTATATTTTGGCATGGTGTCAAAGTGTTAACAGAACTAATACTACGGTCTTCCAAGGGGAGAAACAAATAGTTTAACACTGAGGTATTTAGAAGCAGGTGCTCCACACAGTTAAAGACCATTGTGGCTTTGACGGCAACCTTCCAGAAACCAGAACTCTGCAAAATGAATGCACTGTCAGTTCGATCAAATATCTGGGGTGTCTGCTTCTGTTACGGAAAGAAACCAGAGTCAAAGAGCACAGAAAAGTTATGCTTAGTTAAGCGTCATATACAAAACACGTCTTAAAGGCTGCCAATGTCCTAAGGAAAAGCACACATAGTTTTCGGTTATTCAGATCTGACAATAAGGCCCCAGCAGTCCTGATACTTACTGGTTTTCACTTAATACATCAACAGGATACATTAAACACATGCTGTGTTAGCTTTTCCGGGGGAGATACAACCACCACAGATGGTCATCCCACAGACGAAGTATGATTTCATCAAAGTCCAACTTGGTGAGACCAAAAAATTTATTGTGCTTTCTTTCCGAGGATAGGTGTGGGATTATTTACAGGAGTATGGGTGACCCCCAAACATGCTGCATTACCACTAAGTTCCACTCTTTCATGGTGACCTCATGGGAGCTACACTCTAGCGGCTCACTTTCAACCAGCCTTTCGTGTCTATATATAAGCCAGCATCTCTCAAGCTCTCTTGGCACTGAGGTGAGGGGGTAAAGGCTTTTGGAACCCCAGGCAGGGTTTCCTGATCTTCCATAGAGACTGACAGTAACTCCATCACAAGGATCAAGATGTGGCAACCACTGGATTCATTCTGTTAGCTATGAAGCAAAGTCCAAGAATTCAGCCTTGTGACCACAAGAAAAAGTTCTCCACAACATTATTTGAAAAGGAAGGAATAAAAATAGTATCCTGAGTAGACAAAAACTGAAATTGGAATTTTGTAATATAAAGTAAAGCTGTAATGGGCATAAAAAAACAAATATTAATAAGGTAAAATTAAAGAAAAATAGAAGATAACGGGAATAAAGGAAAGGGGGTAGGGACGGGCCAAGGAAAATACTGCTAAGAAAGTTTGACTTTCATGTCAGTGAAAGAAAGAAGGTACACTTGAGCATTTAACCAACCCCAACCATTAGGCTTGGTTCCTGAGAAGAGAACATGTTACATTCTACAAATTGCATTTTGGAGTGTCCCTGAGACACTGAGAACCTGACTCTATACTCGTGACAATAGAGCCATTACTTCTGTTCTGGCTTTCACACACTCTTAGTGTCAAATGAGAAATCCTAGGTGGTCCCTCAAGAGAATCCAGCAGATGATGTAAAAGATTAACCCAGAGTCCTGTCAGCAGACTCAGGGGTAGTCTAGAACAGCAAGCGCTCTCCTGACCTCTGACCCCAATGTGGGGAACTTTGGCGATCCAAGAAAGTATGGCATATTTCAACGCCTATGATATTGAGAATGGGCTTTTGAAAAACTTTTGATGTGTAATTTCGATATCTATGTTCTTCACTAAAAGCTGGGAAGGACAACGCTAATACTCTACTGGGGTCAGGGTTTCACTGCATTTTTCCCAAACAAACAAACTACATTATTATAGTTTATATTTTTAATTCTTAAGAAAACCAGGGGACTCAAGTGGGATCTGTAGCACAGCCAAGCTTCAAAACTGCTGTTCTGAGGCAGCCTTTTCAAAATTTTAACATACACAGAGATCATAATTGGATGTTGAGTGACTTTTCATAGGGTGCTGTCTACTTACATAAGACAGAGAAAGCTCTTATGGACTAAAGAAAGGCTTTTGTCCAACTTTAGAGGTCACAGCAACGGGAACCTAGAACCTCAGACCCACAGGTAGCTCTGCCCTTCAAGTGCTCACTGCTATTGATTTATATAACCTCAGGATCAAACGGTCTAGTGAGCCTCCAAGCCTCTCATCTTCATCAATGATGGGATGGATACTAAGAGGCCAGATATGGAGGGTCTCATGTGATCACAGACTCTCTGATTCAAGATGGCTATGGGTGTGTCCAACACAGAGGAAAGTGTTGACCCGGTACAGGGACAAAAATCTTAATACTTACTGTAATTCCAGCAGCCTTTACCCAGGAAGCTAAGCCTGATGTTCCTAACATTTCTCTTCTAGATTTTCCAGGGCTGAGTGAGCTCTGCTCCCACCTCCATCTCTGCCTATGCTACCGACTAAGAGGTTTAGTCAGCACGGGGGCACACGTTCACCCTCCTCTGTGTCTATTCCAGCCCTTGTGTTCTGGGAACCCTTCCTTGTCTTTAAATAAGTGCTCCTTTACTGCTATTGCATTATCAAGTATATGTTTCAAGCCTCAGAGTAGAACTTTATATATAGTTTCTAGGCTCCCTTACTGCCCCTTCTGAGCTTCATCTACAAGAGGAGGGCACCATCACCCACCTATTTTAGACTTCACTGTGTCATGGTATCCTTCATCGCTCAGATATAGATGTTTTAAATACCTGTCTCTGTCTCTCTTTCTCTTTGTGTGTGTGTGTGTGTGTTTGTGTGTGTGTGTGTGTGTTTTCAGTATGAGAACATGGGCACATGTGTGTCACAACTTGTGTGTAAAGGTAAGAGGGAAACCTCAGGTATCAGTCCTCACCTTCCAGCTTGTTTGAGAAAAGATCCCTTATTTACCACATGTACCTAAGGATAACTGGCCTATGAGTTTTCATGGATTCTCCTGCCTCCATCTCTCATCTCGCAGTGGGAGTGCAGAACTGTACATGTGCGCCATCACATCCAGCTTTACACAGGTTCTGGGAAACCAAATTCTGGTTTTCAAGCTTGTCTGGCAAGCACTTAATTTGCCTTGCCATCTCCCTAGCCCTCATCAACCATCAAACACCAACTAGAGTTTTTTACTTATTCCTTCCCTTGTTGTGTAAGTTGCTGCTGTAACATCTATCTGGCCACCAACTGCCTTCTCAGTACTCGTGTGTTTCCATAGCTTTCAAGCAGAAACTGTCGTTGTGATTGAGCATCACCACAGGCCACAACAGCCAAGCTTGAAAAACTGCTGGAGTCGATAAAATGGTCTCAACAAGGGGATGCCTGCCTCCTGCCGGAACATCAGGCAAAGGAGACATTTTTGGTTGTCAGAACTTGGCAGACACAACTAGCATCTATGAGTAGAAGCCAGAGGTGCTAAATATATCACAGTTCCCAAGACAATTCTCCTACCACAGCATTTCCAACCTCAATTTTCTATAGCACTCTCAGTATAGTGTCTCATAAAGTGTCCTTATACAGCTATGTCTTCTGTGGTAACTGGAATGTGAAGTGTCCCCACGGACTTGTAGAGTTGAACACTCTTGGCCTCCATCTGGGGACTCCATCTGAGAAGGTAGCAAAAATTTTAGGAGTAAGTAAGACACTAGGGATGGCCTTGAGAATTTTTAGCAGGATCCCAGCTCATATCCTCTCTGTGCTTATCAACTGTAGATGCAATGTGACCAGTCAGCCTCCTGTTCTTGCCCCTCTACCTTCCTGTCATTGACAGTAAATATATATACACGTATATGTATATATTCTCTTCTTGTCAGATATTTCATCATAGCAACAAGAAAAGTATATAACTAATAGACCCCTTGCCCTAGCTTCATTTCTGTTGCTGTGGTAAAATACTCTTTTAAAAAAATCAACTTAGGGGAAAATGGAGTTCAGTTTACAAACTCAGGTACAGTTCATCATTATGAAGAAGTCAAGACGACAGCTTCACACAGCTAGTCACATCCCATGCACAGAGAAATGAACACATCCATGCTCACTTGCTCTGCTCAGATGAATGTCTCCCATAGTTGAGGACCCCCTGCCTAGGTAATGGTGCCACCTACAGTGGACTGGGTCTTTCAAAATCAGTTAAGACAATCAGGAAAGTTCTTCACAGACCTGTTCAGAGGCAACACCTCTCTCTCCGCGTGATTCTGGTTTGTAAACTAACTGCAACACCCTCAGACCCACCATGGGTCTATAAGGACAGCTTATATGAGGGCTCTCCCAAACTTGCTTTTCTTTTCCTTATGTATTAGATTCTGATGCCCAACAGAAATAGGTCTATATTACTATGTATATGCCTACATATTTCTTAGTCATGGAAATGACTTCTATATTGTATTCTACTCTTTATAAATAGTTAAAACATTATTTAACACTGACTCCTGGGAGGATCACAGTATAGGTCACACTCCTTGTAGAACAGCAGCAGAACACCCAACCAGGAGACAAATAAGAGCCAGGAGGAATGAGCTGTCAGGTCAACAGCCCTGATAACAGTCAGGTTCATTTTCTGTTTCTCCTGCCATTTTTCCAGGCATAAACTTGCTGTGGACAGGACTCAATTATGTGTGTGGCACCCTTACCTCTTAAGACAGCATCATCACAGTGTAGACACCCAGAGCTTTTTAGATGAATAAAACACAGGATGAGTGTCAACAAGAGATGTATCAGTCCCATTTGCCATGGTGGGTACACCATGCATGAATTCAGTCACTAACCAGTCCTATCACCAAAAAAAATATTAAGTGGGGAGGGAATTCTGTAAAATATGAACTCTCCACTGAGAAATCCCAAAGCATCCATTCTAGAACAGACATACTGTATAAGAGAGCTGCCTCTCATACAGTAGTTATGGATTCAAATAATACCTTGGCAATGACATTATTATATGAAATCAAGGTTGAATAAAATCTCTCCAGAACCTCTAGGAAGATGCCTGCCTTGCCCTTGTCTGCATCGTGTGTCTATGAGGCACAGTATGTGGTGGAATCACAAAGGTTGATAATCTCAGGCACAGCCTGAGCCATCACGTTTCTTTGGATAAACCTCATCCGTAATCGTGGAAAGAACTTAAAAATGTAAAGTTCATTTTAAAATGTCTGCTTAAAAAGAATCTCTTTGCTTTCCTCCGAGCTCCAGCGTCTTTCAACAACATTTTTCTTCCATGGATTGTATTGACTTGTTACATAACTGCTAAAAATCTGTCATGTCTCCTCATTGCACACAGCTCTAGTTAGACGCTGACTGACGTCCACACACACACACTGAGACAGAGTGTTGATAAGCTGATCTTCCGAGATGAAAGACGTCAGGAGTCGTTTCCATTCAGGTCTGCAATTAAAAATACCCATTAGATTTCTGTTAGATACATTTTGTTTGTTTACTGGGATGGGGTCTTACTCTGTAACTAAGTGGTTTGAATTCGTCATGACTCTCCTGCCTCTACGTCCTGAGTGCTAGGGAATGCAGGTATGAGCCATCAATGGGAATTTTAAAACACTGAAATGATGCTGACAAACCATAATGTACATGTGATAAGTAGTGTAAAACATGCTTGAGGCATGGATTCCACCTATGTGGAATACTTAGTGTTAATGTGGGTCCCACTCCTGCTTCTACCTGATGTCCTCATAAGACGGGGCTCCAGTCAAATGTGATGCTGTAGTTAGCACCAGTGAAATAAAGACAGGGGCCCTTTTTTTTTAATTCTTTCTTGTACTTCTAAGATAGGGAGAACCCACAGAAAGATTAAAGAAGTTATGTGTATCGATGAAATGTGCACAAATCACACCTACAAACTAAGTAAGAGGAACCTCTGCCCTTTCAAAGGATGCTGCCTTTGTAACAAGTTAAATATGTAAACAAATAATTACTGTAGTGGGAGATAAATATTCTAACAACAACAACAAAAAGCATTGAGCACAAGTGTTGGCTTAAAAACAGTATAGAATAAATTAAAAATAAACTATTTTGTGCTGAAATACTCTTTCATCTAAATATCATAGTGTTTTTTATTTCTACGATATGTACAAATAAAAAGCTGGTGGCCAAGTTCTCAGCCTTGCGTTTGTTGTTATTTAATAAACTGAATTACGCTTATTTACAGCATTGAAAGTGTATGTAACTATAATAGATGGGATAAAAGCAAGTCTAATCTAAAATCCTCGGGAAGGATGCAGAAGTGCCCTGGAGGAGACTCCACACTCTTATGCGTCTGTTTGTGTCATCCTTGACAGCACTGCAATACCAATAGGCAAGTTAATTCTATCATCTGTCAACTAGAGCCCATAAAACTTAGGCACACCCAAAAGTCTGATTCAAGATGCAAGGAGGGTAATAAGAACATGTTTGGCATGGACAGGGTTTGATTCAACAATGCAATATCACTGCATATTATGTGTCAGGACTCATAAAACAGCTTAGCAGATAAGGGCACTGTCTGCTCTTGCACAGAACCTGAGTTCTATTCCCAGCATCCCAGTACCCATGCTGGCTCGAAACCATCTGTGACTCTAGTTCCAGGGGCTCTAACACCATCTTCTTCTAATCTCTCTGGGTACCATACATGCACATGGTACATATACATAGATGCAGGCAAAAAAAATTCATACACATAAAATAGATAATTCTAAAAGAAAAATACCAAGGATGTATCAGCTCGTGCCCAGGGATCCAGTACTCAGAGGCCGAGGCAGGAGGAGCTCGTGGATCTGAGGTCAACCTTGGCCATGTAATGAATGTCAGACCTCCCTGTAAATACAGGCCAGTCAGTCTGTAGACTACAGAGTCAGACCTGTCTCAATCACTCATTCACTCATTCACTTATTCAATGAATAAAACCAATAAATGAATCTTTCAGGAAATCAACCCAAATATAACAATTGACCAATGAACCGATCCTGGGGTCTCCTTTTCTATTTGAGTTCACTCCTAAAGCCAGACCACAGCAGTGGGTCCTGCTGCCCCGAGGACCACAATAGACCAAGTCTAAGCTTTTGTGGCAGACGGCCCTTCTCTATGAGTGCACTAGAGAGTTACACTTTTGCTCCAATAGATCCTGTAAACCTAGCTAACTTCTTACCTGCAAGTTGTACTAAGACAACATTAAATCTTCTCCCAGTAACATCATATGTGTGCACTGAGCACACACATGTCCATATACAGAGTCATCCTCATCTGACCCAGTGAGATGCATCCTGCTTTGTGGAACTTTAAGGAAGCCACCACTTGTCTGTAATTCCACTAAGCCCAAGAGAGACGCAGGCTTTATTTCAAAGTGTTTATGAATGATCTCTACTTTTGTTGTTTTTATTTATTATTTCTGACACTTGGTCTTGTACTCAGGCCAAGCAGTCATAAAGTTCATTTTGTAACCCAGGCTGAGCTCCACCCCACAGCCTCCTGGTAGAGACCATCAGTGGCTGACTAATGCCATAACTTTTAGTAGAAACTTGAATATTGAATGTGGCACAATGTGAAGGAATTTTAAGAACTATTTTTATAGTTTTTTTCCTCTTTTCATAACTGTGGGGATTTTTTTACTGTTTTACATTTTACCGATAATATTATATTTACCACTGAGCCATTTAAATAATCTGCTTCATAAAACCAGAGTAGGTCTGCCTACCTGCCTAATATTTCCACAGTAATGTATTTTGATATGGCTATTTATCTGATATGATCTGATACAATTTAATGAAGACATTCCGTGACATTATTAAAGAGCCAAACAGTTACAATATGTATTCAATAAATTTTTTTTTGTAAAATTTGATTTTCAATGTGACTGTACTAATTGACAGGAAGGCAAATGATTTCCCACAATATTTTGCTAACCTAAAACACTTAGGGAGTTGGAGAGTTGAGTGAGTGGTTCGGAGCACTCGCTGCTCATCCAGGAGCACCAGGTTCAGCTCCCAGCACCCACCTGAGGTTGAGATATTGAGTGGGACTCACAGTTGCCAGTGTCTCCAGCACCATAGGGTCCTTTTCTAGCCTCTGCAGGCACCCACATACCTGTGGTTATGCATGTGCACATAAACACAAATGAATAAAAAAATAATAAATTTAAATTTCTAGATAGCAGTTTTTAAAATACAGTCATTTGCAAAATATTTTTTTAAAAAAAGGCTATCTCCTGTCCAAGGCCTAATTCTCAAGAATTTTAATGAAATACTAGGCCTAATCCCTTCCTGGATCAGATTTAAAATGTACGTTACCTCTTTCAACAACATAACAAAATAAATATTATCTCAGTTTCACATACAAGTCAATGATGCTCTGAAAGTGTCAGTTAAGTGGTTATCAGTGTCACTGTGGATAGAGGAGGTGGCTGGGGAGTCAGAAAGTTGCCATCATCAGACAGACTTTCACAACTCTGGACTTAAAGGGCTCGTTGTCTTCCATGCTCGGTGTGTGGGTAGAAGGCTTCTACACGGCACTCAGTAACTATCACCTCAAAGATGAGCACTGGCTTTGATTCCAAAATATTTCTCCTCGCTGATTTTCTGTCACTTTCAGCTCTATCACAATAAGACAATATTACAAGAAAAAGAATATAACTGTGTCCCTTTCTAAACCCGAACAACTGTGACATAAGAAAACCCAACTCCTTCTAGAGCTTTGCAGCCGAAGCTAAGTTTAAATCATCTTTCTGGGCTCTCGAGATTAGCCTTGATCTATGCCCCTGTATCGTTCCATTGCCATCCGAGTCTTGGTGCAGATGTGGATGGAGGATAGATAAGGTTACAGTGTTAATTGGGATACAGATGTTCAGTGGATAGAATATGGATTGGATGCAGATGAAAGTCTAGGGGTGCCTCGCTCCACTAATTAGCTCCTCAAAGACCATTGGAGGCAGTGTGGAGAAGTCTTCCCTGCTCTTGCCTGTGCAGGCTAATAGGAAGCTTACTTAACAGGTTAATAAAAAGGTTACTCAGAAAGCCCATGAAGGTCTTCCATCAGCAATTCAGAAGAAAAACTATAGTGCTGAGTTTTTTCTAATGTTTTTTCAGGCTGTTACGAGTAAGCTTGTATATCACACAGGTGAAAAGGTAACAGCCTAATATCAAAAAGGGATTTTTTTTAAAAAAAAAGAAAACTTATTAATTTCCCAGATGATCAGTGGCCGTTCTAATTGTAGACCCATTAAATATTTAAATGCTGCTGAAATAATAAATTGTCTTCTCTTTAAAATGTGGCTTTTTAATTGAAAGAAGAAACTACAAAGGCTCCTGAGCTATTTTATTAATAGCTCTCCTATCTTGTTGGACATTGGAACTTCAGTTCTTTTTTCTAACTTCCCTGTTCGGGAAGATGTAGATTTTTCTTAGCAACAGTTGCTGTGTAAAATATTCTGAGATAGAATTTTTTATCATAATTAATAATAGATGAAAATTTCTAAGGTTTTGATGTTCTAAACTCTATGCTGTTTGATTTACAATGTCTTTATAGTTGTGTTTCTAGCAAAGCTCATCCTCTTCCTATTGGTACAGGAGTTGGTTGTCTTTTTCTTCTAGATGAATCTCATGTACTCTTTCCCTTTTTCTCTATGTCTCCATGTCTCATTTGTTTATATATTTTAATAACACAGCCAATTCTACTATAGTGACACATGACTATATATTTTTGAAGTTACCATTGGAATTTCAAGTGTATCTGTAAACATCTACTAGAACATTCCTGCTGTATGCATCCCTGTGATATAAGGGGGGCGGGGCGGGGCGGGGCGGGGCAGAGGTGGTGCTCACAAACTTCCTTGGTTGCAAAGCAAACATCCATTTTTAGAGATAGGTACCAAGGTTATTACATGGACCCTGCCACCGGTAAAGATATAATACAGATAAGATGAGATACAGATAAGGAGTTAAAACTTTTCCAAGTCTCCCATCCAGAGAGGTCATTTTAAAAGTGAAATTTCAGGGCCAGAAAGAAGGCTCAGTTGGTAAACAACTTGCAGGAAGGCAGGGATGGGAGGATTCCCTAGGACAATGACGCCAATTGGCTAGCTCCAGGTTTAAGGGAGAGACCCTGTCTCAAAAACTGAGGTGAGAGTAATTGAGGAATACACTTGATAGTGAGCTTGGCCTCCAAGTGCACATGCATAGGTATACATAGTTGCACACACAACAGCATGAACGCACAACTGCTCACGCGCACACACACCATGTGTTGTTCCATGAAATGCTTCTATTTGACTGTATCACCCTCTCTTTGAAACAGGGATTCCCTAGTCCTTCGCAACAACATAACTTATTACTGTGGAGTCCCTTCCTTTGTCTCTTCCCTTGCTGACGTCAGCGACCCAACTACCAACTTGCACCTCTACAAAGAAATAGCTTCATTTCTGTGATGTCCAGTCAACAATTTGCACCTTTGAAGACACACGATGCCCAGAACCCTTACAGTGCTTCTGTGCATTTAGGTAGAAAACGCCTTCCTTCTCAGCCTCCAACATGTGACCTTAGAATTAAGGCAGAGCTCGGGAGATCTGTTTGCTTGTTTGGTAGAGTTTCCAACCCCTCTACATCTGCATTTTCAGGACTGCAAATTTTACTAAATATTTTAGTAAAAAGAATCATGAATCATGACAAAATATAGCTATTGTAGGAAACCCAGCATGACTGACCAGTAGTACTTTTCATCATTATAAGTTCATAAATAACTCCATGTTTTTTTCCTTCTGATAACTTCAGTCAACATTCTTTTACAAATCTGGCCTTGTAAAAACTACACTTGGGTGGGCTATGGTGACTGCTGTACAGTCAGGCAAATCTCAGTTCATAATTCTTTCTGAAGAATTAGAAAAATGTTTAGCGAGAAAATGCGTCCTCTGCAAACGGCTGCATTGCTAAATGTTTGCTGGGAAATAAAAAATCATGTGTGCTGTAAATTGAGATATTTCTGTTCTCAAGACATGATCATTTTTCCTGGAAGCCTGAGCTGGCAGAGCGTTCCTGACACGTCACTGGGCTGCTTCATCGTCGCTGAGGCTGTGAACAACCATTTTTACATCAGTAGTTTTGGTCTGAGCACCTGGCAGGCAATGCTCTGTCAGTCGTGAAAATAAGATCTATGTAGGCAGATGCCACAGAGAGGTGAAATACACTGTTCCTAGCTTTCTGTAAAGACAGTGACATTCTCTTTAGTAAATGGTGAAGTGTGGGAGTATATACATGGAATGTAAACATACTTGAACTCTTTGTAAAAGCCACAGGTTGATTAAATGCAAAACACACGTGAAAGTTTAAGGCATGAGATTTATAACTAAGCAAGTAAAAAAGTCAGTATATTTAATATTAAGAAATAGTTTCCTAATGCAATCATCCAGTCGACTCTCCAACTACTGCCCGCATGCTTCCATTTTGTTCTTTATTGTAATGGAATATCTTTTCTCTTACATGTTTATCCTATACCTAAGCCCTGTCACTGAATTATCAGGAACTTCTAAAGAGACTCGTAATGGATAACATGAGAGTTTTTAAATGGATATTACTTAAATATTTTTTAAATGCTCACCTGGTGGAGTCTAGGCATGACTAGAGAGAAGGAATTATTTAATAAAAAACTATCCATTGCCTGAAATGCTGAAGAAGGTGCAGTAAGATTAGAGTCTTTCTCCATTCCTGGATGTGAGATGTGAGTTTGTAGAAACTGGTCCATTGCCCTTGTATAAACACAGTGAGTGGTAAATGGTGTTGATTGTAGAGGAACTAGAAGTAAGAGATTCCTTTCTCTGACTTCTGAGACAGAGACTCATGCATCTCAGGCTGGCTTAAAACTCAGGTTATAGGCAAGGAAGGATACATCGGAGTCTCTGATCTTCGTGCTTCTCCTTCATGAGTGCTGGGACTCAGGACTGCTGCCACCATATTCAGCTCATTCAATGCCTGGTGTTCACGATCCATGCCGGCTGGATTGTCAACTTGGCACAAAGCCATCTAAAGTGGGAACTTTAATCAAAAGGATTTCCTCCCTAAGATTTCCTACGGGGAGGTCTGTGTGTTATTTTCTTCATTAATGGCTGATAGAGAAGGGCCTAGCCTACTACAGGTAGTGCCACCACTGTCATGGTCCTGATTCTATAAGAAAGCAGGCTGAGCAAGGCAAGGGAGCAAGCCAGTAAACATCACTCCTCCATGGTCTCTGTTCCAGCTCCTGCCTCCAGGTCCTTCTCTTGAGTCCCAGTACTGACTTACCTTCATGATGGACTGTGATCATGATTAGAATGCATAAGCCAAGTAAGCCCTCTCCTCACTTAGTTGCCTTCATCATGACAATAGAAAGCAAACGGGGCCGGAGTAAACCAGGGTTGCATTGTGTTAGGTGGGCACTCTATAAACTGAGCTTTGCTCCCTGGAACTAAAGCACTCCTTGGGTCATTCATTGTTCGGTGTGTTATTCCTCATTCCACTTCATCTCACCCCATATCAGACCTTAACAATAATTTCTTAGAACCTCATGGAATCAAAATAAACAACCGCCATGACTTTTCTTTTCCTGTCTAAATGCTGTAGCTAAAATCACTGAAGAGCCATGTTTTCTGTTGCAAAGCAAATATAGGATCAATTCAAGCATAGGAATGACAGTGAGTGAGGGTGCACTGCATGTGCCAGCTCTTGCATCCAAAGTCTCATGTGCATTATCCCAGTTGAGCTGTGTATAAACAGTAAAGAGGTTGCTGATTTCCGTCAATGATAACATCCTGAGCAATTTAAGGACAGACCTGTCAAAGACCAAACTTCCAGGAAAGAAGACATGCCTGAGCCAGAAACTCCAGTCTTTGTTCTTTAGTATTTTTAATTATTTCTTTTGATTTATGTATGTAACTACACACATGCCTGCTTGTCTGTATGCACAGCAGGTGCAGGCAGTGCAGTTGTAAAGGGGATGTCTGTTCCCTTGGAGTTGCAGGAGGTTCTGAGTAAATTTCCCAATGTAGGTGCTAGAAACAAAATACAGGTCTCCGTAAGAACAAGTGCCTTTATCCCATGAGTCATCTCCCAGCCCAAAGTATGTGGTGTCCAGCACTAGACCCCCCTGTTCAGATATTGTTCTGAACGGATGTGGGGGTTGAGTTCTCTACCACAAATCAGAGACTTACTCAGGGAGCAGCAAAATTAAATTTCTGGACACTGAGCCAGGTGATGACTGTCCCTTCTGGAAATGGAGCCTGACACTGAAAGAGGTTTTCTGGACATGAAGAGATTGGCCAGGAGTAAGAATAGAGACAATCCTGCAGACCCTGTCTATTTCTGCTCCACTGCTGAGAAGTTTGTTCATCTTGTAATATTTATAACTACCATATTTAAAACAGTCTGTGAAACACCAATGGGCACAAGTCTTACCTTCAAATATTCAATAAAGAAATAAGAAGAAAATTACTGATATTCTCAGTGAAAGCCACAGTGTTGGGTTCTGCCAGGTGAGTTCTGAGTATTTACTGTCTTGGACAAAAACAAAAAAAAACAAAAAACAAAAATCATCACTTGTTGTACTGGCTAGTTTTGTGTCCACTTGACACAGCTGGAGTTATCACAGAGAAAGGAGCTTCAGTTGGGGAAATGCCTCCATGAGATCCAAATGTAAGGCATTTTCTCAATTAGTGATCAAGGGGGAAGGGCCCCTTGTGGGTGGGACCATCTCTGGGCTGGTAGTCTTGGGTTCTATAAGAGAGCAGGCTGAGCAAGCCAGGGGAGGCAAGCCAGTAAAGAACATCCCTCCATGGCCTCTGCATCAGCTCCTGCTTCCTGACCTGTCTGAGTTCCAGTCCTGACTTCCTTTGGTGATGAACAGCCATGTGGAAATGTAAGCTGAATAAACCCTTTCCTCCCCAAGTGCTTCTTGGTCATAATGTTTGTGCAGGAATAGAAACCCTGACTAAGACAGTTGTGTATGTGATGTAGTTGAACAAAAACTTACTAAGCATAAATTAAATGTTTCAATTTAGGTATCTGTACTGATATTCTATGATCCATGAGATACTATGAAGAACTTCCTTAAACATTATCTAATGTCTGACCAATTCAGGATATATACATATCCTGAAAAAATATATATATACCCTGAAAATATATATACATATATATGTATGTATATATATGTACATGTATATATGTATATATATATATAAACGTGTATGTGTGTGTACACATACAGAGACACAAATATGTATATATATGTATATTTACACATAGGTGGGTAGGTAGATAGATAGATAGATAAATAATAGACAGAGATAGAGATCAGGATAGAGATAAAGTTATAATCTCCCACAGTGTTGCTCTGATGTTAAAGATGAATGGAGAATAGTCCTCCTTGCAAGGCTATGAAAAATGTTATACCTTATTTCACATTGATTCAATCTACTCACAGTATTTCTAAGAACAGGAAGATCTATTAACAGGGTGCATTCATATTCAAGAATGTGGGAAGTATTTCAGAGAACACAGTCCTGCCCTCAAGGAGCTTCCAATGTGGTGTCCTTTATATACCAATTACCTCCCACATCTCTGGACTAAATGAATATTTAAACCATTTAAATTTCATGGGTTAATTTGAATATTCATAACTTAATTATATTTTGCCAATGTATATCTGCAAACTATCTTTAATAAAATTTAGTACTACTGAGTATAGCATGAAGAACACCATTAAAGATTTATCCTCTGAACGTTAGTATGGGTTGCTTACCTCGAATATATGTCATTGTCCTCTGTATAATAGTACAGAGAAAGCTTTTTAAATATATGTGATATTTGATTGTGATAATGCAATTTTTATGCATTACTTTAAAATTCTAAGACAGAAATAACTCAATTGCTACAATACCACATCTCTGAAGTATGCATTTATTTAACACATGATCACACAAACTTCCTTGTCCTGTTCCTTTTATCAGAGACTGACAGAAGTTGACAATGTAGTATGTGGAAAATACTTACATCTGCAAAGTTGATGACTACCTGTGCTTCAAATTTAACACATTTATCAGTTAAGAACACCAGAAATGGTCAGTTAAGAGAATGAATGGCTCTTTGAAGTTTTCTTTGTAAAAAGATGTTCACTGTTCCTGAAAAATTTAACCTGAAGTTCCATTCATTAGAGGCTCCAATTCCCTACTACTTGGTGACGGTAAGTCATCTAATGTCTTAAAAATATATACATCATGGAGAAAGGAAGATGTCAGGAGCACAGGGAGGGACCGGAAAGTTGGCAGAGAAGGAGCCCAGAGCAGCCGGGAACAGCTTTGAGGAACATGTGGGCCTCAGAGAGGGAGGTAACCCAGGGAAGGTGCTTTATATACAAAGACAGCGTGAGAGAAAGGTGACAAGATAGAGGTGAGATCCAGTGAGTTCCAGAGAGCTCGCCAAGCCTTTTCTGTCTAAAATAGGACTGCCGCCCATGCCAAGAATTCTTTCCTTTCATTAGAATCAGGCTGCTGTGACAAATAGGGAAGCCATTGGAGTTTGGGGGTGGCATTGGCTTTATTTTCTCATCGTAGGATAAAATAGTTGAGTGAAGCCACTTTTTCTTGTTTCCTTGTTCTTGTTTCTTGAGGCAGGTCTCTACAGAGCCCTGGCTATTCTGGAACTCACTGTATAGACCAAGCTGGCCTCCTTTTGGAACCATGTTTGCTGGGCTCACAGCTTAAGGAGATAGAGTCTACTGTGAAGGGAACAGATAGTGGCTAGTGACTGACTCAAAGGTGTCAGGTAGTGGCACTGTGGCAGGAATATGAAGATGGGACTCTTCACCTGCTCAGATCTTGGTGAAACAGGAAGCAGAGGACAGACAGGAAGCAGCTCCAGGGTATAAAACCTTAAGGCCAACCCCAGAGTCTCCACTTGCTCTGATTTGACTGTCAAGGCCACAGGGTTTCCTTAACCCATCAAGGTGACCACATCAGAAAAATATGGCCAACTTCAGGCAAGGTTGATGTCAGGTGACAGTGACCAATCAATTTTAGTGGTAGAAACGTGATGGTAATGTCCTCTGCCCTCATCTAACATGACCTGTTCTATGTCATCTACACAAAGAGCAGGTTTTGCAGGGCTTTTCACATTGGTAACTAGTCATGTTGTTAAGCAACTAGTCAAACTATGGTCCATGTACTTAGGTTAGAATATCTCCGGGATGTGCTTTGCGACAGAATATCGGGCTTAGTCTCTGGGAACGCAAAAAGGATGTGCTCAATACCAAGAAAGTGCCTTCTAGGGATCTTAAGAACTCTGTCATGGCATTACATTATTACCCACTGAAGCTTAGGAATACTGAATGCCCATGTGTGTATTCTGTGAAAGATTCCACTTGTGTTTTATAATATTTCACTGTATGATTATAGATCTTTGGTAGCAGGAGGATAATCGTTTAGCTACTAAAGACATCACAAAATTTTTCAAGTATAAATTCAGTTTGGATCTCATGCTTTCCAATGAACAGGATCGCCGTACTAAGTTTAATGTAATAAAGTTCGATTTCAGTAGGTGACTAGGCTAGAAGAAAGCAATGCGGCATTGGGGCTCAGTTTACTAATTTCTGTGTACTGGGGGGGAAGGGCTGCTTGACTCCTCCAAATGCCTATGCCTCTCTCTGTGGGAATTTAAATTTTATATTGAATTGTTCATTGCTAGTTTAAAAGCATTGTATAAATCAACAATAGATTACAGATAACATATAGTTGACTCATACAGGAAAATGGTGGGCCTACATGTTAAAGAAAGCCACAATGAGCTCAGAGATGATTAGGAAGGCTGCGGCATAATCGGTACTACTTTAACTAACAAAGAAAATTGATAATGTGATTTTGAGGGTCTTCATTCTTTTAGAAGAAAGGAAGGGTTTTGAATTTTGCTAGGTTAGTCTTCATTCCTTAAGCAGGAATATTGTGGAAATAAATAAGTTATCTCCAAAAAACACTTGTGTTCTCACTTCTGCGTGACAATTCTGCTGTAGTTACCAGTGATGTCCATCTTGTCAATTCAGTAAGGACCATTCAACCTCATAGAGACTTGTTCCTGTCTGAGACACTACGACAATATATACTTCTCTTCTTTCTTTCCTTCCCTCCTTCCCTCTTTCTTTACCTACTCACATTCATTCCATTTCCCTTTGTTAACTTCTTCACTGTTCAACTTTAAAGTATCAGTGTTCCCAAGGCGTGACACATGTGTCTCATTCTTCTCAGGGCTTCTAGGTGATCAGTCAGACCATAGTTTTAAATACAACTAATACTCAGCACCTACTTTTTAACCTTTAATGGAAGATCACAACTCATATATGTTATCAGCCATCCAGAAGACAAGATGTAGCTCAAAGTCAAGATGTCAATGATAAACTCTCCACACTCTGGTCTACCTCATTTCAGTAAGCAAGAATATTATCCATTCAGATGATCAATTCACAGCTTCAAGCATATCCCAGATAGTGCTTCCTGGATGACACAGAGACAGTCTGTTCCCTTTATCCAGCTTGTGTCCTTCATCTGTTCCCTTCTAACCACTCTCAGATACCTGGGCTACAGAGTTCATCTCTATCACTGACCCCCATAACGTCTTCCATCTCCACCTTGCCCTCCCAGTTCTTTCTCGAAACCTCTCATGTGAAAACCAGACAATGTCCCTTCTTAGACTTTCTTCACCACAGTCAAACAGCCAGGGCTTCCCAGACAGCCCAAATAAAAGGCAAGACATGGAAGAAAGGATTTATTTTAGCTTACACTTCCAGTGATAAGAGTCCATCTTGATAACAGGAATGTTAGCCAGTCTAACAGTTGGGAAGTAGAGAGATCACATTTCATCCATACAAAGAATGGATCTCTCTACTTCCCAACTGTTAGACTGGCTAACATTAAAACAGGAAATGAGGCCTAGCTCTAAAGTCTTAAAGCCCACAGAGGTGAGTACTTCCTCCAGTGACCCTCCAACTCCTTGTGACTCCATCACCTTCCCAAACAGCACCCCAGCTGGGGATCATGCATTCAAAGAATAAGCTTGGGGGGTGATTCTCATTCAAACAACTACACACTGAAACAGAAGCCAAGTCACTGTGAAATGTCAAGACTTTATCTTGCAGTCCTCCCCTGTGCTTCACCAGATCCAGCCTTTTCTATGTAAATACACCTAACTGTTCACTGATTTCTAGTTGGCGCATCACTTCTCCCAGGTGCCATGTTCTCTGTGTTACTTTGATCTTATCTCTAATCCCCCTCCTTGGAGTCTTCCTCCTACTTGATTCTCTCCCGCACACCTCCATGTTTTGCTTTCTGTATTCACACCACAGCATGGTATCATCTTGCCCATTTGTTTACTGATATTCCCCATCTCCCTTTCTTTGTCACAATCAGCAGGGAAAAGGTTACTTTATCTGAGTCTGACTTAGAATACGAAAGGTTGATAGATATTCTAATTGGTTTAACGTATAGCTAATTATCTGGAATTATCTATTTATACATATAAATGTATGGTATATACACATATATAGCAACCATTTGTATACTCTTAATATAATAGGTAATGTACAAATACAATTTTTAAAAATATCTAAAGCTTTCATACCTGCATATATGAAGATCAGAGCAGTTAGGATTTTTTTTTATAAGTGTGTGTTGCGATTTAAACTTAACTTTTTTTTTTAAAGTCACTACCAAACAATATCTTCTCAAAAGTTAAGTAGAATATAGTTATTTTATTTATTATTAATTTAATTATACTTAACTTGTGTGGTTTTGTCTCTTGGCTTCCTGCAGTCTCTGGGCATATAAATCTTCACCTACTGTTGAGTTTTCAGAGCTGAGTGAAGACACTCAATCCCTAGTGACCCCATAATTGGAAGCTAGCATGTTTGGAGGCTTGATCTCATTCTCAGTGTCTATCAGCTCTATCCCGTGATCCTCCCTGTAGCTCCAAACCCATGATAGACCTGGCCTGAATAGTGAAGGCCAGCCAGAAGAGTGTGAATCTCTAAGTCCACAAGGAAAGGAACCAGTGCATGAATGCTTAACTGTGCAGCATCAGGAACGTGGTTCATTGACAGTCCTTTAATAGGCATGAGGACTTGGTAGCAGACATAGCTTGATTTACGTTCTTGTGCTCTCCACCTTCAGAGTTTCTACACCAGTCTAGAGGAATAGTGACATAAAAATGCAAGGACTCCACCTTGCTGCAGGTTACTTGAGAGCTGTGGCCTCAGCTAGCAATGGGGAAAGGGGTATGGGGAAGAAGCATAGTATTATTGTTCATCTCCATTGTCAACCTGACTGGATTTTGAATCACCTAGGAGATCGGTAAGATATGCCTCTGGGTGTTTCTGTGAAGCTGATCTCCAAGGGATTGGCTGTTTCACCCTAAATACAGGGGCCTCTATCCCATAGGCTTGGAACCCTGATGGAATAAGAAGAGAAAGGGAAAGCGTTAGAAAACCTCTTGCTCTCGCTCTCGCTCTTTCCCCTACCCCTCCATCATGTCATGAACCCATGAACCCCTTTTCTCACCATGACAAACTGAGCTCCCTGAAACCATGAGCCGAAATAACCCTTCCTCCTTTAGGCTGTTTCTACCAAATTCTTTTGTCACAGCAATGACAGAGTAACTAATGCCCAGTACTGTTGGTAAAGCCCTTTACACTAAGTAATCCTTCATCTAAACAAATAGGATAGCTAACAGTATTATATTTACCGAAACATCTCATTTGTTCAGCAAGAAGTGGAGTTGGAAAGACAGCTCAGGGTAAGAGAACTCACTGCTCTTGAAGACGACCTGAGGTCAAGGCCCAGCATCCACGTGGCAGGTTGTAACTGCCTGTAGGTCCAGGTCTAGGAGATTCTCTGCCCTTATCCAGCCTTTGCAGTCACCAGCATGTGTGTACCACACACAATCATATGTATACACAGATAACTGAAAACAAAAATAAATTTTAAATCAAAAGCTGAGGGGGGGAAGGGTTCGTTATCTTAGTTGATAGGTAATTTCATCTTGCACTTGACATATTGACCAGGTGGACCAGGTGAGATTGTTGCCCGCTAGGGAAAAAAAGAGTAAAGAAGGAAAAACAAGGCAAAAATTCACTGCAAAAAAATTGTAGGAAGATTTATCTCACGCGGGACCTGAGACTGCTTTGGTTGGGGAGGCAGAAATCCGGCCTGAATAGGGCCACAAGCCTCTCCGGTCAGAAAAGCACCGGGGTAGCTAGGACGCAGGGTCAGCTGACACTCGCCAGCTACCCACAACACCCACCACAGGATCTTAAGACTTCGGGTGAGTGGAACACAGCTTCTGCTCCAATCCAATTGCGTGCGGGACCTGAGACTGCATTAGTTAGGGAAGCAGAAAACCGGCCTGAGTGGGACCACAGGCCTCTCCGGCTGGACCAGCACCGGGGTAGCTAGAGCGCAGGGTCGGCTGACACCCGCCAGCTACCCACAACCCCCGCCACAGGATTTTGAGACTGCTGGTGAGTGGAACACAGCTTCTGCTCCAATCTTTAAACAGTGACAACGACAACAACTAACCCCAGAGATTACCAGATGGCGAAAGGTAAACGTAATAATCTTACTAACAGAAAGCAAGACCACTCACCATCATCAGAACCCAGCACTCCCACTTCGCCCAGTCCAGGGCACCCCAACACATCGGAAAAGCTAGACACGGATCTAAAAGCATATCTCATGATGATGGTAGAGGACTTCAAGAAGGACTTTAATAACACACTTAAAGAAATACAAAGGAACACTGGTAAACAGGTAGAAGACAGTAAAGAGGAAGCACAAAAATCCCTTAAAGAATTGCAGGAGAACACTGCTAAAGAGTTACAAATCCTTAAAGAAAAACAGGATAACATAATCAAACAGGTAGAAGTCCTTACAGAAAAACAGGAAAACACATCCAAACAGATGATGGAAATGAACAAAACCATACTAGACCTAAAAAGGGAAGTAGACACAATAAAGAAAACCCAAAATGAGGCAACACTGGAGATAGAAACCCTAGGAAAGAAATCTGGAACCATAGATATAAGCATCAGCAACAGAATACAAGAGATGGAAGAGAGAATCTCAGGTGCAGAAGATTCCATAGAGAACATCGGCACAACGATCAAGGAAAATGTAAAATGCAAAAAGATCCTAACTCAAAACATCCAAGAAATACAGGACACAATGAGAAGACCAAACCTACGGATAATAGGAGTGGATGAGAATGAAGATTTTCAACTCAAAGGACCAGCAAACATCTTCAACAAAATTATAGAAGAAAACTTCCCAAATCTAAAGAAAGAGATGCCCATGAACATACAACAAGCCTACAGAACTCCAAATAGACTGGACCAGAAAAGAAATACCTCCCGACACATAATAATCAGAACAACAAATGCTCTAAATAAAGATAGAATACTAAAAGCAGTAAGAGAAAAAGGCCAAGTAACATATAAAGGCAAGCCTATCAGACTTACACCAGATTTCTCACCAGAGACTATGAAAGCCAGAAGATCCTGGACGGATGTTATACAGACACTAAAAGAACACAAACTCCAGCCCAGGCTACTATACCCAGCCAAACTCTCAATTAACATAGATGGAGAAACCAAAGTATTCCACGACAAAACCAAATTCACACATTATCTCTCCACGAATCCAGCCCTTCAAAGGATAATAACAGAAAAAAACCAATACAAGGACAGGAACCACGCCCTAGAAACAACAAGAAGGTAATCCCTCAACAAACCTAAAAGAAGACAGCCACAAGAACAGAATGCCAACTTTAACAACATAAATAACAGGAAACAACAATTACTTTTCCTTAATATCTCTTAATATCAATGGACTCAACTCCCCGATAAAAAGACATAGACTAACAAACTGGCTACACAAACAAGACCCAACATTTTGCTGCTTACAGGAAACTCATTTCAGAGAAAAAGATAGACACTACCTCAGAATGAAAGGCTGGAAAACAATTTTCCAAGCAAATGGTATGAAGAAACAAGCTGGAGTAGCCATTCTAATATCTGATAAGATTGACTTCCAACCCAAAGTCATTAAAAAAGACAGAGAGGGACACTTCATACTCATCAAAGGTAAAATCTTCCAAGAGGAACTATCAATCCTGAATATCTATGCTCCAAATACAAAGGCAGCCACATTCATTAAAGAAACTTTAGTAAATCTCAAAGCACACATTGCACTTCATAAAATAATAGTGGGAGACTTCAACACACCACTTTCACCAATGGACAGATCATGGAAACAGAAACTAAACAGGGACACAGTGAAACTAACAGAAATTATGAATCAAATGGATCTGGCAGATATCTACAAAACATTCTATCCTAAAACAAAAGGATATACCTTCTTTTCAGCACCTCATGGTACCTTCTCCAAAATTGACCACATAATTGGTCACAAAACAGGCCTCAACAGATACAAAAATATTGAAATTGTCCCATGCATCCTATCAGATCACCATGGACTAAGGCTGATCTTCAATAACAAAATAAATAATAGAAAGCCAACCTTCACGTGGAAACTGAACAACACTCTTCTCAATGATACCTTGGTCAAGGAAGGAATAAAGAAAGAAATTAAGGACTTTTTAGAGTTCAATGAAAATGAAGCCACAACATACCCAAACTTATGGGACACAATGAAAGCATTTCTAAGAGGAAAACTCATAGCTCTGAGTGCCTCCAAAAGGAAACTAGAGAGAGCACACATTAGCAGCTTGACAACATACCTAAAAGCACTAGAACAAAAGGAAGCAAATTCACCCAAGAGGAGTAGACGGCAGGAAATAATCAAACTCAGGGGCGAAATCAACCAAGTGGAAACACGAAGAACTATTCAAAGAATCAACCAATCAAGGAGCTGGTTCTTTGAGAAAATCAACAAGATAGATAAACCCTTAGCCAGACTCACTAGAGGGCAAAGGGAAAGCATCCTAATTAACAAAATCAGAAATGAAAGAGAAGACATAACAACAGATCCAGAAGACATACAAAACACCATCAGATCATTCTACCAAAGGCTATACTCAACAAAGCTGGAGAACCTGGATGAAATGGAGAAGTTCCTAGACAGATACCAGGTACCAAAGTTGAATCAAGATCAGGTTAATGATCTAAACAGCCCTATATCCCCCAAAGAAATAGAAGCAGTCATTAATAGTCTCCCAACTAAAAAAAGCCCAGGACCAGATGGGTTTAGTGCAGAGTTCTATCAGACCTTCAAAGAAGATCTAATCCCAGTTCTTCACAAACTATTCCACAAAATAGAAACAGAAGGTACTCTACCCAACTCATTCTATGAAGCCACAATTACTCTGATACCTAAACTGCAAAAAGACCCAACAAAGATAGAAAACTTCAGACCAATATCCCTTATGAATATTGATGCAAAAATCCTCAATAAAGTTCTTGCTAACCGAATCCAAGAACACATCAAAACAATCATCCATCCTGACCAAGTAGGTTTCATCCCAGGGATGCAGGGATGGTTCAATATACGGAAATCCATCAACGTAATCCAGTATATAAACAAACTCAAAGACAAAAACCACATGGTCATCTCGTTAGATTCGGAAAAAGCATTTGACAAGATCCAACACCCATTCATGATAAAAGTCTTGGAAAGATCAGGAATTCAAGGCCCATACCTAAACATGATAAAAGCAATCTACAGCAAACCAGTAGCCAACATCAAAGTAAATGGTGAGAAGCCTGAAGCAATCCCTCTAAAATCAGGGACTAGACAAGGCTGTCCACTTTCTCCATACCTACTCAACATTGTACTTGAAGTCCTAGCCAGAGCAATTCGACAACAAAAGGAGATCAAAGGGATACAAATTGGAAAAGATGAAGTCAAAATATCACTTTTTGCAGATGATATGATAGTATATATAAGTGACCCTAAAAATTCCACCAGAGAACTCCTAAGCCTGCTAAACAGCTTCGGTGAAGTAGCTGGATATAAAATTAACTCAAACAAATTAATGGCCTTTCTCTACACAAAGAATAAACAGGCTGAGAAAGAAATTAGGGAAACAACACCCTTCTCAATAGTCACAAATAATATAAAATATCTTGGCATGACTCTAACTAAGGAAGTGAAAGATCTGTATAATAAAAACTTCAAGTCTCTGAAGAAAGAAATTATAGAAGATCTCAGAAGATGGAAAGATCTCCCATGCTCATGGATTGGCAGGATCAACATTGTAAAAATGGCTATCTTGCCAAAAGCAATCTACAGATTCAATGCAATCCCCATCAAAATTCCAAATCAATTCTTCAACGAATTAGAAAGTGCAATCTGCAAATTCATCTGGAATAACAAAAAATCTAGGATAGCAAAAACGCTTCTCAAGGATAAAAGAACCTCTGGTGGAATCACCATACCGGACCTAAAGCTTTACTACAGAGCAATTGTGATAAAAACTGCATGGTACTGGTATAGTGACAGACAAATAGACCAATGGAATAGAATTGAAGACCCAGAAATGAACCCACACACCTACGGTCACTTGATCTTCGACAAGGGAGCTTAAAAACATCCAGTGGAAGAAAGACAGCATTTTCAACAAATGGTGCTGGCACAACTGGTTGTTAACATGTAGAAGAATGCGAATCGATCCATTCCTATCTCCTTGTACTAAGGTCAAGTCTAAGTGGATCAAGGAACTTCACATAAAACCAGAGACACTGAAACTTATAGAGGAGAAAGTGGGGAAAAGCCTTGAAGATATGGGCACAGGGGAAAAATTCTTGAATAGAACAGTAATGGCTTGTGCTGTAAGATCGAGAATTGACAAGTGGGACCTCATGAAACTGCAAAGCTTCTGCAAGGCTAAAGACACCATCAATAAGACAAAAAAACCACCAACAGATTGGGAAAGGATCTTCACCTATCCTAAATCAGATAAGGGACTAATATCCAATATATATAAAGAACTCAAGAAGGTGGACTCCAGAAAGTCAAATAACCCCATTAAAAAATGGGGCTCAGAACTGAACAAAGAATTCTCACCTGAGGAATACCGAATGGCAGAGAAGCACCTGAAAAAATGTTCAACATCCTTAATCATCAGGGAAATGCAAATCAAAACAACCCTGAGATTCCACCTCACACCAGTCAGAATGGCTAAGATCAAAAATTCAGGTGACAACAGATGCTGGCGAGGATGTGGAGAAAGAGGAACACTCCTCCATTGTTGGTGGGATTGCAAGCTTATACAACCACTCTGGAAATCAGTCTGGCCGTTCCTTAGAAAATTGGACATAGTACTACCGGAGGATCCAGCAATACCTCTTCTAGGCATATATCCAGAAGATGTCCCAACCGGTAAAAAGGACACATGCTCCACTATGTTCATAGCAGCCCTATTTATAATAGCCAGAAGCTGGAAAGAACCCAGATGTCCCTCAACAGAGGAATGGATACAGAAATTATGGTACATTTACACAATGGACTACTACTCAGCTATTAAAAAGAATGAATTTATGAAATTCCTAGCCAAATGGATGGACCTTGAGGGCATCATCTTGAGTGAAGTAACACAATCACAAAAGAACTCACACAATATGTATTCACTGATAAGTGGATATTAGCCCAAAACTTAGGATACCCAAGATATAAGATACAATTTGCTAAACGCATGAAACTCAAGAAGAATGAAGACCGAAGTGTGGACACTGTGCCCCTTCTTAGAATTGGGAACACAACACCCAGGGAAGGAGGTACAGAGACAAATTTCGTAGCTGTGATGAAAGGATGGACCATTTAGAGACTGCCGTATCCAGGGATCCATCCCATAAGCAGCTTCTAAACGCTGACACCATTGCATACACTAGCAAGATTTTGCTGAAAGGACCCAAATATAGCTGTCTCTTGTGAGACGATGCCGGGGCCTAGCAAACACAGGAGTGGATGTTCACAGTCAGCTATTGGATGTATCACAGGGCTCCCAATGGAGAAGCTAGAGAAAGTACCCAAGGAGCTAAAGGGATCTGCAACCCTATTGATGGAACAACATAATGTACTAACCAGAACCCCGGAGCTCTTGTCTCTAGCTGCATATGTATCGAAAGATGGCCTAGTCGGCCATCACTGGAAAGAGAGGCCCATTGGACTTGCAAACTTTATATGCCCCAATATAGGGGAATGCCAGGGCCAAAAGAATGGGAATGGGTGGGTAGGGAAGTGGGGGGCGATATGGGGGACTTTTGGGATGGCATTGGAAATGTAACTGAGGAAAATATGTACTAAAAATATTAAAAATTAAAAAAAAGAGCATTGAGTAGGGCAAAATAAAGAATAAATCTCTCAAAAAATAATATAAAATAAAATAAAATGGAAACCTTACACAGAAATCAAAAGTTAAGAATTAAATCATCTGATCTAAATTTAGAAGTAATAAAAATGTTATTTACCATATGTGGAAGGTACCATTTAATGTATATGTGCATGTATATTTGTAAATAAGTATAAGTGTAGATAGAGTTTAAAAATCAAGAAAAGAAACAGAGGCAGGGTAATATTGGGTGAGGAAAAAGAATGGAGGTATACTAAAGAAATGAGCTGGAGTAAAGGTCACGAAAGAGTGGGAGACGACATATGGTAACAGGGAGTGTGGGAGATGGCGTAAAGAAGATTGAAATACATAATTTTCTGAAATATTTTAGTAGAAAGTAACAATTGATTTACTGATTAAAATAAAAAACATTTAAAATAAAGTAGATATTGCAGAATGGACCCCAAAAGACTCATATGTTCTCATATTTTCTACTGTAAATAAAAATAGATTCTCATAAAAAGTCAGCAAATTTCTCTTGATAACCACAAGAATCCTGAAGATGGAATGTCATTTCAACCTGATTTTCTACCCCCCAATTTTTATTTGTATTGTAATTAAGTCAATATCAAGAATAACAGAAAAATAAGACATATTACAAAAAATTTAAACATAGAAGTCAGCATATCAATTAAAGATGTGTGAATAAATGGTTTCTGTAACTAATTTATTTACAGCAATTATGATAAGTGTCAAACTAGTATTGCTATAGATAATAATAATAATAATCAATGCTAGCCTATGGCCTCACAGTAAAAAAAAAAAAAAGATTTATCTCAGACAGAGGACTGTGAGCAACAATGGTGATTTTTTAAAAAAAGAGAATATTACAATGCTTGAAACTCAAGCATTTTCAAAAAAGAATTCATAAGCTTTCGTCTGGGATGTCCACAGTCAATGCATAGGCATGTGCCACCTTCAAATAAGAACAATGGCCTTGGTGACAAAAAAAAAAAAAAAAAGATGCTCAGAGTTTAGTTGGAGATTTGAAAGGGCATTATTATTAATCCAATACATTATTTCTTCATAAGAATAAAATCATGTACAGCTCAAAATAACTAAAGGGCTACATCTTAATAATAGCAAATCCCAATAGCAACGAATGCCTTATGCTCTATTAAAAACACATTCATGGGCTCTGAATTATATTAATAAAACATGTTATAAAAATGTTAAACAATGAATTATAAGTACTTAAAGATAAAACTTAAATATACACACTATAATATTCACCTCATACAATCTACTTTTTTAAATTGAAGATTATACCAGCGGCAATTCAATGAACTCAACACTAACACAGAAAATGAGGGACGTTCAGTACTATTATTGTTGGACTATAACTAATTTATTTCAATGGATAAACCATGCTTTTTAAGAATATGTTAGGCATTGAATTGGCTCTTTCAAAACACTACAAAGTATTATGAAATACTGAGGTAGAATTTCTAGATGGTGGCTAGTGGGTCAGAAGATTATTAAATACTTTCAGCTCTTGACACAAAATATGACCCCAATTCACTAGAAGAACAGAGTCTGAGAGTTCCTGAGGACCTCACAGCCCATTCTTGCCTCGCTTTCCCAGGAGCTGATGTTGTGGCTTGACCTTTAGTTAGTGTGGTCAGGAGAATATAGAGGTCAGGATTAGTCTAACTAGGATCTGTTTTTATTCAGGGCTGAATATCAAACCCCAGACCTCTCACATGTGCTGCTAGGCAGGCACTCCACCATTGAGATACATACCCTGCCTAGATTTAGATAACATCTTAGCACCTGAATATCAGGTCATGTACATTCAAGAATAGAAGCCATAGAAAAACCCACTCCGACAGCTTGCTTGCTGAGTGTGTCTCTTCCTCTTTGGTTTTATACATTTGTATGAAGATCTTAATATTCACAGGCTTGGTGAGTTAAAGAGCATAAGGTCACCATCAGAGCTGAACACACATGGTAGATCAAGTCTGAACCTGTTTAAACTGCTGTGGCTGGGAAGGCACTTGTGGGAGGAGAGACACTTGTCAATCAGTGGTTCAAAGAGTAGCTGGGCATTGACAGGCTTGTGGTCTTTGGGGCTGGACCACTCCCCCATAATTAGCATCTTATAGAATGGAGAATGGGAACTGTGACTGGTGGGAACAATGAGAGAGGCTGGAGTCATTTGTCCAGTTCTGGGTGTTGGAGTGGGGGACATGATATCCTGAACAGTCTGTTTCTGAGAGCCCTATACCTTACCAAAGTAGTGCTTAACAGAAGTATTGATAAAGAATGCGGGAATGCCCTCCGCCTTCCTATAAGAGTCAATGCAAAGAGGTCTGTCTGTCAATCACTTGGTTGGGACAAAGCACTTCAGGAAAAGCTCTAGAGGCATTAAAGGTAGTGTGTGTAAACGCTTTCCTAAAATGCAGATTGGCTCCGTGCTCTTTTGGGCTATGTCCAGCCTTACTTCCACAGGTATGCCCTCCCCTGCTCTTTAATAAGATCTATTTGCTTTCTGTGGCATGCTCTGTGTGTCTCTGAATTCTTTGCACAGAGAGCACAAAGACTCTGGAGTCCAGAACAAGACCTGGTGAGAGTGGGATTTATACAGCCACCTTCACAAAGGGTGATTCTAAGTCTCTTAACATTAAGGCAACTCTTCTCTGACTACAACAGAAGGGAGGTAGGAATTAAACAAATTAGCTTAAGACTCAAAAAACGCCAAGGGCCCTATTAGGTTTAAGAAACTAATAGGGTATGTAGTTGCACCATAAGCGCATGCACGTCTCTTGAAGAGTGCAAGTGTAGAAAGAAATTAGCTGTACAAGCTGCTGTAGCAAGACCATCCCGAGCCCGCTTGATTCATAAAAGCTGACTTACGGGCTGATCTCGTACCAAATGAAGCAGCTTTAAGAGAAGGGTTCAGATGGAAAGACAACAGGGTTACTGGGGACCAGACATTGCTTTTTATATCACCAAAGTCATTCCTGCTGTATAAACAGGGATCTGAAAACCAGGAGAAAAACAAACCCTGCGTTTTTGGCATGGTGTGGGGGTAGGGAGCACTTCAGAAGACGCTACAATATCACGTACAGACTTGCTGGCCGTATGTGACTTTTACACCCTTCGTTATTCTCTCTTTACGGCTCTGACTTCGTTATTCTAGCCTCTCCCTTTATCTCCTTAAAAGAATATAGTGTAATCAGTGTACCCATGATTCCACGGGCACCTAATTGAAAGCATGATCCGCAGCAGTTGCTGAAACTACGCCTAAGAGACAGGCTTTGAGCCACTGTGAGAAGCGCTGGGGTGACGAAAAGATGACTGAAGTGTGACCAGCCCCCAGAGGAAGGGAAGGGGACTTGACGCGTTCATGAATACAGTTCTTTACTGTTAAATGAGTATTTCTTAAAGTAAAATAGAGATACGTGATTTTTTTTTTTTGTCATAAATATGTTTCACCCTTCCACTTTTTCCCAGGGAAATCACAAAACGAGAGGCATCTGGTGATCTGTTTTCGTTGCTAAGGGAATCAGAGGTGGTGATGTAGACACCTCACAATCATAGGCCAGTATAACAAACATATGGTTGGTAAGGATTTATGAATGCGCTCCACGCCTCAACTCCTCCAGAGGCGCCAGGAGCATGGTCCACACCCACCGCCTAGCCCGGAAGGGAGTGGGAGCAGGCAAGGAAACGCCCTTGGTAAGCAAGTCCCTGCTGAGTGGCTGCCTCGGGCTTCCTAGGCAATTCTCTATCCTAGGAAACAGACCCCACAGTAAACCCTCTGCCTGTCATGGTGCTTATGGGTGATGGTAAGTTTCCACTCTGCTACGTCAGGGGGTTACTCACGGCTTAGTAATTGACCGGGTGGTTTAAATAAGCTGCCACCAATTGTGTATATTTATTACACAATTGTGTTGGAACGCACACTCTACCCAAGTTCCCCTATTTGTGTATGTCTGTGGTAATAGAGATTGAACCCGTAACCTTATGTGTGTTAGGAAAATGATATACCACTGAGCCATATCTAAACCTCGCATTATGTTTAAAAGTCACAATAACAAAAAAAATAACAAAAAAAAAAGTCACAATAACGGCTAAGGCATCTACAACACCTAAAACTAGGAGATGTCACAGCAGACTTTATTTTGCAGATGAGGAACAAAATACAGTGAGGTAAAGTCACTTTCTAAAGTCCTAACGTTTATCCTGAGTGAGTTGGGATATGAACTCACAAATATTTTATTCTGAAAGTCGCATTTTTAATTTATCAACTGTTCCCAAGTTAGGGTTAAAAAAAAAATCACTTAAATCAAGCGTAAGTTATCTACTTGATGACGATAATGGAGATGAAAAGATTTTTACAGAAGCCAGAGGCAGGAGATGTTGGTATTCTGTCTGGACTCCACCCCTAGTTACCTGGTAGCAGTCAGGTAGGCCTGGCCCACTATAAAAGGGACTGCTTGCCCCCTCCTCTCTCTCTCTTATTCTCTTGCCTCTCTCTTGTCTCTTGTCCCCTTGCTCTGCCTCTCTCCCCATTCCCTCCCCCCCTCTCTCCACGTGGTCATGGCCAGCCTCTACTTCTCTACTCTCTCCTTCTCTCTGCCTTTCTCTGCCTCTACTATACTCTTAACTTCCCTCCTCGTGCCCTAAATAAACTCTAATCTATACTGTCCTGGGGCTGGTCTCTGGGGGCAGGGTGTGTGTGTGTGTGTGTGTGTGTGTGTGTGTGTGTGTGCCTTGGCCTGGGCCCACTGAAGCACCCCCTTCCCCTACACGCCATAGAACATATATTAATACCTCTTTTATCTTTTTATCTGCAGAGAAGTGCTATTTGAAAAATGTAGCAATGCCGCCACACATAGGAACTCTCACAGGTGGTGGCTCCATGCAGAGACCCAGACAAGAGGCAGCCAGCATGGATGGGGAGGGTTCTTGGGGCCCCGCCCCTAGCAGAGGAGCTTCAGGCAACTGATGGCTGCCCTGCCAGTGGATGGAGAATCAGCTGGGATCATCCCATACCTGTGCACAAACAGCATCACTACGTGAACTCAGGGGGTTTCAGCAACGAGGAGCACCGGAGTGTGAAAGGGAAAAGTGGTGGGGAGTGAATAAGAGGGAAATTAGAATGGGGTAGGCGTTGGAATGAAGGCAATGGTGGTGGGTTTTCAAAATGCATCATATACATATGATGACTATAAATGATCACATACATAGTCATATTCAAATAGTATTTATATTAACATCATCATATACGTAACCATATATACAAATAACATAAATAATCACATACAGGCTGGAGAGATAGCTGGGCAGTGAAGAGAGCACTGGCTACTCTTCCACAAGACCCGAGTTTGATTCCCAGCATCCACATGGTGGCTCACAACCCTTTGGAACTCCAGCATTAGGGAACCACCAGGTGGCTTCCCTCTCGTGGCCTCTGCAAACAGCAAGCACCTGCATTGCATCTGGTTCTCAGCTTGCTTGTCCCAGGAGAAGCCCCCTGACTGTGCTGCTTGCAATCTTCTGAGCTGATCATGGAGGGAAGGACTTTGCTTTAACAGGCTAGGTTGGCTCCTCATGGTCACCGCACCACATGTCCTCCCATCTTCCTGTGCCAGGCACAGTGCTATCTATGACAAAGACAGAAGAAGCCCTCCTAGGCCTTCAGCTCTGTATCTGCTTGCCCTACGCCCCCAGTTACAGGTTGCTTTTAACTCTGATTGGTCTGCCAGAATTATTCTTCTACTCCATAGGAGTAACCTGATACGCCCTTTCCCCCTGAACTCATTTAAATATACCACTTACCCATTGTGTTGTGGAGGTACTCCTGGCTTCTGCTGGTGGCATTTGAATGAAATAATGAAATTAAAACTTTGAACTTCAATCCAACATGTTTTTACCTGGTGTCTTACCTATGAGTTTATACTTACCTTCTGTTTTCAAAAAGACCTTTTTTTTTAAAATGCATAAAAATTACTTTTAAATCCTGGATAATTGGTACGGGTGAAAGTTATTGATTTAAAAAAAAAGTTATGAACATGAATTCCAAGCCGTGAAATTTGATGTTGAGTATATGACATTGGAACCTCAAAACCGCACTGCACATGAACAACAACTGCCAGCTGTGACAAACTTTACTTCTTGTGAGTATCTCCCAAAGTTTCAAAAGAAAAACCGTAAGTGTAGAGACTTCTATGTGGAGATTTCCTGTCTGTGGTTCTGGGTGTTCACAGGGACCCCCGCCAGAGGTCTCCTAAGGCTTAATCATCTGCACTTTGGGTGGGTGAGGCGCGGGGTTCATTTAGGGCGTGGTCTCTTGCCCAGCTCACCACTGGGTCCTGCCAACCTCCCTACAAGAGCATCTCATCATGTGTGACACACCGTATACTTATTCCTAGGGCCATTACTGCAATTACAGGAAACCTCACACTCTTAAGTGGCCAGAGCATCCCTCTATGTTCTGCTCTTTTCCCATTCTGCCCAATTTTCATGCCTCGGTTCCAGCAGGCCTCCCTCCGCTGCCCACAGGCCTCCTTTACAGTTATGCAAGCCTCCTGCGCAGGCCTCCAGCACAAGCATCCCGCGCAGGCCTCCGCAGCCCATTGGCCTCCTCTCTAAGCTGGGAAGCTCACTCGGAAGCCCATGTTGGCCCTGAGCTACTTTGCTCTGCCTGCTGTATACCACTTTCTGCCTAGTGTTTGCAGGGAGGACGGGCATCCTGGGATCTACCGGGTCTGCTCCATTAAACAGATTATTATTATTATTATTATTATTATTATTATTATGACACATCTGACCCATTGAACGGACTATCAGCCTGTGTGCGCCACTTTTCTGAAATGATAAAGCAGACTTCATTGTTCCTCGTGGTGCTTAGCCTCCTACATGGGCTTGGTTACTGCCCTGCCATCTCTTCCAGCTCCTCCCTTCTCCCTTCCGGTACATTCCTCTTTCATCTTTTCTGCTCTGGAACCTCTGGGGTTTCCTTACTTCTGTTGCAAAGCCTCCTCGGTGTGTCCATTTGGTAGATTTCTCCCTCAAGTTCCTCAGTGCCTCCCCCCCCCCCCATCAGTTTATATTAAGAATCCTTGAGACATCCGATGCCAGCTTTGCTAACCTCTAACACAAAGAAGCACTGAGTGTATTTCATAGATCCTCTGACTTTAGAGAATCTTTTGTAAAAATGACCTTTGGGGTTCTTAGGAGGGAACTACAATCCCCTTTGGATGCGAAATTAAAATAGTTCTCTTAAGGCAGTCAAACATTATCGCTTAAGAAGAGAAAATAATAATAATAATAATAATAATAACGGTGGTGGTTACCACACAAAACATCAAACTTCTCCATTATTGGAGAACAGAGTCTTGCCAACAGGACACTGTGGAGGGGAGAGCCCACACAGGCAGCTACTGGAATGCCTTGGCAGCCTCCTCTGTGGAGCTCCACCCCCACCTCCAAAACCTGCTGAAGCCGGTGGGAAGCCTGGTGTGGATGGTGCTGCTCGCCCAACTCCAACCTGGGCTGTTAAGGCTACTTTTGATAATCCTCTCCAGCAGCCCCCAGGCAGGAACTTCAAAAGATCACATCAAAGGGTCTGGTCACAGTGGAGGGAGCTCTGCAAACCTAGTGGCTGAGTTTCTCTTCGGGCTCAACAACAAACACCAGTCTCCAGGCCTTCCCCCAAGGAGGAGGGTGATTGTTGTAAAAATTCTAGACTGGCTTCCCTGAAGGAGGAGAAAATACACAGAGAGAGAGAGAGAGAGAGAGAGAGAGAGAGAGAGAGAGAGAGAGAGAGAGAGAGAAATTGACTAAGTGGCTCCTTCCAGTCATACATTTCTGAGACCTGAAGGGCTGTACTAACAAAAGAAGAAAACACACTCAGGAGAGAAAAGTTTGAACCATGCTTTAATTTTAAATAACAGAAACCAAGGAGGACGGAATGAGCAGAAGCAGTCCCGGTGACAAGAGAGACAAGCAATTAATGAAACTCCGGGCCACAGTATCAGCTGCCTGCTGACTTTTGCAATTGAATTAAAACTATCATAAGAATAATACAAGGGCCTGCCCTTGTCCTCTTGTCTATGTGTTTATTTAATTTTCTGTCCAACTGACTCTCAAATAAATTGGAAACAGCTGCCATTTTTTTTGATTCAGTAGCTCCATTACCCCCTTGTGACATCATTCTGGGCACGAACACTAACAATAGGTCATTATGTAGCAATTACTTTATTGATTTATGGAAGTTTTTTAACTCCGGCAGGAATATGCACATTCAAGGAGAAAAAGGAACCACTGCTATATTCCAGTTAAGGAGGAAACCAAAACTCCGAGGCTGGCATAGTGGGGCTCAGACGGGACCTTCCTCACAAAGAAATCATTTGTTGGGTTTTCCTTGCATAAAACAGAAATGGGGAAAGTCTATAAAGCCTGAAAGTTATAGTCCCCGTAATTTCATGAAGTAACTAAGTAAACAGATGACCAAAGTGCAGCTGTTATGTAATAGGGGGTTCGTGGGTAACAGAAAGTGCTTGAAGCAAATTAACAGTGTTCAAACACACATGATGAAGGCAGGTTCTGAGCTTGCAAATAACATTTCACAAGTGCCAAGGCATGAAAACAGGGCTCTCTCCCCAACCCCCGCCCACCCCAACCCACCCACTCCTGCCCCACTCAAATGGACACTGCCAGACTCAGGTTCCGTGCCTGCGACTCAGCTGTTAGTGGACCACACTTTTAACTGCCTCTCGGTTTTTAAGCTTCATGTGTTGCCCCCATATAAATGAGCATTTCTCTTCTTATGTGCAGATGCCTTCATCTCTCATTCCTCTGGTTGGCTGGACTTGGATTTAGAAATTAAAGAAAAAAATCTAAAGGACTATGTAGCAACTACTTACCACTCTGCCTAGAACCTGTCCCTGAGATTCCCCACCTAATAATCTAGTTTCTCTGCTGATCTGCAGGGCATCCTAAACCTGCGAAGGAATCTGACTTGGGCCATTCCCAACGGCGACCTAAAGATGATGAGGGGTTGGGCAGGGAGGCTATGCTTGCTGTGTGACATGCTTGAACTTCACCTATGGATTGTACAAGCACCCACCATGAAAGGGGGCTCTAGGGAGAAAGGAGAAGTTTGTCCTGCTCAGGAAATCTGCATTTTTGTAGCTAAAATACCTATCAGTCTTCTATGATAATCTACAACTATGAACACAAATAATTGGTTTTAGTGTGGGTATCTTTTTGTTGTGTGATGTATGTGTACATGTGTGTACACAACTGTGTTTGTGTGTACACATTCTTATTGTGAGTGTATGCATGTGTGTGTGGACAAGTATATAGAGGTCAGAGGACAACCATCAGAGTTCTACTCTTGCAGGACCCAAATTGGTACCCAACTCCCACGTGATTGTGATGCTCACTATAGCTAGGGATGCAATGCCCTCCGCAGACACTGTACCCAAATGTACATATCACACACACGCGCACACACACTCACACTCACACACACACACACACACACACACACACACCACTAAAGAATAAAACACAACAAAATAACTTCATCTTAAAAGTAGTATTTCTAAATTACAAAGATCAGGAGGGTAGAGCGTAAGGGAATTTTTCCTTTGAGATGGCCCAGTTCTTTAACATCTTCCTGAAGGAGGTGAGTCTGGAGCTAGGTCTTACAGAAGGTTGGAGCTATGGCACGATAGCCACAAAGGGAAGAAGACATTCTGTGGGAATGGAAGAGCCATGGCAGAGCAGTGGTCAGAGCGGGGATGAAGCTGCAGCTGATGAGGCTGGATGCGGGTGTTAGTGACAAGGATGGACCTTATACACAGGTGCGATAATTATGACAGAAGACTTTTAGAGGGTAAAGGAGTCTACAGTAGTTTGTTTTTGAAGGAAATGAATAATTAAAATGCCTGCCTATGGAAGGCTGGTTTGTTAGTGTATGGGAAGAAGACCAGGAAGAAGAAGACCCAAGACAGTCAACTCAGTCAAGGAATGAAGAGGTAACACTCTGGGACAGGCTACTGATCATGGAAAGTGCTCAAAGCCAGCAAACCCAACAAGAAAGAATGAATAGTTCATGAGGGCCGATGGGACACGGGCAGACAAATAAGGAAAGGGAAGCAATAAAAATAAACTGTCCGATGAATGACCCGGAGAATTGGACAGTTGAGTCACTGGGAAAGGAACACAGAAGGAACGGGAACTCTATTTCATTGAATTTGAGGACTAAGTGTCGCACTGAACACAGAGCCAAAGGAAAACATCTAATTAATAACTGGATGTAGAAGGTTCACCGAAGCTCAAGGTTTGAGAAGCACACCTTCTCATTCAGCAACTATTTATCAAATAGTCCTCAAATATCACTTCTGAACCAACACAATGTGATTAATCCCCAAAATAAAGGGATTAAAGAAACATAATCTCTGCCCTGCAAATATTATTTCTAGTGCACAAGATACAAAAGATCTACTTAGGTTTTGAGTCTTATAATTGGAACAGTAAAATGTTTTGTAGTTTAAATGTAAAGTGTCCCCTTTAGGCTGATGTGTTGAACACTTGGTGCCCTAATGCAGGTGCTGTTTAGGAACATTGTGAAGTCTTTAGGGAGTGAAGCCTCACCAGACAGAGAAGCTCACTGTGGGTGGGCTTGAAGCTTTATAATGTACCCAATTCAATGTGCATTGTCTGACAGCCAATGGGACATGACCAGCCAGTCTGTCTCATACCAACAGAAATGCCCGCCACAGTGACTGGTATCTCCTTGAACTGTAAGCCAGAGGAAGGCTTCTTCCTGGAAATTGTTTATTGCCAGGTATTAGGCCACAGAGCAACAAAACACATACCTAAATACAGAGATGAGAAGCAGGAGACTTCCTGAGAGAAGCTGGCCATGTAGTTGCCATGAAAACTTTATCTTCATGTACTTGTAGAAAAAAATTAAAATTCTTTAAAAATGTATTACATATAATATATATGTAGTACATATGTATGTATATACATATACACACACACTATATATATATATATACATATATATATATACATATATATATACATATCAGTGTTCACCTGCATATATGCATGTGCATCAGGTACATACCTAGTGCTCACCAAGGCCAGAAAAGGGTACCACATCTCCTGAAACTTAGTTATATATGGCTATGTGTCACCATGTGGGTGTTCCTCTGCAAGAGCAGCCAATGTTCTTGTCCACTATATCATGCTCTAGGTCCAAAGTAAAATAAAATTTAAATCATGTTCAACATTGCAACAAAATATACAAACATCTAGGAATAAATGCAATGAAGGGATCCTATGAGGTAAAAACAGAGGGTGGAGTCCTATCCCAGTTCATGAGTTGGGCCAGCCAGATAGTAATTTTTAAAGCATTTCTTCTCAGGTTAACTTACAGAGCTGACATAGTAACAATTAAAATCCCAATAAGACTTTTGTATGGCCAGGCGTGGTGGCGCATGCCTTTAATCCCAGCACTTGGGAGGCAGAGGCAGGCGGATTTCTGAGTCCGAGGCCAGCCTGGTCTACAGAGTGAGTTCCAGGTCAGCCAGGGCTACACAGAGAAACCTGTCTCAAAAAACAAAAAAAAAAAACAAAAAACAAACAAACAAACAAAGAACAAAAGACTTTTGTTCGAATTGCTAAGCTGTTCCCACATTTATCTAAAAAAAAAAATGGAAAGGATCTAGACAGTCATGAGTATTTTTGAGGAAAAAGTCCTTCCATAGTGGATTTCTGTACTTGGGGCACTGTACAAGATGAAAATAAAGTCAATAAAATCAATAAAAGATGCACACCACACACACACACACACAGACACACACACAGACACACACACACACAGACACACACACGAGAGAGAGAGAGAGAGAGAGAGAGAGAGAGAGAGAGAGAGAGAGAGAGCGAGAGAGAGCTGAGGTATGGTAAGGTTCAGTGGCCAAAAGACATTCCATATAGTAACTAGCCTACGTCTGTTGGACATTGTCTTGGTCAGGAATCTATTACTGTGAAGAGACGCCATGACCAAGGCAACTCCCACAAAGAAAACATTTCCATGGGGGTTTACTTACAGTTTTCAATGGTTCGTCCATGATCATCATGGCAGGAAACAGACAGACATGCAACTAAAACAGTAGCTGAGAGCTTTACATCCTGACACATAGGCAGTAAAGAGAGGGGGAGGGGGAGGGGGAGGGGGAGGGGAAAGGAGAAGCACTCCCAGCAACTTAACCTTCTCCAATCTCCAATAAGGCCACACCTCCTAATCCTTCCTAAACAGTTCACTAACTGAGGACCAAGCATTCAAACATGTGAGGGGGAGGGGACGGGGAGGGGAGGGGGAGGGGGAGGAGGAGGGAGCCATTCTCACCCACACCAGCAGTGATATCTAGGAGTAAAAGAACTTCTACACATCGTAGAAAACTTAATTCATGATACAGCATAGGTCTAAATTTCAAAGGCAAAACTTCTGAAGGAGAACATAAACGACAACTTGCATGAAGCCCTAAAATGGAGCCTTGGAGCCCCGGCCCCTATATGAAAGGTTCAGCATGTTATTAGAATGTTTTCTGGGTGGGAGAGACAGCTCAGAGGTTAAAAGGGCTTACCAGTCCCGAGAGAATGAAGTCTGATCACCAGCACCCATGGCAAGTACTCACAGCCACCTGTGCCACTAGCCCCAGAGGGTCTCACACCCTTTTCTAGCCTTCAGGGCACATGCTCTCACATGTACATACCCACAGACACACAAATATTCACATAATTAAAATGAAAATAAATCTAAAAATAAATAAGTCTGATGATGTATTCAACAGAGAACTCACATAAAACAGGCGACTCTTTAAGAAGGGATTTCATATTTACGTTTGTGCATGAGGGTATGGGTACACGGATGCAGGTGGCCTTGGAGACCAGACGGGTCCGAGCTTCCTCGTGTGGGTGCTGGGAATCAAACTTGGGTCCTCAGCAAGGACATCACATGCTTCTAGATGCTGGTCCGTCTCTCCAGCCTCAAAACATGAAAACTCTTATAGATAAATAATGAACAAACATGTTTGAGATGAAAGCAATCTCGAAACGTTGTATCAAAACAGAGAGCCAAATGGCCTCAAAACATATGCAATCGGTTTGATATTGCTATTACTTAGGAAAATCCATGTGGGAGGGACTCTCTCTGCCTCCAGACTGACTGAACTAAGGGCTGATTGTGTCTAGTGGTTGTGAGTGAAGCTCTCATGCTCGCTGATGAGACATAGCTGCACCCATTTGTAGGTCTTCTTGGCACCGTCGACGGCACTGAGAATTTTCATACCCTATGACTCAGAAATCCCACTCCCAATGATGTGGCTCACTGAGGTCTGAGCACACACCTTCAGAAGGCCAGAATGCCCCCAAGAGCAAGAAGCCAGGAACAGCCTGCAGGCTCAGCACGAAGTCCATGTGAGGCGTGCATGGTGGTATGTTTGTACAGTGAAGTAATCTACAGAGAGGGATGATGACACACAGGGCAACAAAGTCCATTCCTAAGACATAAAATTTCAACAACCTCGGGAAAAAGGAACTGAGAGACAATTGTGAGTGTCACACTGCTGAATCCCTTACAGAAAGCTTTAAACACCGAAGAGTCGTGTTCTCAACTAGGAGTGCTAAGACAACTCAGACACAAAAAGATTAATTGGATCCAAATTTCATGCTATATTAAAAATTAATCCAAAGTAGATTATGCCATGTACCATTGGACATAAATGTAAACCTGTAAACTTTAAAACTTCTAGAAGAGAACACAGAAGAAACTCTTTCTGACTGAAGACTGGGCAAAGATGCCTCCAGTATGTCAGCAAAACAAAGCATATAAGTGAAAAACAGTAAATTATATTTCATCAAAATTATAAGTTGTGATCCTCTAGAGGTACTAAATATTTAGAAAACAGTTGGCAAGCCATAAGTTTGAAGACAGTATTTGGAGAGTGTGTCTGATGAAGTGCTTGTACCAAGATACATAAGGGACCTTCAACTCAAGAGTAGAAAAAAAAAACCCATAAAACTAAATGAAGGGTTTGAACAAATGCTTCATGTATGTGAACCGAAAATAAGCATAGGAAAAGAAGCTGCTAATATTAGCCATTGGAAAGCAATTAAAACCCAAAAAACACTCCCTCCCACTTATAAAAATGGCTAAAATTAAAAATACTTCCCATACCAAGGGATGACAAAGAAAACTGCAGAAGGGAGCCTCTTTCATATGCTGGTTGGTAGGAATGATAACAGCTACTTTTAAAAGTTTGACAGTTTCATTTAAAAGAAATAACATAAACATAGCATGTGATCAAGCCTCTATGCATGCAGATATTCACCCATGAGAGCAACACGCACCACGCCCACTATGCATACCTACGTGCATATCTATGCATGCAGATGTTCACCGGTAAGGACAACGTGATAATAATGCCCACCGCTGCTTCATTTGTAAAAGCCCCACAGCGAAGCAGCTCAAATATCATACACGTATTTACTAAATCTGTGGGTATATGTGAGGTCAGATAGCTACACTATGAATTCTACTCAACAGAGGCAACATAAGGAGTGAAATACTGAAATTCAGCGAGCCCCGGATGAGGAAGACAGTAATTGTGTGGAACAAAGGGAGCGAGGCAGTCCAAGTTGTGCTCTGTGACTCCATCACAGATCACTCTGCACGGTTAGTGCTTACCTGGGATTGATGGCAGAGAGTACGGGAAGGGGAAAGAGGTGCGGCATGACGGATCTCTTCCTTATTTGGCTGGGTCGATGCTTTTCATGACTATATGCCTGCTACAACTTAGAAAATTGTCTATTCTGCATTTGTGGGGCTCTCTTAAAACTGTCAAGGGGATAAACTAAATTCGTAACTTAGCAGTTCTTTGAAGGGACATGAAGGCCATATTTGTATCACCTGGCACAGGCATACAAACTCACACGCAGCATAAACATGGATACACACATTCAGAGACACAGACACACAAAGACACACACTCTAGTTTTGTGATCTTCCTGTGTTTGAGCAGCAGCTCTGGTAAAGTCATACAGTTATGCCCACAGGCCAGGTGCCCAGCACCGTGAGGAGTTCTAAGGGCTGCCCATGAGAAGAAGCAACAGAGCAGGATGTGCGAGAAGAAATCAGAAGAACTATGAGGGCCACACACCTATAGAAGGAGGTGACTTGATTCCAGCCATTTCAGTGGGTGCCAGAGCAGCTGACCAGATACCCACACGCCATTGGTGGGATATAAACCGCAGGACACAAGTTACTCTTCTTTCTCACTCCACCCTCCTGTCTGACTTCTTTTCATCCTTTGTCCTGGTTGTGAATGCTATTAATTAACTCTATTAGTTCTTAAGATGATCCAGCCAGCCCCTGAATAATCAAGGCAGAACCCTATGGATTTATTAAATCAGTTTTAGCACAATTACTGGGTGGTTGCGCCTAATCTATTTTTCTATGAACTAGACTGGCAGTTCCAGCTGTGCTCCTCAAGTACTCGCTGTCTGAGCCTCGCCTGGGTTATTTCTTCCCCATCAGTCTGTCCTCAGGAAGGATATCTCCAGGTCCGTTACATCTCACGGAGATGTTCTCCTGTCTTCTTTCTCTTCGTTCCTTCCTCCTCTTCTCCTCGAAGTCCCCATCTATTTATGTCCCCCAGCCCAGTAACGGAAATGCCACCTACCTCTATTCTCCCCAGTAATTGGCTGTAGCCACTTCTGTTTAATGAATAGCTTTATACTGGGGAGCAAGGTTTACCCAACAAAGGCCAATATGTGTGAGAATTTATTCATCTGGCGGCAATCAGATCTTGGGGTTCAGAATTTGAGACCACCCCACCCGGGGGTCCATCCCATAATCAGCCACCAAATGCAGACACTATTGCATACGCCAGCAAGATTTTGCTGAAAGGACCCTGATATAGCTGTCTCCTGTGAGGCTTTGCCACTGCCTGGCAAACACAGAAGTGGATGCTCACAGTCAGTTATTGGATAGAACACAGGGCCTCCAATAGAGGAGCGAGAGAAAGTACCCAAGGAGCTAAAGGGATCTGCAACCCTATAGGTGCAACAACAATATAAACTAACCAGTACTCCCCAGAGCTAGTGTCTCTAGCTGCATATGTAGCAGAAGATGGCCTAGTCGGCCATCATTGGGAAGAGAGGCCCCTTGGTCTTGCAAACTTTATATGCCCCAGTACGGGGGAAAGCCAGGGCCAAGAAGTGGGAGTGAGTGGGTAGGGGAGCAGGGCAGGGGGAGGGTATAGGGGACTTTTAGAATAGCATTGGAAATGTAAATGAAGAAAACATCTAATAAAAAAATGGGGAAAAAAAGGATTTGGCAGCTGTATACACTGCACCAGAGCAAATCCTAACAATATCTATTCTGATGGATTAAGCAAGAACCTCTCCTGGGCCTGGACTTTGTTCCTAACCCTAAACTCTCATTCCTAAGTAGAACACTTATGATTGTCCTGATTCCTCTCCCTCCAAGTCTCCTCCAGCTCCGCCTCTGACTCTTTCCCATCTCTCCTTCAAAGCAGGTTCTCATGGAGTCCATGCTGCTCTTGAGCCCATCCTGTACCTTACAGTGCAAGTAGGCCTTAAATGGCTCATCTACCTCTTCTATTCGGAGACTGCAGCCATGTACAACACTCAGCTCATTGTTATGCTCTGGCTGTAGATATACTATGTGCGCGTGCCTCATGACTAGAATGTAAGTGCCCTCTCTGACACACCAACCATATTCCTACCAGACACGCCCTGGATGGGACGGAGAGAGCTTTTACCTCAAGCTTGCTAGGACTGTGTGGGACAGTAGGGATAAGAAAAGAAGCAAGAGGGATCAGGGAGAGAACTGAGTACAGACTAAGGAAGATCTGGAAGTGGAGGCATAAGAAACAATGTTGATCAGGAATGGCTGGGTTTAAGGTATCAGAGTAATATTCTCAAAGGGGAGAAGGGGAAACATTCAACAGACTCACAGAAGAAGCTCATTAAGTTTGGAGACACAGACTGCTGGAGTTTTCATATGTGAAGTCCACAAATAAGTGAATGTTTGAGGTGCCGCTGTACAGCAAGGCCTGACTGAAAGTATAGGCGTCTGTGCTGTTTCCTCTCACTCAGTGACTCCCAGCACAAAGCCAAGGGAAGCACGGCAGGCTTTGCTTGCACCACGCAGGTCTGTGCTGAGGGGTGTCCACACAGGCACCGAGCCAAGGAACCTGAAGGAAAAAAAGGTGCGAGGGACTGAACACAGACACATTGAGGGGGACAAAGGGGTTCTAAGGAGAAAGCCAATGTTCTGAGAATCAAAAGCACAAAGCAAACAGCAGAGATATTGTTAAAACAACGCACCTACAAATGAAGAGAATGCGCTAAGAGCTTCTAATGCTGGGATGTCATGTGACTATTGAGAGAAGAACCCCCTAAGTGAGCAATGTCAGTACACCCAGGCCACCTGCCCTCTGACTTCCCACAGAACCTGCCTGGGCCAGCAGCTCTGGATGAGGACACAGGTGCAGGGAAGGCGCTGGCTGCCAAAGGGAGAATGAGGACTCATGGAAAGCTGCTACATTGTTGCATACACTTCCTTCTTGGATACGTTCCACTCTACACCACCCGCCTGCCAAAGATGAATAAGGTGATACAATATTACTTAAGGCTGTAAAACTAGCCAGGTCAAAGAGTCATCAGCTGGTTGATTGAAGAGAGTCTGTGCTGACCTGCTCCAGAGGTAGAGATGTAAACATCACCTGGCTGCAATTCAAGTCAGCCTAAAATACCAGTCCAAGAACTGAGATTAAGTAGCAATATCACACTTTTGCATATATTACACACATATATACACGTATCAAATCTGCTTGGGAGTCTAGTACTTCCCTTACTATAAAATAAAGTACACCCCCCTCAAAACAATAAAGGTGGTGTTGGACAAAAGTGGAGAAAAAGAAAAAGTTATACGTAAGATGGCAAAGCTCCCAAGATGCTGCCTGCTCTCACAATAAAAGTGAACCTACTCCTTGTGTAATCTTTCCCCTAGACCCTGAGTTGACCATGTGACTCACTTCTGACCGATAAATAATGACAGCAATAATTATCCAATAAGGCTTGGTTATAGAAAGTCCTGTAGCTTTGGTGTGCTTCTCTTAAAACTCACTTCTCTGACTAGAGAGCTCCCCATATTATGTAGCCTGCACATGAATGTCCCACGTCAAGGACTGCCAGCTGATCTCCCCAACAGTAATCAGTCAGCCTGGAGTGAATGAGCCAATAGAGAAATTCTAGTCTCGCCTCTCTTCCATGCCACAGCAATACTCGACATCAAGAACAGCAGCACCATCCAACTGAGCTCAGTCAACTCACAGACCTGTGAGCAACAATAAAATGATTACTCTTTAACCCAAGGAGATTCTACAATTGTTTTTGTAAGAATAAACAAAATAACTTCTTAACCTCTCATAGTGACAGTGTACCAGTTAGACATTACTGAGTAACAAATCACCCCCAAAATTTGGCCATTTAAACAATATTACATCAAGCTTTTCTTATGAGTCATATAGAAAGTATTTCAATCTTTGTGAACCATGAAGTTTCCTTCCTAGCATCTCTAGCTCTGTGGAATGAGAATAGCCATAGACAGCACAAAGACAAATGGACATGGCTGGGTGCCAATAAAACTTTATTTACAAAAGCTGGCAGCTGGTTCATTGGCCATCATTGTCAACCTCTCTTTTGAAAGTATAACAGGGTGTTATTGGTCACTATCCTATAGGTCAGATGGATTGTTCTGTGTACGCGGCCAGGTTTAGCTGATCTCAGCTTGGCTCTTTCATGCACCTGCCATCAGCTGGCAGGTTAACAAGGAGCTGGCTGGCCTCCGTGGCCTCCCTTACATCTGCTGTCTTTCTGGCTGCCAGCTGGAGTGATAGAGGTGGCAGGGCCACACGTCTCTCATCATCCATCAGGCCCGTCCAGGGTTGTTCACTGAGTAGTGGCACAGATCCAAAAGAATAAGCAAACCTACGGAGACCTTTGAGGACTCTATCAGAATGGGCACATTCTCCCTCTGTTCCATTCGGGTGACCAAAGTTATGTCACAAGATCAGTACATAGTTAGTGTATGAAGAACAATACTTAGCCCTTTGGTGAGAAAACGACAGTCACCACTCAAAGGGTGGGGACATAGGAAGGAGACCATGATTACAAGTCATTGAGCTAGGATTCCAAATGGGAATTGTTCTTTCTTTCTTCCTTTCTTTCTTTCTTCCTTCCTTCCTTCCTTCCTTCCTTCCTTTCTTTCTTTCTTTCTTTCTTTCTTTCTTTCTTTCTTTCTTTCTTTCTTCCTTCCTTCCTTTCCTTCTTTCTTTCTTTCTTTCTTTCTTTCTTCCCTTCCTTCCCTCCCTCCCTCCCTCCCTCCCTCCTCTCTCTCTCTCTCTCTCTCTCTCTCTCTCTCTCTCTCTCTCTCTCTCTCTCTCTCTCTCTTTCTTTCTTCCTTTCTCTCCCTACTTACATGCTAAGGGTCAAACTTTGGGCATCTTTGCTAAACAAACTGCCTATAACTGAACTCTACCCCAGTCCTGTCTTTTGTTCTATTAATGACAGAGAAAGGGTTGATGAACCCAATCTATTACTGTCTGCTAGGACATCCCTGAACAATGAAAAGTATCTTATGAACTATGCAACAATGGGTGACACTTTTCCTGGCCCTCTTCAGTCTATGAGGGACCAATGGGATCTCCTGGTACTGTTACAAGAATGTCTCCTCCACAGCCAGTCCTGCCGGACATCCTTCCAATGCTCAGCTCCATAAAGGTACAGCTGGGAAGTACTTATCAAGCACTCAGGTCACCAAAGCAGCACCATCTACCCAGGAATCCTTTCCTTGTCCTGCTCTAAGAATCTTAATTCCTAACTTAGCATATCTTAAAGCTAAAATGTCTCCAGACATCTGCAGCCCTTGGTCACATGCCATAAATATGGTGTGGCCTGGTGATAATGGGTCCAGGGAGAATGGCTCTGACCCAAGCATTGGAGCAAAAATCTTGCTGTAAACACTTAGAGGGAGGCGGCTACAGGCTACAAATTACTCACCAGCTGCCACAGTTACAGGCAGTATCCCACTCATCACTTCAGAGTCCAGAGGGACTTACGGAGATGTCTGGGCCAAAACCTTCCTGTTTTCAACTGTTGCGGTGCTGGAAAACCAGTCAGAATGTCTTCCCACCCTGATTTATTAGCTTCTCACAATGATACAGCCCTGTCTCCAGTTCAGTCTCCTATTTGCAGTTTAATAGCTTACAAAAATAAGATTTCCATCCCGCATCTCCCAATAGATAGGACTGACTCGGGCCAGAGCATATGTTACAAGGAGCTCATTGCTAACTGCACGAACTTAACTACAACCTGTCCTAGAATCTGCTTTCTATCAAACTTGGCTGTGTTTCATTAAGCTTGTAAGTTGTTGTTCTAATAGTTTGCTCATGTTCCATGGGGGTGGGGAAGAAAAAAGAGACTCTAAAATGTCTTCATGGTTGATTCATAAACCTGCATTACACTTCTTCTACTCCTTCACAACTTAAAATGTTCAGAAGCCAACTCTGTATTCAAGGCATTAAAGGCACTCCTGAGCATACCTGAAGTTGACTCTCTAAAGCCCTGTCAAGAAACTGAGCCGGGGCTCTAAAGTACATAAGCACTAGAGATAACGCTTCCCTAATTCATGTCTATGCTCATGACTCCTCATGAGTCAATACTGCACTAAGGAGAGACTTTCTCCACCGCCCACACAGACATTTCTGGAGTCTACCTTCCCTTGCTCCTCCATGCGTGATCCTCTTATCTACACAGTCCTATGGATCCGCTCATGTATCTTATAACAAACGTCTACCGTCATCTTTGCATTATATATCCTTGTGTTTCCCAGGCCAAATATTACTTCTTAACCTTTATCTTTGATTCACCTATTATGAATGAAATTAGTACCTACCAGGTTTCAGCACTATTTATACATGTGTTATACCATGTCCCCCTTTCTCCACAGGAAGCCAAGTTTCCCCAACTTAAGGAATATCTTTAACATATTTTGCTTTTACCATTTCATTTTCTAGGGCAAGATCTATGAAGGACCCCTGTGACTCCCAATGTTTTCTGTTGACATAGCAACAGCTGTACCAAACATGGGCCTAAGAGTCTCAGAAGAAAGTGGAGCCCACGTGTCTACAGCCGTGTGGGAGGTGTAAAAGCAAAATTGTTAATAACCTCCCCAGGGTTTCAGCTCTTGTCCTGTTGCTGTTGTGATTTTCTCGTGGTAAAGAATTTCGGTTCAGGTTTCAAAGCATGAAGTAAATAGCCAGGTGCCTTAAGTCATCCCGTCACTGTCTGGTCTTGTCACTAGCTCTGCTGGTTTTTGTCACACATAACCTGGTTACAAGAGGACAACAGGACACATGCCCAAGTAAGACAACATTGCCACATGTAGCTGGGACATAACTTCTTGACCCAAAAGACCAAACACGACAAATGTTCTCTTACACTTACCTGATTTTTCCATTGTGTGATAAGCATCTTTCTTTGACAGTTGTTCTTGGCGGTCACCATGATACTTAAGAATGACCCCAGCTGTATTCCTTCCCTGGGAAAGCTTCACCCACTATCTTCTTTGACCAGAAAGATCTCTGCTGCCTATGTTATGACAACACTAACATCTAAACTCACCCAAGGTTCTGTTTATTTTACCTCTGAAGTACACATAGAGTTAGAATACATTCCAGTATCTCTGCCACCCCCCCCCATTTTAACCTGGTATCACCCAACCCTAAAACAATGGGAGAGCTACTTAACCCATATTTGCCTGTGTTTCCTCTGGCTGCTCATGCTCACTCCACTCCCAAGTGCCTGTTTATTTGTTCATTTGTTTAAGAGGGCAGCTTGTCCTGTTTATTGTTTCAATGTGGAAGCACTTTGTGTTCTGAATATAAATGACCTTTCAAAGTACACAGCCCGTCCTGAATTTGCCTCTTTGGGTGATTTTGCACATGAACCCTTGATGCCTCTGAGGCCTTCCCAGGGACATGAGCTCCTTCAACAGACACCCAGCTACTGAGTAACAGACCCAGGGTTTGAAGCTGGGTCTATCAAGTGAGCTCTCCCTCGTGTGTCCTGCCACGGCCATCCTACACACACACAAAACCGTGTCTTTTAAGTTTGCTGACACATCTTAAAAGTGTGCGTTTGTTGTGTGTCAGACGGGCAAGGAAAATGTATAGAAAGAATGATCACATAGAGACAGTTGATTTCAAAGCAGACAAGACATGCAATGCTTATGCCTGATTGATAATTATGTAAGTAGCTCAGTATGTCATCTATCATCTATTTATCTATCTATCTATTGATCACATATCACCAATCTATCATCTATCATCTATTATCTATCATCTATCTACCACCATCTATTATCATCTATTTATCACCTATCATCTATCTGTCATCTGTCTATCATCGGTTATCTATCACCTATCTATCATCTACCTATCATCTATTATCTATCATCTGTTACCTATCTATGATCTATCATCTATCACCATCTATTATCTATCATCTATCAAGACACACACGTGCAATAGCATTTGTTGAATCAGAGGACAACTTTCAAGGGTCTGTTTCCTCTCTGTCATCTCCCCCTCCACTGTGAGTTCAATGGGTCAAACTCAGGTCATCCGACTTGCTCTGTTACCTTCAAGCCTCCTCATTGGCTCTACCTGTCTGTCTCACATGCAAAACCTTGGCTCACAACTGGGTTCTAAGACTATTCCCCTATGCTCCCTTCCAGTAGCATTAATTGTTCTATTTTTAATAATTATTCCTAGGGACACCAAGATGACCTCTGTGGTGCCATTGCACAGAAATGAAAGCCACCCTTTTCCTGCAGTTTTGAGTTCAGCGCTAGTATTAACACAATTTTTTTATTCCTGCTTCGTTCATTGGTATCTTTGTCAAAAATAAACTTGCTCCATCTCCAGACTCTTCAATCCACTCCATGAATCTACTTTAGGAAAAGAGCCATTAGCACACTACCCAAAGGAGTTGGCTTTACGGTAATGCTTTTAACCAAGTAATATGATTTCTCTGCGTTTGTTTTTCCTTCTTCAAGATTTTTTGAGTTTCTGGAGCATTTATATTTTCATGAGTAGTTTAAAAAGATCATCATTTCAACTTTTATTTTAAAAACGTTGGAACCGAAATGACTCTACAGTTCAACTGGGGAAGAATGAAAAGTTTACCATTACTGAGGGCTTCAGCTGATTTAGACAAGTCATCTCTCTGTGTAGGTATCTAAGCAGAAGAAGCAGTGCCAGAGGCATCCCGTTACCTGATCTCAAACTGTGCTGGGGAGCCATAGCAACAATAAACTGCACATCCAGCCACACAAATAGGCATGCGTGGGATGGAATGGAAGAGCCAGACATTCTACCACATGGTAGGTAACATGCTGCACCTGATCATTCATGACTGTGTCAACAAGCACTGAAAGTTAACACAGCATCCTCAAGTACAGAACTTGAAAAGCTAGACATCTTCATGCAGAAGGATGATTTAATCCACATCTCTCTCCTTGTACAAAAGTCAGCTCAAAATGGACCACAGACTGTAGCATAAATCCTGCCACTTAAAACTACTCAAAGAAGCTACTTTGGGCCTAGGCTTAGGAAAAGAGTTTCTGTAAACTACTCCAATGCCACAGAAAATGAAGGCATCCAATTTTAGCAATCTTTTTCAAACACAAGTGCAGTTTGTCAATGGACTTCTGATTGCGTAATTTTTTTAGTTTGGGTCATTTTTGTTGCTATATCCTAAAGCAGAAATATGTAATTAAATTCCATGTAATATTATGATAATCATTTAAAACTACAATTGTCTTTTCCCATATCACTTTAGCCATGTATCACAGAATTTGATAGTTTGTAAAAAAAAAGTAGAAATAACTTTTACAATTATTATATTGTTAAGATTCTAACTTTCATGTGCTGTTTTCTTTAGCCTATGGTTTATTTAGCTATATATTATTTAATTTCCAAGTATTTAGAACTTCTCTTAAAACCTAACACTAATGTTTAATCTGCTGTAGCTCAAACATTTAATTAAGTCTATTAAATATATTGACAATCGTCTTTCTAACTCAGATTAGAATATGCACTATTGAACAGCCCTTGTGCTATAGAAAATAATATGAGCCTATTGTTGAATTAACTATTATGTAAATGCCGAGTTAAGGTAAAGTGGTTGTCAGTATTTAATATTTTTGTTATTGTGGTGTGTGTGTGTGTGTGTGAGAGAGAGAGAGGGGGGGGGGAGGGAGGGAGAGAGAGAGAGAGAGAGAGAGAGAGAGAGAGAGAGAGAGAGAGAGAATGAGAGAATGTATCGGTTATTGAAAACAAATGTTGCTGACATTTGTAGCAGATGTGCAGCTTGGTGTTCATGTGAGTCCCAAACAACTGGAGTGGAGAGTATCCCAAAAGCTGTTGCCTATATGTGGGATATGCTTTGCAAGCTGGGCTACCTTATCTGGCCTTGGTGAGAGAGGAAGCACCTAGCCTCACAGATATTTGAAGTGCCAGGGTAGGGGAATACAAAAAGAGGTTCCCACCTGCTCAGAGGAAAAGGGGATGGGTGAAGAATTATGGGAGGGGTGACCAGGAAGGGGTCAGTGAGTGAGATGTAAAGTGAATAATTAAAAAATAAATAAATACATTTTTTTAAAAAGAAGAAGGAGAAAGAAGTCCCAAGAATAGGAGTAGCCTAGAGAGCTGAGGGGAGAGCCAAAGAGCAATGGGTCACAGTGTCCAGCCCTTTCCAAACCTTTCCCAATGACAGAACCTGGGCTTTTGGAACAGGCTCTGTACCTCAGATCAGACCCAGGTGAAGAGGAGCTTCTTCCATGGATTAGCCTTGGTGTTTCAGTCTCCAGTCCCTATTCCCCATCACTATGGTACCAGAAGGTACCAGAGCAAGCATGGCCCTACCCCCAGGAAGCTGGAGTGAGAGCAACGCATGTCTCATGATAAGCAAGCAAGATCCTAGAAAGGTACAGACAATGGCAGGTGCTGTATGGGAGACACACAGTTTTGATAGAGAAGACAGCTACTGATGTAAGTAGCTAAAGCTGCTTCTTGGCACCTCCCTCACTGATGAGACCTGATAGAAAAAGTGGACGGATTATTGTATATTGCACTTTGCATATTGCATAATGCATATTGTGAATTATATAATGCATATTGCATATTTTATATATACAATATCCTGTTGTCACCAAGCAGATGAAATGCCCTGCATACAATTCCTTAGGCTGCAAGAACTCAAAGACAAAGCTCTCAAAGACAAGAGAGAGATCTCAGGTCACATAGAGTTAGTCCAAAGAACAGTAAAAAATAGACATTAGTTCTGGCTGAGGTGCGATTTAAAATATATTACTCTTTCATTTTTCAATCAGTTCTCTAATTTTTGTTCCATTTGCTTCCCTCTTTACCTTCTACAAAGGGGCTGGGGATTTGAACTCAGGTCTTCATGTTTGCACAGCCAATGCTCCAATTCACTAAGCCATTTCCCTAGCAACAAAGCAAGATGTCTTGAGAATCAGATGCTGGCTCAAAGTCTCTTTCTTGCTTATCTCTCTTTGGAGCATCAGGGCAAAGCCAAGCATACATGCAGTCCTTGTTTGACAGCCTTGAGTGAAGGCTTGAGAGGTATTTTATTTCCTGAAGGACAGGAGCAGCAAACAACCTCCCTGCAGACGGGGAGCCAACAACAGACTATAGAAGTTATTTCACCCAAGTTATTTTACTTCTTAGGTGAACCATTGAGTTTATTATAGCCATTGACTTAGCTATAGAGACACAGGGCAAGATCCTGTGTTCTGTATGTTTAACCCTATATATACAATATATGGGGTTACTAACAGGAACATAAATGATCTCAAAACAGTGGCATTTCAATAAAATCCCACACCACCTCATGGATGTTGCACCATGGAGTCCTGTCTTCAGCTAAACCTTTGTCTCCTATATTCTCTAGCAACCACGGAGACCACATGGAGCTGGGCTGGGGGGTGAGCAGAGTGCATCAGCTGTAATCCAAGGTGAGAGTCTGGCTGTAGCAGCTGACACCAGCTCCATTGCCAGTACCATGAGCTTGACCATCAGTGTCTTACTCTGCTTACCCTGCTGCCTGATGACGGACCAAGCAGTCTGCAGATCTTCACAGCTTCAATTCTACTGTGACTGGTGGCCAGTTCATGCCTGAAAGAAATGGCTATTCTTCAACACAAGGCCCAGACAGAGCTATATGTCCAGAATGGTGATGGGGATATAACTTGTAGCAGACAGTCACTTGGTAATGACTCTCCCTGCTAATATACAGAATATAAGATGTCAATGTTAGTTTATAAAATACTAAGGGAAAGGCAGAATTAAAGTATGGAAAGTCAAGTCCTGCTGCCCATGGAGACTGTGCCTGGGCAGGGATACGGTGTGGCTGGCATGGGAGGTGACTTAGGTAAATTAAAGAACTGAAGTACAAAATCCAGTTAGCACAAGAACGATTGATAGTCATCAATAGTAAAGGAGACACACACACACACACACACCTCGCAAGCTCCTTTAGCATTTACTGTCGATCTCACGGGAACATACCAAGGCAAGTAGAGACCACCATATCCACTTAGATAGTAACCAGTGCCAGGCCAGGATGAGGACAAGAAGGTAGGAGCACCAAGTATGTGCTGGGCACAGTTGCCAGACCCCAGAAGTGAAACGAACTTGGCCACACCCTCAAAGAGCAGATGAAAGCTATGAATCGATAGTGGTGGCAGCGGTAATACAAACTGTGGTAGGAAGAAGCACAGTGCTGCGGTACCTGGCGATCCTGAGCATTGTTTGCCTTTGGGCACGCTAATCTCTGAATCACAACCTCCTTCCATGCTTGCTTGTTGCTATAGTAATCAAGTAAGACAATGTATAGAGACTCCTTGGCCTGTCCCTACCTCACAATAGACTTGCTCGATGCTGAGGACGAAAGAGAGATCTGTAGTGGTCAGGCCATGGCTGATCTAGAAGCTCTAGCTTTTGTACACTGCCTCTGGAATGCTGCTGAGAGCCCTCCTTGGGTTTTGTCTGTGGAAATGCAGATTGCACAGGAGTTAAGGGATCCAGCTACAGCTCAGATTTCCGGGCAGGCACCCCACCCTTCCCTCAAGAGCACACCCCCAGGGAATGAGTGCACGCTCAGATCTGTGGACAGCTCTAGGGATCCCAGAGCTTGTCAAGGTAACCGAGGAAACCTTAACATTGACAGCTTCTGCTCCACACCCCCGCCTCCAGGCACACAGGGACTGCTAACACACTCACTACACACTCGCTTCCTGAAAGTGTTCCGAGTCTCAAAATGAAGCTTACGGGAACAAGGTATTTAAAATCACATTGGAAGCAAATGTTAGAGGCCCTTGTCAGATTCCGTGTGGCTTTCCCACACGAATTATTTGGTAAATGGGAAATTGTCAACACTCTTCCAATCTGTCTCATGGGAAATCCTCCCATTACCTATGATTCCGATCACTTTGCATTAAACAAATGAAATGCACTCTATACTTCTGTGAGTGTGCATTATATTTAAACAGATGTGGCTTCCTTGACCCAGCTTTAACTCTCTTCAAGTACAAATTGCAGAGCGTGCACTGTGACTATACCGTGTCAAGCACAACACATTGGCTATGAGCACAGCTTAGCTTCTAGAAGCCATACCAGAGAATTCAAGCACAGACATCTCAACGAAAGGGATGTGGGATTAATAACCAGATAACCAAAGTAATTATGCTAGTTTGGAAAATGGGCCTTAAGTCTTAACCATTACTAACTAAAGCAGAATAGACTCCAAGTACTAACCATTACTAACTAAAGCAGAATAGGCTGTAAGTACTAACCATTACTAACTAAAGCAGACGCTGCTACAGGTCTAATGGGCATAGCCCTTCTCTCAGAAGGATCTCCCCATTGGCTACTCAGTCCTTGCTGCAGTAAAAGGGATGTCAGGAGCGACAGGGTTATATTGGCTCACGGTTTGAAGCCACAGTTTACTGTGGGTGAAAAGGCATGGCAGAGGCTGGCTCTAGCTGTGGCAAAAAGCCCATGAAGCAACTGCTCAAGTCCCAGCCACAGTCAGGAAGCAGAGAGCAATGAATGTTGGTCCTCAACTGCCTGCTCCCACTTCCCCTATGTTCATTCCGGGTCCCCAGTCTCTATGCTACCCAGTCTCGGCTAACCCTGTCTGCATCATCCCTCACAGATGAAGCCAGAGGTGTGTCTCCTAGGTGATTCAAGTCTAGTCGGGTTGAAAAAGAGGAAGAGCCATCCATCAAAAGCCAGTTCTCCATCAGTGTGGCAAACTGTCTGAGAACAATTCACTTAAGTGGGATTTATTTTGCTTGTGGCCTCAGAGATTTCTATCCACCGTGCCTTGGTTCTGTTATTTCACGTCCTGCGATAATTAAGACCACCATAACAACAGGAGCATTGGAGGAAAGAGGCTGCTTCCTTCATGGCACCTGAGAAGGAAGAAAGCAAGGGGCTGGGACAAGATGTGTTAGCATGGCCCCAGCAACCGCTTTCCTCCAACTCGGCCCCCTTGCTAATAGACTAATGGGCTATGAATATACCCGTATGTCTCTTGGTAAAGTTAGAGCCCCCGTGATCCAATCCTGCCCAAGGCCCCAGTTCCAGATATTGCTGCACTGAAAATCAGGTCCTCAATACATATGACTTGGGGGAATGTATCATATCCAAAACACACTAATACTCTGGTCACAAAAACAAGTGCCCGTGTTGTTTATGTTATGTGAACAGCTTTGTTAAATATTTATCCTTCTATTGCCGGCCTCTCTAGGGAACCCAAAGCATTCTTCTGAAATCGGAAGTTTTTAGAGGAAAAGTTTTTGAAACCCAAAAGCAGAGCCTCCTTCAAACCTTTCCTCACGGTAAGCTGTCCTTATAAATACGTTCGTGCATCTGATGTCTTTCTAGGGGACCATCAGTTTCCTCCTTTGGGCCTCCCCAGGAACTCTGACAATCTCTTCTTTGTTACACAAAAGTGATTTTTTCCCCCTGAAATTCCCTTTGGATGCAAACTTCTGTACAGTATGGCTGACCATGAAACAAACTATTACATTCATGAGACAGGGTGTGTGCTGATGGGGCTCTGTCTCAGGAAGTGTTCCTCCAGGCTTCGAGGGGAGAGAGGGACTCTGGCTTCTCACTGCCTGTAAAGGCATGAAACAATGCCTACCTACCCTCTTCTCTCTTCTATCTGGAGAACATTAAACTCATTCATTCCCGAGGTAGATTATTTAGGAACGTTTATTAACGGGTGATTTATCCACTTAATAGAATACCCTGTAAAGCAGGCACCATGTTTAGCCAATAAATAAGAAGTCAGTACAGCTAGCTGCATGAACTCACAGAATTCCTCCGTAATTCTCCAGATGTGTAAGCCAATTCTTTGTAGGACAACATAGAAGAATGCAAGAAAAATAGAGGAAAAAAAAAAAAACACCAAAACAGCAACAGAGTTCTTAAAATTTCTGCCCTCCAACGAATCAGTCTGAGGCACGCAAGGTAATCTGATTGCAAGGCTGTCAAAGGTTTTGTTTTGTTTTTTTTCATTTTGACTTTGTTCATATTTATATCGTTCATGGTAAATGTGGTGGTGGAAGGCGCATGAGCCTCTCCATTCTCGGAATGCTGGCTACCTGGGGCCTGGGGACAGGACGCAGGAGTCACTTCCGCGTGCTGAATGGCAGCAGAGCTTTTAGCCATGTGTTGTGGGGCAGTCGCATGAAGTAACTGCCAGGTCAGGCTGACCCTTTGCCCTTAGTTGGCAGCTCGCCACACTGCAGGGAGAAATCTGAAAATCTCTAAGTTTTCTTCCAAAAAGCCACCGTGGATCTAAAGCTCCTTAAAGCATGCTACAGAGGAGCCGGTTTGGGGGGGGCGGAATGATAGATCCCTAAATTTGTATCTCTCTGTCCCATATTACAATATCACCCAGAAACTCTGATTTAGACAAACTGGCTCCCGTTCTGAAGATCTGCTTTTATTTTTAATGCAGCTTTTCGGTCAAACTTCACTGTTGGTGGAAATGCACTGTTGCTAGCCAAGGCTGGATATAAAATTCCATTATGGAAGTGGCAAAGAACTGGTAAGCTAAGTCTGCGAGGCCTGTGGCAGTAACTTACTTTGTCTGTGGTTTCTACTTTGTCAGACTCTGTGGAGCCATGAATCTATCTTGTCCTTAAAAAACTGAAAGAGGGAGCTTTTAAAATAAATGTAATGCTGAATTTATGTGCCCCGGGAGCAGCGTATCAAGGCCCCTGGACTGATTAGACCCAGATGTGTGTAACAATGTCCGTGTTATGGACCGACTGCAGGTGTGGGAATAGATCCCTTCCCTGGGACCCTCAGCAATCAGCCCGGTGGTTTCCTCTGGCTCCCAGTTTGGAGTTTTCAATTAACACTACAATAGTATTGTTGTTCTCCTGTGTTAGATCATATGTCATGTAAATGAACTTGAATATACAGTTAAACCTGACAAGGTGATTTAGGCCGAGGATACATGTGTTCAGTATTATAACTTGATTGAGGTTAAATAATAATAATAAAAAAAGCCCTGACATGCTATAACGTTTTTATTATTTGGCTTATCAGTGGATTTTCACATTATGCTTTCATAAAACAAAATGTCATTTATAGTGGGGCGAGCCACTTATGAAAACTGAGACACACGCCGACCCATAAATGACTGATATGATTAGTCCCAGATTGGACAGTTTTATATGGCCAGAGCCCAGCACCTGGAAGCTCTCTGTGTTGCTTTCCTGTATTGTCTTTAACTTGCTTTCCACTATTTTCCCAACTTCCCGCTTCTTTATCTTCTCCCTTCACAGACAGAAGTGTCACCCACATAATCACCCCCATCAGTAAGCACAGTGGTTGCAGTCGGGCTCCCTCTAAAATATCACTTGCTTTCCAGCAATGAATTGAGCCCCTAGGAAGCTGGGACCACATTCCACTGTCCATGGGGTGCGATGATGGGTACGAGAGCTGTGGACTCACTAAAGCAAAGCCTGAGCTGTCACCTCGAAGGACTAGACTCCAAGCTTATCAGAACAGGAAACATATCTAAAAGTGCCACGGGCACCGACTGTCCCATGAATAAGGACCAGTGAAAACATTCTGTACTTTCTCCCCCAGAACATTCGCAACCCTCATTAATGCTGGCGGGCTGTGCACTGTGCACACAGAGCTCGCTCTCCATGTTCCTCATCCCTGCCTTGTTGCAGCACTCTCTTAGAGAGTAGACTACACTGTAAGTCAGTTCAATAAAACATACTCTGGGATGGTGGCACCTGGGGAAAGCTTTATGCCCGGCAAGTACGTGTATTGCAAGCCCTTGGAAAGACAGGGCTCGTTTGTTCTGGTAGCCTTAATAAGCTACATTGCATGGATTAACAATCTTTACAGCGCACTGCTGCAATGACTCAGAGTAACTTATATGGATGAGGGAGAAGGAACGGGGAAGATGAAGTTAGTCCTGATACTTTCACCTGTGCCTCTCTGTAGACATAGCAAATGGCACGAGAACTCCTGCATACGAGTGGTTTGGATGTAGCAATGACTGTTTGAATGCGTGACTATTTCACTGTAGCTACGAACCTTGATGCAGGGCATAATTACAAACACTTTGATGAATGACTAAAGAGGCTCAGTGTAACAATCTGTAAAATAACCGCAAAGGGAATTGGGATGAATGAGTTCATAGCTTAAAGGAATAAAACGCCGGCAAATCTGTGTTATAGACACATTTATTCTGGCTCTTAGGCAGCCAGGCTGAGCCTCTGTGGGACACCAGACACTGTGCAAGACCAGCTGCGTGTGAAGGTGAATAAGCACACAGTCAGTCCTTTTCTCAAAAGATGATGGTACCTAAGTCTAAGCTCCAGAAACAAACCTATTGGTTCAATAGTAGAGATACATGGAATATCAAAGAAAATGCAGCCCTGTAAGGATGCTCCATGCAGAAAGAAGCTTGCAACCAAACCTGCCAAGTCAGGTTTGATCCTGAAGACCCACCCAGTGGATGGAGAGAATTACCCCTAAGATGTCTCTATCCCTCACACAAGTGAGTGGCAGGTATGTGCACACATACATGAACACAAACATGCACACATGCATGCATGCACACAAATACACATATTTTTTAAAATGCAAGACAGGGTTTGTTTTTGGTTTTTGGTTTTGTTTGTTTGTTTGTTTTGTTTTGTTTTTTTGAGACAGAGTTTCTCTGTGTAGCCTTGGCTGTCCTGGAACTCACTCTGTAGACCAGGCTGGCCTCGAACTCAGAAATCTGCCTGCCTGTGCCTCCCACGTGCTGGAAAAGAAAAAGTAAGTGTACCACTCACAAAATAATCAAGCAAATTAAACTTCAAGGATAACTTCACAACTGCAGAGGTCTCTGAGTGACTGTAGTCAGCACCAACAGAAATGACTGAGCACAGGAAACCACTCACGTGAAATATATATATATATATATATATATATATATATATATATATATATATACTCTTCCAGGTTGCCCCAAATATATTTAGCGTTAACTTTGAAACTTAATTTTTATCTGGATAGACCCATGCAGATCTACCCAGAACCTGATCATAGGTTTAAGACCTACAGAACAGGAGGTAACTGTCCCCGCATGCAGTGACAAAATGCGGCCCACATATTTGCCAAGTATGTATTAACATTATGAATACAATTATTCCACACTAGATGACCCCCCACACACACACACACATTACTGTAATGTACTCTCCCCCAACCAATGATGTCCATAAACATGAAGAAAACGGGAAATAATGATATCATGGATATGAATTAGCATTCTCAGCAATTCTGACACTTACCTTCCCAAGTCACTTTCTAGAAGCTAAGGTGCTGTGGTAACAATGGAATTGTGACAAGGAAACTTTGTTTTTAATTTTTCAGACAGAGTCTTACCATGTAGCCCTGGCTGTCCTGGAACTCACTATACAGGTCATACTGGCCTCAAACTTACAGAGATCCACCTGCCCCTGACTTCTGAGGCTAGGATTAAAGTTGTGTGTCATCATGTCTAGCCCAGTCACATCACAGTCCATTATTGAGGGAAATCAAGGCAGGAACCTGGAGGCAGGAGCTGATGCAAAGGCCACAGGGGGAGAGGTGCTGTTTATGGCTGGCTCCTTCTGGCTTGCTCAGCCTCCTTTCTTATAGCACCCAGAACCAGCAGCCAAGGAATGGCACCGTTTACAACGGACTAGGCCCTCATGGATTGAGAAAAGTAAAGAAAGCTATGGAGTGGGTAGCAATAGAGAAATCAGTAGATTTCAGCAGAGAAACACTGGCCTCTCTCAGGGAGATACAGAGCTCTCTGGCACCCATAGGAGGGAGGGCTTTCTATTCATGGAAGTGCAATATGGTTCTCACACACTGGGGAGATCTCAGCTCTGAGGATATTAAGGTATTAACTGAAGGGCTGGAGAGATGTTCCCATGGAGAGGGCACCTGCACTCTTGCAGAAGACTGAAGTTCAACTCCCAGCACCTACACCAGGTGGTTAACAACCACCTGCAACTCTAGATCCAGAAAGGGAACCCAGACTTTCTTCTGGAGTGTACAGGTTTATATACACACACACACACACACACACACACACACACACACACACACACTCAGAAAAATACAATTACACACAAATGAAAATTAAATATTTTACTGGGGCAGTGGTGGCGCATGCCTTTAATCCTAGCACTTGGGAGGCAAAAGCAGACAGATCGTCACAGGATCTTAAGACTTCTGGTGAGTGGAGCACAGCTTCTGCTCCAATCCAATTGCGCACGGGACCTGAGACTGCATTAGTTAGGGAAGCAGAAACCGGCCTGAGTAGGGCCACAGGCCTCATCCGGCCGGATCAGCGCCAGGGTAGCTGGAGCGCAGGATTGCCTGACACTCGCCAGCTACCCACGACCCCCTCCGCAGGATTTCGGGACTGCTGGTGAGTGGAACACAGCTTCTGCTCCAGTCCAATCACGCGGGACCTGACACTGCTCTGGTTGGGGAGAGAGAAATCCGGCCTACATAGGGCCACAAGCCTCTTCCGGTCAGAAAAGCACCGGGGCAGCTGGGGCGCAGGGTCGGCTGACACTCGCCAGCTACCCACAACACCCGCCACAGGATCTTAAGACTTCTGGTGAGTGGAACACAGCTTCTGCTCCAATCCAATTGCGCGCGGGACCAGAGACTGCATTAGTTAGGGAAGCAGAAAACCGGCCTGAGTAGGACCACAGGCCTCTTCCGGCTGGACCAGCACCGGGGTACTGCCAGCTACCCACGACCCCCGCCACAGGATTTTGAGACTGCAGGTGAGTGGAACACAGCTTCTGCTCCAATCTTTAAACAGTGAAAACGACAACAACTAACCCCAGAGATTACCAGATGGCGAAAGGTAAACATAATAATCTTACTAACAGAAACCAAGACCACTCACCATCATCAGAATCCAGCACTCCCACGTCGCCCAGTCCAGGGCACCCCAACACACCGGAAAAGCTAGACACGGATCTAAAAGCATATCTCCTGATGATGGTAGAGGACTTCAAGAAGGACTTTAATAACACACTTAAAGAAATACAAAGGAACACTGGTAAACAGGTAGAAGACAATAAAGAGGAAACACAAAAATCCCTTAAAGAATTGCAGGACAACACTGCTAAAGAGTTACAAATCCTTAAAGAAAAACAGGATAACCTAATCAAACAGGTAGAAGTCCTTAATGAAAAACAGGAAAACACATCCAAACAGATGATGGAAATGAACAAAACCATACTAGACCTAAAAAGGGAAATAGACACAATAAAGAAAACCCAAAATGAGGCAACACTGGAAATAGAAACCCTAGGAAAGAAATCTGGAACCATAGATACCAGCATCAGCAACAGAATACAAGAGATGGAAGAGAGAATCTCAGGTGCAGAAGATTCCATAGAGAACATCGGCACAACAATCAAGGAAAATGTAAAATGCAAAAAGATCCTAACTCAAAACATCCAAGAAATACAGGACACAATGAGAAGACCAAACCTACAGATAATAGGAGTGGATGAAAATGAAGATTTTCAACTCAAAGGACCAGCAAACATCTTCAACAAAATTATAGAAGAAAACTTCCCAAATCTAAAGAAAGAGATGCCCATGAACATACAAGAAGCCTACAGAACTACAAATAGACTGGACCAGAAAAGAAATACCTCCCGACACATAATAATCAGAACAACAAATGCTCTAAATAAAGATAGAATACTAAAAGCAGTAAGAGAAAAAGGCCAAGTAACATATAAAGGCAAGCCTATCAGAATTACACCAGATTTATCACCAGAGACTATGAAAGCCAGAAGATCCTGGACGGATGTTATACAGACACTAAAAGAACACAAATTCCAGCCCAGGCTACTATACCCAGCCAAACTCTCAATTAACATAGATGGAGAAACCAAAGTATTCCACGACAAAACCAAATTCACACATTATCTCTCCACGAATCCAGCCCTTCAAAGGATAATAACAGAAAAAAACCAATACAAGGACAGGAACCACGCCCTAGAAACAACAAGAAGGTAATCCCTCAACAAACCTAAAAGAAGACAGCCACAAGAACAAAATGCCAACTTTAACAACAAAAATAACAGGAAACAACAATTACTTTTCCTTAATATCAATGGACTCAACTCCGCGATAAAAAGACAGACTAACAAACTGGCTACACAAACAAGACCCAACATTTTGCTGCTTACAGGAAACTCATCTCAGAGAAAAGGATAGACACTACCTCAGAATGAAAGGCTGGAAAACAATTTTCCAAGCAAATGGCATGAAGAAAGAAGCTGGAGTAGCCATTCTAATATCTGATAAGATTGACTTCCAACCCAAAGTCATTAAAAAAGACAGGGAGGGACACTTCATACTCATCAAAGGTAAAATGCTCCAAGAGGAACTATCAATCCTGAATATCTATGCTCCAAATACAAAGGCAGCCACATTCATTAAAGAAACTTTAGTAAATCTCAAAGCACACATTGCACCTCATACAATAATAGTGGGAGACTTCAACACACCACTTTCACCAATGGACAGATCATGGAAACAGAAACTAAACAGGGACACAGAGAAACTAAGAGAAATTATGAATCAAATGGATCTGGCAGATATCTACAGAACATTCTATCCTAAAACAAAAGGATATACCTTCTTCTCAGCACCTCATGGTACCTTCTCCAAAATTGACCACATAATTGGTCACAAAACAGGCCTCAACAGATACAAAAATATTGAAATTGTCCCATGCATCCTATCAGATCACCATGGACTAAGGCTGATCTTCAATAACAAAATAAATAATAGAAAGCCAACCTTCACGTGGAAACTGAACAACACTCTTCTCAATGATACCTTGGTCAAGGAAGGAATAAAGAAAGAAATTAAGGACTTTTTAGAGTTCAATGAAAATGAAGCCACAACATACCCAAACTTATGGGACGCAATGAAAGCATTTCTAAGAGGAAAACTCATAGCTCTGAGTGCCTCCAAAAGGAAACTAGAGAGAGCACACATTAGCAGCTTGACAACACACCTAAAAGCACTAGAACAAAAGGAAGCAAATTCACCCAAGAGGAGTAGACAGCAGGAAATAATCAAACTCAGGGGCGAAATCAACCAAGTGGAAACAAGAAAAACTATTCAAAGAATCAACCAATCAAGGAGCTGGTTCCTTGAGAAAATCAACAAGAAAGATAAACCCTTAGCCAGACTCACTAGAGGGCACAGGGAAAGCATCCTAATTAACAAAATCAGAAATGAAAAAGGAGACATAACAACAGATCCTGAAGACATCCAAAACACCATCAGATCCTTCTACCAAAGGCTATACTCAACAAAGCTGGAGAACCTGGATGAAATGGAGAAGTTCCTAGACAGATACCAGGTACCAAAGTTGAATCAAGATCAGGTTAATGATCTAAACAGCCCTATATCCCCCAAAGAAATAGAAGCAGTCATTAATAGTCTCCCAACTAAAAAAAGCCCAGGACCAGATGGGTTTAGTGCAGAGTTCTATCAGACCTTCAAAGAAGATCTAATCCCAGTTCTTCACAAACTATTCCACAAAATAGAAACAGAAGGTACTCTACCCAACTCATTCTATGAAGCCACAATTACTCTGATACCTAAACCACAAAAAGACCCAACAAAGATAGAAAACTTCAGACCAATATCCCTTATGAATATTGATGCAAAAATCCTCAATAAAGTTCTTGCTAACCGAATCCAAGAACACATCAAAACAATCATCCATCCTGACCAAGTAGGTTTCATCCCAGGGATGCAGGGATGGTTCAATATACGGAAATCCATCAACGTAATCCAGTATATAAACAAACTCAAAGACAAAAACCACATGGTCATCTCGTTAGATGCGGAAAAAGCATTTGACAAGATCCAACACCCATTCATGATAAAAGTCTTGGAAAGATCAGGAATTCAAGGCCCATACCTAAACATGATAAAAGCAATCTACAGCAAACCAGTAGCCAACATCAAAGTAAATGGTGAGAAGCTTGAAGCAATCCCTCTAAAATCAGGGACTAGACAAGGCTGTCCACTTTCTCCATACCTATTCAACATTGTACTTGAAGTCCTAGCCAGAGCAATTCGACAACAAAAGGAGATCAAAGGGATACAAATTGGAAAAGATGAAGTCAAAATATCACTTTTTGCAGATGATATGATAGTATATATAAGTGACCCTAAAAATTCCACCAGAGAACTCCTAAGCCTGATAAACAGCTTCGGTGAAGTAGCTGGATATATAATTAACTCAAACAAATCAATGGCCTTTCTCTACACAAAGAATAAACAGGCTGAGAAAGAAATTAGGGAAACAACACCCTTCTCAATAGTCACAAATAATATAAAATATCTTGGCATGACTCTAACTAAGGAAGTGAAAGATCTGTATAATAAAAACTTCAAGTCTCTGAAGAAAGAAATTATAGAAGATCTCAGAAGATGGAAAGATCTCCCATGCTCATGGATTGGCAGGATCAACATTGTAAAAATGGCTATCTTGCCAAAAGCAATCTACAGATTCAATGCAATCCCCATCAAAATTCCAAATCAATTCTTCAACGAATTAGAAAGTGCAATCTGCAAATTCATCTGGAATAACAAAAAACCTAGGATAGCAAAAACTCTTCTCAAGGATAAAAGAACCTCTGGTGGAATCACCATGCCGGACCTAAAGCTCTACTACAGAGCAATTGTGATAAAAACTGCATGGTACTGGTATAGTGACAGACAAATAGACCAATGGAATAGAATTGAAAACCCAGAAATGAACCCACACACCTATGGTCACTTGATCTTCGACAAGGGAGCTAAAAACATACAGTGGAAGAAAGACAGCATTTTCAACAAATGGTGCTGGCACAACTGGTTGTTAACATGTAGAAGAATGCGAATCGATCCATTCCTATCTCCTTGTACTAAGGTCAAGTCTAAGTGGATCAAGGAACTTCACATAAAACCAGAGACACTGAAACTTATAGAGGAGAAAGTGGGGAAAAGCCTTGAAGATATGGGCACAGGGGAAAAATTCTTGAATAGAACAGTAATGGCTTGTGCTGTAAGATCGAGAATTGACAAGTGGGACCTCCTGAAACTACAAAGCTTCTGCAAGGCTAAAGACACCATCAATAAGACAAAAAAAACACCAACAGATTGGGAAAGGATCTTCACCTATCCTAAATCAGATAAGGGACTAATATCCAATATATATAAAGAACTCAAGAAGGTGGACTCCAGAAAGTCAAATAACCCCATTAAAAAATGGGGCTCAGAACTGAACAAAGAATTCTCACCTGAGGAATACCGAATGGCAGAGAAACACCTGAAAAAATGTTCAACATCCTTAATCATCAGGGAAATGCAAATCAAAACAACCCTGAGATTCCACCTCACACCAGTCAGAATGGCTAAGATCAAAAATTCAGGTGACAGCAGATGCTGGCGAGGATGTGGAGAAAGAGGAACACTCCTCCATTGTTGGTGGGATTGCAAGCTTGTACAACCACTCTGGAAATCAGTCTGGCGGTTCCTCAGAAAATTGGACATAGTACTACCGGAGGATCCAGCAATACCTCTCCTGGGCATATATCCAGAAGATGTCCCAACCGGTAAAAAGGACACATGTTCCACTATGTTCATAGCAGCCCTATTTATAATAGCCAGAAGCTGGAAAGAACCCAGATGTCCCTCAACAGAGGAATGGATACAGAAATTATGGTACATTTACACAATGGAGTACTACTCAGCTATTAAAAAGAATGAATTTATGAAATTCCTAGCCAAATGGATGGACCTTGAGGGCATCATCTTGAGTGAAATAACACAATCACAAAAGAACTCACACAATATGTATTCACTGATAAGTGGATATTAGCCCAAAACTTAGGATACCCAAGATATAAGATACAATTTGATAAACGCATGAAACTCAAGAAGAATGAAGACCAAAGTGTGGACACTGTGCACCTTCTTATAATTGGGAACAAAACACCCAGGGAAGGAGTTACAGAGACAAAGTTCGGAGCTGTGATGAAAGGATGGACCATTTAGAGACTGCCGTATCCAGGGATCCATCCCATAAGCAGCTTCTAAACGCTGACACCATTGCATACACTAGCAAGATTTTGCTGAAAGGACCCAAATATAGCTGTCTCTTGTGAGACGATGCCGGGGCCTAGCAAACACAGGAGTGGATGTTCACAGTCAGCTATTGGATGTATCACAGGGCTCCCAATGGAGAAGCTAGAGAAAGTACCCAAGGAGCTAAAGGGATCTGCAACCCTATTGTTGGAACAACATGATGTACTAACCAGAACCCCGGAGCTCTTGTCTCTAGCTGCATATGTATTGAAAGATGGTCTATTCGGCCATCAATGGAAAGAGAGGCCCATTGGACTTGCAAACTTTATATGCCCCAATATAGGGGAATGCCAGGGCCAAAAGAATGGGAATGGGTGGGTAGGGAAGTGGGGGGCGCTATGGGGGACTTTTGGGATAGCATTGGAAATGTAATTGAGGAAAATATGTAATAAAATATTAAAAATCAAAAAAAAAAAAAAAAGCAGACAGATCTTGAGTTTGAGGCCAGCCTGGTCTACAGAGTGAGTCCCAGGACAGTCAAGGCTACATAGAGAAACATTGTTTCAAAAGGCCAAAATAAAATAAAACAAATAAAAATATGTTGAAAGTATTATGTGAACTTCTGAATCTCTGAAATTTCTGTTTCTTTCTCTGTCTTTTTCTGTCTACCTCCTCTCTCTGCATCTCTCTCTGCATCACTCTCTCTCTCTCTCTCTCTCCGTCTCTCTCTCTCTCTCTCTCTGTCTCTGTCTGTGTGTGTGTGTGTGTGTGTGTGTGTGTGTGTGTGTGTGTGGTGTGTGTGTGTGTGTGTGTGTGTGTGTGTGTGTGTGTGTGTGTGTGCCCTGTGTATCAAAAGCATAAGGTTTAAATGTCTGGCACATGATATAAGGTGTAACTTTGGACATCTGGGAAGTGAGATGAAGCAGGCTGATTATCTATCTGAGTTGAGAACACTTGCTTAAGATTACAGCCCTGGTAGTTGAGCTTGTAAGGAGTATGTTTGTACACTTGAAAACCATGATTATCAGAGTTGGTTGTGTTCAACTGTGTACCAGGACACGTGTAAAATGGGACACAACCCAAGGAAGTGCAACCAATATCTTTGAGTCATGAAACTTGATTTGACTCGGGCATTGGATGGATGGAATTATTGATCCACACAATAAGAGTATGTGTATCTCTTTAAAACTGGAAAATAGTGAATGGCTGCTTTTTCCTTTTACTAGCTTACATTCTACCCTAGGTGCAAGAAAACACATGCAAGAAGCATTTGGGTGAGCATTGAAAGTGCTGGAGTAAAACAAAGACGTAGTTTGCAGAAGCAGTTACAGTTGGGAATCATCTTTAAAACCTGTTGTTCCTCCTTTCTTTTCTTTCTTTTCTTTCTTTCTTTCTTTCTTTCTTTCTTTCTTCCTTTCTTTCTTTCTTTCTTTCCTTCTTTCTTTCTTTCTTTCTTTAAAACTTGTTGTTCCTTCTTTCTTTCCTTCTTTCTTTCTTCCTTTCTTCCTTCCTTCCTTCCTTTTTTCTTTCTTTCTTTCTTTCTTTCTTTCCTTCTTTCTTTCTTTCTTTCTTTCTTTAAAACTTGTTGTTCCTTCTTTCTTTCCTTCTTTCTTTCTTCCTTTCTTCCTACCTTCCTTCCTTCCTTTCTTTCTTTCTTTCTTTCTTTCTTTCTCTTTCTTTCTTTCTTCCTTCCTTCCTTCCTTCCTTCCTTCCTTCCTTCCTTCCTTCCTCCTCCTCCTCCTCCTTCTTCTTCTCCTCCTCCTCCTTCTCCTCCTCCTCCTCCTCCTCCTCCTCCTCCCCTCCCCTTCTTGCTGACCTACCTTCCCCTGTCTCATCTAAGCTCCTGTTTGCATCCTTCCACGCCTCTTTTCTGGGTGGCAATCTGGCTCAGTGTCTAAACAGTAGACAGGGATCCATCAACAATGCCTAATTCTCACCCCAAAACTCTCTCCTCCAAGCAGGAAGCAGCTCTGCCGGTCACATGACCCTCTCCACTTGGCTCTCATACTTCCTATGATCACACTGACCTGCCTAACCGCTGGGCAGTGAACGTTTACTCAGACAAGTTACCTTCCTCTTGTCAGTGTATCCTGTGACTTGTACCCGGGTCAAAGGCCAGAGTCCCCTTTCCATGACCCTTTCCATCAATGCTGTCACTGTAGCCTCAGAAAAAAAAAAAAAAAAAAAAAAAGGCCTTGCTTTGTAACTGCCATAGTCCTGTGTCCTGGCTTACTGCAAAAACAATTAAACATTCTCCCCATCTGCACTGCTCCTCTCTTGACTTTCTCTGCCCCCCCTGCCCCCCGCCTCCCCCCCCCCCACTTGGTGGCATCTGATATTGAAACTCTGCTAATGATCCCTTCCGAGGCTCCCACATTCTGGAGGACTAGCTCACAGCCCTCCTCCTTCCACCGGTTTTCCTCATCATTCTGTATTTCCGCCAGAGAGAACTGCTGGCTTTCCCCTTAGCCTGTGTCATGTATCTTATGCCTTCACATCCTTCATCTCCACCTACCTCCGCCAGAAATCTGTCAGGTTCTGTGGGGTCACACGGGGTGGTATGATTTCTAGGCTTCACCTCCCTTCCCCCACCTGATGGCAGTGCTGTGTTGGAGGCTGGAGGAGGAGCCAAGAAAGTGCAGAAGAAGACTTCTTTGCCAACTCGCTGGCAGCCGTCACTTTCTCAAGCAATGCCTGAAAAGACTTGGCCACCGCGGCGACTGGGAGTCAAAGTGGTCCCATCAAAATCACAGGTGTTTCCGAGGATGATCCGGTGGAGATGAGAGAAAGACACAGAGCTGGAAAGGAAAACCTGCCACTTCATTCTTCTTGCCTCTGGACGCCAAGATAAAAGTGGGAGCCATCTGGGTGATTCAACAGGATAAGCGAGGGCAGGGGCCCCATGGATGTTTCCACCCGTGCCTTGCCCACCCATTGCTCTGTGCTGCAGTGATGCTCAGGGTGGTCCGCCCCCCCCCGCCCCTCACACTTGAGGTCTGCTTCTCCATGTCTATCCAACCTAACCTCAAGGTCATAGGGTAGCATATAGGTCATGGCTGGAAACCAGCTCAGTATGGATGCCCTTATGACTTCCCATATTCCCACTTACTGTGACTTTGACACTAGCATAAGTGGGTGTTCAGCTGTCCTGGTTAGCAAATCCTCTCAGCGAGTGAGCATGGCTATCGCCTCCTTCCACGGTGTTAGTGTAATAATGACCACCACAACTAGGAGCATAAAATGATGAGCCCCAACTTAGCTCTTGAATCAGTAGGGAATCTGGCTGGTGAAGCTGGCTTTTTCATACACCTGGGCCTGGTCTTGGATGATTAGACGAAGTCACCCATGCTCCGTACAGATCCTACCTTCCAAAGACCAGCTCAGATATGATGTCATGGTAGTAGTCGTATGGGAATACTTGAAGCCTGGGCTCTTATAACTCAAGTTTCATTGACTTTATCAGCCTCACCTTCAATCTCTGGGATTTCATATAACAGCCACTTAGTAATGTTTACATAATGAATTTCGGTTCCGCTGGCCCAGAAACAACATTAACTAATGTAAGTGAGATGGACAGTCAAATCTGTACATCTCTCAAGGCTCCACAGACCACCACAGACTACCAGCCTTTGAGGGGCTGCTTCTGTGCTCCCGAGGTGACTAGCAACCCCTGCCTTTCACAAACACCAGTACAAACAAGAAGGTCCACATCCTCTGGTGTGGGTTTGTGATGTCTCTTGTCAGATTTCTTTAACGTCTTCCACGCATCTGTCAGAGAGAAGCCCTCACCACAAAGCTTTTCTCTAGTGTTACGGGAATTCTGTGGGTTTGTTTTTGTTTTTGCTTTTTCAGTGACAAATGACAGAATCAAGGGAGTAGAGAGATTGCTCAGTGGTTAGGGTGAGGTAAGGGCACTGGCTCTTGCACAGGACCTGGACTCAGTTCACAGCACCCACATGGCAGCCCGTAACTGTGCATAACTGGAGTTCCAGGGAGTTTATGCCCTCTTCTGGCTTCTGCAGGTAGTGGACACATACAGTTTACACAGACAAGCAGGCAGAAATCCATACACAGAAAAATAAACAAATACTTCTAAATAGAGTGTAGGATTTTAAAAATATGTGTTTCAAATACAATGGCTGTATTTCTAAACAGATGACCCTGTTGCTGATCCAAACACCTATACTTTGTCTTCCAGAATAATTGTTTTGTTTTTTGTTTGGTTTGGTTTTTGTTTTATTTTGTTTTGTTTTGTTTTGTTTTGAGTAGGTTAGTCCCCTGTCATTGTGTGAAGAAGAAAGGGGACCAGCAAACACCCTGGTATATTAGAGATGTCCCAGTCTTTATGATCACTAGAAGGTAAGCCACTCCTCATGGAGACCACTGTTGTTCATCATGTGGTATGAAGGTGTCTGCAGTGGGAGGCCTCCCCACGGGGCTGATGTGCTCTCAGCAGGACACTCCAGCTGGATCTTCTGGCTGTTGCTCTTGGGTGTCGTAAGACATACATTTGATGTTGTTCTATTATCAATCTTGCTTGTTGTTTGTTCTGGTACATATTTAATAAACTCACTTGACGCTGAAAGTACGGATGTCTGTCAGAGATAATTCTCCATACAGGACACCATGCGGCCTCTTAAACAAGTCTCTGGGAGGTTTGAAATGTAGACACATAGTATGGGCTTTATATTCATTAGCTAGTCTCAAAATAATCAGTGACTGTGAGTATAGGTAATCACTTTTCATCAGCTGGAAGAATCGATGGTATGCACTCTTTCTTGTAGCATTAGTGTGCATGAGTTGTGTGGCACTCTTGCCGTCTCACACACAAGATGTTCCGTAGCTCTTTGCAACAACCTCACACTGCTAAATGACATTTTTGTTGATATTACAAAAGAAAAACAGCATTTTTCCCATTCTCTTTGTACTTTGCTAATATTTAGCAAAGATCAGATACTTGGGCAGACCAGATTGCTAACATGTTTTCATGAGTGGGGTTCTATCGGCACGTCTTGCTTTTCAAAACTGGACTGAAAAGTCTGTTGAAATTCTCATTCTTACCCTACTTGGTTACCCTATTTGTCCCAGCTCACATCCCAGGACATAAGAATCACAGTAAATGGTAGAAAGTTAACAGGAATGTAGTTATATACATCTAAGTGGGTGTTTTTCAAACTTTTGATTCATGTTAGGAAATCTGAAAATTGCTTCATCAGATTTTCATAAAAAGCAAATAATTCTGCCAAAATCACAGCATTATGATATAAATATGGGTATTGACAACTTGAGGGAGACTGTTAGAGCATCAATCTAATTGATGACTTCTCTTCCTGGCATGGTGATCAATGGCTGTTGGGTGCACTAAGAGGTGAGTGCTGAGAGGGTCAGACAGTAGAGAAAGCTAATAGTCAGACAATCAAATGTAGTGTGAATTTATAGAGATGAGCCACCATGCTTAACTGCACCTAACCCCCCACATGTGAAATATTCTGAGCTGCCGAGACACAAGAACGAAGACTGCTCTAATTATAGAGCTGACTTTGAACCTAACCAGACAGTGACAGAGATGGTGACAGAAAGACGCGAGAGTGTGCTGAGAGAGTGTGAGAGAAACATATGGGCACATTAGATCCACACATAAGAAAATAGCCCAAGAGGGTGGTCCATGCCTGTGGTGCTAGCACTTGGGAAACAGAGGCAGAAGAACGGCCATGAGTTCAAGGCCAGCTTGACTAAGTAATGAGTTTCAGGCCACCCTGAATTATAGTGTGAGACGGTCTCAATAAAAATAAATAAATAGTAAGTGAATTAATAAGTAATAAATGTAAGAAACCACAAAGCTGGACCAGCAAATATTTACTCCAAATTAATAGCAGAAGTAACAGTGTCTGATTTCCTGCTTTTATACTGTATTAGTTAAGAATTCTCCAGAAAAATGGAAGCAACAGATATAGATATGATATTATCTGTATAGAGAGATATGTAGATAAATAGTAGATAGATGATAGATAGATAGATAGATAGATAGATAGATAGATAGATAGATGATAGATAGATAGATAGATAGATAGATAGATAGATAGATAGATGATAGATAGATGATAGATAGATAGATAGATAGATAGATAGATAGATAGATGATACATAGATGATAGATAGATAGATAGATGATAGATAGATAGATAGATAGATAGATAGATAGATAGATAGATGATAGATTGATGATAGATAGATAGATAGATAGATAGATAGATAGATACATACATACATACATACATACATACATACATAGATACATAGATACATAGATAGATAGATAGATGATAGATAGATAGATAGATAGATAGATAGATAGATAGATAGATAGATAGATCAGATAGATAGATAGATAGATGATAGATAGGTAGATACATACATACATAGATACATAGATAGATAGATAGATAGATAGATAGATAGATAGATAGATAGATGATAGATAGATAGATAGATAGATGATAGATTGATGGTAGATAGATAGATAGATAGATAGATACATAGATACATAGATACATAGATACATAGATAGATAGATAGATAGATGATAGATTGATGATAGATAGATAGATAGATAGATGATAGATAGATAGATAGATAGATAGATAGATAGATAGATGATAGATAGATAGATAGATAGATAGATAGATAGATAGATGATAGATAGATAGATAGATAGATGATAGATTGATGATAGATAGGTAGATAGATGATAGATAGATACATACATACATACATACATAGATACATAGATACATAGATAGATAGATAGATAGATAGATAGATAGATAGATAGATAGATGATAGATGATAGATAGATAGATGATAGATATAGAGATAGAGAGATAGATAGATGATAGATAGATAGATAGTAGATAGATAGATAGATACATAGATAGATACATAGATAGATGATAGATGATAGACGATATATATATATATAGAGAGAGAGAGAGAGAGAGATGATAGATGGAGATATATAAGAGCAGAAACTACATAAGAAAGCATTTATCATAACCACTCATCCATGTGATTATTGAGGTACAGGACTCCCATGATGCACTGTGTCTAAGAGAGAACTAAGGAACCGAGAGTATAACTCAGTCTTAGTCGAAAGGCCTAAGGGCCAGGAGAACTAATGGAATATCATCCCCAGGCTGTGGTCCTCCGCTGGAGCTGTCAGAGTCTGAGGCGTGAGAGCCTGGAGTGCTTGCTTATGTCTGGGGCCAGGAGAAGAAGAATACCTCACGTCAGTGGCGGGAAGGAAATACACCCCCGCCCTTCTGTTCTACTCCATAGACCAGAGGGCACCTGCCATATTGGAAATAATGACTTTTTATTGAGTGTATTCATCCCAGAATTAACCTCCTAGAAATAGTGTTCCTCTACCTATCTAGACACCCTTAAAGCAGCCAAGCCGACACATCGATGAACCATACCAAGCAGGTGCTTGTCTCCTCCAGGGACAATGACCTGCCTGCTGCTCTGATGACCCACACCACATTGGGCATGCAGAGGGCGGGGTAAAGAGGAAGAAACTTTGATTGCATTCATCTTGGCTAGACACTGCTTAGTTCAGTAAGTCCTTAGTAGTGTCTACCCTGCATCTAACGTTGTGCTCGGTATCCCAAAGGGACAGAATGACGGACAGAACAACGTTAACAGAACACAGGCAATATCAGGACCACAGAGGTAAACAGATAAGCAGCGGGCCATAAAAGAAAGGGTCTCAAGCAAGGCTTTGGAGGGTGACTGAGAGTTCAAAGATGAACCGTGACGGCGCTGGCAGATGGATCGAGCATCGTGTGAGAACATCCATGATCAGGGACAGCAGCCTCAGAACGCAGGCAGCGGGGGGCACTTTACTCATGGGTCATGGACACAGAAGCATTGAGATGCAACCGGCCTCAAGTTCTGTGCCCAAGAATGTGTGTGTGTGTGTGTGTGTGTGTGTGAGAGAGAGAGAGAGAGAGAGAGAGAGAGAGAGAGAGAGAGAGAGAGAGAGGCTGGGAAGAAAGTGCTTGCCTTCAAATAGAGAACCTGAGTTCAATCCCTAGAGACCGGTAAGTAAAAACACCAAGCAGGGTAGTGTGAATTTTCATCCCTGCACTGAAAAAGTAATGGCTGCATACATACATGCATGCACACGCACACACAAACATACACTTAAACACACATGCAAAAAACAAAAACACTTAACTTTAATAAAAAAAACAAAACAAACCACAACAAAGACACTGACCCTGAATCCAGTGGGGTCAAGTTAACATTCTGGAAGTGAGGGCAAGGGAAGCCTGCGCAGGAAATGTGCGACTACAGATGCACAGACACCGGTAGGAGCCTACTGCCCAGGGATGAGGCTCAGACCCACGTCGGTGCAGTGAGCACTAAGGCGGAAAAGCTGCTGCTTTCCATAAAATGGGGAGATGCAACCCATGTCAAACCAGATCTGAGCCGGGTGTGGTGGCGCATGCCTGTAATCCCAACACTCAGGAGGCAGAGGCAGGCAGATTTCTGAGTTCGAGGCCAGCCTGGTCTACAGAGTGAGTTCCAGGACAGCCAGGGCTACACAGAGAAACCCTGTCTCGAAAAAAAAAAATCTGAAAAACCCAATGCACACCATAAAATTTAGGGCCTCTCAGAGAAGAAAATGGTTGTTTTCTGTCCATCAGCTGTCCGTTGGCTGATAGGCCACTTAGAGGCCTCATGACAAGCAGTATTACCTGACACTAACTCAGCCCTGAGTACTCGCTAAGTAAATGGAAGAATTGTAATTGCTATTGCCCTCAGATCCGTGCCCTTGTGTTGTATTTGCAAATTATGCTCGCTAATTTATCTCTTTTAATAGGAAACGGTTAACTTAAAAATACTGTAAAGTAATCAAACCGAGTTTGTTTAATTTTTTTCCTATAAGTCAGACTTTTATTTAGTCATGTTGCCCTCTACCCCAATTAATCCAAATCAGTGGGCTTTTACGGTAATTGGGAGTTCTGCATGCTTGCCATTTTCTCTGACCCTCTTCGCGCCTGAGGTGACTCGTGGAACCTTGCCAAGTGTGGTTACCTTTCGTTTCTCCTCTGCTCTTCCTACACACAATAGAAGTTTACATTGTCAAGTTCAAACCATCTCCACAAGCGCCCCCTCTTGTCTTTGACATCTATATTCAAAGTCTTTCCCTTTCCTAACAAACTTTGCCGAACAAATCCTTAAAGAGAAATGGAGCAAACACCTTCTCGTCCTTGTCTTTATCCATTCATACACTAACCGCAAAGCTAAAGACTTGCTCAGTCTCTCGCATGCCTTCTTCAACCAAACACAGAAAAACCCTGCCCAAAAGCTTCTCTCCTTGTCTTCCCTACCACACCCAAACCGCCAGCCCTCACCTCTGCTGGTCCACACTGATGTCAGGGACCACTTCTCAATATTTCCTGCCTCTAAAGTTGGCTTCTTAAACTTTATCCACCCATGATCTCTTTAGTCCTGAGAAACTTTTATGTGACCAAAAATACATTGGTATTTAATATAGATATAGAATTAAACATTTGATGATAATAGAGCATATATAAATTTGTTTTAAGATAATTAATTGGTATACCATGTGTGTGTGTGTGTGTGTCTGTGTGTCTGTGTGTGTGTGTGTAATTATTATTTATTAAAAGCAAAGGGGAAGTCAGTTCTAAAGAAACGTGTAGTAAGCCCGAGGTGTTGCTGGAAGAACGCATCAACTATACAAATGTATAGTAATTGGGGCTGGGCAGGTGGCTCAGTGATGAGGAACACTCGGTGCTCCCCAAAGAGGCCTGGCTCTACATTCCCACTCACACATGGTGTTCCATACCTTCCTCTGGCCTCCACAAGAACTGGATACATGGGGCTGACGTGTACACTGGCAGTCAAAATGCTCATAGACAGGAAACAAAACTCTCTTAAAAGTTATTAAAGGTGTGGTCATTGGGGAGTTCCATGGTAAGAAACCATGGTAGAAAACTATTGAAAGCTTTTGTTTCTCCTATTTAGACCGGATACTTCTGTAAGAGCAGAAGACTTTGTGTATATGCTCAGAACACTGGAGTCCGGAGCATAGTGCTGTGTTTGAGCTTGGCTGTCCAGGGATCGTTCCCTGGCAGTGTGTGGTGTGACATGGAGCCCAGAGCAAAGTGCTGTGTGCTGAGAACCAAGACTGTAGGGAGCCCCAGGATGCCTTCTGCCAGCAACACCTCGAACTCGCTATGTGTTTGCTTAAGAACTGACTTTTGACCATTGCCCAATAAGAAGCCTTTTCACGATGGCCACATTTCCTGTCAGGGAACACCACACGGGGTCACAACCTACAATTCACAAATCTAGCTTGAATTCAGAGGGTTGTTATTTCTTCTCTCTCTAAAAAGTCAATTTGATGAGGTGATTTCTCTCAGTAGCTCCAAAACCACTCAGAGATTTGATATTCTTGACAAGCCCAAATACGAACTCGTTCTCATGGCCTAAATGGCCATTTATCATGTGGTCCCAAATACCTTTTTGGGCATGTCCCTAGTTCTGTTCTTCTGCATGTATTTTCCCCTCTACCTGGAGTTCTCTTCAACCAGCAAGCCCACAGACACCCCCACACTGAACGCAGGGAAAGGGGGTGTCCAGAGTAGAAGCATGGACTTCAGCGTAGTGAAACACATCTCTGAGTCCAAGGAGCTCCACCTGCCTCCCAGCTCTGGACCCTCCTTGCTGTGGGACAGGGGGCTTCAATATCTCCTTATAAAGAAAGATATTGTAAGGCGCACTGTCCCAGGCTTAAATGATGGCATTGCTGAGGTCACCGGTGCATTCTTATAGCACAGTCACTCTTGAAGATTAGATAGTTGATCCACAAGCCTCAAGCATCATTCTTAGAACTCCAGGCCTGAGCAGTTACTGGATCTCAAAGGCATGCTGAAGACCACAGCATGGAAATCACCACCCCCCACGCCCTCCATCCCCCACCTCCATCCCAGCCCCTTCTCTCTATCCCCATCTTGCAATCTGCACCCTCAGCACCCCTTGCCCAAGGGAAGCACAAGTAAGAAAGCCTCATTCCAGCAAATGCCACCCCGAGTTCCACTGCTCTGCAAAGGAAGCAGTGGGAAGGCATTTCCGCAGATTGGGGAACCACAACCAGAGTCATAGACAGCACCCCGTGTGTATCCTGGCCTTACGTGTGTGAAATGCCTCCCATAGGATTTACGTTGCAATTGGCATGCTCGTCCCAGAGAAAAAATCCTTTTGCTAGTAGAGAAGTCACCAAGTTTCTGAGAAACTCTGGAGGAAACACAAATCACTGTTTAAGTTGAGAACAACCTAAACCCCCAGCCACCCTCCAAACAAAGTAACAACCTAGACAGGAAGCCACGGAAGAGGACTCTGAAACATTGTAATAAAGATGCAGAAGCATGGCTCTGCACAATACATGGCTACTTGTCGGGGTTGGGGTGGGGAAGGACTCACTTCTCTCTAACAGGCTGGCCACCAGGAGTTTGACCATGCTCCAGTAAGTATATGGGCAACATAAATTGGTCTACTTTTTTAAAAACCTCTCTTTGGTGGTGGTGGTGGGAAGGCCACAAGGGTGGAGGGTGGACCTTGGAGGACTGGGAATCAAGAGTGATCAAGGTGTGTTACATGAAATTCCTAAACAATCAATAAAATATTATGTTTTTAAAAGTAGCCTTCTTAACACTTTATCCTTGCAACAGGTTACATTTTTTTTTTTGCAAAGTAGCAGCATGGTGCACTCACTTGCATAAGGAGGTGGCATCCAGAAAAGCCCCAGACATACATTCCTGCACCCAGCTCAGCTACCTGTCCACTCACACATGGATAAAAGTGGGCTAAAATGAAACTGCGTGGTAGCCTCGTACAGCTTAAGCCATCTGAACCCAAGCATTTTGGGTAAAATGAATATCCATTATTAGCATCGTTCAGAAAATGTCTAATTCCGAGACACAATGGCTCTATACCACCCGCACTCTGCCTGGGTCACAGGTCATCTCAGCAGCATGTACATGTGCAGGGCATCTTATGAACTATATGATGTGGGCAGGTCATTAATAAAAACTGAAAAAGCAAAAGAGGCCCATAATTAGCTTCTAAGGTAACTTTGAATGTAACATTTTCACCTCAGACGCAACACCATTAGACCAAATGACTGCGGTGTAGTCGCTAATGCAGGCTGAGCGGCATCCCACTGCAGTTAAACCTTGGCAAGTAGATAGGCACTCAAATAGCAATGTGTTGTGATTCATGGAACCAAAGGGCAGAGACGAATCAATAGAGATAGTTGGTATTGCATTAAAAAATGATAATGAACAACTGTAACAATATCACCAAGGTCACCTTGAGAAGAGCCGGGCGGAGGTTAAAGCCATCACTGAAAACAGGGTTCATGGGTCAGGCTTGAACTGAAAGCTCATTAATTGTTTTTTTTTAGCAGATTTGGGGAAAAGTAAAATAAAGCAAATAGGTAATCATTGGGAGAAAACTATTTTTCAAGAGATAATGTAAGGATCTGGTACGAGCAACCGGAAATGGGACTGTTCCACTGGAGAAAGACTAAGTAGGACTCTGTGGCTGGTATACAATAAATGCTAAAGGAACACGGAATCTAGGCTGTTATAGGTGGAATTCAAGTGTTACTGCTGCAGTGGAAAAATTCCTTCCACTCCAGTGAGGCTCCTGTATGTGTATACTCTTTCCCAGATGAGGGAACTGCTTTGAGAGGGTTGTATTGTGTGGAGCTTTGCTGGAGGAGGTTGGGCATTGGAGGTGGACCTTGATTGTATGTAAATCTTCTGCGCTTCCTGCCCACCCTCTGCTTCCTGTTCTGCGGAGATGTGAGATGGTGAGGGATCTTAGAGGACCTACCTGCCACCATGTCTCCTCTGCTAGGGTTGATTGCATCCCTTTAAACCATGAGCCAAAGAAATCCCTCTTCCCTTGGGTTGTTTTTCTTGATGTTTGATCACACACACACACACACACACACACACACACACACGTACAAATCAGTATTTATTTACTTTTAAAAGTCTTGAGAGAATGTATTAGTCCAATGACCCGGGAATAAGGATATAGTTAAGCATCATTTCCTTATTTTAACTTAATAACACTTAATAATAATAATACTTAATAATACTTAATAAGTTATCTTTGAACAAATCTAATCTGTAGAGGTTATATCTTCATTTCAACCCTCTTGTGTCTGCTTGGATACTAGATTATCATAAAGAATGAAAGTTCTCAACCACCTCCCTTGTTGTTGCTTCAGACACAAGCTGTTGATGTAACCATAAAACAAAAATCTACACAAGAGGAAATATCTTTCAAATGTCTTCAATGATAAAAGTCTAGAATCCCAAGCTCGTAAGATTGTCTCCTTTAGTCATTTCCTTTGTAACGCTCTTTCTTTGACGTATCAGTGAAGTGAACTACATCTACTTGCTTTTTGTATTGACTGTCTTAAGTACTTTTCAAATATTATGTCAACACTGACAAATTTTGTGCGATGGCCAAACAACATCCAAGCAGTCAAAAGAGTTCTATAACTGTTATGAATCTAGATGAGAATTGGAGCAACGCCCACGGCCAAATGTTACAGCTCGTGTGTGACAGCTTCTCACCACTGTCACAGAACCAGGAGTGATAGCATTTGCTTTGTGTCCCTTCATCAAGTAGAGACTCTTTCTGAATTACTGTCCTCAGCACAACCCAATTGAGGAGGGAAGTCCTTTTATTAGAGTTTCAGCTTGACATAGAAGAAACAGGCATTGTGCTATAGCACAGAAAACTAAAGGCATGTGCATGCTGGCCCACCCAAGGAGACCTGGGGGCACAGTTTGGCTTAGGTTACTGAATTTCTTCTTTGAAATGAGTACTTTTAGAAAATGGACCCCTCACTTCCCGTCACGGAGGCTTGCAAGCTGAAATTATTGGACAGCAGCATTACTCCGCAGTCGAAATCCTACAGACTGCTTCAGCTATCCAGTCAAAACTTCAGACCCATTCACCCAGGCAAGCATGAGAATACAAAAGGTTGAACACTGTTTCAGGGGCTAAGGAGAGTGCAGCCATGATGGACCCGGGACCCTAGGACAAACGATATCATTAAAAACCTTTTTTTACAAAGTCAAAAGACTGAGATGTGTGACACCTCCCACCCACCCACACACACACCCCAGTTTCCTTCATTCTCCTTCATTTGCTAAAATACAAATGATGACTGTGAGCATTCTGGTCAAGGTTTAATGTGTGATATCCCGGAAGGGCAGCCTCTGTGAGAGCCAGACTAATCCTGGACGGCAGCCTCTGTGCTTTTCCTTGCACTATATAACCATAACCTTCCTGAAATTTGGAAAAACAAGAGCAGGAGAAAATTTGGATGTCACAAAGTCTGCTTTACTCAAGGCCTTATCAGCTTTGACTTTACCTAGGCTAACCTGTCTAGGTGAGACGTCGTTTCCAGAGTTTACCAAACTCTTGTATTGGCCTGAATCTCGCTGTAAATAAAAAAAAAAATGATTTCTGAGTTTCTGACTTTTCTAAGCAAGTTTTGCATATTTGTAAGTTTACACCCACATCCAGGGCGGTTGAGTGTATCTTCTATTCCTTGCAAACCCATGCATCTCCAAAGAAAGGACGTTCAAATGCATACCATGTCCACCTTCACCTGCTAGAATATGTAACGAACATATGTGGTATCTACTCAACCTCTGAACCCGAGGCTCGTGTTCTAGCAGCAAATTAACTCCTTCATGGAGGCATTTATTCTAGCACCAACCAACAGCTTTCAGTTGAGAGCACCATGGCCAAATGCATCCAAGCTCAACACTTTCTGGTAATATAATCTTAATAAAATTATTTTAAAGCAGGTCTTTATGCGCTAGAGAGATAGCTCAGTGCTTAAGAGCTTACACTACTATCACAGAAACTCCAAAGCAGTTCCCACCAACCATGTCAGGTGCAGCAGCCTCTAATTTGAGCTCAGGGGATTGGGCGCCCTCTTCTGGCCTCTCTGAGCATTGCACTCATGTGCACATTCCCACACACAGACCCATAGGTAAATGAAAAATAATATAATCATAAATCTTGGGGCTGGAGAGGTGGCTCAGCAGTTAAGGGAACAGGATACAAGTTCAATTTCCAGTAAGTAAAGTGAAGTAAATCTTTTAAATATATCTTTGTATGTATTCCATTTTACCATGTATTAAAGATGAAATTTTTCCATGCTGGTGAGACAGGTGTGCTTGAAGTCTTTTAAAGATAAACTAATTTGGCGGCTTACATGCTGAGGGATGACAAGAAGAAAATCCTGGGTTTTCTGTAATCAAACCACTGATTCTTCAAGCTCAGGAAACTTCCCACGTTCATGGTCACTGAGACCAGTTGCTTCAGACAACATTGGCTGAGGTTGCACTAGTAGGCAGAATGCACACTACAGAGTAAATAACAGAGGGGTTAGCGGAACCAAGGCTGCAGAGACTCTGCACAGGGCACCAAAGGCAGACCTCGCCAGAAACACGTCAGATTCAGTACGTTTTCAATTACTTTCTATTCACTGACCATTCAGAAACCTTCTACTGTTTCCAGTACTTTTTACTTCTTATCTTACTATGCTGAACAGCATAGGGCCATCTTCTGTAAGTGTCTGAAGTACTGTGAACATATCCACACCTCACACCCCAGTCCCTTCCCCACCTCCTGAACCCCCTTTTTCACCTCACACCCGGCTTCTGCCTCCAGCTCATACAACTCCCCTCCCCCTCCCCCTCGTCCCCTTCCCATTTGTCTCCTTTGTTAAACTAGATGCCTTTACTAGTTTCATGCCATCTCTGCATATTATTTTAGATATTTACATAAAATCTGGGACCTATAAATAAGAGAATGCATGGCAGTCGTCCTTCTGAGATTGAATTGATTGGCTTAATATTTTAGCTCTGGATGCATGAGGATTCCAGCAACTCACATAATTTAATTTCTCTTTATGGCTGAGAAAAGTCCACCATGTGTATACAGTGCATTTTCCTCTATCTGTTCCTGTGTGGATGGATACCCAGGTTAGTTCCATAGCTCAGATACTGTGACCAGCACCTTAGTAAATATTGACGTACATGTGTTTCTGTGATGTGTTCACTTGGAGGCTTCAGGGGGAATGCTGAGGCATATAAATAGCTGTTCACGTGGCAGATCTAGTTTTAGGATTTTCAGTGAGCCTCCGTTCTGACTGCCATCAGGACTGGCCTGTTTCAGATTGCCACCTGCAGAATACAAGGGCTCCCTCTCAGTTGTTGTTACCTGTTTACAACAATGTGTATAGACTCCACACTGGGTTATCGGACCCCAAATGGGGCTGTGAAACATTAGCATAGAGCATGACTAGACTGTGACAGGATTGGGGGCTGGGTGGGGTAGTCCACAGGGATCAGGAGGGTCTATGGATATGGAGCCTGCTGAGCCACCACTGGGTTTTGGAGGAAGAGAAGAGCCCAGCTAAGTAAATCAGGAGAGAAGTGTGGCTTCCCTGCCCTGTGCAGCCAGAGCACAGTACTCAATAGTCCGAATAAATCACTATGGTTGGAGGGAACATGACGTGTGTACATTTCAGACAGGGATCACACACACACACACACACACACACACACACACACACACACACGGCAAAAATGAAGAGGCAGCTTAAGCTGGCCTGCTAGGGGCTCTGCTGAGGAGCCTGAGTTTGTGAATGACAGCATCATCGGAGAGAGCCACCACAGCACAGCTCAGTGTGCCTGTGACTCAGTCACACTGCTTCTTGGGGGATTTGTTTTTCTCACCAGAAAAAAAATATATATTGAATCCAGTTTTATGTGGTTTTATTGGTTCCTGTGTTTTCAAATAATTTCATTGTCTTATGCCAAGAATGACCCAGATGAATGGAACGTGAAAGCTTTTCCGCCTTGCAGTAGCTGAATGTTAGTGTACAGAGGTGCGTGTGTGGGTTTTGCACTGTGTATTTAGCTTATCTCTAGGTAAAGCAAACCATTGGCTCTGTGGTTTGGACTTGGGCCCTTTGTTTCACAGGCACATGAGGAACAGCCTGGCTTCCAGAATATCACCTACTCCCTTCCAAATAATGATCAGAATGTGTTTGCAGGCCCATCTATAATTTGCATAGGACATTTCTCTGTTGTAATTTAGAAAAGCAGAGGAGAAACTTCGCAAATTATTGCTCAGTCATTAACACAGCCAGGTACCACTTCAGCAGTTTATAGTCAATCAGCCGATTCAAATCATCTAGTCAGTTACCTTGTGGTTTTCCAATTTTGCAGTCATATCAGTTGGAGATGTAAGTAATTAATACATCTAAATCATCAGCCCTTGCAGGGTTGTAGTGAGCCTCACGGACGTTCTAATTCTGATTGACAGTCGTAAGAGGTAACTTTTCTTTCTGAAACTTGATAGTTCCACCACTTTCCTGAAATGAAGAGGGTTGCTTACCAGTTGCACTCGTGGCTTAAGCAAGCACAGGAAATGACGAAACCGTTGTGAGTGCATCCAGTCTTCTCCCCTTTACCGTCTCTCTCCCCTTGACAGAAACATAGAACCAGACAGCCCATGCCAGAAAAACTGCTGTGACTGGCAGCAGGAGAGGTTGGGGGAAGTATATGAAGGAAAGGAGCGTAAGAATCAAAAATGAAGAGGTAGAGGGAGGTGGGGGGAGGGGAGAAAAGAACAACAAATCCTAAATGTTACAAGTAAAGTAACCGGCTACAAACGCTGCTGGTCACCGCCTTCTTACCCAGGAGCTATAGGGAAAATCCCTTCCTCGCTGCCTGCTCTAACTCTGATCCCACTCTGACCTTGCCCTCTAATTTTGTGTTCTCTAAACTGGAGGACAAAGTTCAAAAGTCAAAAGTGAATAGATCTGACACTAAAAGTCGAAGGTGAGCAGATCTGACACTGTCTTGCAACATTTTTTCACCCTTTCTCCACCTTTCAGTTACAGTTTCAAAAACCTCGAGGTGACACCAGGCATGGTCGGGTCTTTGGTCTTCCTCCTTTGTCTGTCTCTGCATTCTAGAACATTCTCCTGTGACATCCTTTCTGCCTTGTTTTCTTCACTTGGGCTTGCTGCCAACCTTTCCAACGAGGACTTGTTTAAAATCCCTGTCTTTCTAAAGACTGTCATCACAACTCTGGTCTAAATATAAATGCTATACCATAAGTCCTTTATCTCAGAAATGTCACCAATCCTCTCTTTTATTTAATTCCACCATGCTCTGTCTTGATTTATATTGAATTATCAGTGGATAAAATTCAAGCCCAGCTTGGCCTATTTCAAATGGCTGCGTGACCGTGCTTACAAGACCTCTACACTGCTTGGCTGGGTTCTAATTCCCCCAGGCTTCTATGCTAGAATCGTCCTGTGCTTCCCCCCCCCCCCCAGAAGTTATAGGAAACTGCTCTCTCCACAGCTCTGAGGTGATCGGTGTGAAAATGAAGGCTTCCACCCTCAACCAACTCTCTAGCTTGCCTGAGTTGTTTGAGTAAGTTTTGTTGAGGCTTTCTTTCTCTCAGGTACATGACTTGCTTCCAAGCAAAAACGTTTATGGGAGAATCAGTCCCACAGTCCTGCTGGCCTTTTCCTGACTCCTGGTGTTCCCAAGGAAATATTCCAAGAGAGGTCACCCACAGGACAAAGACAGAAAACTTACCCTCTGATAATCTGTGTCAACCTACCGGTCTAGGAGCTTAGGTCCCATAGATCTCTGGCTGACCTTGAGTTACACAGGTCCCCTTCTCTGTCCCCAACTGTCTCTGGCAAACGGTTACTGTCTGAAGCAGTAGTTCTCAACCTTCCTACTGCTGTGACCCTTAAATACAGCACCTCAGGCTGTGGTGACCCCAACCACAAAATTATTTTCATTGATACTTCATAACTCTTATGAATCATAACATGAGTATCGGTTTTGGGATGGTCTTAGGAGACCCTTTCAGGGTCGTTCAACCACTCCAAAGGTCTAGAATATACAAAATGAAAACAGACAATAAATAAATAAATAAATAAGCCTCCCCCTAAACTAAACACCAAGAAAACCACCCAATTTAATTTTTTGACTTTTTTTTAAACGTCTAGCATCCTTATCCACCAGGGAAATGCAAATTAAAACTACTTTGAGATTTCATCTTACCCAAGTCAGAATGACTAAGATTAAATAAAAGAAAGAAAGAGTGACAGCAAAAGCTGGTGTGGCTGTGAGGGAGGAGGAGGAGGAGAAGGACATACTCACGGTTGGTGGGAGTGAACACTGGCACATCCACTGTGTAAAGCGGTATGGAAGGTCCTCAGAAGCTGGAAATAGATCTACCATATGATCCAGCTGGAGCGCTCCTGAGCTGAGTACGGAGGACTCTATCCCTACTACAGAGGCACAGGCTCACCCAACCTCACTGTGCTCTGTTCACTGAAAATGGGGACAGCCAGGGTGTCCATCAACTGATGGACGGATGATGGAAATGTGGTGCACGGACATAATGGAACAGCAATCAGCTATACGAAGAGCCACATTATGAATTTGTAGGTAATGGATGGTGCTAGAAAAAAAAAATCCCTTCCTTCTAAATAAAGTAACCCAGACGCAGAAAGACAAATACCCCATGATCTCTCTCATAGGTGGGTGCTAGCTCCAGCCCTTAGATATGTGTGTCTAAGTTGGAGTACCCACGGAAGACAGGAAACAAGTAAGAGAGCGTGGGAAGGGGACAAGGAGCAAAGAGTCAAATGAAGAGGGTACCCAAGGGGGAAGGACATAATGAAGCCCAGGGTTGGGCTGGGTGTGGGGCTGCAGAGTGAGTAAGCGACGCTGGGAGAAAAACCAACATTGAGACCTTGGAAAATCTGCATGGAAATCTACTCCAGTAGGAGCTTCCTAAAATACATGCATAAACACATGTGAAAGGAATTTAAATGGAGTTGTCCTACAACAAGAGGAAAACACTCTCCTGTGTACTAGCAAATTAGGGACCCTGTGTTGGGTACAGATAGATTTTTGAGTCGTTGGCAGGGTTCCTAAGTTTGGAAAGTAAAGGATTTTAGTTTCTTGCCCAGATCTCACCTTCTGTCTTTCTTGTTCTCTCCTCCTTTCAACTTGAGCTGCAGCAGCAAGCTCCTTAATATCAAAGAATGTTGAGCAAATGTTCCTTCTTCTACTGTTCAGGATCCCACTATGTGAGACCACTTATGTCAGTATATCTAAGGGAGTTAGCAAAGGGGGGAGGGGATGGAGAGCAGGTGAAGGAACCCAAGAAGTACTCACTACTTAAAGGAAGAAAGAGGAAGGGGCAGGAAGGAGGAGATGGGGCATTGTGGGCTCCTGTGTTGCGTTAAAATTGTTCCCTCTCTTTCTCACGGATGGAACAGCTTTTTAAAAGCAGAGTCATTTTTCAAATAGTCTGTCCTCTGCTGTCAGATTTCTTACTGACACCAGTCAGTCATCTGTCTCCTGATCTGGGAGTTATTCCAGACGAATCTGGAGTCATCAGACAAATCATAGGACATCTTGTTACATTTTAATTTCAGATTAACAGAAAATGTTTGGTTGGTATAAGTAATGTTTGGGAAAAAACTTATATTTTTTTTTTCAAACTCTATTGGTTGCTTGTCTTTGGAGTTAACTGGGCATGTTGTGTTTTTATTCCCTATATCCAGAAACACTGATCTAGCAATCTGGAGGTTTGGGACATCCCAGCTCAAAGCAGACAGTTACAGAATTCATACTAGCTCCAGTATCTTTCAGTTATGTAAGTCTAGCTTCTACTGGGCCATCTATCGGGTTCTGGGTTATCCTATTATCCATATTTCGTAGCACTGATAGCATTAAGCCACTGATAGCATTAAACTTTGAAGTTGGAGGCGCAGCATGCCCCCTGTTGTGAAGGGCACCTGGGACAGGCATGCCATGGGTGGTCAAAGTACCTGTAACACTGAGCTGGGAGTTTTGCCTGATTCTATCTCCAGTGGAGTCCTAACTAAGAGCTGTGATGTTACCATGGAGAGAAACCCCAGCCAGGCCTTCTTTCATCAGGTCTGATGCCTCCTCTGTATATCGACCCCATTTCCTCAGAAGCCTGCGCATGCCGGCTCACAACAAGTCAGTGATGTAGCAGGGACTGGCAGGAGCCCACGCTCTCGGGCTCTTCTCCCATAGCAGGCAGGTGTGGTGGACAGAGGACAACAGTGTGACTGTTGCGTGTTTCTAAAGCCAGAGAAAGACAATGCCGACTTCTCCTTCCCAAAGTTCCAGCTGTCAGGAATGGAGACGGGAGAAAGGGACTCCAGAGAACAGGGAGGGCAGGGCAGCGTGGGAAGTGGCTGCAGTCTGCCACCAGTCCAAGGTCTGTGGAGGACTGTGCTTGCTGTAGAGTGTGCTCATTGTCATCTTAGCAAGACAGTGAGGGCAGGAGTGGCTCGGGTCTGAGGGTGAAGCAGCAGGCACTTTAGTATCATGAAGACGATTGGTCCGTCACCGCCTGACTCCCACTCTCAAGGCAGGTACAAGCTTTTATCTTGTGAAGCAGCCTTACCTACTGGGCCTTTGTAAACTAGTCATGCTTACATAATTGAGCATGAACTCAAAATGCTTTCTAGATCAGGGCTTCTGGAAACTTCTACACCCACTCCCTTTCTCGAAAAAAAATATATGTATGAGTCCAGGCATGTAAGTAGATAAGGTGGGTTAAAAATCAAACACACTCTTTTTTTTTTTTTTTTGAGACAGGGTTTCTCTGTGTAGCCCTGGCTGACCTGGAACTCACTCTGTAGACCAGGGTGGCCTTGAACTCAGAAATCCACCTGCCTCTGCCTCCCAAGTGCTGGGATTAAAGGCGTGCGCCACCACACCCAGTTCACACACTCTTAAAAACACATAATTTTATTTTAAAATACTTCTTTGCAAACACAAAATTTGCCATTTGTAATAGATAAAGCCAAATTCGCACACCAGTACAATGGCCCCACTTGTTTGTCCAGCATAATACAATCCAAATGTATATTAAGTTGATGCTTATATGCTGGTTAACGATGGTAGAAAAATATTGAAAGCCTCTGTTTTCTATAACAAGACCATCATGTTTCTATCTACGCAGAAACTCCGTGTGTACAGTGAAACTCAGTAATTCATGACATAGGATGGTCTTGAATCTGAGCTGAGGGTCTGGGCTAGCAAACATTGGTACAGGCAGTGCAAACTACTCATGTTGTCTGCTTAGAACCATGTGGCTGGGAGGAGGTCACGTGACTTGGCACAGGCAATCCTGGTCAGAAATACCTTGGATTCACTGCACATTTGAATATCAATTAGTCATTGACCACTGCTCATTCAAAGACTTTTTGCTATTGTCAAAACTTTTACAAGCTCCTTATTCACTCCTAGAAACCCACTAAGATGTCCTAGATGATTAATCCTTCGATCTCAGCCCTGTCTAAATCCCGGTCACTAAGCCTCCTCGTAGTCTGAATCACCAGCTTGGGGCTCCCGAACTCCCACTTCCCATGAGAGGCTCTTCTGCCTACCTACAGTGTTGTCCATAGCCCGTCAGGGAGCCTCCTCAGCCTCAGTCTCTCAGCTATAAAATAAAGTATTACCACAGCCATTCATGAAACACAAATGGATAAGTTTAGCATGTGTCAACAATAACAGCACAAGGGGCTGCGGCATAGCAGTGATGACAGCATGCTCATTAGCAGGCGTGAAGCCCTGGGTTCAATATCCATGCCTGTACTACCAGAACATAGAAGGGAGAGGCAGAAAGACCCCAAATCCAAGGAATCCTCGGCTGAGGACAACCTGGGTGTACCGCGTGAATCTGCCTCCAGCCAATCCATTCTTTTGTTATTTCGCCTGGAATCTTCTCACTCTTGTTCTTTTTCACTGTGTTGCTTTACGTTGTCGTATGGTCTTTCCTCTTCTTCCTTTAATTTCCAGGGTTCTCCAATCCTCTGCTCCAAGTTTGATTATACATACTTTTCATGATTTTATTTACATGACTTCTTTTTAAAGCATTAGAAAAACTAGGTGACACTTTCTCCTCCTTCTCCTCCTCCTTCCTCACTTCCTTCTAATTATTATGACATCATGATTATGATGATGATTTTTCTCTTCTTCTAATTCTTCTAATTCCTATTATTATTAATTACTATTATTTGCTGCTGCTGCTTTCTTCTTATTATTCTAATAATTCTTCCTCCTTTTCCTCTTCCTCCTCTTCCTCTTCTTCTTCTTCCTCCTCCTCTTCATTCTCTTCCTCCTCCTCTTCTTCCTCCTCTTCCTTTCTTCCTCCTCCTCCTTCCTTCTCCTTCTCCTCCTCTTCCTCTTCCTCTTCATTTCCAGGTAAGGGAACAGAAGGCCTCTCTAAGCTCCTTATTAACTTTCATTGCTATTCCTTCCAGAGTTCAACTTCAGATTTCAAACTTCCACAAGAAGTAGACAAATAGCCCCACAAGCTAAATTCTCCCAAGTGACAAATCTTCCCCAAGGCCACCACAAATCTTACTTCCCGTGAGATGGCATGTTTATTATTCAGGACCCCTGGATAGATCTCCACCAAGGGACAAAACCTATAACTCCTGGGGTCAGTGACTTTTCCACTCAGGAAACACAGATCAAAACCTTTTGCCTGCTGAAGTTGGCATGTCCAGCCTGTAGAATGTCTGCACTCAGGGGAATAAATAACACGTCAGCAGCTTAAACCTAAGGTTCTCTGATTAACTGAAGGATCTGTCCTTCTGCATGGGGTCACTAGAAACTGCTCGAGCGGGACTTGAAGAGAGGTAGAGGAGAATGAAGGACTGAATCAGGTCTTTGCTGACATTGCCCCAACTTTCTCTCTGTTTGGGGTGCCACTTGGCCTTCATCTACTGTTGGCCAGGACCAAACCATACCAAGAAGTCAGGGATGTGCCCAACTTCAGACAACAAGCTTTGAACTTCTGGACTCCTTTTTTTGTGTGTGTTTGTTTGGTTTTGTTTAGTTTTGTTCTGTTTTTTCTTTTTTGGGTTTTTTTTTTTTTTTTTTTTTGAGACAGGGTTTCTCTATGTAGCCCTGGCTGTCCTGGAACTCACTGTGTAGACCAGGCTGGTCTCGAACTCAGAAATCCACCTACCTCTGCCTCCCAGGTGCTGAGATTAAAGGCGTGCACCATGCCACCACTGCCCATCAAACTTGTGGACTCCTGTAATTATTACCTGGTTATTCAGGCAGCCAAGAGTCAAAGTACACAGTCCCCCTGCTGCCTTTTCTACCTTGGATCTGAAAACACTTTTTTCAACTGTGATTTAAACATTACAATCACTGGCTTGACTCAGGAAGGATTTTTTTTTAATCCTAAATCAATCTGAAGTCCTTTCAAATGACTTCCTCACTATAAGCTCTGGTATGAACCCCAGCAGCCCCAGTGAAGGATGCAGTGTGTGTAACAGGTCTATTCAGTGTTGAAACTTGAGTTTAAGTTTAAATCATCCAAAATGCCACGAATCTTCCATACTACCCACTTAAATGAGCAGTGTTGAAGAGTGTCCAGTTGAGCTACTAAGTAACTTTATAGCATGCTGCACCCAGCATAGTCTTGAAAATGACAACGTTGTATAATGTGGAGATTTCTTCTAGTCCCTTCTCCTTATCACAAGTTATGAGAGAATTTTTTATAAATCTAAGGATAAACCTTAAGAAGACACTTAGTGGTGGGGAAATGGTTCCGTGAGACAAGCATTTGCCATGCAAGTGTAAGGACCTGAGTTCAGATCCCAGAACCCACATAAAGCCAGACGCGATCATTCACACCTGGAATTCCTGAGCTTCTGAGGAGAGATGGAAGATGGGCTCAGACAAATCCCTGTAGCTGAAGGGCTAGCTAGCCTGGTGTGTATGTGACACAGCAAGTGACATTGTCTCAATAAGACAGCACACCAGATTGTCCTCTGTCCAACGAATATGTGTGCTCACACTTATATGAGCACAGGCACATAGACACAGAGAGGAACAGACAGACAGATGAAGAAGAGAGGGGAAAAAGAGAAGGAAGGTAGGATGGAGGGAGGGTGTGGGAGGGAGGGAAATAGAAGGATGGAAGGAGAAGACTTAGAAATTCGGAAAATCGTATGTCAGACCCTATTTTGATAATGGACACTATGAATTGCAGATAGTCTAGGAACTATAAACATTGGGGTATATTAATCTTAATCTTATGATTGCAATATCTGTAGAGCAAATCCTCTAATCAACTGATAAACAGGTCTTTCCTGTAGTCATTCGCTCATCTAGAACTGTGTTCCCCAAAGGCTAAATTCTCATTCCCAAGACCTATGAATGAATGTGTTGTTATCTGCTAAGAATTTTGCAAATTTAGTCAAAGTAAAATGCAGTCCTTAGTCCTTAGTCCCAGAGGCATTGCAGGTGTGGCTGCTGTGTCACATGTGCATCAGTAGGTGGCAGAGAGGAGAGGGGCCATGTCTGTGTTCAGTGTTCTGACCTGTGAGCATCTGAATGTTAGTAGCCTATTATTCCCTGAAAAAAAGTGAGCCTGAGATGCCCATCAGTCTGCTTCGAGGCAGGCCTGGGGGAACAGACCTCGTCCAACTGCACAATGCATGAACAGGGCACAGCGCTCCCGAGACCACCCCTGCGATGCCCATCAGACCAATGCCAGGAGCCCAGACAGGGAGCTAGCCTGAGATGGCCACCTGTCTGGCACCTTGCAGGCCTGAGAGGTGGCTATACCATTCCCAAGATAACATCTTCCTGGCACATTAATGCACCATCAGGGCATAGCACTCCTGAGATGACCCCAGACTCTCAGAGACCCCCGGTGCCACTAAGAGGAGTGGCTAAGTGGTGAAGAAATGGAAGAAAAGGAGAAACAAGGATGTGGGCACAATGAAGAGAGGCAGAGCTGGAGACTCCAGGGTAGTAAGGAGCAGTCCAGTGTCAGTAGCCGGCAGTGGCACCTGGAACCATGGTCCTGACCTGTGCTGCCACCAGAGGCCACAGGTGGTCTAAGTCCATGACCCTGCAGCAGCAGGGATCTGTTACCACCAAAGTCCAGGCGGGCTTCCCTGGTCTGAGATGCTGCTCCGTCTCCAGCAGCAGAGTGGCTCTGGTTGTGTGGTTTGCTGGTGAAAGCAGGAACGCCAGCTCAGATACCTCTCAGGCCCCGATCCAGGGCTTGGAGTTGGCCCCATCTCAACATCTACCCCATAGATGAACTGATGGAATGGACAAAGGGGATCTCCATGACACAGAGCAGGATATCTAAGAGGAGCTCTGTGAGGCTCCAGTATTGATAGAGTAGCAAAAGCCAGGGGCCTCAAACCAGAACAAGGAATCATTGCAATGAATATCTGCAAGCAAAGAAGTGTGGACAAAAGGGTGTGATGAGGGACACACCGTGACACACTACAGCTTGCACAATAGGAAACTTTTTCCTCTGTTGAGGGGAGGTTGCAAGGGTGAAGGGCAGGTGCGAGGGGAGGCGGAGGGGAGTGGGATTGGGGTGCACAGTGTGAAATTCACAAAGAACCAATAAAAGGTTAAAAAAAAAAGAGGTCCTTAGGATGGATCTCACCCAATAGAGCAGGCACCCATACAGAGGAAGACAGGCATTAGGGAAGCAATGGTGGCTGAGATGGCTGAATGCAGAAGCAGGAAGCTATGGAGGGGCCAGGACTGCTGACCCAGAGGCCAGGGCTAAGCTGGATCTGCTGATACCTTGAGTGGACTTCAGGACTCCAAGGCTGAAGAACTGTACATCGCTGTTGTCCAGCCAGACAGTGTGTAGCCCCTTATTTACAGCCCCTCCACACCCCAAATGAGTCCTCCTGAGAGAAGAGTGAAGGAATTGTGAAGGAGAGTTTGTTCTCCTTGGGAGCCAGCATCCATGAATAAACTTTTATAGATTTAATATTATGGACAACTGGATCAACTCCCATTCACTCTTCCTGGAGAGCCACCGTGCTCAGAAAGTCCACATGTGCTGTCCAAGTTCGTCCTTGCTGTAGTCATCTGAAATATGCACCGTTTCTTCTTGCCTTGTAGATGAAAGGAGAGAAGGCTGTTAAAGCTTAGTGAGTGCCTTGTCCCAGGTCACAAAGCTGGTAGCAGAGAACTCTGATGTAAACCAGGTCTATTCCGTGTTCATTCCCAGGCTCGTGAGCAGAATACTTAGTGATTTCTCTTCACACTTTGTCCGGTGATGTTTAACCTCTTCAAACGTTCTTTCTGTTCATACTTCAGACTGAGGGGTGAAAAGGATGCAGGAAATAGTGTTGGGGAGTGTGGGACTCCTTTAAGAAGTAGTAACAAAGATTCACTCTCCTATTCTTATTTATGCATTCTCTCTCCCTCTCTCTCCCTCCCTCCCCTTCCCTCTCTCTTTCCCTCACTCTCTCTCTCTCTCTCTGTCTCTCTGTCTTTCCCTCCCCTCCCTTTCTCTCCCCTCTCTCTCCCCCTCTCTCTGTCTCTGTCTCTGTTGCTCTGTCTCTCCTCTCCTTCCCGCTCTTCCTCCCTCCCCTCTCTCCTTCTCTGTCTCTGACTTTGTGTGTCTCTGTTCTTCTCTCCTTCCCTCCCTCTTTCTCTCTGTTTCTCTCTGTCTCTGTCTGTCTGTCTGTCTGTCTGTCTGTCTGTCTGTCTGTCTCTCTCTCTCTCTCTCTCTCTCTCTCTCTGTGTGTGTGTGTATATGTCTGTGTGTGTGTGTGTGTGTGTGTGTGTGTGTGTGTGTGACATATCCCATATAACTCCTTCCTTTTCTCACCCCTGCCCTGCCTATCTGCCCATCTGGTATCATTCTGACTGTTCGTGAGATCTTTCCTCAGTGCCATGATCTAGTTGAAAACTACACTATAGCCACCCATCTCCTGCATTACCCCTTTGAGGCACACATCATAATCAAAAGATAACAATGGTTGCAGTCATAGCATAAACTCACTAATGAGTCTAAGGACTTGTGCACATAACTCACAGAGAGTCTAGGCAGCTGCCCCCAGACACCGTCTGTTGCTCTGAGACAAAGATCATATGTAGACCAGGCTATACTGGCTGAAGGGCAGAGAGGTTAGTGTGGTGTGTAGCCATGCTGGAGTGTGCTGGCCATGCTGCTCTCTGCTATTATGACGTTTGTTTGTTTGACTGACTGACTGACTGACTGACTGACTGACTGACTGACTGGCTGGCTGGCTGGCTGATTTTGCTCACAGGAGGGAGCACATGTCAGTGGCCTGTTTGGAAAGCTTTCCTATGTACCCCATTTACCATATGTCTGCATTACCAACCAGCACTTCTGCGCCTAGGCACACACCTTACAGAAATGTGTACTTACTCTCATTATGATGCATGGTCAAAAATGCTCAGGGTGACACAGTTCACAACAGCCAAACACTGGAAGCAGAGAATGTGCTCTATGCCAAAGAGATCACTAAGCAGTGTCAGGCCAGGTTAGTACTTGCTTGTGAGACTGTTCAGTTATAACCATGAAGTGGCTCTACTAGGGGTCCCAGCTGACTCCAGATTCGACAGGGTTTCTGCTTCCATCTGAAAGTATAAGCCTTCAAGGTTTTGCTTGGACTTTGTCTGTGGTTCTAGAAGATGGGCTGTGGCCCCCTCTCATCCACTGAACCCCCTCTGCTGGGACCCCTACAGGCTGACAGGCCGGCAATGAGAGATTACCAACACACACTCGTCTGCGCTGTATATCACCCATGCTCGTCCCCTCCTGGGTTCCTCAGAAAAATAAATCTCCTCTAATTCCCCGGATGATATTTGCTCTGTAAAATGAATTACTACATTTCCTGAGACGAGGGAAGCATGAGATATGCCTTTCAATAATTAAGATTGGTCTTTTCCAGTTAAGGAGGGTGAAGTGTGAAAAATGAAATCCAATCGAAGTAATTTCTTTCCAGGGACGAAGTGCTAAGTATGAAAACGCCGAGTGTTCTCAGGAAATCCTAGAAAAATTCGACTGCCACAAACATGGATGATGGGAATCAAACTCCTCTAAGGATTAGGTCTCCGTGTATACAAACAAATGCTGAGCCTGGAACCCCGGCGAATGAGGAGGACAAGCTCGCAGAACACTCCATCTCTAACTAATGATAGGCGTGACTTTATGCATCTCCCTGGACAAGAGGACAGGGATTATTGATGTGCTAATCCATAAAATCACAGCCTTTTGTTTTGAATATTCATCTAACATCTGGCACAGCTTTCCTTCCCAGAGATCAGTGTGCCATCCTTCTCAGAAACCCCAGGCTAGTAACTCACCAGCTGCATCTTTTCCACAAATGTTTCGTTTAAGCAAAAATGATTTTTTAAAAAATGTTTTAAGCTCCCCAAGTTTTGCTGAGATGCTAAGACATGACAGCCCTAAACCCCAAACCTCAACGTCTTATAAACAGCACCATTTATTTCCTTGCACGGGTCTGCCTGTTGGCTGGGGCTTGTCGGGCCTGTGTAGGAATCCACTGGCCTCTGCTGGGATTGGCTGAGTTCAGATCCAAATTGCAGGTAAGGCTACATTCTCTTCCACCTGTCTCCACAGCCTGGGGCTGCACAAGGAGCCTTCCCCCTGGCAGACGCAGCACAAAAGGAGTGGAGTGGTGGAGTGGCGTGCACCCCTTAAAGATACAGCTTAGTTTTACTCCGTGTATCTTTGGAAGAAGGGAGGGCTATACAGACCACTGAGACTCAAACCAATAAGGTGAGTGAAAAACAGTATTTAAACTAACATGGTCAAATTAGATGACTTTTGAAAGGTGGGGCTTTCCAGACTTTACTATAAACTAGGAAGATTTTGTTACATAGGCTCATGCCTTAAAATCTGCAGGTTAGAATCTATCTATCTATATCTATTTATCTGTCTGACTATCTGTATCTATCTACCTGTCTGTCTATCATCCATCTTTGTATTTCTATACCATCTATATGTCATGTCTGTCAGTCTATCTATCATCCATATGTCTATGTATTTATCTACCATCTATATATCATTTGTGTATCTATCATCTACCTATCTATCTATCTATCATCTATCTATCTATCTATCTATCTATCTATCTATCTATCCAATCTATCATCTATCAAAAAAAGAGAGGAAAGGAAGATGTTCGTGTCATGGAGGCCGGTAGCCCCATGATCTGTCATCTCTGAGATTGTGAAACAAAAAGCTAGTGATATAATTCAGCCTGTCTAGAGGCCTAGCAAGTAGAGTGAGTCCTGGTCTATGCCCATAATACCAAGAAGTGAGACACCACTGCCTCAGGGAACACAAGAAGCCCCAGCTCAAGAAAAGAGCTAGGGAAAAAAATAAGAACATATACTAAGACCAGATAGCGAGTTTGACACCCCTATGACTTCTTAGTGTATTCAGAATCTCAGTGGATTAAGGTAGATCACACCTACACGGTGAGGTGTGCCTATACTCATTGTACCATTTCAAATACTAGTCTTCTAGAAATACATCTAAAACTGTTTTACCAGCTACCTGTGTGTCTTTAGCAATCAAGAGGACACATAGAGTTAACACAAGTCTACTATCTACCAATTTGGCATCTACACTCAGTGCATATATGACACTGGTTGGAATGAAATCTGTACCCCAGAGGCTCGTGTGTCTGAGCGTTTGCTCTGCAGTTGTGGCACTGTTTGGGGAGGTTATAGAACTGTGGTAGGCTCAGCCTGGCTGGAGGAAGACGGTCCCTGGAGAAGCTCCCCATGTTTGTAACCTTACTCTCCTTCCAGCTCCTTGTCTTGCTCCCTTTCTGATAAACTTCCAGCTTCCTGCTCTGACCACCATGCCCTTCTCACCATTATTGACTCTCCCACTGCAACCATAAGCCAAAATAAAGCCTTCCTTCTTTCTGTAAGTTGCCCTGGGTGCTGGTGCTGTAACCAAAAACAGAAGAGCAGCTAATATGTGTGCCAAGGTCAGGAGAGAAGCGAATTCGTTCAACGCGGTTGCACACAGAGCAGAGTCTAAGACCTGACCAGAGATGGGGAAGGTGAGTCTCCAGGACGGTGCTCTCTCTTTTTGAGCCCCTCTCCTGTAGAACCATGGAATAAAGTCAACGATGCTCAGATATGGAAATAAAGCCGATCTGTCTGAGTCAGCTATAAGAAAGTAAAAATTAGCAAAGATATTAACTTGTTGTATCTGTTTGTATCTTATAATAGACATATTTTCATTAAATACTGAAGATAAGATCCTGAAAATGACAGGCCTCTTCCTGTAGTGGTCGTGTGACCACAACCCTACCAGAGGAAGCGTCTCTTCACTCCATCTGTCTGCAGCAAGTCCCTCAACTGGTCCCACTGCCATATTTTCAAACGTAATAACCCCAATGAGGAAGACAAAGGGCTCATGTCCTGTCAGTTGAGATCTTTGAATGAATAATTGTCTACACTACAGATCCTCACAGTAGAATGGAAAGCCCACTGAGCCTCTGTGTCTGGGTTCAAATCCCAGCTCACCACTTACAACCTGTGTAGTGTTGAAAAAGTCACCTGCTCTCTTTGAACTTGCATTTCTTCATCCCTTGGGATTTTACTGGGCTAATTGTAGTGGTGTACATGAAAGCGGTCCTGTGAACTGAAACATGGTCCATGCGTGTTGGCTGTCTTTACAAGCAGGACTCACCCAGAGAGACTCAAATTACCGTTTAAGGAAATGATCAATTTGCATGGCCACCGAGGACTTTGACTGGGATTCAAATGCTGCCGCAGTGGGGCTGTTCCACTGACTGAAGCCCCAGCTTGGGCAGCAGTTTGGGATGTGCACTGAAAGATGCCTGGAAATACCTGCTGATCTTTCAGCCATTGTGTTACAAAACCAGGTAGGGGAAGCCTTTTATCATTTCTGCAGCTGAATATGCTTTAACCCCCTGATGGAGCCAAAATTGTCAGACTGAATCCCACTTGTGACAAATCCAGCCAGGCTGACATGTCCTCTCCTTGTTAACCACCGAGGCTTTTCTGGATGAAATCCTGCAGGCCCTAAAACAGGCAAAACTTGACTTAACTTCAAGGAAAGTTTTGGATTTCAATGGACCTTTGAAGTCCCTTCAAAAGCGATGAGGACTTCAATGAAAGGTTTGCCTGTACAGAGGACCACGGAGGCCGGCCATTTGCAGACATTCAGTTCACCTAGGAGAAGTTGTCTGGTGAAAATTGGCTCAGTCAGGAGGGGCTACGTGAGGAACGCCAGTTCAAACTCAGTAGGATGAAAATGAGCTGGTTTTAGACGATCAGTCCTTGTTGCTTTGTTCCTCCTGAATTTGTAAAGTTCTCTGTCCCGTTTGCATCGCGGTGAAGGCTGGTACATGCAGTAACTGTAGTAAATTAGAGCCAGCACGCGCTACTTAAGATTTAGGAAAAGCACGCCCCATAAGTTTGTCTGTCTACATATGTGTTTCAATTATGTAATTAACAAACAAATATTTTGAAGTGAAAAAAAAATCTCCAGACAATGAATTCAGACTTCAGCAGACGAAGGGGAAAACTTCCATTTATGTCAAGAGCATTCTGTGTCAAAATAAGCCAGAGTAGCAATTCTTCAAATAGTTTTAATCATACAGCACTTTACAAATCAAGCTAATAGAAATTGCGTATTGGGAATCTTGATCTGAAACATTTCTAGTAGAGCACGTTAGGCTGCAGCTAAATCATTTCTACTGTGAAAGTCATTGTTTTCTAATCTGCAAGAAGTGTCAAACGATGCCACAGGAAGTTAATTATAGCGAATGCGCTTAACCAGGGCTCAATGAAGAGCGGATTCCATCGACTGGCTTTATACATATAAATATAAATATATAACCTGCCATTTTCACTTAATTGAAAATGTAAATACATAAAACCTCCATCTTAAAAAATATTTACTTTGTGCATTAAAAATGATTTATAGATTTGGAATGTACATATAGTAGCCCAAGTTCCTTTTTAAAAATTCATTCATAGATAGAATACAAACGTTCCATGATAGGGGTTCTGTTTCTGTATATATGTAACTCCTAAATTGATGCTGGAGTTCTGGAGTTCTGTCAGCTGGAAAGGCAGTACCAGGTGCACACCAAAGTGTGACTGTCCTAACAAAGGACACTGACAGAGAAAAGCCCTTTCCCTACCGATTGTTTCACTGCTCTGGGCATTTTATAAAGACACAACCATGGTCAAAACAGGACTTCTAAAATGCCATACTTTTTTTCCAGAAAGACAAACAAACATGGTAATGGGTTATAATACTTAGGAAGCTAGGAAGTTTATTTAGTCCACAGATTAAGATCTTGGAGTAAATATAATAAATGTGCTTTAAAGGTTATATATCAATAAGGTGTCAGTGCGCATAAGGATGCTGTATTCTAGCCATAATTAAATTTCAAACCTAATTATAATTTGAGGCTTTCTTTTAATTACATTGCAATATTTTCCTTTCCTAAGAAGATGATTCGTATAGCATCTTTTATCTGTAATTTTCATTTAATTAAAAATGTAAATAAATCAAGCCTCCTGCTTAAAAATATTTACTTTGCATGTTAAAAAAAAAGAGGATTTATAAAGTTGGGTTGTATCTATTTAATCATATTTGCTTGGAGCCTTAAGCATGGTGAATAAATACATACAAGTTGAGGTCTAAATTCTAAATATCACGAAGACAAGGGGGAACATGTTGCCAGTAATTATCTTTCTTAGCAGTGACAGCTCTTCTGCTGCCCCTGGAAATTTTCTACTAATCCTTCAAAGCCAAGTTCACATCTTTTGTGTGAAGCCTTGCCTAACTCTTAAGATCAAATTCAAGAGGAGCCAACGGGGCCAACGGGGCCAACGGGGCCAACGGGGCCAACGGGGCCAATGGGGCCAACGGGGCCAACGGGGCCAACGGGGCCAACGGGGCCAACGGGGCCAACGGGGCCAACGGGGCCAACGGGGCAGTAGCTAATGACTTAAATCCAGAAGGAACTCTAGAATAGACCAGGATTCTGCACAACCCAGGAAGCAAGCTCTTAGCTAGAATTACTCCCAAAGAGGATGGAGTGGTGAGGAGGAAACTGAGGTACCTGCCTAACATAGAAAGAAAGTCCTCCTCCTCCTCCTCCTCCTTCTCCTCTTCCAACCAACTGGCATAGACAGTTGGCATGCTTGGCATGTTCCATGGCATGCTTGTGTGTGTTCCCTCAGGACACACACAAGTTTACAGAAAAGTATTCTTAGGCAAATGATGAGAAGCCAGGCCAGGCTTGATCCCAGCACCCAGCAGCACAGCTTCTTACATGTGGTCAGGACCACATGTGAGGTCCTAAATAATGTGGGGATTTAAATAAATAAATAAATAAATAAATAAATAAATAAATAAAGCAAGCAAGCAAGAGTAAGACTTTTCTGAAAGCATTGCATGAAAACTAATTCAAACCCAAATGCTTGATGCCTCTGAGTTGTTCAGCACCCACGCTGTGAAATATCGCTTCACCGTATTGGTTCCTAGCACCTACATGGCTGCTCACAACCCTAGCTCACGCAGTTCCAGGGTATCCGATGCCCTCCTCTGGCCTCCAAGCACTGCACGAATGTCCTGCATAGGTGCACATTCACCCATACACATAAAATAAAGATAAATCTTTAAAAAAAAAAAACTTTTTTTTGAAATACCTCCTGGTGTTATTTTCTAATATTATATCTGACATCACACTACAGAATGTAAACAATAAAAGAAGATTAAAAGTTGCAAAAAACGGAAGAGCACAGTGAAAATATTGTGTGATCAAAGAACAGCGGGACCCAGAAGAGGTGGAAATTGTTGTCAGGGGAAGAGGGTGAATGGGAACATGGAATGGATGTGACCATAGGCACATGGCCGTTGGTAACAATGGGATTTTACTGGAAAGGATAGGTGTCAGTATTACTTCTAGGCTCCGCCCCTCGGTTACCTGGCAACAGCCAGGTATGCTTGACTCACTATAAAAGGGGCTGCTTGCCCCCTCCCCTCTCTCTCTCTCTCTCTCTCTCTCTCTCTCTCTCTCTCTCTCTCTCTCTCTCTCTCTCTCACTCTTTTACCCTCTATCCCTCTTCCCTTCCCTCCCCCCCCCTCTCTCCACACTTCATGGCCGGCCCCTACCTCTCTCCCCTCTCCCCTCTTCCTCCTCCCTCCTTCTCTCCCCTTTCTCTGTCTCTACTAAACCCTCAACTCCCCTCTCCATGCCCTACATAGACTCTATTCCATACTATACTGTGGCTGGTCCCTCAGTGGGAAGGGATGCCTCAGCATGGGCCCACAGAGGCACCCCCTTCCCCAACACCATACCACACTCTATCAAACACATTCATGGCTTCCTTTATCTTTTTTATAAGCACAACAATAGGCACATGGCCATTGGCAATGATGAGATTTGACCTTCAACAGAGGAATTGGTGACTGAGGAGCAGAGGAGACTAACAGGAGCAAGAGGAGCAATGGAGGCACAACGCTTGGGAGACTACTCAGGCAATAACTGATTTGACGTAAGGCCCACTCCATGAGATGAAACCCATGCATACCCAACACTGCTTGGGTCAATGAGAACCAGAGACTAGATAGCCCAGGGACCTATGCTACACCAAATAATACAGCCATTTCCTGTTCTGAAAAATTAATGTTCAGAAAAAAAATGAAAAAGAAAGTAGGGATAAAATGAGTCATAAAGATATCACAAAGATATTCTGCTATAGTCACTGATCAGTGCCCTGCTTAGCCATCTTCAGAGAGCCTTCCTCCTGCCATGTGGCAGATGGGAACAGATACAGAAAACCACAGCCAGACAGTGTGCAAAGAGTGTGAGACCTTAGAACTCGCATCCCTAACCTGTGTATCTCCATCAAATCTCTCCCTCAGAGCTCAGGGAATCCCACAGAAGAGGAGGTAGGAAGAGTGCAAGAGCCAGGGGGAGTGGAGGACACGGCGCAAACAAGGCCTTTCCATCAGCACAAGCAAAGCTCATATAACCTCACAGAGACAGAGGCAGCGTGTACAAGGCCTGCACGGGTCTGCACCAGGCCCTCTGCATATGTGGTGTGGCTTCCAGGTTAGTGTTTATGGGATTTCTCATCGTGTGAATGAGTAGGTCTCTGATTCTTGCACCTTCTCTTGAGCTCCTTCCTTCTGTTGGTTTACCTTGTCCAACCTCAATAGGAGAGTTTTGTTTTACTCTATTTTATTTTATTTTATTTTATTTTATATATTTATATTTATTTTTTTCATTTTATTGATTCTTAATAAATAAAATGCAATATATTTAATTAATTATAATAAAATTTAATATATTTAAATGTATCATATATTTAAAATATAAAATTATAAAATAATTATATAATTATATATAAATATATATATTACATCCATACTCCAGTTTTCCCTTCAGAAAAGAGCAGCTCTTCCAAAGGCTTCAACTGAGTACAGCCTATAGCGACAAGGAGACCAGGCATGTGATCTCACATAGAGTATTTTGTTTTATTTTTGAAAATTGAATGAATAAATGAAACCCTAGCCACTAAGGTAAAGGTTGACAACCAAACCACCATCTTCACCTGCTGGACAAGGGAAATCATGTCCTCTAACGGAGTGGCACTGGGTACAACAACCACTCCAGGGAAGGTCTCACATTCAAGAGGGGTTGACCAACATAGAATGGCCTGCACATTTTTTCTATGCTTTGGTTTGGTGGGTTTTAAAATTCTATTTTGTTTGGGGGCAGGGATGTTGCCTTATTTTGTTATCTTGGTTTTGAGGACTTTGTTGTTGTCTTTATTTGGGTTTTTTGTTTTGTTTTGTTTTGTTTCTTTTTGGAGAGAGAGACTTAAAGCTGGGGAGGGAGAGATGGAGAGAGAATATGGAGGGACTCGGTAGAAGAAAAGAATATGACCAAAATATATTTAAAATTTAAAAATTGTTTTAAATAATTGAAATTTTGTATAAGGCCTGTTTTCCCCTTGGCCTTTCAGCATGGGAGGATATGGGGAGTCTCAGTGTAGAAGGATATGGGGAGTCTCAGCATGGGAGGATATGGGGAGTCTCAGCGTGAGAGGATATAGGGAGTCTCAGTGTAGAAGGATATGGGGAGTCTCAGCGTGGGAGGATATAGGAAGTCTCAGAGTGGGAGGATATAGGGAGTCTCAGCGTGGGAGGATATGGGGAGTCTCAGCATGGGAGGATATAGGGAGTCTCAGCATGGGAGGATATAGGGAGTCTCAGCGTGGGAGGATATAGTAAGTCTCAGAGTGGGAGGATATAGGGAGTCTCAGCATGGGAGGATATAGGGAGTCTCAGCATGAGAGGATATAGGAAGTCTCAGAGTGGGAGGATATAGGGAATCTCAGCATGGGAGGATATGGGGAGTCTCAGCATGGGAGGATATAGGGAGTCTCAGCATGGGAGGATATAGGGAGTCTCAGCGTGGGAGGATATAGGAAGTCTCAGAGTGGGAGGATATAGGGAGTCTCAGCGTGGGAGGATATGGGGAGTCTCAGCATGGGAGGATATAGGGAGTCTCAGCATGGGAGGATATAGGGAGTCTCAGCGTGGGAGGATATAGTAAGTCTCAGAGTGGGAGGATATAGGGAGTCTCAGCATGGGAGGATATAGGGAGTCTCAGCATGAGAGGATATAGGAAGTCTCAGAGTGGGAGGATATAGGGAATCTCAGCATGGGAGGATATGGGGAGTCTCAGCATGGGAGGATATAGGGAGTCTCAGCATGGGAGGATATGGGGAGTCTCAGCATGGGAGGATATAGGGAGTCTCAGCATGGGAGGATATGGGGAGTCTCAGCATGGGAGGATATAGGGAGTCTCAGCGTGGGAGGATATAGTAAGTCTCAGAGTGGGAGGATATAGGGAGTCTCAGCATGGGAGGATATAGGGAGTCTCAGTGTAGAAGGGATATGGGGAGTCTCAGTGGGGAGGATATGGGGAGTCTCAGCATGGGAGGATATGGGGAGTCTCAGCATGGGAGGATATGGGGAGCCTCAGCGTGGGAGGATATAGGGAGTCTCAGCAGATGCTGGAGCTGCCTGTGTGCATCACAGACTCCCAGGCTCCAGAAAGACAACTAAGCATCTTTCATTGTTTATAAAATCACCCAGCTCAAGGCTAAAGGGATGGCCCAGTGGTTAGGAGCACTGGCTGTTCTTGTAGACAGTCCAGGTTCAGTTCCCAGCACCCACATGGCAGCTCACAGTCATCTGTAATTCCAGCTCCAGGGAATCTAACACTTTTTCTGACCTCTGCCACTGGCACCAGGTACACGTGTGACGTATGTACATAGTTGCAGTAAGATACTCATACCCATAAAATAACCCATAAAGAGTATCCAGATCAAGATATGTTGCTATGGAAGCTAAATAAATGAAGTCCGATGCCGATATTCTAATCCCAAGAATTTGCAAACCTGCTGCTTTGCACGGCAGATGAAGCCTGGCAGGTATGGTCAGGAGAAATGGCTCCGTGGTAAAAGCTGCAAGCATGAAGACCAGAGTTTGGAACCACTGGCCTCAGAATGATCTCTATGGGCATAGCAACGCCCCAGAAACTTCAGCGGGTGTGAGGTGAGTCACATGATCTCCAGAGGAAGCTGGCTAGTTATCGAAAGACTAGCCAAGCCAACACACTCCAGGTTTGCGCCTAAAACTGGTTATTTTGAACTCTTATGCTGTTTCTGGTGTGTGCTCTTACTCAACACTGTGCTGGTATAATGTCCCCTTTTCCACTTGTTCTGGTTCCATACGTAGTAGAGTTGCTCTAAAGTAATCAACAACCATATCATATGGCAACATCATGCATCCCCTTTCCCAGAATTCAGAGGGTGGGGCAACTCTACCTTCCATACAGGCTTCTGCATCTCTGATCACTCTCCTTCCCTGGACAGAGCACCAGGGAGCTCTCCCAGACCTCCCAAACTGTGCAGTCCATGAATCATTCACAAGCTCTGCCTCTCTGGAGTCTACCAAGCCTCAATAGATGAATTATTCTTATTGCAGTTTCAGTATCAGAGGATGGCAGGAAACAACTGTGGGCTCCAGTGTGCCTCAGTCAGATAACGCCCTAACAGTCACCTTTGTGCCCCATAAAACACTCACACATTCTGTGTCTGTGTCTCACGTGCTCAGGAGTTGGTATGTGTAACAAAACAAGATTTTTGTTTCCCTTTTGTAAACATTTTATTGATTCTTGGAGTGTGGGTGGAAGGGGAGGATAATGTTTGGGTGCAAGTATGGAGGTCAGAGGATAACTTGGGAGTCATCTCTCTCCTCCCACCATAGGTACCAAGGACCAGACTCAAGTTGTCAGGGTTGCACAATAAGCTCTTTGCCCACAGAGCCCTACCACCACTCCAAACCATTTTGTTTGCTCATTTGTTTGCTTTCCTGGAGGATTTAGAGGTTTGTGCTGCTGTCTGAGAGGGGTCATTGCATTGGAATCTACTGACCAGCACTATCTGCAGTCCTGGAAGAAAGCAATCACTGCCATTGGAACAGGACTCAGGCAGCTTCCCAGCGGATCAGCACAAATCCACAGCCTTTCCAAGACAGAACTGAAAGTATGTGTCCCCAGACAAGCACATATATGAAGGAAAGCATTTATGTGTCCAAGGACCATCATCAGATAGCGTTAAGTCCTTGCCACAGCTGAGGGGCTTCTCTATCCTGTTTCTGTCTGCCTGTTTCTGCAGGAGGCCTCACCCAGGCCTCCCTTCATCAGACTTCTGAAGTCCTCCTCCCTTGTTTTGGCTCCCTGCTCTGCCACATGGAGGGTCCTGGATAAGGAATGCCATGATAGAAAGGGCTCAGTGCTGGTGTTCTTTTTCTAACTTGGCTGTGTGGCTGCCATTCCTCTCATGCTCAGGAAACATACAAGGTTCCAGGAAACTTCTCCCTGTCTGGGTACAGAACCATCCTCCAAACTCCCACAGAGGGACCCAGGACACCCCTGCACTAATCGTCTCTCAGCCAGTAGCTGCTGCCTTTTCTTCAGCCCATGCCAGACTTTGTTACAGCTTATGAATATTTTCCCTCTCCAGCACAGGCTTGCCAAAGCAGTGCACAGGGCCCGCTTCCACGTTTTCCTGTCAAGAAGAGCTTCCAGCTTCATGTAGTATAGATTTGAATGAAGCGTCAAGATGTGACTCAGGGTCTTGGAGAACCTGCAGCACAGCTTCCTGGAGGGAACACTATGGAGAGCCACCGTAGTTGGACAAGAGTGTGTTCCACAGGCTCCAGATGCTTGGCTCCAGATGTCCCTGAGTCAATAATAGATGGCTCTGCTGAGGATGGAGGCTAGCTAGGAAGTGAGCCTTGGAGGAAGTGTGTCACTGGAGGCAGGCTTGAGGGAAGTATGTCACTGGAGGGGGGCTTGGGGTAAGTGTGTCACTAGAGGTGAGCTTTGAGAGTTTACAGTCTCTGTAGCACTTCCAGGTCACTCTTGCTTCCTGCTTTTAGTTCAAGATTCTAACTCATAGCAACCCGTGGTGGTCACCATATCTTCTGCCAGATGACTGTCACCAGAGACTCTCCCCCTCTGAAACCATAGCCAAAATAAACTCTTCTAAAAGTTGCCTTGGTCATGGTGTCTCATCATGCATCACAGCAACAGAAAGTTCACCAATAAATAGACACACATTCCCCAAACAAACAAAAAAACAACAAAAAAAAAAGGTAAATTTTATATCTGGGATCAATAACAACTTCAACAAGAACAATTCATTTGCCAATTTGAATATTGTTTGGACACACAAAGAGCAGCATTTCATTATAGTGTTATCAAGCCATAGCTGCCAGCTACATTTACCCATCAGATTATGCTCCTTTCAAACACATAGTGAATAGGTGTCTTTCCCCGGGGCCTTCTGTTTATAATCAGTGTTCTACTAAAAGCCAGGAGAAGAGCTCCCTCTGTAACAGGACAGCTGAGAAATGTGGTCTGCCCTTGACGATGGTTCCACGGGAACCTTGTATTGCCCATAAGGAGTATCTGCAAGTTAAATATGCTCTCGGGGCTTGGATCCTCTGAGTCTGACATTCGCCCCTTCATACCGGCTACAGACCTGAATGTGTTAAGTAAACACAATGTATCAATGAGGAGCATCCTCGTTGTCTGGCCAAGGCTTGGAGTTTCCCTTTCATCTTCAGCCACTGTTTCATGAAGACACTCCAGTGTCTTGGATCACAAGTTCCTTGTGTTGACTACTCTCAGGCAACCGTTCTATGATTAAAAAAAAAAAAAAAAACCTGTTGAGTTTTCTTTCTGTTTAAATTATATTGTTCTATGTGTTTTCCCTAAGTAGATATACAGAAAGAGCTTTCAGAAAACAAATCTGGCAGAATTCAAGATAGTGGAGTCTCCAAACTCTAGCGAAAGAGGCTTTCAGGTTATATATATAAAAAAAAAAGTAGGTGTGGTTTTTCCACCTGACTGCAATAGCTGCGCTGAGAAGCTGATGTGGGCACTCTTTCCAATTCTGTTTTCCTCTTTACCCACCCTCCTCTGCCTTGAGTAACCCTTCTCAAAGATTCCTAAATTCTTGTGCTCACCACCAGCCTCCAAGAACCCTTTCCTTTCCCTCGGCTGTGGATTGAGTCAGGCAACAGGCAGTAACAGTCCTTGAAATATTCAGCTACTGATGTGGGCTCTCGAATTTACCATGCTGGATGGATGGATAGGTGCATGTGTGCATGCATGCATGTATGGAAAGATGAAGCATATTATTCAATTTTCCTGAGACATTTGTTCATCTAGAGGCTGGGAAATATCCACAAGGCTAGAAGGGCAGGAGGGGCTACATCCCTCTCTGTGTCTGGAGAGAAGGTCCAATCTCAGTCTGAGGCGACTCCTTCATGGGGTGGTGATGGTCTCTTTTCTGTTCTGTGGAGAGGGAGGGGGCAGAGGGAAAGAGGAGGGGAGGGGGGAAGAGAGGGAGAAAGGCAGGATTCTAACGCATCTGGGAGGCAGACACAATTGTGGAAAGACAGTAAGTCCCACTTTTCCGGTGCTCCTGGCAATCCCTGTCAACCCTGGAAAAGCTGGCCTGGGGCCACAGCCTGTCAGTTCTTCATGCATTGCTGGACAGCTTGCCTCTTGAAGGACATTTGAAGAGCTTCTTAGAGAATGCTCTTTCAACCCTTCACTCTCCTCCTGTCAGCTCTGCCTGCCCAACACACAGCAGGCATTTGGGACAGCCTTGTTGCTCTCCAGACCGGAGGCTGAGGTCTCTCAGCCTGGACTCCACCTGAGTGTCTGCCAGTCTCCTTTCTGGTCCCTTCGCTCTTCCATCTCTCCACCTTGTCACTTTATTCCCAGGAAAGCCTTTGATGCATTTTTTTCCTATGTGGAGGTAGAGCCACCCCTTCCTGCTCTGAAGAGCCCATCTACTTGAGGAATCTGACAGCTGTGGTGAATCAAAGTGGACACAGAGTCACACGAGCCACCTGTGAAACCATGAGCAGCAATCCCAGAATCCAGGAGGCCAACCAGGGCAACAGGGAATCTCAAGCCAGAGCAGAAAGTCTGTGTCGTGGGGAACTGAAGCTCCAGAGAGGAATCAGAGTTCCAGCAAGACAGGAAGCCAAAGAAGAGGTGTCAGGACCAGCTAAGGGGCTAAATCAGGTAGCGCCTGCTGGCTGCTCAATCTTTGCTTCCACTAAGTACACCCGCATCTGTGTCCTCTCTAGAAGGACTAGACAACATATGGGTTTGAATTCCAACTCTACATCTAATCCCCCTTTGCACCATAGAGGAGGTACAGGTTAAGCACTGGGGGCTGCCAATTCAACAGAAAGTGCTCAACAAAGCATCGTCATCCTTCTTATGAAGAGGAGTTTTCGATGGACTGGGGCTAGATCTTGTGGGCAGAGGGTAAGGCTTAAGATCCCCTGGGTGAAAATAAAAAGACCTGGTAAGAACGACAACTTTGAGATAGAAAAATCAGTGCTTGGTTATTTTTGTTACTAACGTTTGTATCTCTGTCAAGGCCTAATTGGGATGCAATGAGTTTGGATATCTACAGACATCCGTCACTACAATCAAGATAACAGGCACATCAGCACCTCAAAAGTTAGACCTGCCACACCCTTGTTCAGTCACTGCTTACCCTCCCTCTGCACTCTGCCTCCCACCCTCTCGAACAGGCACTGTTCTACACTCTGTCGCTAGACACTGGTTATATTGTCTTAGAAGTGTATATTAAAGAAGCCATGTGCTACTACTTGGTCTGGTGTAGGGGCAAGTCTGTCATTTTTTAACTCAGTGTGATTATAAGTTAATTTATATTGTTGTTTGCTGTCAGGAACCCATTCCTCTGGTTACCGAATAATGCTATATTATCTAATGTGATATAACTGAAACAGTGGGCCAGACACAGAGCACACACCTACCATCTCAGCACTTCTGATGCGGAAGCAGGAGTTTAAAAAGTCAGGCTCGGGTACATGATGAATATAAGGCCAGTTTAGAATACAGAAGACCACATCACAAAGAACAAACAAATCAAGTCAATATATAAACAAATTATAGTATCATCCCATGACCATATATGATAGCTAGTATTAGGCACTATGGTATGCAACTATAATGCCAGTGTCCAGAATGTTGAGGCTGGAAGATCACAAATTCTAGACCAACATGTTCTACAGGTAACTGCTGTCTCAAGGTAACAAAATCAGGTGCTGATGGCCACTGAGCACCACTTTGTGCTGCCTCTGTCCAGATGCCTTGCACATCTTGTCTTATTGCCTCTTCACTATAAACTATCACCCTGACTTTCCTAGATGAGGAAGAATGTGCTCAGAAAAGTGATGGGACTTCCATGGGACCGGTAAGCAACTGGTGGCATCTCAAGCCAGCATCAGGCCCAGACAATCTGGCACAGGAAGCTCTGCTCTTAAGGAAAGGGGATGGAGTGGGGAAGGGAGAAGACCTAGAAGACTTACTTTGGAAGGCTTCTGTGTGAAGAAGAAATGTGAAAGCTAGTTAGCCAGGCCTCGTGGTACACGTGTACATTATCAGCCTCTGGGATATTGAGAATAAAGGAAAACCACTTAACATTCAAGTCACATGGGGCAGGGATGTCAAAAAGGAACAAGGAGTGGGGTTTGCTGGAGAGAGGGGGAGGAGTCCTGCTCTAGCCTAGATGTGAGCGCAGATGCCTGGGAGTAAAACACCCCCCAAGTATCCGTTTCAGGTGAAGTTCTGAAACACCAGGGGCAATCCAAACAGCTCTGTCCCTCCACATCCACACATGGATACTCAGCCGCTGTGACTGAGGCTGGACGGGGGCATCTGTGGCGTCTATCAGATCCTGCAGATCAGGGATGGGATGAATGTGTTCGTCCCAGACAGCTCCATTGTCCCTTCCACAGTGTAAATACACCGTAAGAAGCTCTCCTCTGTCACACTCCAATAGACACCACATCTGCCAAAGCCTTGATGTCCAAAGCTCCCTGTCCCTAACCTGTCCCTAAACTGTCATGAGCAATTTCCTGTTGTTTCTACTTCCCTCTAAACATATTCTGTTCGAACAGTTCAAGGCAACTAGCCTGAGCCAAGAACTATCACCTGGAGAGGGTGAGGGTTGGAGGACATCGTGATGTTTAAAGATTTCACTCTGTCACTTAGAAAACAGACAAGGCAAGCAAGCCTGTGCTGCTCAAGTAGGCTGGCAGGGATGGAGCAGGGCTCTCTGCACAAGAGCCATGACACTGTGTGAGCTCCTCGAAGGCAGCAACGCTGTGAGGCTCCTCTGAACCAAAGGCAGGCACAGCATCAAAGCTCTACTCCTCTTTAGCAGAGGGAGTCGGGGCCTCCCAGTGAGATTTGAAGCTCTGGGTGGCTATGGCTTACTTTGAGGCCTGAAAGAAAGCTGCTTCTAGCCTGAGAGTGTTCTAGCTTCTGTCCTGATTCAGACTTGAGAAGGGAACAAGCAATTAAGTCGAGTCCCAGGACTGAACCCTGTCTCCGCCTTGACACTCGCTCTCATCTTCCTGCTCTGGTCTGGGATTGGCCCTTGCCCTGTCTGCCCAGCTGGTGTCAGCTCGGTTTTGAAGATAGAGTTAACCACCTCCCCAGAAAAGTCCGGGGGTAGCTGGCTCCTGCCCCCACTGTCCCCAGCCGGGGGTTTCATCCAGCTCCTCTAATGAGGAAGTGTATTGACTTGTTCTCAAGCCTTTCTGCACGGGAGACAGAAGGTTTCTCACAGTCAGATGGTAACCTGCGAAGTTCACTCCTACCACAGTACACCGGTTGGTTTTTTTTTCTCAGTGAAGGGTGGCAATGGGAAGTGCTCTTTAGCAAGGAAATCTGACTTCCTAGAAATTGAAGACTCCCCTCTCATTTTCTCCAGCTTCCCTAGGCCAGTACCCCTCTCTAACTTCAGGGTGCTTGGGGAACTTGGTAATCGCATGTGACAGTTGCACATTGTCCTCAGAGTATCTTCTGCAAGCCCCGGGCTTCAAAGGCACCCAACTGACAGTTCTCCTGATTGGCAAGATTGCTCCAAAAGGAGGGGCTGAACAGAGATGGCAGGGTTATGACTGAGGCAGAGGGACCAGGGCAAATGGGAGATTTAGCGATGTCAGAACAGGACTTGTCAGTTGGATCCATTTCCCTGGCTAATAGATCACCAAGAAAACAAGAGCCATGTGCAGATGTAACAGCATTGAAGACAAAGGAAGACTCTCTTGAAGATGAGTTGGGAGACACCAAAATTTACCATCACAGCCTCAAATCTGGGCAGGCTTCTGACATGAGCACAAAAACTTCAAAAGCAACTGTCTCAGTGGCATGGTGGGGCATGCTTTTAATCTCGGCACTCAGGATGCAGGGGCAGGTGGATCTATGTAAGCCCCAGCCTAGCCCGGTCTAGATATCAGATATCGAGTTCCAAATGAGCCAGTGCTGCGTAGTGAGATCCTTTCTCAAAATAAGAAAGAAAGAAAGAAAGAAAGAAAGAAAGAGAGAGAGAGAGAGAGAGAGAGAGAGAGAGAGAGAGAGAGAGAGGGAGGGAGGGAGGAAGGAAGGAAGAGAGAGAGAGAGAGGGTGAGAGAGGGGGGGAGGGAGGGAGGGATGGAGAGGGAGGGAGGGAGGGAGGGAGGAGAGAGAGAGAGAGAGAGAGAGAGAGAGAGAGAGAAAGAAAGAAAGAAAGAAAGAAAGAAAGAAAGAAAGAAAGAAAGAAAGAAAGAAAGAAAGAAAGAGGGGGGAGGGAGGGAGGGAGGGAGGGAGGGAGGGAGGGAGGGAGGGAGGGAGGGAGGGAGGGAGGAATTTCTCCACCTCTTTCTTAAGAATAAGGTAGGTCAGGAGCAGGAAGATTTGTTCTAGAACATGTGTGCTTTTGCCTTTTATTCTTTTTGCTACCCCAGAGTCTCATTCATGATAACAAGGGCTCAGCCTTCCCAGTCAATTTCAGGGCACTGTTTGCCTGCATGGCTCCTGGCTTTTAAAACACTTTTTTTTTAAAGGGTTTTAGTTTAATACAGTAAATACAAAATGCAGAAAAAAATCAAAACTATTCTTTATGGCATGTGAGGACTGTTGTTGCTGGTGTTGTTTTGTTGTTTTGTTTGGTTTAGTTTGGCAAAGATACAAACTTTTCTAAGATTTCGTAATACCTGAAAAGATTTTGTTGTTAGGGTTGTTAGGGTTGTGGTAATGCTCACTTACGAGATTGAGTTCTCCGAGATGTTCCTGAGCTACAACTTGACGTTAATTATTAATGGCCCCGATAGGTCCTATATTAAGAGAATTTTTTTTCCATTAAGACATAATTCACTAGCTCAACACTTTCAAAACACAATGCATGGCTGATCGGAGAGAGAAACGTATCCTAGCTGTAACAGCACTGGAGAGAGCATGGGAAGTCTACCCTGATGAGGGGAAGCAAGCCCAATGCCACTGGCTGGAGGAAAGAAACAAATCAACTACAAAAAAAAACCCTCTAAATCATTATCATTAGCACCATCCTGATTTAAAAAAGACTCTGGCGGAACCCCCAAGATCTTCATCCTCAATAATCAAAGGCTCTGCTCCCTGCTCAGACATCTTTGGTGCCCACCCTTCCTGTCTGTGTCAGTTTCCTACTGAGACAAACATGCTCACAAAAATGTCCCTCAATCTGGCTCCTCCCTAGGGAATACATCGCAGTCAAGGACAGAGAGGGGGGGGGGTAATGACAGACCAAATTATCATCCAACCAAACAAACAAAAAAAACAAACAGGAGGGACTAGCCAACTAGGTGCAGAGCCATGAAAACACAGATCCTGGAAGGCGGTCTTGCCTTAGAATATTTAATTCTTTTTCTCAGCTCGTGACCCCAATCCCATCCCCTGCCGATGGCGGAGATCCAAGGACCACTGTGGAGTGTGCTCATTACACAGGGAAAGTGAGAGTGTGGATGAGTGAAACAAAACTTCAGATCCCTTTAGCATGCTTAAGAATAAGAGCAGACCAACCAGACACTGAAGGCTGCTAGGTTTCATGTGCACTGAGCTACTGAATTTGTAGATCTATTAAATACGCCTTATTAGGGTGAAGAAGCCAGGTATTGGTTCCCGATTAACTTTTCAATAATGTTTGCCAAATCTAGATAATACTATTACTTTTTAAAAATAAAATGCCATTCAGCTTATGTGTGAAATATACATCAGAGAGCTTCCTCATGTGACTTCGAAAGGAGACAAAATTCTTCAGCAGATGGAGGAGGAGTAGATGCCATTGGCGGAGATGATCCATATGCTAAGAATGCTGCTAAATAGCTCACTTCATAGAATGGAAAGGTCAGATCTTCTGATGGAAACTCACAGCCACAGGCCAGACCAACCCCACCCCCACCCCCACCCCACCCCACTCCACCCCACCCCCACACGCAGGTCTGCCTGAGATCTGCATCTGCTTTTATTTGGTCTTTCCAGTGCTGGTGGAGTTGCCTGTCTGCCAGCAGGGCATGTGACCCTGTGGCTGTGGCTGTGTGAATAAGTGGATCCCTGCCTTCAGGAGGAGGACAGTCCAACTGTGTGGGAATTGCCAACCCAACCCCATCACCCTGATTAGAGTCTGTCCAATAGGAGGAAGAAGGGACATCTATCAAGGCACACAATGTAGCTTAGCCTACCCGCAAGGAAGTCTGGCAGCGCCTAGTTTCCTAGTGCCAACCGTAGAGAGTCGAAGATAATTTCATTAAACAAGGTTTGCATCTGTTAAAATTACATCCAAGGTGGGACTGTGAAATGGTACAGCCACTTTGGAAAGCAGTTTGGCAGCCCCTCAAAATGTTAAACATAGAATTCCGGTCTGATCCAGAAATTCTACTTCTAGGTATACACCCAAGATAATAAAAAAAAAAGAAAAGAAAAGAAAAGGTAGCTCCATTTTAATCCCACGCTAAGAGGTTCACCCCCAGTGTTGATCAGCTGATGCCTGGATGCAAGAGGCCCTGCCCTGCCTCACAGTGAAAACCTATTCCGCTGTTAAGAAGCAATAAAGTTCGGGTACACAGTGTAACACAGAAAAATGTGACAGATTAAGATCAGCGAGGGAAATCTGACATGAAAGACCACATTTATGAGACTTTGTCATAGGAAGTGTCAGAAAAAATAACACATCCACAGGAACTAAAAGAGTAGTGGGTTGGGACAAAAAACACAAATGAGGGATTGCCAGTGGTGTGGAATTTTTCCTGAGATGAGACATGTTCTAAATTAATTAGATGCTGATGATAATTTCCTATCTGTGAAAATGTTTATTAAAAAAAACCCTCTGGATTCTGCTCTTGAAAAGTGAAAGATAGTGTGTGTTGAATGCGCATTTATATCTTGAATCCCTTTATTGACTGAATCGATAAAGCTAATGTTTGTTTTAAAAGGTGAATGTGAATCTTTCAAATAAGGAAAAGGAGCACATAAACTCAGAAAGCAGGGACAAGGGACAGGCGATGGGATGAGGGGAGCACAGAATGGAGGGGAAGAGCATCATGCCAGAGTCAACGGACCTCGCAAGGCAGATCCCAAAGCCAGTGAGTGTGGTGCTGTGTGAGACTGGCCAGAGCACCGGCTCTGCAAGCATAAGGACAAACCCCAGTCCACAAGTGCAAAGTCGGACACTGCTGTGTGTGCCTCTAGCCGCAGACATAGATACAGAGGTAGGCAGATCCCAGCTCTCCCTAGCTGGCCAGCCTAACTAAAATGACAAGCTCCTACATCACTAGAAGCCCCTACCTCAAGACAGCAAGACAAAGGGTGTCATAGAGAACACCAGGTATTCTGTTCTGTTGTCTGCATACACATGCATGCACCACATGCACAAACACTCCTCTACACTCACACTCATACACTCACAAGCACACACTCACACTCTCACACATACACACACACTCACACACACTCTCAAATTTATACACATCCACACATACTCTCATACTCACACACATACAATCACACACACACACACTCATACATACACAGTCACACACACGCACACTCACACACATATACATTACACACACTCACACATACACAGTCACTCACACACATACATTCACACACACTCATACATACACAGTAACTTACACACATATGTACATATACACACTCACACACATACACATACATACATTTCACTGACATATACATGCACACACACATACACACACACAATACAGCTATGGATGGTAGGAGTCACCTTCCAATTCCTTTATGTTTTGTTCTGGTTTTGTTTTAAGTATGCCACATAAGGTCCAAAGGCTAGTCTCATTTTTCCATTGAAATACCCAAGGCACAAAGAAATAGAGGCTATCTAGCTGCTTGGATAGAGAGCACAGAGCCCCACCTTCCCTACTGACAGCTTCTGCCGCATGGGAAGTTTCTGAGGGTGGACAGATTAGTACATGGGATGTTTCTCAGGGTGGACAGATTAGTGCATGAGAAAGTTTAGGACAGTTGGAACACTGAGTTCCCACAGCAGCAGCCTTCACAATAACAGAGTGACCTTGCAGTGACCATGCCATCAGCACCATCAGAGAGCGCTGTTCTGCCACTGTTCCTGCAGATTTTACTGTGAGTCCTTATCCTTAGGAATAATAAGTGCTAGGCTCTTAGGTGGCTCAGTGGGGAAAGGGACTTGCCGACAAGCCTGATACCTTGAGTTCAAGCCCCCAAACCAGCATGGGAGAAGAGAACTGATGCTGTCCATATACCATGCCACACACGTGTAAGCAAGCACACACACCCAGTAAGACATGACGGAAGGAAAAGAGAACTAGAGCATGCTACTCAGGGTGACTATAGAAAGAGAGTTTTAAGAATGGTCTATTCCCTTTCCAAAAATTACAGCTCCGGGAAACACTCTTACCTTTCAAAATACAGACTCGAGTGAATGGGGGAATTGGTTCTTTTCTAAAAGAAAAGCGGGCAGGGAGCTCTGTGGCTTGGTTATATAAGACTGCTCACTCTGCTTTTTTCTGAATGACAGATTCACTGGTTGGGGAGAAACGTGCCATGCTTTTCCCTAGGAAGGCAAGAGGGAACGGTCTTGTGAAGGCAGGCCCCACAGCCAATGCAAGCTTCACATTGCATTTGCTCTCGTGGTGTTTATCAATAACAGACAGAAAGGGAGAAGCCGTGAACGCGACTGACTCCTGGTGCCTCCTAGAGCTGAAGAGTTTGTGTTCCGCTCTTCTTGCCCTTCCCAGGCCCTCTGGGCAGCAGGGCTCAGACACTGTCTTGCAAAACCCCGTGAATCCCACTGTATCGTTATACTGTCACAACACTCAAACACAATGCTGCTTGCTTCACGGAGGAAACAGGCTCAGAGAACATTAGGTTCCTTCCCCAAAGCCTGTGTTGTGGACAATCGCAAAACGCAAGCCTGATAAAGTCTTCGAATCCTGAATCCCATCCCACCTCAGCAAGGTACCTGGGCATCCAGGACTGGGAGTGTAAATTAAGCCAGAGCTTCTACAAATGCATGCGAGAATATCCAGTCTACAATCCATAGACCACACCTGGCCCTTAAAAACAATAAATTTGGCTTAATACAAAAAATCATCAATTTATTTAACATATTATGAGGTTGTGGGTTAGGGGGTGGTTTTTTGTTTTGTTTTGTTTGTTTTTTGGTTTTGGCTCTGGTTTGGTTTGGTTTTTTTTTTTTTTTTTTTGGTTTTGATTTGTGTTTTGGTTTGTTTTGGGGGAGGGAGGTTGTAGTTCAATTACACAGTTCTTCAGCATAAACTTTGCAGATGACAACATCATGTTTCAATGTCAAGAGGTTGGACACCCCGGGGAGCCACCATGTGTGTCCCAACCATCACCAGCCCCCCATCAGACTCATTCCACCCAAAATGCTAGGCCTACGTCCCTTGCAGGTTAGCCAGCCGATTCTCTTGCGAGCTATTTTTGATGAACTAATTTGAGTTTTACACTCTCCTCACCCTCCCATCTGGGTAGCATATGTTCGTTCAGTCACTGAACATTTATTGAACAATATCATGCGAAAACACCCTTGCTAGGTATCGACAGGATAGAGAAAGAGGCAGATGAAGCAAGGTCCCTGCCGGAAAGGCACTTACAATCTGGTAAGAAAGAGACGAAGAACAGAAATGATCGCAGCAGAAAACATGAAGTGCTGAGCATCGAAGGATCGTGCCGTAGCAAAGTGTGAGAAAGGAGCCCTCTTCCGAAAGAATCATTCCCTCACATCGGGGTTATCGCAGACCCTGTCGAAAGTAATCAGATAAAAATTGGCCGTCGTGTGCAAGCAAGGTAGGGGGAGGCACAGAAAGCCAGTGAGGTGTGAGGCATGGGCTCTGGGGCTGAACTCTTTCCTAACAGGGAGATTTTGTAGAAGGAGAAACAAACCCTAAGACAGACACAGAAAGAGCTGGCTATTGATCTAGCCACACAGCACCCAGGCACAGCGGGCCATCTCAGTCCAAAAATCTATATCGAGATCAATTCTTGATTGAGAAGTTTCTAGGCTGCCACAGTGTATCAAGCAACTAATTTCCTCTCGTTTCGTTCTTTGGGGGATTGTTGCACTAACTATCCAAAGACTACCCAGATAAGAACCTGACTGGGGTAGAATCAAATAGGTCTGAAATACCCCCTCCCACCACCCCCGCCAGCCTAGGGCTCCTCCAAAGGTCTACAGGAATGTGAAGTGAGGAAGTCTTGTTTGTTGTTGGTGGTTTATGGCTAATTAAGAGAAACAGATGAAGGACATTAGATACAATGACACCCAGGAGATCACTAAGTCAAAGATGGCCTCCTCCACCTGTTAGCATGCCTGCTGGCAAGCCAGGGTTCTCTGCGTCTGAACTTTTCCCAGATTCCAATTCCTCCACATAAACAAAGGCAGGAGGAGTGTGGACATCCTATGGGCTTCATCTGAACAGAAGGTGGGAGCAGCATCCACGTATTCCCGGACTTGCAAGCAAAGCGCAACTAAATTTAGCAGCCAGTGATATTGATTTGATTAAAAATGGTTGAAGACTTGTAAATGTCACTGGAACTTAGCAAAATGAATATTATTAAATCCTTCTGGTGGCAGGGGAAACTAACACAGGGATTTGCTGCGGTCTCTGTAATTAATTGCTCTGTCATGATTTATATTAACTTACAGTACAACTCCATTAGCTCAGACCTGTCATCTCTGCTCAAGGAACCACCAAGTAATCACTACCACATTAAAGAATAAATTAGTTTTTGGCTTGGAGCCTAGTTGTAGAATGTTTCATTCGTGTCTGCTGTAGACATATGTACCTAATAAAGTTGGGACGAATGAGTTAAAGTACATCTACATCAATGTCAGCGGGTTAGATGGTAGAGACAATACGTTCAGCGCTGTTCATTAGGCCTAATGAATCTCACTCCTTCAGCAATACCACCTTGTGTTTAGCAAATGCCTTCGGGTCAGCTGCACCGTGAACGATTCCTTGAAACTAGGTAGGTCTTCTGAGAGTTTACCCTCTTAGCAGTCTGCGGCCTGTGGTTGTCATAATAGCTCCGTGTGGTTTTTGTTAACACTTCATTACCCTAAAGTTGGATAAATTATCCTCTTGCTTCTCCAGCTATGTGCAAACACGGAGAGCGAGTCCTAGCTACTACTTTCCATAGATTACGAGAGATTTGTAAGGGTCTATCAAAATCATCTTTCACTTTGATAGCTGGATGATACCCTAAGCAGCCCTTGATAGAAGACTGCTTTACATTTCAAAGAAAGCTCCAGTTGCCTCCGGGGTTTGTAAGCTAAGACTTGAACCACGTCCTTTTTATTTCAGGCCAAGGAAAGCTAAATCCGGCAACCGGTTGGCCAGAAGGGTAGCCGGCGAAAGCTGTGGGGCATTGCCCTACGCAGTCTTGTGTAAGGGGAGAGCTCATGGGCCCCAAGAGTTCACCAAAGCTGCAAGGCTCCAAGGACAAAGTCATTTCAGCTCAGATCTTTGGGCACTGCCCAGACATTCATAATTTGTCCCGGATCATTTCTGCGATTTGAATCATCAGATGTCTGTCAGGCTCTCTCCTTCACAGATGCTATGCCCGCAGTGCGAGGAGCCCGCGACACGGGGGCTTCTCTTGCTTGGCTGAATGGAGTGACAAATGTCCAAATCGCGGAGCGACCGCAGCCCTAGCCAGCTGGAAAATGCATACATTATTGAGGATAAAAATACGAAAGGCCTGAGCAAGTCTGTGAAATACGGGGACCCTATGCCTGCTACGTGATTAGAGCTTATGTTTACAGCAGTCCACTGGCCCTGAAGGCTTACTCAGAAGACGACACCAAATCTGTATCCCCGCATTATGCTCGTACCCCTAACTACATTTAAAATAAGTCATGAAGCAAACAGGGAAAGAAAAAAGATTCCTGCCATAAAACAAATGTTTGGAGAGAGAATGGTGTTAGAAAACAAAAATTAAAAAAATAAAATAAAATAAAAACAAGACATTAGAGTAAGAATAGTGACTTGGAGTGTGATACAAAAAAAAAACATGGTTAAGGGGGAAATAAAAGGTTTTTGTAAAAGAGACATGATTTCTAAATATTTCTCAGTACTGGTTTCCACTAATAATAGAATGAAAGGGGGATGCATTAAGCAAGTCTTTGTCAGGAAATTTCATTTCTCCCTGAGCCCTCACAAAAGCACCCCAAGTATACAAGCAGAGTCTAAAATCATGTCTGAAAAAGCTCACATCTTAGCAAGGCAGTCTCATATTTATTTATGTGGAATTTTAATGTGTTTTCACCTTTGATGGTAAAATATCAGTAACTTCATATAAAAACATGTCCCCAAACTAGCCTTCAACTGTGGCCACAGTTAGAATGGTTAGCTCTATAGTGAATAAAATATTTCACTAGAACAAGAATAAAGTAAACAACGGAGAGTCGGGGGTGACTGGGGCAGGGGTGGGTGGGGTGGGGTAGGGTGAAGGTGGGGTAGGGGTGGGGCAGGGGTGGTATTGCAGCCGATCTGTCGACCAAAATGAAGAGTTTGGCTGGAGACTTTTTCTGAAATTGCTCTATCACTTTTCCCCCTCCTTCCTGCAGTCACTGTGGGAACAAAACCCATGGCCTGGCAGAGGATGCAGGCTGTGGAGAGCCCCGACAAGTGACAAGAGTCACTTGTCAGAACACAAAGGGAATCTCTCCGCAGGCAGCACTCCGTGGTTCCTGCCCTTTGTTTAGGTTCCCCCATGGGATTTAGAAATATCAAATATAGATTCTCAGTCTATCAGAGAGCAGATTCCCTCTGCACCAGAAAGCTGTGCCTGCAGATCAATCAGCCAGCGCTTTTAATCCTTCCTTGATGGGAACCCAGAAGCAACTACATCCTCTGAAGAGTTACAGAAATCGGGGTGATTCAGAAAGGATGGAGGGGTTCCTCTTTAGTTTGAATGATCCAATAATGTAGAAAGAGAAATTCATGGTTCTGAATTTTGGCCAGTGCATGTGTGTGTGTGTGTGTGTGTGTGTGTGTGTCTGTCTCTGTGTGTCTGTGTGTGTGTGTGTGAGTATATGAGTGTGTGTGAGTGTGTAAGTGTGTGTGAGTGTGTGAGTGAGGGTGTGTGTGCATTGTGTGAGTGTGTGTATGAGTATGTGTGAATGTGTGAGAGTGAGTGTGTGAGTGTGTGTGTGTATGAGTGTGTGTGAGTGTGTGTGTGTGTGTGTGTGTGTGTGTGTGTGTGTGTGTGTGTGTGTGTGTGTGTAATGTGCATGTGTAGCTGCTTTCTGCTTTCTCCCCACCCGCTTTGTGCTCTGATGGAAGTTTCACATGCAGGGCTGAGACCTGAGTCCTTCAGTAAAGCAAATGTTTCATTTTCAGCAGTACCCACATGTCCCATTCAGACCTGTCTCTTTCACTCCCAGGTATAAAGGACAGCCGTGTCCCCTGGTTGTGAAGAAGAACCTATGTACGAAGTTAACAAAACAGCATTTGGACAATGGATTTGATCTTGACAGCAGGGAGACTGGACTTTTCTAATTCATCTCTTTCTGGCTCCAACAAATTATAGGTCCCTGTAAAGATCTGGTGACCCTTTTTAAGTGTGCTTGTTGAACAGGCTCAGAGGTGGCCATATGATTTAGTAAAGTGCGTCCACATCTCCACAAGCTCCGCGGTCCAGGAGAGACTATCTGTGGAGTACAGGCTCCCTCAGTTGGTGACTTGTAAGGGATCCATTAGCCATCTATAAGCTATTTATTCAACTTTGCCTTTCAACAGGCAATGTGGGATGCTGATAAATGGTTACCTTCCCTGCACCCCCCCCTCAAAGATTTTCAATTATTTTATAGGATCAGGAGAAAAAAACCATGTTTCCATTCATAATCTCAAATAGTCTTGTGTGTAAACACTAGGAGATGTAAGCAAGCATGTCGATATGAGGAATAAACAGGTCATGGCTCTGGGAAATCACCAGGTACTCCTGAGACCTCAGATGATGGGCAGGTTTGAGGTTCAGAGTCAGAGAGTCATGCAACATGAACACGTATGTTGTGGAGGGTTTCAGAGCGGGGTCAAAACTAGAAAACAGGTCAAGTGAATACATGGCAAGACAACACTGGTTTGAACTGCTTCCCCTCCCCACCCCCACCCCCGCCAAGATTAAGAAAAACGTATGAGAACATAAGTTGCAGAGTGTTGGAATATAAAGGTTATTATTTCAGACTCCTACATATTCGTGGGTCGCTTACTAACCCAGGCCTTAGCCCACCTCTCCCTTTCTGCCTTCTAAGTTGATTAGAGTTGCTCATCAGGTGTGGCAGACCACACCTGGCCAGCAGAAACAGTGCATTTCTTCCTCCAGAAGACACAACCTTGGACTGGAGCCATGACTCGGCGTTGGAGAGCCCTGAGGCCCCGAGTTCCACTTCCAGTGCCCACGTGAAGTGGCTTGTGAACACCTGTAACTGAAGCTACAGGGCAATGCAATGCCGTCTATAAGCACTGGCACTCAAGTGCACGTGCCCACATGTGCAGGTGTGTGTGTGTGTGTGTGTGTGTGTGTGTGTGTGTGTGCAATTAAAAATAAATTGTGCTTATCGCATGATCTCTACTATATTACGACACTTTATAATGATTTTGTTCTTTTTCCACGCTCACGGAGATGGTATCTCTATTTTCTCTCTATACCCGGGGAGGATCCTCTGGTCATGAAATAAAAATTAACTGAAATGGATATTTAATGAGGACTACATTTGAATATTGCAACCAACAAAATGTCTCACCTCAGCCTTCCACATCCATCTACTCTCACATGCCACGGGCTCTCACGCCCAGGTTTGCTTGTATGATAATTATACGCTGGTGAGATGAACCCTCTGAAAATGAAACCTAGTTGACATTACATACAACCAAGGTGGTGTCATGCCAGGGAAAACGTTTGATGTCTTTTAAGGTTCAAAAATAAAGTCCTATTCATGAGGCATATTTATGTTCTTCACAATGGAAAATTAGTGCACTTTTGTCTCCAGTTAATAGTGATTTGATAGCATGTCAAACCTTCAGGAGCTGTTTCAAAATACCAATTCAGGAAGGCAGGCAAGAGATTTACGTTCATCGTGACAGAGTAAAATTCAGAAAAGATTCTAAAATGCCTATCATTAACTAATTAATCCTACAGGGAGCTTGGCAAAAATCAAAAAAGAAAAAGAGTAGAATTTTAATTTTTAATGGATACAATAGGTTCTCTCTTTCTCTCTCTTTCTCCTCCCCTCTCTCCTTCCCTCCTTCCTTCCTATGAATAACCTATACAGAAAAATTATAATAAATCTGTCAACTGTATTCATTTAAGTGAGGCACCGGGAGAACATGTCACAAGTTCAAATTTTGTGGAGGTCAATCACTTTCCTGTGATGGAGAGGGTGCCCCTGGCCCAGTGGATCAACTCAGGATTCCTGGTGAGACGGGAGTACCAACAGAAGAATATGGCTAAGCCAAATGATTGGTGCTGATCCCTGTATTTTACCTTAAACAGACCTAGCAATGCCGTGCTGAGCTGCCTGGGCACCATGGGTAGCTGCTACTCCATCAGTGTCCTGTGCTCGATAACGAGCTAACAGATATGCAGGACTGAGCTTGGTCCAGCTTGGTATGAATGATGGAGGCTGTTTAACCTAAAAGCAAAGTCATATGACTAGTCAAGCTACAATCTCCCAGCGCTAGCTAAGTAGGAGAACCTCCTGGTGCTGTTTTGACAGTTATACTGTGAACATGAATTGTAAAAGTAGATTTAAATTGTATTCTTTGGAACCCACCCCCAACAGACCTTATAGGTACACTTTTGTGTCCGTCTTTGACAATCCTCAGTTCCTGTGTTTCTTCTTGTAAACAGTACCATGGCCCTTGGCTGTCAATCATTTCGTCCGTCAGTGTGTGTGTGTGTGGGGGGGGGGGGGCGGGATTATTATCCTATGCACAACGTGAAGGGCAGAAGATATGAATTACAGGCTATCACACTGGGAGATTCATTGCCTGAAACAGTGAGCTTTGCCCAAAGCTAAAAAGGAAGTATTGGACAGTCCAGTCCAATCCTGCCAGGTCATAGAGAAAGGAAGTCGGTTAGGTCTTTGTCTAGTGCATCCTAATGTACCACTGTCCTTCTCTTTTTTTTTTTTTTTTTTTTTTTTTTTTTTTTTTTTTTTTGGTTTTTCGAGACAGGGTTTCTCTGTGTAGCCCTGGCTGTCCTGGCACTCACTTCGTAGACCAGGCTGGCCTCGAACTCAGAAATCCACCTGCCTCTGCCTCCCGAGTGCTGGGATTAAAGGCGTGCGCCACCACGCCCGGCTTACCACTGTCCTTCTCAATGACTCCTCCTTTATAGGTGAAACTTCATAGTATGCATTCAAAGCAACGATAAAAATAAATTCATTTGTTTAGTAAATACTTACTAAGCAGCTAAGGGACAGAAGGCACCCGTGCAGTGCCGGGCAAGCAGAGGAAAAGAAGACAAAATTCTCCGCTGTCACTGACTCACTCCATCATTTGGGGTCGGGAGAATGGAGCCCAGGTCCTCTGCAAAAACCATCTCTCCAGCCCTCTGCTGGGCTTCTGAACCTTTCAAGATCTCCCCGAGAAGAGAACCATCTTCTCTTTGAAGTTTAACTCCTCATTTTTCCCACAAATGGAAATCAGACACACTTGGTAATATTTAAACTATAAATTATTAAAAATATAAATCCTGGGTTATGTGACTTCGTCCTTCAAGGGCTGCCATCTTTGTGGACCTGGCTGGAGTCTCATTTCATGAACCTTGAGCCCAACCCAGGCTGAGCCTGCTTGTCATGCATCCCCAGGAGATTCTAGCAGTGTAGCCAGGGCTGAGAACCGCCGACTCTACAGTAGTAGAGTCTTATCTTCTCAGAGAAGAATCTGAGAGCCCACCCTGCCTGTTCCAGAGCAACGTTCCCATTCCCCAGGTCCGAGTTCCAGGCTGCAAAGTCTGCAATCCGGTTTACATAAGCCAACTGTGCCTTTTCTAGAAGGTAGCCCACGCATGCGCGCTGTGGGACTGACGTGGGCAGCTGGCGTCTCTCCAGAAAATGAGAGAACTGGGTGGCTTACCTAGAGAAATCTGGATAAAGTGCAGCATGTACCGACCAAGAATATAAAAGTGCCACGTAGAGCGTTTTCATCCCTAAATACCTGAAATAGTCTTTGTAATATTTGTTGCATAAGGGAATCGCTCAAGCAAACTTGATGGATGATTAATACTCGTCCGTGTGTGTGTGTGTGTGTGTGTGTGCTACATATGTAAAAGTCTCCTTATCCTTCTTCCTCTTCTTTTTTTGAGAAGGGTGTAGGACAGAGTTTCATATGTTGTCCTCAAACGTTCTAGGTAGACCAGGCGGGCCTCCAGCTCCCAGAGATTCTCTGGCCTCTACATCCTGTGCGCTGAGATCAAAGGAATACACCCCCACGTGTGACCCTGAGTCTGCTTTTGCTTCATCCTGAGACAGGGCGGACCTGTCCAGAAAGAACAGCCCTTTCCAGATTTTTTAGTTTGCTTGTTTGCTTTTGTTACTGATGGGGGTTTGGTGAATCTGGGGGGGGAGGGTTGTTGGGATTTATTTTCTTGGGTTTATGATATAGGGTCTCAACGCTATGTCTCGGGCTGTCCTAAAATGTACTATGTACCCCAAGCTATCCTCAATCTCCCGGCAATCCTCCCAGCCTTGGCCTCCCCACACACAGACACCACCACCCCCAGGCTACTCGGAACAAAGCAAAACAGGCTTGGGAAGATCTTGCTATCTGAAGGAGAGAAAGAAGGTGGTTCCTGTGAAAACGGCCCACGAGAGGCCACGAACCTTGCGGGCACCGTTAGAACTTCTAACAATCCTCACCCTGCTTCTGCATTCTTAGTCAACGTCTCGATTTCTATCACTACCCACGTGTCCCTGCTTCGTGTCCTTGCTTTGAGGGGGACACAACCTAGAAGTGCCAGTGGGTGCCCTATGGACTCTGATCCATGCCTAAAACAGTATCATCTTACCTCTTAAAGTTAGGATTAAGGGAAGTATAGCAGACCACACGGTTGCAGTCATAATAGATGTAGGGTTTTCCTAGAACCGTAAGTACAGCTAAGTTTTCCTGATCCTAACCCAAGTTGGTTACTTTTCTGGTTCTCTGACAGTGTCTTCTTTGATTCTTCCACACTGCCCTCACTGTCCCGGGGCCTAAGAACTCAGCGCGTCGGATGGTTTGATTAAAGTTGGTTGTTAAAAGTTGAGATCAGAGCTTTCTCTTCCTGTATTCACTCCCCGCTTCGATGGCTTCTTGGCTTTACAGGAGGCTCATTAATAGTCCAGCTTGCGCAGTTTGTCATCTGTTTCATTATGCAAAATATATACTTTTCAATTACTTTTCCTGTGTGAAAAGTCTCTTAACTCTAACCAGATATAATGATTTCTTTGCGTTTCCTCTCAACCTCTGAATAGCAGAACTTTCCTAAAATCTCAACTGGGGGTAGAATATTGGGCACCCCGGTGAGAATTAATTTTAATGTAATGATCTTTATGTGCCCATTAAAACGGGAGTGAGATAGCTTTCGAAGCTGACCACCAGGCAAACCTAGTACTGACCTCAAAGGAAAGCCTTCTGATCATTCTGTTTAATCTACTTCACATAGGAGGTAAGGAAGCCATCCCTAAAATAAAGCTTTAGTTGGCAACACTAATTTTATTTCAGTTCTGTGAATAAAAGATGAAAAAGTTAGAGTGGGGGTCCTCTTATCTTCTGATGGTCTGATCCCAAGTTAAATTTTTCACAGCAGAAGCAATGGGAGGTGGGTATGCACACACATACACACACACACACACACACACACACACACACACACACTAGCCCTTATACTTCCTAACAAAATGAATATTTAGTGAACAACTTGACTCTCATATCTACCTTCGTAGCCCCAGCCCTGGGTATAGTCTCCTGATAGAATCAAGAAACACACACATGGCATCCAGGTGTAGAGTGCATGACTGCACTCCTACCGCTCTGGAATTAGAGGTAAGAGGACCAGAAGTTAAAGTCATCATTGGTTACATAGGAAAGTTGAACCTAGCCTGGGCTAGAAACCAAGAGAGTTTGTTGGGGCTAAGGATGCAATTCAGTGAAAGAGCACTGGCCTAGTGTGCATAGGTCCCTAGGCTTGAATGATAACAACAAGGTGTTGTTGGATTCATCATGAATTTTGGTTTCTTGATCCAGTAAAGATGGTGCAAAGGGGCTTAGGAACACTTAATGTAGTCCTTTTAAAGACAATAGAAAACTCAGACCTTACACTCCACATTATCTGAAGTGAAACTTTGTGTTGGTTAGGTTTTTATTGCCACAACTGTCTTTGGGTTTTACTGCTGTGAACAGATATCATGACCAAGCCAACTTTTATAAGGACAGCCTTTAATTGGGGCTGGCTTACAGGTTCATTTCTTTATCCTCAAGGTGGGATAATGTGTCCACAAAGGCATGGTTCAGGAGGAGCTGAGAGTTCTACATCTTCATCTGGAGGCTGCAAGCTGAATACTGGCTTCCAGGCAGCTACCCACAGGGACACACCTACGCCAACAGGGCCATACCTCCTAATAGTGCCAGTCCATGGGCCAAGCACATACAAACCATCATAACAAACTAAAGTCATCTGAGAAGAGGGAACCACATTGAGAAAATGTCTTCCTAAGACCGGCCTTTAGACAAGACTGTGTTTCTGATTGATGTATGATGTGGAAAGATCTAGCCCACTGTGGGTGGTGCCATCTCTGGGCAGGTAGCCCTGCTGTACATCAGAAAGCAGATTGAGCATGCTATGAAGATCAAGCCATCAGGCAATGTTCCTCCATGGACTCTGTTTCCTGCATCCAGGCTCCTGCCCTGGCTTCCTTCAGTGATGGACTGTAACCTGAAAGCTGTAAGCTGAAATAAACCCTTTCCTCCCGAGAACCTTTTGGTCATGTTGTTTTATCACAGCAACAGAAACCCTAACACAGACTTGATTGAGACATGAACCAAGAAGAGCTTACATGGCGGACAAGAGGCAGGGCAAGGGAGGTCAGCAGGGAAGGATCCAGCAGTGAATGCCCTAGAAGCTTCAGACTTGTGAGTGTGAAGCAGGAATAGCAAGAGAAAGTCCAGACAGGACTTGGGGTACCCCAGGCATCGAGTGCTTGAAGCATTATCCCAGAAAACTATAAAATTAGGAATGAAAGAGAGGAGTAGGGCCAAGAGCTATGATAATTCTAATTCAAATAGTTCAAATTCCATGGCCCCTTCTTATTCACTATGATGTTTAATCGTGGTGGTCGTCTTGACTACACTGGAATCAACCAAGTGAAAGACAAGCCACTGGGCACTCCTGTGAGAGACTCTGAATTAGACTATTAGAAGCAGAAGACCCACCCTGAATCCAGGCATCCTCCTCCAATGACAACCCAGATAAAAGGGAAATGGGGCTGGAAGCCTTGCCATTTGCCAGCCTGCCTTCACTCTTGCTGATACATTTCTCTGTTGCTGTTAGAACCAACATTTTCAGATGTCGAAAGTAAACTGAAAACTGGAGGCTACTTGAGAATCTCCTTTCCACACTTGGTTAGGACCACTGAGACATCCAGCCTCATGGACTGAGAATCTACCAGACTCCCGGACTCTCCACTGAACCAAAACCACTGTTGGGCAACACGAGACATATTGTGTTAGCCAATCTAATGAATTCCTTTTTATCCACCCTTTTCCTCCAGAGAACCCTGACGCTGAATAATCTCTGAATGACTGCAAGAAAATAACTCATTTCTCTGATGTGAGTTTCTCCTTTAAAAAAAATACAAACAGCTTTCGGGTTTACTCTTCAAGGCAAATAACTTACATGAACCTTTCCGTTTCCCCTTCATCATGAAATACAGCAATCATACACAGACCTAATGTGCTGTTTGTGCATTTGATATTATAATTAAGCTGGGAGGCAGGATCATTCAGAGTAAATGTTCTTATAAACCAGCTTCCTTGTAAATCACATGCCCCATCCTCATCGAGCACTCGCTTGAGGGAAGAGAGACACCCAAGCATCTTCCCTGGACCCTGAAGGGATACCACAATGAGGGTGCAATGGAGAGAGGGGAGAGAGGGAGTTTGTGGTGGGAGATGGGAGAGAGGGAGTCTGTGGTGAGAGATAGGAGAGAGGGAGTCTGTGGTGAGAGATAGGAGAGAGGGAGTCTGTGGTGGGCAAATGGAAGAAAAAACGAAGCCCAGATGTTCACAGAAACAGGTACAACGGGAGATTCAGCAGCGGTAAGGAGCAGGCAGATATGAGGAGCCTGCCCAATGACCTGGGGCTACAGTGATGTCAGGACCCCAGCTGCAGCCAAGGTCAATGCTACTATGTTGCTCAGGCAGTGAAGGCTCGGGAGAACTGGTGAACCGACCAACTCAGCTCCTACCGGGCCCAGATCTAGCGCTCAGAGTTGGCCCACCCCAACATCCACCCCACCTGTACACTGGGGGGGGCATCTGAAGAGACCCAAAGTTTCATGATCGCCACAACACAGGGCAACAATAGGATCTCCAAGAGGAGCCCCAACAAGGAACCAGTATTGACAGTGTAGCAGAAGCCAGAGGTCCTGGAAAAAACCAGTGACTCATTGCAATGACCATTTTCAAGCAAAGCTGTTTGGGCAAAGGGGTGGTGTACTGTGCGATACCCCGAAGCTTCCGTGGCAAGAAGGGTTGCTTTTGTTTCTTGGTTTTGGGTTTTCGTTTTCTTGTGGGGGCAGAAGGTAAATATGAAAGGATGGGGTGCTGGATAGGACTGGGGTGCATGGTGCAAAATTTACAAAGAATCAATAAAAAGGGTTTTGAAAGAAAGAAAGAAAGAAAGAAAGAAAGAAAGAAAGAAAGAAAGAAAGAAAGAAAGAAAGAGAGAGAGAGAGAGAGAGAGGGAGGGAGGGAGGGAGGGAGGGAGGGAGGGAGGGAGGGAGGAAGGAAGGAAGGAAGGAAGGAAGGAAGGAAGGAAGGAAGGAAGGAAGGAAGGAAGGGGGAGAGAGAGAGAGAGAGAGAGAGAGAGAGAGAGAGAGAGAGAGAGAGAAATGGTTTGACCAGGTGCTACTGTCAAGCATCCAGGCTAGACTTAGATAAGCTTTCGTGAGTTTACTCATAGTCTGAGATGATGGATCAACTAAGAAGTTGGTAGTCCAGGGTAGCCCAATATGCTGTCCAGGAAGATTCATTTCTGCCCTATGGGATCCCTCACCATCAGCAGATTATTACATACGTGTGTGTGTATGGAGAAGTGGATGCGTGGGGACCTTCTAAAGCTGGTTCACAATGCTGGTGCAGAGACATGTCCACCACATTCTACTGCTGCCGCAAGACACGAGGCAAGATTTACAGGTGAAGAAGGCACCACCAACAAAGGTGTGACAACGAGGCGTGCCAGGGGAGAATGAAGAACCCAGGACACTCCTCACTTTGCCACACTACTTCCCTTCTACTTCCTACATTAAATACATTTTCTTCTTATTGATAAAACACCCGTTCATTGAATGTTTACTAACTTACACTAAGAGCACTCTGTGTGTGTGTGTGTGTGTGTGTGTGTGTGTGTGTGTGTGTGTGTGTGTGTGTGTGTGTTTGCTAATATAGAGCGAGCATGTGTACATGGAAAACAATGTCAAATTTAAGTGTCATTCCTCGGGCTCCATCCATCCTGTATTTTTTAAATAGAGATGGTCTCTAACATGGCATACAAATTGCAGAGCAAACTAGGCTGGAGGGTCAGTGAGCTTCAGAAACCTGCCTGTTTCCATCTCCCCAGAATCTGGACGACCACATGCCGCCACACCCAGCCTCTGACGTGACCTCTGGGGGTTGAATGCAGGTCCTTGTGCCTGTGCAGCAAACACTTAGAAGATGAACTGCTCCTCCAGCCCTAAGATTGCTCTCTGAGATGATGTTTTAAGCATAACAACATCTGGCCCAGCTAATCAGTTGGTTTAAGAACAATCCTGGGTGCATATGGAGCTGAACACTCAGAGCCTCTAAGACTGAGCTGTCAGTGCATAATACTTGCCAAGGGAAAGAAGGGTGGAAATCAAATACAAACCACGGTTGATAGAGTCACAGCTCTGCTTACAAAACATGTAAGCTCTGGGAAGAGGATTCTCGCGTTACATATGTATACATTTACAGCCTGTGTGTTTCCTGGTGGAATCACCAGGCAACACCTCAGGAACTCCTCGGTTACAAAACTCTAAACAAGCCTTATTCTCTGTCCTCTCCTGGATCAAAGACTTGGCAAACGAGAAAATGATTTTACAGCAGTTGAAAGAACAGGTTTCAATTTGAGATGTGAAAGAATACAGTTTTCAAGAGTTCATGTTGTGCTCTGGCCACCCAGAAGTGTGAAATGGAAGTCAGGTGGAGCTGTTTCTGTAAGACTGTTTGCTCCGTTCATTGTACAGTTGGTGGGTCTGTTGTTCCGTAGTCGTCATTTGGATTTCAACCCACACTTGACCCGTTGCTAAGCAAAAGTGTAAACAATACCAAAATACATTGTTGATATCTGGACCGATTCGATGATAAAATACCACAATTTAACAATAGGCAATTAGAAGGCTGAGAATATGTAAAAGGCCAAGAACTCAGAATTTTGTTTCTATTTTTCATCCACGTATATGCTTGGAGAGTGAGCAGCTGATTTAAATCTAGAAGTTTGAGCCTGCCAGGCTAAGTCACACTGAGCAGGATTTCAGTCTTGCCTCTTGTGCCTCATCCCTTGGCCGGCCGTAGGGTTTGCAGAGACCCCACACACAACTCACGGTTGGTAACATTAAACATTCCGAAGCGTTCTCAAAGCACACATTGCACCTCATACAATAATAGTGGGAGACTTCAACACACCACTTTCACCAATGGACAGATCATGGAAACAGAAACTAAACAGGGACACAGTGAAACTAACAGAAATTATGAATCAAATGGATCTTGCAGATATCTACAGAACATTCTATCCTAAAACAAAAGGATATACCTTCTTCTCAGCACCTCATGGTACCTTCTCCAAAATTGAAAACATAATTGGTCACAAAGCAGGCCTCAACAGATACAAAAATATTGAAATTGTCCCATGCATCCTATCAGATCACCATGGACTAAGGCTGATCTTCAATAACAAAATAAATAATAGAAAGCCAACCTTCACGTGGAAACTGAACAACACTCTTCTCAATGATACCTTGGTCAAGGAAGGAATAAAGAAAGAAATTAAGGACTTTTTAGAGTTCAATGAAAATTAAGCCACAACATACCCAAACTTATGGGACGCAATGAAAGCATTTCTAAGAGGAAAACTCATAGCTCTGAGTGCCTCCAAAAGGAAACTAGAGAGAGCACACATTAGCAGCTTGACAACACACCTAAAAGCACTAGAACAAAAGGAAGCAAATTCACCCAAGAGGAGTAGACGGCAGGAAATAATCAAACTCAGGGGTGACATCAACCAAGTGGAAACAAGAAAAACTATTCAAAGAATCAACCAATCAAGGAGCTGGTTCTTTGAGAAAATCAACAAGATAGATAAACCCTTAGCCAGACTCACTAGAGGGCACAGGGAAAGCATCCTAATTAACAAAATCAGAAATGAAAAAGGAGACATAACAACAGATCCTGAAGACATCCAAAACACCATCAGATCCTTCTACCAAAGGCTATACTCAACAAAACTGGAGAACCTGGATGAAATGGAGAAGTTCCTAGACAGATACCAGGTACCAAAGTTGAATCAAGATCAGGTTAATGATCTAAACAGCCCTATATCCCCCAAAGAAATAGAAGCAGTCATTAATAGTCTCCCAACTAAAAAAAGCCCAAGAGCAGATGGGTTTAGTGCAGAGTTCTATCAGACCTTCAAAGAAGATCTAATCCCAGTTCTTCACAAACTATTCCACAAAATAGAAACAGAAGTTACTCTACCCAACTCATTCTATGAAGCCACAATTACTCTGATACCTAAACCACAAAAAGACCCAACAAAGATAGAAAACTTCAGACCAATATCCCTTATGAATATTGATGCAAAAATCCTCAATAAAGTTCTTGCTAACCGAATCAAAGAACACATCAAAACAATCATCCATCCTGACCAAGTAGGTTTCATCCCAGGGATGCAGGGATGATTCAATATACGGAAATCCATCAACGTAATCCAGTATATAAACAAACTCAAAGACAAAAACCACATGGTCATCTCGTTAGATGCGGAAAAAGCATTTGACAAGATCCAACACCCATTCATGATAAAAGTCTTGGAAAGATCAGGAATTCAAGGCCCATACCTAAACATGATAAAAGCAATCTACAGCAAACCAGTAGCCAACATCAAAGTAAATGGTCAGAAGCTTGAAGCAATCCCTCTAAAATCAGGGACTAGACAAGGCTGTCCACTTTCTCCATACCTATTCAACATTGTACTTGAAGTCCTAGCCAGAGCAATTCGACAACAAAAGGAGATCAAAGGGATACAAATTGGAAAAGATGAAGTCAAAATATCACTTTTTGCAGATGATATGATAGTATATATAAGTGACCCTAAAAATTCCACCAGAGAACTCCTAAGCCTGATAAACAGCTTTGGTGAAGTAGCTGGATATAAAATTAACTCAAACAAATCAATGGCCTTTCTCTACACAAAGAATAAACAGGCTGAGAAAGAAATTAGGGAAACAACACCCTTCTCAATAGTCACAAAAAATATAAAATATCTTGGCGTGACTCTAACTAAGGAAGTGAAAGATCTGTATAATAAAAACTTCAAGTCTCTGAAGAAAGAAATTATAGAAGATCTCAGAAGATGGAAAGATCTCCCATGCTCATGGATTGGCAGGATCAACATTGTAAAAATGGCTATCTTGCCAAAAGCAATCTACAGATTCAATGCAATCCCCATCAAAATTCCAAATCAATTCTTCAACGAATTAGAAAGTGCAATCTGCAAATTCATCTGGAATAACAAAAAACCTAGGATAGCAAAAACTCTTCTCAAGGATAAAAGAACCTCTGGTGGAATCACCATGCCGGACCTAAAGCTCTACTACAGAGCAATTGTGATAAAAACTGCATGGTACTGGTATAGTGACAGACAAATAGATCAATGGAATAGAATTGAAGACCCAGAAATGAACCCACACACCTACGGTCACTTGATCTTCGACAAGGGAGCTAAAAACATCCAGTGGAAGAAAGACAGCATTTTCAACAAATGGTGCTGGCACAACTGGTTGTTAACATGTAGAAGAATGCGAATCGATCCATTCCTATCTCCTTGTACTAAGGTCAAGTCTAAGTGGATCAAGGAACTTCACATAAAACCAGAGACACTGAAACTTATAGAGGAGAAAGTGGGGGAAAGCCTTGAAGATATGGGCACAGGGGAAAAATTCCTGAATAGAACAGTAATGGCTTGTGCTGTAAGATCGAGAATTGACAAGTGGGACCTCATGAAACTACAAAGCTTCTGCAAGGCTAAAGACACCATCAATAAGACAAAAAAACCACCAACAGATTGGGAAAGGATCTTCACCTATCCTAAATCAGATAAGGGACTAATATCCAATATATATAAAGAACTCAAGAAGGTGGACTCCAGAAAGTCAAATAACCCCATTAAAAAATGGGGCTCAGAACTGAACAAAGAATTCTCACCTGAGGAATACCGAATGGCAGAGAAACACCTGAAAAAATGTTCAACATCCTTAATCATCAGGGAAATGCAAATCAAAACAACCCTGAGATTCCACCTCACACCAGTCAGAATGGCTAAGATCAAAAATTCAGGTGACAGCAGATGCTGGCGAGGATGTGGAGAAAGAGGAACACTCCTCCATTGTTGGTGGGATTGCAAGCTTGTACAACCACTCTGGAAATCAGTCTGGCGGTTCCTCAGAAAATTGGACATAGTACTACCGGAGGATCCAGCAATACCTCTCCTGGGCATATATCCAGAAGATGTCCCAACCGGTAAAAAGGACACATGCTCCACTATGTTCATAGCAGCCCTATTTATAATAGCCAGAAGCTGGAAAGAACCCAGATGTCCCTCAACAGAGGAATGGATACAGAAATTATGGTACATTTACACAATGGAGTACTACTCAGCTATTAAAAAGAATGAATTTATGAAATTCCTAGCCAAATGGATGGACCTGGAGGGCATCATCTTGAGTGAAGTAACACAATCACAAAAGAACTCACACAATATGTATTCACTGATAAGTGGATATTAGCCCAAAACTTAGGATACCCAAGATATAAGATACAATTTGCTAAACGCATGAAACTCAAGAAGAATGAAGACCAAAGTGTGGACACTGTGCACCTTCTTAGAATTGGGAACAAAACACCCAGGGAAGGAGTTACAGAGACAAAGTTCGTAGCTGTGATGAAAGGATGGACCATTTAGAGACTGCCGTATCCAGGGATCCATCCCATAATCAGCTTCTAAACGCTGACACCATTGCATACACTAGCAAGATTTTGCTGAAAGGACCCAAATATAGCTGTCTCTTGTGAGACGATGCCGGGGCCTAGCAAACACAGGAGTGGATGTTCACAGTCAGCTATTGGATGTATCACAGGGCTCCCAATGGAGAAGCTAGAGAAAGTACCCAAGGAGCTAAAGGGATCTGCAACCCTATTGTTGGAACAACATGATGTACTAACCAGAACCCCGGAGCTCTTGTCTCTAGCTGCATATGTATCGAAAGATGGCCTAGTCGGCCATCAATGGAAAGAGAGGCCCATTGGACTTGCAAACTTTATATGCCCCAATATAGGGGAATGCCAGGGCCAAAAGAATGGGAATGGGTGGGTAGGGAAGTGGGGGGCGCTATGGGGGACTTTTGGGATAGCATTGGAAATGTAATTGAGGAAAATATGTAATAAAAATATTAAAAAAAAAAAAACATTCCGAAGCATTTCTAAGAAAACAGTTTGAAGAGGTTATTTAAGGGAGGGATAATTTTTTGAACCACAGTTTCAATCCTTACTGTCTTAGTTAGGGCTTTACTGCTGTGAACAGACACCGTGGCCAAGGCAAGTCTTATAAAGAACAACGTTTAATTGGGGCTGGCTTACAGTTTCAGAGGTTCAGTCCATTATCATCAGGGTGGGAACATGGCAGCATCCAGGCAGGCATGGTCCAGTAGGAGCTAAGCGTTCTACATCTTCATCTGAAGGCTGCTAGCAGGATACTGAATTCCAGGCAGCTAGCATGAGGGTCTTAAAGCTCACATCCACAGTGACACGCCCACTCCAACAGGGCCACACCTCCTAATAGTGCCTAATTGGCCAAGCCCATACAAACCTTCACACTTCCTAATCCTAATTCTTCACAGGAGAAGTGAAAACAGCAAACCGCCCGAGCTCCCTCAAGCAGCAGAGCAGCTGTGGAGGCTGTTCTGATGCTGTGCGAGTCATGCCTCCTTTATCAAGACCTGCCTCTTTCCTGCCTGTGTTGATCCTGAGCTTGCCTTGGGGCTTGCCTGGTCCAATGAGGCAGTCAAAGAACCTAATCTCAAATCTCATGCACCTGGAACTCACCCTCTTGAAATGTTGGGCATCCTGTGGGAAAATCTAGAAATCTCTTGCTAAAGCTGCGTGGGTTGGGCAATGGCCAACAGTCCACCAATACACTACTGAGACCATGTAGAACACCCAGCCCCAGAAGCTGCCAGATGATTCTAGTCACTTGGCTAAGCTGGTAAGAGCTGCAGAAGACCTGACTGACTAAACCCATATAGACCCAGCTGACGTGGCCAATCTACCTAGTTACCAGTACCTTTATGGTGAGCACACATCCATGTTTAAAAAAATAATAATAATAATAATGCACACAACACACGTGCCAGGCTCTTCCTCTCTGCGCCTGTGACATGATGCGACTTTGCTTACAGCCTGTCTGTCTCCTCTGCTTCTCGGGGTGGTAGGGACATCCTCCCTTATGTCTGTCCTTGCTCTCTGAGCTATAATCCATTCGACAGGCATCTACCAAACACTACTCTCTACTCAGCCTTGTAGGGAGTAACAAAGGGTGTGGTCAGCGAAACATTCACTCACGCAAGGGACTTATCCTCTGGCCCAGCGCGCGCGCGCGTGTGTGTGTGTGTGTGTGTGTGTGTGTGTGTGTGTGTGTGTGTGCATTGCAGAGTTAGGATACATATATTTTTTCTTACCAGGGAGCTCTAGTCTGCAAAGGAAAGACTTACACAGGGGAGTGCATGCTGGAGACAGGAGCGGCACTGAGTCCGTGTAATCGGGCAGCGCGCCTGACGGCAGGGTAGAAGAAAGGCACGTGAACCCAAGGCAGAAGAGCGGTGGACTGGGTACCACCAATGCCAGGCCTGTGCTTCATGTCTCTAGCCATCCCTTTCTGACTCCGACCCCTCTGTACGTCTGCCTCCCTCTCCTGAGCCTGTTCTGAATACGCAATTGTTCAAGACAGGCCGAGAACTCCAAAGAAGCTACGTTTGTCCATGCCCACGGGAAAAGCACAGTAGCCCGCCGCCATCTCCCATGGCATTGATGTTTATATCATTAGCCAAGAAATCTGGTTGCAAGAGCAAACAAAAGCAAAGCGGTGGGTGAGAACGGGCCACATGGCTGGGTGGGCTTGCCATAGCGGACATCTGGCTGCCCACGGCAACAAATGTGGTCCACATGGCACAGAGCTGTGCGATGGCCCTGATCGGTGAAGTAAGGAGACAGGAAGAGCCGGTCCTTTCTTAATGCAGATGCCCCTTCCCAGCCAAGTCTTCCTCAGCGCCCACTGACCCAGTTCCAGGTGGACTCATCTGAAATGGGCCAGTCGGGCAGCCCCGTGCTGCCTCGGAAAAGGAAACTTCAACTTCTTTGGTTTAGCATCAACCCCTCTGTTTAAATGGCCGTGCCTATGTTGTAACTCATGGGAAAGGATGCTTTTTCCAGACTGAACCAGACCTCTGGGCGGTCCGGGGGACATACCACAGTAACTCAGACTGCAGATTTAGGTATGAGGTCCGAAATCATTTCATGTTGCCAAATTTGTAAGATTTCCATATATACAAGCAAGAAAAGCCACAAACCCCCAAGCTGGTGACAGAAATGGTTATATGACCTCAGCACAGCAAACGAGCCTTTAATTTAGAAATTCTCAAGTGAGAAAAGTTGAGTAAAAACTCCAACCCCGCGCAGGAGCCATCATGCCTGCCTGCCTTGATGGCCACACTCTGAAGATCCCTTGTGGAAAAGTATGGAAATATTGCCAGGGAGGTTTTGAATGCAGAAAAATTAATAAAATAAAAACAAACAAACAGGAAAAAAAACAGAAATTATTTTGCTCTGGGGCATTTACTGAGTGAGTTCTATGTGGAAATCTCTCATGGAATTACATCATCATGACGCTTCTAAAATAGTGATATATAACCTGTTTCTCTACAAACCAAAACGGCTTTAAAATTCAGTTTGTTTTATCTTCTTTAGTCCCATATCTTATCATTCTCCTTCCCTTCTTGACCTGCCATTGTTATAATTAATGATGTTTCTCTACTATTATTTTGCATGTATTTTGTTCTTTATTGTTATTATAGCAAGTTCTTTTTTATTGTTGTTATTATTTTAAGTCTCACTGTGTAGCCCTTAACTAGCCTAAAACTCCCTATGCAGACCACAGTGACCTCAAATACAAAGTAGTCCACTTGCCTCTGCCTCCCAGCGTTCTGGGGTTAAATATATATGCTACCACACCCAGGCTTGTGCAAGTATTTTTGAAGGATTTTCTCATTTGATAACATGAACCTGTTAACATGGACTTTTAGCATGTTGGGGTTTTTTTCCTGCTTTATTTTAATATCTATTTAGTTTTGCTACAAACGTTCTCTCTACTTCTTAGGAAAATAAGTTGTATTTGAAATGGTCAGGTACGGAGATTTTCAGGTATGCAGATATTTAAGTACAGAACAAACACAGAGAAATCACAGTATGGGATCCCTATGGAATGGGGCATCCGGTTTTGGGAACTTTTCCAGGGACATTTGTGTCCTGTCAAATTTAAAACATAAAACTACATTTTATGATAGAGCTAGAGACATGGCTCAGTGGTTAATAGCACATGCTGCTCTTCCAAAGGGGTCACATTCGGTCCCCAGTACCCACACTGGATGGTTCACTATCGCCAGTAACTCCAGCTCAAGAGGATCCAACATCCTCTCCTGACCTCCACTACTCTCTCACTCTCTCTCTCTCTCTCTCTCTCTCTCTCTCTCTCTCTCTCTCTCTCTCTCTCTCACACACACACACACACACACACACACACCTGGTATCAATTCACACAGACAGACATGTACACATATAAATAAAAATAGAAATATATGTTTATCTTTTCATTTTTGTATTAGTATTTTATAATCTTTCTAGACCCTAGTAGGCCAGCAATTCTGTTGATTAAAAAAAAATTACTAAGGAGTATGCATTCTTTATTATTACAATAATACAAAAAGCCCCAAAGTGGGCTTAAATAAGTAAACAAGCAAGCAAGCATTGCATGGGGCTGTGCATTTAACTTACATCTTTTTAAAGATTCTGTTTCTAAAGTACATCAGCACGTGAAAAAGAAAATAAATGTTTTAATGTTCTTTTACCTTTAATTCCAAAAATATTATTCTTGCCCTAAAGCCAACAGGTTTTATGACCCATCCTAAATTTAAGAAAAATGATCTGGCTGTGGTGAAAGTAAGCTGCCAAAAATAAAGCAGATTAAAAGACTGAAAAAATCTTTCTATGCTACAAAATAAATGGAAATAAGAATTCTTTATCTTTAAAAACAGTTCTGCCTATCAAGTTATATGAAGGCAAAGTATAATTTTCCAGCTAACAAAATATTATGTAGCAAGAACTGTTGGATATGTTATGCCTGATATACACAGCATGACCATGCTGCTTTCTTCTGTGTTACCTTTTGTAGATATTTGAAATCTATATACTACTGAGATAGAGCTGAAGATACTGGAGCTGCTTGTCAAATGTTTTACATAAATCAACTATTTAAGACCTATATATTTTTCAAGATTCCAAGTAGCACCATGAAACATATGTCTTGATACAAAGTCGAGCTGAGCAGTGTCATGTGAGGCCCCATTAACTAACAGTAATATGTGACATTCTTGTAGAACTTTGTCACTTTGAAAGCACCAATTCAAGAAGCTCTTTAAAATTTAAAATAAAAGCAGATTGTTAACCTTGATTTTTTTTTTCTTTTGCCATTGAAACATCCAGAAATGTTTGCTATGTCTTCAGCAGAGAGAGGGAGTGGCTTCCATGGAGTCAGCAGGAGAAAAAAAGAAATCGGAGATAGGAAAACGAGATAGGAAGGAAGGAAGGAAGGAAGGAAGGAAGGAAGGAAGGAAGGGAGGGAGGGAGGGAGGGAGGGAGGGAGGGAGGGAGGGAGGGAGGGAGGGAGGGAGGGAGGGAGGGAGGGAGAGGGAGGGAGGGAGGGAGGGAGGGAGGGAGGGAGGCAGGGAGGGAGGGAGGGAGGGAGGGAGGCAGGGAGGGAGGGAGGGAGGGAGACTTTTGAAAGAGAAATAAGCTGTGCTAAGCTGTGGCAATTTAACGTATACAGGGAGGCGTACATAAAAGCTCAGGGTGAGCTGCAGGGATCCAGAAAGAGCCAGTTTTGCCATGTAACCTCTGAGGCAAGCTAAAATTATTTTCTATAGAACAGATGTCCAGTCTAGCTCAGTTAGTGTGCACATGAAGACAGCTTTCAGTGACTTTGGCTGATTGCAAACTCAGCAGCACCAAGATCTTGGTAGACAAAGGTCCCACTGCAAGAAAAACTAACTTTAGAAGCAATGTAAAAACCAAGTCACCAAGCTGGTGAAGGCTGCGGAGGGGCAGTCACATTTCCAATAGTGTGAGTCACATTTTCCTTTTAAGCCTGTCATTCTGACAACGTCCTCAGATGTGAACAGATATTTTCAGAACCTCTTTTATGAGACGATCTGGGTTTTGATGTCACAGAAAAGTTTCTTGTGGTCTCATTAGATCCCTAAATAACGCTTAAGTCTCCCAACGACGCCATATGGCCGTTTTACAATGTACTCCCAGTAATGAGTGAGAGGTAACAGAGCTACCTTGACTTTTATGGTCATTCATTCATAGAAACTATTTTTAAAATATTTTTTCAAGATTGTAAGTGGTAACAAGAATATATACTTTAACACAAGCTCAAGCAGAACTGTGTCTTGTAAAGTCCTAGTTAACCGGCATGATCTATCTGATGAATGTATCACCTGACTCAAAAATGGAGTCTTAGACAATGGAGCCTATACTAGTTACTTTTCTGTTGTTCTAATAAAGCACTGTGAACAAGTAAACTTATAAAAGAAAGAGTTTATTTGGGTTTAGAATTCCAGAAGGAGAGTCTGTAGTAGCAGGGAAGGTGAGGCAGGGACATGGCAGGAGAGGCATGAGAGAGGGCGTGGCAGGAGAGAGGGCATGGCTGGGGCATGGCAGCAGGTGACCAAGGTAGGAAGCTGAGAAATCACATCTCTATCCACAAACATAAAGCAGATAGAGAAAACTAAAAGTGGGGTGAGGTTATGCACTCTCAAAGAGCCTACCCTTAATGAAACACCTCCTCCAGCAAGACTGAACCACCTAAATGCCCCCCAAACAGCATCACTAACTGGGAACTTGGTATCCTAATTTCTGTTCAAGGCTTATTCAAAGTACTGCAGAGTTCTTTCCCCACTTTGAGTAACTGCTGGTGGTTCAGTGAAGCACTGTAACTCTTACATGAAAATAAGTTAAATATAAATTCAGGTAAGTAACAAGACAACTGTAAGCAAAGGCAGGTTAATAATTAATTAATTAGTCCATATGGGTTTTTCTATAAGGAACACAATTTGTTTAACATTTCCATATTTATACACCGAATTAAAATGATATTCCTATAACATGAGAAATCATGAACTTAAAACTTTGATTTTTACCAGATGTTTCATGAGCTATAGTAGAGAAATTATAGTTATTTTATCCAAGGGGGTAAGTGAGATAAATAAGAGAGGTCAACCTTATAAGACCCTGAATAAATGTTAGAACTTTAATCTTTCCACTTCTCATTCCAGTTTGATGAATTGAATTGGGCATAATGTTGAAGCATGAAGACCTGAGTTTGGTCATCAGAACCCATGTAAAAAAGACAAATATGGCAGTGTGTGCTTGCAATGCCAGCTCTGGGGAGCTGGAGTCTGGGGTTCATGGAGTTCACTGGCCAGCCAGCCTCACAGACTCGGGGAGCTTCAGGAAAAAGGCAGACCCTATCTGAGAAAGCCAGGTGGATAGAACATCGGGAGCAATATCCTCTGACACATGCATACACACAGGAAACCTACACACATACACACACACACACACACCTCCACACAGAGAAAGAATAAAGAAATGAAGCAATAAGAGAAAGCTACAGCCAGAATCATGCTGCCTCCAGGGTTCACAGAGAAGAATGTGGGTCTGCCCTTCGGTACACATAGCAAGTCCTGGGTCTACAATTACACAGTCTTATAGAAAGAAGGAGATCAAAACAAGTAAACATGAGACATGACTAAAGATGATGCATTTATGTGTCAGTCAGCTAACACCTCCAGGACAATAATAATAATAATTAAAGAAATAGGTAGAATGAGGGGATTTATGAATAATGGCCAAAGATATCAGAAGAAAACTGAATGTTCAAGTTAGAGTATGAGTCACCAGAGTAACTATATTTCTTCTGAAATGTGTACAGACTTTTACCTGCATCCTGGCTGTTTGCCTATGCATACTAAAAGGGGCTTCCTAAGTCTGCCCATCCCAAAGGATGCATCCCAAAGGATGTAGACACAGCTGCACTCCATTTATATATTAGTGGCACATATGGGCAAGATCTAGAGACAAGACAGCAGAAAATGTCTACACTGTTCTATATATAGTCTTTCTTGTAAAACAAGACATGAAGAGAGTTGGTAACATGGAATGAAACAACTAAGAAGGGTGGGAAAGCCCCCAGAGTGAACTTGGAGGATGGAAGAAAGCTTTAAATAGCTAGTAAACGCCAGTGGAGATTTACACATGTCATATCTAAGAATATAAATTGTCTGTGATCATTTTTATTAGCTAAGCCTGGTGAAAATCCCCAGTTGGTAACAACACTTACCCCAGACCTGATCATATAAGTTTGATCCCCAAAGCTCGGGTACAAAAGTTCCTCTACATGCACACACACACACGCACACACACCTACACTTAAATTAATGGTAAAAATGACTCAAAGAAAAGGTAGAACTGTCATAAATGAAAAGAAATTAGAGAAGTGTGAAAGTTCCAAAGTCAAAGAAACACTACAGAGCAGAGAAGACCAAGATGGAAAATTCACACGAAGCTCCGTATATATAACTACAGTGCTTCCGTAACTGTAACCTTAGACAAAACTGAGAAACAACTAAAGAATTATTAAAGCAATAAAGGAAGGTATTTTCCAAACTAATTAGAGCCTGTGTCTACAACAAAATTATCTTTAGTCTCCAGTCTATTGAATTATTAAAAAGTTCACCCCACATTTTTGAGGAATTGAAGCAGCTAATGAATGAGACAAAAATTAAAACAAAACTTCTAAAGATTTCTGGGGCAATAAAAAGTAGCTACAAAAGAAGAAAAACCATTTGAGCCTCAAATTTTCTACTAGTCACAATGAAATGTAGCAGAAAGGGAACCTCACAAATGATAAAAGAGAATTACTATTTCCAACCGAGAATTCCATACCCAGCTAAACAATCACAGAAGAAACTCAGAAAATATAAACATCTACATAGATGCATGAACTCTGAGAATAGAAGCTTCATCATTTTCAGTATTTGCTAAAGAGATTAAATAGATACATAGATAGATAGATAGATAGATAGATAGATGACAGATTGATAGATGACAGATTGATAGATGATGATAGATGATAGATGATAAATGGACAGATAGATGATAGATCAGATAGATAGATAGATAGATAGATAGATAGATAGATAGATAGACGAATAACTGATAGGTAGATAAATAGATAATAGATGGATAGATAAATAATAGATGAATTGATAGATGATAAATTAGATAGATGATATATTAGGTAGATAGATATAGATGAGAGAGAGAAAGAGTGAGTGAGAGAGAGAGAGAGAGAGAGAGAGAGAGAGAGAATAGATAGACCAACTAGCAAACTGAGTGGGAAAATCTATAGATTCATTACAGTAGAGCAGGCAAGACCTGAGGAACATAATACTGCCAAACTAGAGAAGAAGGCTAGAGAGAGAAAGGGTAGGCTTCAGAAAATGTAAAAGCATTCCAGGGCTGAAAGAATGGATATGATCTACAAGCTAAAATGTGTGCATTAATGGGATGGAGGAGAAACCATTCTGCCTTGAAGCTGATAACTTGCCATGTATCCAGGTTTGAGACCCTGAAGCTCAAAGGTGTAAGTGGAATCTCAGAAAGGAACAACGTTCAAGTGCTTGCTAGATTAGACAGACCCATGATGTCCCAGGTCTTTCTGCTGCTGAGATAAACACTGATCGAAACAGCTTAGAGGGGAACTGGGGGGTTATTTCACCTTAAGCTTTCAGGACACAAATAACCACTGAGGGAAACAAAGGCATGAACTTAAGGCTAAAATCCTAGCGCAACAACAACAGAAGCCTAGAATTTGTGATTATGCTTAAGTGGATAAAATATTACTCATCCTGAGAATGTAAAAAGTATAGTTAACAGAATGTAGGGTGTAATAGGTAGGGGCAAAAATATTCTTATCTTTTAGTTTGGAGAATGAAAAAAATATAACCAAGAGGTCATAAGATAAGAAGCAAAACCATTAACATTTTAAAGATAATAAATATAATCAATAATAAGATATAGGCACGCAATAATATAGGTGAAAATAGAACTATCAGATTTTTGCCACCAGGAACCAAATGCAGAAAGTCAAACACAGCTGTCAGGGGGTCTTCAATGAACAGAGCTATTGTCTCAATATATGCAGAGACCAGTAAATATTTGTAAATCACCCAGAGACATAAAGATATGCAGTAAGAAAGCAAGCTTAATTCAGATTGACCCAAAACTATCATGAACAGGATGAGAGACGTTATGCCGACAGTATCTCTAGATATGTTTCAACTTAGACGTGCTCCGATTTATCTCAGCAGCTGAGGTATCAACCCACCAGCCAGCTGACAAAAACAATGTGGGTGAGTGGGTTCGCTCTTCTCTGCAGTGGCTACGATCAAGGGCCAGCCAGAACCTTAGCTAGCGGACATGGACGTGGAACACCCACCCAGACACCCTCAGCTTATACCCGTAATAAACTTGGAAGTGGTTTACTCGGTGAAACGCTTTTGCTTGGCCCTGAAACGTCCCTGTATGCAAAGATACCACACTGTTATAGGATAACAGGAAAACAAGCAAGCAAACAACAACAACAACAAAAGCCGAGGCAGTCCCTTTATCATAGTGTGCTTTGTGTGTATTTTAAGAGTGTTCAAAAACCCACTCCGTGCAGTTAGGTTTTACAGCTCCTGAAGATGAGCTGCAGATTCACAGATATTTCTGAGCGTCCCCATCAGCATACGAGAGCCGCCTTCACAGCTGGCCCTGGGCGTCCTTTAGTCTGCCTCTTCTAAACCGGTGGGAAGCCCCCTCAGATCTCCTTTTGCGAACATTTTCTCTCCTGGCAGCGGGGAACCACAAAGGGCAAAGCGATGGATCTGCCGCTGGTGTGGAAATTTCCACACAACACATCGCTAACTAGCACAAGGACGCGGTCGGGCGGGAAACCTAAGGTTCTATTCATTATTGCTGGATGGTTTATTATTTTAAAAAGAAAGAAAGAAACTGGAGCTGATAGGAAAAAATGCAGAATGTATGTGGAAGATTTTTTTTTTATGCGAGAGAAGGAGAAAGAAAAAGAGAGGAGAGAAAGAAAGCAGAATCAATGCCTTCCTGAGGACACCCCACCGGCACTCACCAGAGGAAATCGAGATGCCGCCAGTTTGGCTGGGGTTCAGCGCCATCTGCATAGTATTTAAAAGTGCCAGCCAAACTCTGAGCTATTTCACTGGAGTTAGTAAGGAAGGGCTCCAATCTATATCTGAAACTCAAACTCTCCCGCTCGTGGGGCGGGCGTGACTGGAAAGAGCTTATGGAGGTCAAGGAGCTGCCACAGCGTGGGGAGCCTTTTCCAGCCCCATACAACCTTGCACTTTCAGGGTCCAGATTGTTTCTCCTTGAATGATGTGAGAATTCTTCCGGGATGTAGGAGGTAGAAAAGGGTATAAGATAAAGAAAATAGTGCTGGTGGACACTCGGACAGGGAGTGTGCTGTTTGGAGGTCTGGGCGGCCATTAATTCATTCCTCTGCGGCCATCTCCTCTAATATATTTGTGTATATCTACCAAGGAAGTGGCTCCTAGTTTTTGGATGAGGAATTCTTGTCCTGATATGATTTTTCCTCCTTCAGAATCTACTTATCTGCTCTCACGTAACTGAGTATTCAAAGGTGGCCCTCACTTTCTTTCAAGATGCATGAGGCATTTAACAAAAACCCAGAGTAAAACAAGATACTGAGGAAACACGGCTAATAGAGAACACAGCTAGCATCTATTGGACGTCTGTTAATACCAAGCCCCACTTTTCATATAACAAGTTCAGTTGACCCTGTCACAAAGCCGTAAGCGACATCTTGCTACCCCACTCATTGGAAGATAAGGACGCTATGTCAGAAGGTATTTATTATATCCTCCTGGGAGGAGACCCCTAAACTGGCAAGTCAACCCAAGGTGTTGAGCCCTTAAGTCTCTGCCCTCCTGGTATTGATTACTGCCATCCATGTTTTATATTAAAACGAACAGTGTATTGATACTTATCACAGCCTCATGGGGTTATAGTGCTCAGCAAGTGCCACTTGGGGTGTCAGGAGCAGCTATAGTCAAATGGCAGCTAAAACAAGAGTCAAACAGGATGATTCAGGTGGGATATCTAAACTGACCTTTCTCTCAAATTCAGCACTTATTAAAGATAACTAGGGGCTGATGCACTATCTATCTATCTATCTATCTATCTATCTATCTATCTATCTACCTATCTACCTATCTACCTACCTACCTATCTATCTACCTATCTTTATCTATTTATCTATCTATCTCTATCTCCAGGGATGCCTTACAGTATGGTGGCATCAGATGGTAGTCTTTTTACCAACATCATCATCGTCACCATGATCACCATTATCATCACCATCACTATCTCATTAAGAGCTCGTGTACCTCAGTCTGGCCTTGAACTTCTGACCTTGCAGCTTCTGTCTTCTGAGTACTAAGATCGCAGATGAGCACCACCCTACCTGGTTACTGCTGTGCGAGGAGTCAAGAGGTAATGCAAGCTGCAGCTTCAGTGCTCCCTGTGGTGCTCCTCTCAGCCCAGCCTGTGAGTTTGTGAAGTACTGGCCTTACCACATTCTACTGGTCAAAACAAGTCATGGCACCAAGGTGGGTAGACACAAGGCAGGGAGGAAAACTAGGAAGAATAAAAAGATCCAGAAACTTGGGTCACTAGGACGTTGGGAGTCCAGACACTAGAGAAGGCTACGGCAAAGAAGCTAGTCAGCAGAGAAAGACTGGAAGCCTTTCCCTTCATACACCACACAGAGAACATTCAAGAAAAGCCCAAGGAAATATAAATGTGAGAGAGATGGGGGCTGTGTAAACAGCCTACTTAAAAGGGGCCATGGTCTAAGCTGATAGACAAGAAACCCCAACCCACCAACAGGACTCACCAACGTGTGAACCCTCATCCGGGCTTGGGGCAGGAATGCCACCTGGAGACTGCCAGCTGACACCTGACCAGCCACTCAGGACAGGACCCTGGGGCTGCACCTCCACACTGCTGCAATACTGCCCTCAGCCTCTCCCCTCAGCCTGCCTTCGCTGCATCAGATCTCCAGCTGGACAGCACCTGTCCGTGTCCCACCCTCTTTCCATTTGGGTCTGTCTGGACTTGGCTGGCTATTCCCTCCAGACCCTTGCTGGTTACCTTGCCCTGAAAGATGGAGCCAGGGATACCTGGGTTAACCCAAGGGTCCAAGCCCTGGTCTGGCCCTGGAAGGATTCAAGAGCCTCATTTTATGAGTTACAGTGATGTTAGAAAGATACCGCCAACCCATCACCCCCATTCCTTATTGCTTCTGGTGTGGCACTGTGGGCCAGGACCTAGTCCTGGTCAGTATTTTAATAATGATTTAACAGTGTAGATCTATGTGTCATCTACCAAGTGTCCAATAAAGAAATAGGAAGCTACAGAAAAAATTTAAAAACATAAAATAAAAGGGGCCATGGGCCTCAGCAGAGCCTACTCCGACTCTCAGTGGTTTTCCTTTCATAACAAACTGTCTGTATTCCTATCTCTAACCATGTGTCCCTTGTCCTTCTTTCTGCCACGCATGAAACACGAGAACCCTGAGACACTTCAGCAGGCAGTCTCCAGACTTAGACCCACGCTTATGACATCAGCAGCCAGTGTTTGGGCAAGAGCGCAAACACTTTAGCCTTTCTATGCCACAGCTAAGAATGCCAACCGAATGGCTGGAGCTCTGCGTCTAGTCTGACCAAGGCAAAGCAGTGCTGCTGAAAATAAGCTCACAGGAAATCCTTCCTAAAACAGCTCCCTCTTCTTCAGCAGAAACCAGCCGAGGCAGGACTGAGTCTACATCCTGAGATCCAAGGCAAAGATTCTGCTGACAGGAACTCCGAAAATGTCTGCAACGACATTAAGCCTCATTAAGTAAGATAAAAATTGCCTTTTCTTCAATTCCTGGATTCCTTAGAAGCAAGTTTAGTCTCCCTAGAATGCAAACACTTTCCTAATTGAATTCTTGCCTTGGCTCGGTTGCTAATTAGCCTTGACCAAGTCACTTCTTAGCAACGCTCTCCCCTTCCTTGAAGGAGAAGCAGGTTCTCCCTCCCTGGGTTTGAGTGGATGATCAATGGAATTCACACACAAAGATAAGCTGAGAACTACAGAGTAGACTCCACCTCAGGACTACTGAGGATGCCTCCTTGGCCTGGTGGAATCCGACCCTTCTGCATGGTACCCTTCTCAGCTTCCAGAATGGGGTGGAGCCTTCGGACAAGGCGACCACACACTGTCTTCCAAGCAGGAACCCGCTATTTAAGGGAATTTCTAACAACTAGGTTGTGGAACAAAACCTCTAAGTCTAAGGTTTTTCTAACAAAACCTCTAAATGTGTGAGCTCCTGTCCTGTCCTAGCAGACCCTCCAGAGATGGTTGCTGAATGTAACCATTGTTTATGTTATAAATGTTGTCCCTACCTCAGTTCAAATCTCATCACCATCTCTTCTCCCACCCCGTCCTTACTCTTGTATGAATCTCTTTGACTTTTCAAAGACTCAATTCTACCTCGTGTCTAATGAGAAGGTAACACTTTCATTAACAGATTTTTGCTACGCTGAATGTCATCCTACCTCCTAGGAACTGGAACGATATTTTATTCTATGTGTAATTATTTAGTGCCTCTAAGAAAGCAGGCTTCACTTGCCCAGGGTGGGGGTTGGGAGAGAGGCTTGGAATGCCCAACTAAGCAAAAAGTAAAATAAAAACAAATGCATGCCTTTAGAGAACTTATCTTCTTTTGAGAAAAACAGAAACTATCTACCGTAGTAAAGCAGGCTCCAATGGTCGAGTATAGTAAAGGACTTGAAACCCTAAGATTTGCAAAGTGTCCTTTGCAGCGTTTGTGCTTGAATATTTGATCCCCCGGCTGGAGGCACTGCTCTGAGAGGTTGTGGAACCTTTGAGAGGTGGAGCCTCCCTGAAGGAAGAGGGTGGGTGGGCCTTAGGGTTCACACTGGCCCTGCTTGCTGTCTGCTTTCCTTTTCTTCACCTACCCAGAGGTGAGCTAGCAGCCTCACACTCCTGCTGCCATGCTGTGAGCTATTTCCACCACCGTGGCTTCCCCATCTTGGTACCTTCATACTGGGAGCCAAAGGATCCTTCATCTCTTAGGCGGCTCCTTCCGTCACAGCAGTGAGAAGAGCACCTGATGTGATGTGTGGGTGATGGAGGGCTTTGGAAAAGACATCCTAGAGAACAGAGGCATCTGAGCTGAAGTTGGAATATATGAAAGATACTGTCATGGTACGGACTGGGGGAGGAGTCCTAGGCAGGGAGATTAGGAAACACTGAAGCCAGAGGGACGATGACCCTCAGACAGCTCATACAGTATAGCCTGGCATTGGCAAAGCGAGCCTAAGACACAAAGGAGACAGGCGCTGTGGTTAAAGAACACAGGCTTTCAAAGCTCACACTGACCAGCCTACACTAGGAGGCTGACACTTCTGCCAGCAGTACTCCCACATTAGCACTATGCCACCAGAGCCACCCACTTGATGACTAAACAGGATGGGATCACGCGGGGTACTCTACACAAGGAGCCTCGAGCCGAGCAAAGGCCCGAAGGCAGTTCATTGAAGAGCAGCCTTCGTGAAGGCTGGCCCACAAACTGGAACGCAAAGTTAAAACTAGAATTGTCGGAAAGAATTTATGATGGTTCCCATTTCTCCGGACAGTCCATGAAATTTCGCAAATGTCGTCCATCTGAATAAAGATTGGCAGGAAATGGACTGGGACAAAGCAGTTATTTGTAGAAACTCTTGCACTTCCCAAGGCCCCGTGCCCTTTACCAGTGACCCAACTGGTCTTGGTGCCCCTCAAACATCACTATTAATTCCCCATCAGACATAACCAGGGATCGGGAACCAGGCTGTCTCTCTTACACCCCTCGCCACACCTGACTGCTGCTTTCATAAAGTACTGCTGCTTCTAAAGCAGTCTCAAGCTAGGGGGTCCATGCTGGAAAGGGTTAAGCCACATCTGACAACGTCTCCCATGGTGTGCTTTGTCAGGACTCTAAGGAGTGTCCTGCGCTGGCTTCAGAATACTGGAGTCTTTTCATCACCCTGGTGGCACAATTTCATCACAAAATAAATTTCTTTTTATTTCATTTTCTAATCATCCTTCCAAATTGGTGATAGGGATGAGCCTTGGAATGGGGTGTGAGAGAACTATATTGACTGCCGTGACAATAATTTCTAGTCAGTGAGATCCATTGCCATTGCCACTACAGAAAGGTGGCTGTTGGTCTGAAGTGTTCCCAAGTTCTTCTGAGAAGCAAGGAGTCTCAACAGCATTCCCTGACTTTGATTGCAAATGTAAAAAAAAAAAAAAAAAAAAAAAAAAAAAAAAAAAAATCTGTTACCGAAGACTGCATTAAAAAAAAAAAATCTAAGAAGGTTTTTTAGTTTTTCTTTTTTTTTTAAATCCCAAGTGCATAAGAAACTAAAGCGGTTTGAATGACCTATGAAGAAAATCAAACGGCGCTCCTGCCGAAGAACCAGCGTGTGGACCTCTCATTTGAAAAATAATAAAGATAATTAAATCATCCTTTTTACTGAGTCCAAGGAAAACCCACTAAGATAAAATCAGTTTGCCAGCTCATTAGGTAAAGTACAGAGAGGCAGCTAGAGGCAGCTTAGTCCCTTGGGGTGCACGGAGCTACCCACAGGGAAACATCAGTCAGGTGCCCAGGATGTCTGTTCCACGGGAAGCAGCTGTCTCCTTAGCTCTACTTTTATGTAGCCAAGGTAGCGCTTCTGAGAGCCACTTTGACTTGAGGAGAAAGATACTGTAGGTGACAACCTGCGACAGAAACAAGGAATCTCATTGTTGCTGTTCACCAGGTCAACAGAATTCACACTATCATTTGCTGAGTTCCATCCATTTTAGTTCTACAATGAAGAGACATGGAAGTCGGCCCCATGGAGGAAGGTGTTTCCTGGCCACACTTTTGTGGTCCTTTGAGCTCCATCATTGGGCTGGTGATGACTTCCTGAAAGCAGCCATGTTGAGTCTAAGGAGGGGCAGAGCAGAGATGCCTTTAAAAGCAACCAGACGGGTCATAACTACAACGGTAATAAACTGGGTACCCCTGCTTTTGGAGATGTTGTTCGCCTTTGTGGATAAACTGATTTACATCAGGACACGTGCACTGAATCCTACTGAGAACGTGGCATAGAAAACTGGATAAAAGAGCAAACTTCGCTCCAAGCGACTCAGAATGAGATGTGGTGAAGCGGTGCAAAAGCAACTGACTATAGCATAGACAGGGCCAGCCCGGGATCTGGGGCAGACACGTGGAAGGAGGGGAGGGAGGGTTAGATCCGAATACTTGGGAAACACCCAGAGCATGTGCAGAGCAAGAACAGAGGTACAGCCTGGCACTGGCAAAGGGAGTACATCTCAGGAGACGCGGGGATCTGCTCTTGGTTTCCCTCGCTCAGAGCACAGTAGACCTAACCATAGGTAAAGCTGGAGAGCTATTGTGATACATCCCTATATCCTTCAGAATCTCTGGTGGCCAGTTGTGCCCTTAGCCTGCATTTTTTTAACTCATGAGTAATTAATTACACACATGACTAGAGACTCCTCCAGTCCGTTCAACTCTCCAGGTTGGATCAGCCTAGTTAGATTACAAAACTTAAGAAAAGAAAACTGTGTCCCCTGTTCTCTTTGTATGTGCCACACAAAAGCAAGGGTTACCCAAAGGAAGCAAGCTTGGGAAATCTCTGTCACTCCAGACCATCATGTTAGAGCGATGCTCCTTATAAGTTAAGATTAGTTCAGTAAAGAAGAGCACAGCTCAGGGGATAGTGTTAGTCACTACGTCGGGAGCAGGAGAAAGAGCCTAAGTCTTGCGGAGCAGAAGGAGAAATTGGAAGTTATAACATTCATGACTTCCCAGCTTACTAGGAAGTAGAGAATAGCACCAGGCACTCTGATGGGCCCATCTTCTCTTCCATCAGCCACGGCAAGCCAGAAACAATAGATTAGAGCTCAGATGTGAAGGACTGCAAAAACCACCAGCCCGAGACAGTCTGTTCTTTTTTTATCTTTCCCTGTAACAATGTTTCACAGTTCGAGTTTTGCCATCGCATGTCCTTTTTACAATCCTTTTCACAATTTTGAAACATGTAGCATGCGTTCTGCAGAAAGGGGGGAGGGGGGGACAGGATAGCACCAGATTTACGCTGACCTTTCTGAGGGTCCAAATTTAGTTAGTCATTTCTATCCTCCTAGTTTTTCAGAGGCTCGTGTGCTTGAACTAAAAACAGCAAGCCTCTCTCAAATTACCAGCACTTAAAAGGTTAAACTGTTTATTTTTATCCTGCTAGCAGGGAATTAAACTCCAGTGTGTTGCTCCTTGCTTTGACAAAGATCGTAGCATATAGAAGTTATCCATTTTTACCTCTTTCTGTGTCCTTTGCTCAGGTCTCTCTGAGGGTTTCCATCTCAACGTTTACACGTTTACAGGTCTGCTAACGTTGGTAGGTCCCTATTACCTTTCTTCCTGGCAGCTTATCATCTTGGCCCACTGAAGCCTGGACTACAGAGTTCAGACTCCCATGAGAATGGATGGAGATTTCAATGGCAGGAGAGTCTGCCCTCGGCACTCCATCAGGAAGAAAGAAACTAAAGTTTCTGCTCAGAGCAGCTAACATTTGGCTTCATATACTACCTCTGTGTCCAGAAATATTCAGCACAGTAAGGACCAGCTCCTGTGTCTTTGTATAAAGAGACAGGTGTAAAACAGGAACTTTGGAAGTAAAACTTCCATGGAGTCTGTGGCTTGCATTTATCTTTCTCCTTCTTTCATGGGCCCTCTGAAGATTAATTTTTATCATTCCTTTGCTCAGTGCCCCATTTCCGGGGGCACACACACAAAACCCAGGCATCACAATGCAGCCAGCCGCACACTGGCTTTGTCACCTCTGTTGAATAAAACTTCTCTTAAAAGACAAATAGCATCACCAGGGGCTCAGATCCGGGAGGGAGGGAGACATCCAAGTCCCTCCCAGCCTTGTTCACTTTATTCTCCACCCCTAGAGTACTCTCAATTTTCTGCCCAAATAGCCATGGCTTATCTTTTCTTACCCATTTCAAAACCTGCTTTGAGAACACATAAATGGCTGGCATAGTTTCCTAGCATCAGAAAAGTGAACTGCCCACTCTTCCAAAACAAAGCAAGCCTGCTGGGGTGTTAAAAATGAAAGCATTAGAAACATAGATTTTTGTTTCTTAGAGGAGAATGCTTGGCTTGGCCTTTGGTGGCCTGGCTTAGGTTTTTGTCACCTACGCACTGAGCATTAACCTAGAAAGAACAGGAAGGTAGTGTGGTTAAAATATGGGCTAGAGAGATGGCTCAGTAGTTAAGAATAGCCCTTGTTGTTCTTCCCAGGAACCTGAATTCAGTTCCCAGAACCCACATCCAACGACTCCAACCACATGTAGCTCCAGCCCCAGGGTATCTGACCCCTGCCTCTGACCTCCTCAGACACCTGCACATGTGCACATGCATATACATGCACGTGTGTGCTCATACATACACACACATACATATATAATAAAAAGAAATCTTTAAAAGTATATATATGGGTGTTAGATGAAGAGACTCAGTACTCATGACAAGATGATTGTCCATGGGATCCCAGCACCTCTGCTCCCAGAAAACGTAAGTGATAACAAGTGTCATATACTGTGACCATGTCGCCCACTCAAGCCACAGTGGTCTGGGTTTTGTAGATGTGCTCGCTCCCTTCCAGGGAGTTTTCATCCTGTAAATCGTCTTTCTCATGCCAACACCAGGAGATACTGAGAACGCATGGGAGCAGGGGCTGTCTCTGACTCTTTAGGGACCCCTTTGTCCTACGAGGTTGCCTCACCCAGCCCCAGTACGGGGAAGACACCTAGTCTTCCCACACAGGATTCATTAGAAAAGGAGGAGGAATGCAAAGAATGGGAGTAAAGGAAAACCACAGAGCAAGGCTGGAAAGACAGGCAAAGGGCTAGCCTGGATGACACGGGGACCCGAGTGCAATGCCCAGGAAATAGAAGCCAGTCACATGTGGTGAACTAGGTTTGCTATCTCAGCTCCAGGGAAGCAGAGTCAGGCAGATCCCAGGGGCTCCTGGCCAGCCAGCCTCATTCACCCAGTGAGCACCAGGCTCATGTTCTCAGTAAGTCTCAGAAAAGGAGGCTAAGCAGGACTGATACCCAAGGTTTTCCTATGGCCTCCACGTGCACACACACACAGACACACAGAGACGGGGCAGGGAGGGAGGTTAGAAACAAACAAAAAATAATCTCAGAAAGAACCAAGCTAAAGCACCTCAGCAAACGGCAATTATTTTTGCAAAAAGAGTTTGTCAGGACCCAAAGTGGGCTAGCAGATAGGTACCGAGATGATGTCTGTCTTTTCCTGTGACATGGGTGGCAATGACCAGGATGGTGAGACATTGGTGACATTTTTTAAAGCAACTGCCTTTACTTTATTTTTTTCTCACATTCTAGAGGAAGTGAAAGGGAGAGGAGGGAAAAGAAAAAAGAAGAGACAGGGTGAAACCACAGACAGACATCCAGGGCTTATTTCCTTGGGTCTTCTGTACAGCATTGATGTTACTACGAAGGAACTCTGTGTTCTTCAGGATGCTCTGCTTTCAGGGCCGGGGGGCAGGGGGGAGATGGGACTGCTCCCTGGTGTAGAGAAAGCTGCATCATGTTTTATCTAGAGTGTACTCTATGCTGTATTTCTAACAAGGCAACACTGGCACTGACCAGTGGAAACCGTCTCCCACGGCGGGTTACTTTTCCAGTGTCTGTGAATCATCAGTTCAGAGTTCTCCATTTTCTCTAGCCAAAGAGAAAAATTACTTTAACTCAATACTTTCTTGGGGGGGGGGGAGAGAAGGCGGGAACAAGACAAGGTAATATGTTTCAATAAAAAATTAAGATAATTCTATCTTATGGTTTTATATTTATTTTTATTTCTGTGTGTGAAAAGAATGCACTCAGAGACCAAAAGGAAGCAGGGGACCCTCTGGAGCTGGAGTTACAAGCAGCCATGAGCCACTCAACATTGGGGCTAGGATCCAGACTCTAACCTTCTGCAAGAACAGCAAGCTCTCTTAAACCAATGAGCCACTTCCCAGCCCCCACCACCCAGGTGTCTTTTGAATGACGCTTACCTCTACTCCTTCTGACCAGACCACCCCACTTTCCAATCATTGTCTGCCAAAAGCAGCTGGCACAGCCAGAAGGCTGGATCGCCTTGAAGCTCTTCTGCCAGGTGAATGGGCCTATCACGATTAAACCGTCTCCCATGAGGCCTTGGGACAGGAACTGAATGATGACAAAGCCTTCTTCAAAGGTGACACAAATGTCTCCTATTCCCACCCTCACGCACACCCGCTCACACAAGCAACTCTTACCTTAGTGGGTCACATGTAAGATGAAGGTCCAGAAGTAAGAGAGGAACTTGCCAGGAAGAGGGAAGGAGAGGTGAGGGGGTTACTGGGAAGTGGGAAAAAAAACCTAAAACATGTACTCTACAAATATAACCCTCAAAGAATAAAAATCAGTAAAGCGTTAAACTGTGATGATAAAAGTATCTAGGGGCCAACTAGATGGCCCAGCGGGTAAAGAACTTGCTGCATAAGCCTGGTGATCTGAGTTCAGTCCCTGGAATCCACATAAGGACAGACAGAGAGAACCAACCCCAAAGACAACCTCTGGCATCAGCATGCACATCATGGCAGACACACAGAAAAACAACAATATATTTAAATATTCTACTTAAAGAAGTGACGGCAAATCAGTGAGGTCTTAATCTCAGAAGTCAGAGAACTGGGCCGTGCCTTGATGTCAGCAGGATTATAAATTTTGTGTAACATGAAATTCATCAGTTATGCAAGTTGTACCCCATTAACTGAACATAATTCTACCTCAGTGAAGTATGCTTAGATAAATATAGATAGAGATCATGACACACACAGGTTTAAAGTATAAGAAAATATGTGAATAGTATGGGGACAGATATGATGGGATGGTGGGCAAAATTAGCAATCATGGTCTTTGGGAAAAACATGTTAGGACTAAAAGTTGTGTTCTATAAAAATAAAATGTTGGGCAAACCAAGATTTTTAAATTTGTTCTCAAAATGTAAAGCAAATCTAGATAGAGCTACAAGGAAAAAAATAGGAAAATCTATGTTCCTAGTAGGACATTCCAACACATCTTTCTCAAGGACTGATAGATCAAAGGAAAACATTCAGTACTTTTATATGAGATATGAATCATAAAATTAATAACTTTGATCTAATTGGCAGATCTTTAAAAACATACACCTAAACTACTCTTGGTTCAAAAAGGACTAAAAACAGAACTGAGATGATCAAAAGACTGTTTTGCTGTCAATCAGGGGGGGAAAAAAAAGAGACGGTCTAGCTGTTTGTAAAAGTATCTGGAGTTGGTGGATGGTTTTGTTTGGTGTGTGCGATGCAGGATACAGCAGTGTGCTGCTGTAATGATGGAGAAGGCCCACAGGATGCATGGGAGACGATGCTGGTAGAGGTCGGAGGGTATAATTGAAGAGGCAGAGCCCTGAGGAGGGTGAGGATGAAGGAGAATCCAATCCACAGGTAAACAAGTGTCCCTGCTGTCCCTGGTATAACGGGGATCGAGACAGCAGGAACATGCACAGGCTGAGTGGGAATGCATGCGGGGCCGGAAACCACCAGTCATCCTCTAGACTTTCTCAGTACAGTGAGCATCTAAATAATCAGGTGAGGGGACCAGCAGGGACAGAGTGGTCTGCAGAGAAGAGGCAGCAGGCTCAGCCTTTGCCTTGAGACAGGATTCGAACTTGACCATGAAAACAATAAGAATGCTCCCAGACAACCCTGTATCCTTGCGATGTCAAGTTTAAGGGGGGACCTGTCGGCCAGTCGGTCCGCTGTTTTCTTGTGCCATTGTGACTGCAGATTTCCTACACTTAACGAGAGGTTTGCAGTCGGCTCCTACTCCCTTCCCTGTGGGGCACCCCGCCCTGCCATACGGGCAGAGAAATGCATGACCCACACCCTCCAGATTAAGAAGCTAAAGTTTTAAATAAATCATTTAACTGAACTCGGTCAACCAACAGTAGGATACCACCAGGAACTACTAACAGGATATTAACTCCCTGCAAGTTGTTGCTCTGGGTGCTGTCTCTGGCCTCCAAACCAAACCATAACAGGAGGAACCGGCAAGCAAGCCACAGTTAGGAGAGACCATGGATCAAGTAGCCAAAGGAAAATCAGGGAACCACGGGGGAGAAGTCGTGCCTCAAATCTACTACAGATCATTGATGGTGGCAAAGGTGTGTGCGCAAAGCAGTAAATTCACCGTTAAACGATGTCACTTAAGTCAACAGCACCCCATCCTTCCTGGCTCCCCAACTTTGTGGAATTAGCGTGCAGACTTAACACTGATTTTATGCTAAGCATCAAGTTTATAAAGGTTTGCAGCCATAAAGAAGAAAAACAAGAATGACCATTCGAAATATCTTCACTTTAAAAGAACAATGCCTTCATTCCCCTTGGGCCCTCTGCTTGTGCGATTACCTTAAAATGGAGTCAAACTAACAGCAGCAAGGAAGCTTAGGCCACAAAGGTGTCACTGTAAGAATGGAATATTAGCCATAAGAACACAAACTGTCTCCTGTATTTGTGTAAGCCATCCACCTCAGTAGAATTGCAGTGATAAACACCAGCCCCCTTGGTGCGTGCAGTGACGACAGACCGTGAACGTGGGCTGGCTCACAGAAGTCCCTGTGTCTTCTTATACCAGGTTTTAAGGTTGCTGGAAAAGCCACAGCGCTGCATCCTAGGAACTTGCATCATTGATAGCTCTGGAGACATACCTTCCCTTAAAGATTCCTGAAACTCGAGACAGACCGCTGTGGCCTTGAGATATTAGTGACAAAGAATTGCTTCGAGGAGGTTTGGGGCACAGTCATTAAAAGCCAGGTGAATGCCAGAACTCAGAGGAAACCCTACAGCATCTTGAACTGGCAACTTGAGGAAGCACACTAAGGTGACTTAAGGACACCTCTTCAGAACCGATTTGAAACAATGAGAAGCAAGTTTAGCGGCTCCATATGCATAGCCAGGGATTTAATTGGAAAAGCGTCCCCCATTGTCTGCTGCCTGGAGGCGGCCCCTCGGTGCTGGGTGTTTTTATTATTTTTAACGACTCTCTTTGTGTAATCTTGCCCTGTGTTTACCCCACAATTCCCCTCTTTGTTTCCTTGTCAACACACTGACTACAGACAAGAAGATTCTATTATCTTGGCTTATTCAGTGGCTCTGAGATTGTTTATTAAGAAGATCACATCCGATCGCAACACAGATGTTGGCAACATGTCCTGCCAGAAATAAACATTTCATTTCTTCACTACAGAGTTCAGCTGCTTCCCTTCACCAACAAATACAAATGGCCCCTAAAATATGCAAAAGGTTTGAAAAAGAGGCACAGTTATGCCAGCCTAGGGCATCTTTTTTTTAGGATTAGGAAAGGATCATAGAAAGCCATGTTTAAGTATTAATATAGACAGCCAGGTTTTTCAATGTGAGGAAGAGTGGGCTGGCTCACAGAAGCCCCTGTGTCTTCTTATACCAGGTTTTAAGGTTGCCTTTCACATACTATCACTGGGTTCTCTGTGGAAACCCATTCAACAGATGAGAACATTGAGCCTCTTCCAAGGCAGCCCTTGCTTTGGTGTGAATGGAGTGAGCCAGCAGGCAGTCACAGGCTCATTGCCTTCCAGTATTTTTGCTGGGATGGTTAGGAAAAGAACATTCTTCTTCTCTCTTTCTTTCTTTCTTTCTTTCTTTCTTCCTTTCTTTCTTTCTTTCTTTCTTTCTTTCTTTCTTTCTTTCTTTCTTTCTTTCTTTCTTTCTTGTTTTCTTTGAAACAGAAGGCATTAGTGAGTCTGGGCATGGCAGGTACCATGTGTGGAGATGCTCATGGCCCAAAAATGGATGTACGTCACTCTGGAAAAAGCATATCTCAGACTGCAGAGCCTGCACACAGCCCTCCCCCCTGGGATGAGGCTCTGCTCGAGGCCAGATGAAGGATTCAGATCTCGATCATCATACGCTGATTCTTGCCACTTGATATCAAAAACTCTGAACAATATTATAGACAAAATAAAAAATAAAAACCCTCAATTCCTGCTTTTGGCATTGCTATTCTGAGATTCCTGAGTAGAAGACACTTAAATGAATGATTTATTTTGTTATGGGGTGAGAGGACACAGAACCGCACTCCCACTCCCACCCCCAAACCACCACCACCACCACCACCACCAACACCCTCACCAGCTGCCAGGATCTTGAAGCAGGTGGGTCCATTACCAAGAGACTAGCAGTTGGAAAGAGAGCACACAAGAAGTAGGCCCAGACTATACCACTCAAAGCCAGACCCTAGTAAGTCCCTTTCTCCAGCCAGGTCATGCCTGCTAAGTCTCACAGCCTCACCAAACAGCGGCAGAAGCCATGGCCCAAGTGTCCAAGCACAGAGCTCGTGGGACGTATTTCCCTGCTGCGTCATGGCAGTGACCTGAAGTCAGTCTTTCCCACGAACAGTCTTGGTGTCTTTTACCAGCCCTGAACCCCCTTTCAGCCCTAAGGCCAACTTTGATCCCACTCATAATTCACCATGTTCCACTCTCTCATCTCTCAAGCCATAGTCTGGTCATATCTATGTCTTAAAGTAAATGTATTCACAAATGGGGCAATGCTCAGGGGTATTGGCTTGTGCCACACTGGATCAGCAATAAAGGCCACATGAGGTTCTGCTGATACCCTTGCCCAATGTCTAGGACAAGAAATATCAAGTCATATTTGACTCTGTTGTCTCTTCATCTTCACCAACTTCTCACCAAGTAATGACTTTGAAAAACTATCTACATTTTCCTCTCAAGTTGCCTTCCTATGGCAGTCAATTACATGTCACACAGAACCTGGGTCAGCTGACTCCTGCTAACCTTCCCGCCACCGCAGATTCTCCGTCACTGTCTTCATTGCATCATATTAACAGTCATTCCATCTCAGTCACATGGGCCACAAACTTGAAAGAATGCCCAGTGCTTTTTCTTATTCTCTGTGTTAACCTAGACATCAAGTCGTGTGTGACTACACAGTGTCATAACTGAAAAGCTACTTGAAAGGGTAAAACTCCAATCAATAAAGGGAAATGCTCATTGGTTTTGCTATACGCTGTCATTTGCCAAAAACATTAGCCTCATTAACAGTAAAAATACTTGATTCACACCTAATACTTACCTGACGGTTTGAATGAGAAATGTCCTGCATAGACTCAGGCCTCTGAACCCACAGTCTCCAGTGGATGATGCTGTTTGGTGAGATTTAGGGGATGTCGCTGCCTTGCTGGGTGGGCTGTGAGAGCTCCTAGCCTTCCCTACTCTTGCTCTGCTTCATGTTTGCAGCTAAAGACATGATCCCTCAGCCTGCTGCTCTGCTGCCTGGGACAGTGCTGTACCTGCCCTCGTGGGCTCGCACCTTCTGGAACTATGTGCCCTAATAAAGTCTTCTCTAAGTCGTTGCCTGGGTCGTTGTGTTCTATCACAGCAACAGAAGGGAACCGGTACAAACTCACTAGACCGATTATACTAAACACAGAGGGAAACCGGGATTGACCAAAGTCAAGGAAGTAGAATTCAATGCAGTCTTCGGAGAAATCAATTTGGCTGTTCCTCAAAGACAGGAGTATTGAGTTATCTCAACTCTGACTTCCACTCCTTTGGGGTCCAGAAATAAGCAACTCACACATTTCTACACCCATGCTCATTGGGGTGTTAAGCACAACAGCTGAAAGGAAGAAACCACCCACTGTTCGCCAGCATTGATAACATGAGCACTTCCAAAGGACGTCATGTGTAGATAGAGATCTGTAACATTATCCATAAATATCAGTGAAATCTGACACAGGCCACAGTGGACAGGACTAGTGGACACACGAAGTGTGTGAAGTGGCTCACGAAGCGACACCACGCGCATGAGATGTCTGGAATGGGCGAGCTCGTAAAGACTGATAGTGGAAGTGAGTTGGCCAGGCCAGGTCGGGACAGGGAGAACTTCAGAGTGTGCTTCGATGATTGAATCATGTCTGCTCGCAGTGACCGAAGTAGATGGTGCCGTTGTTACTCAGAACTGTGAATATAATTACTAACTGTAAACTGTATCTTAAAATGGTTAAAATGGCATAGTCTATGCTCCGTGCATTTTTCTCGTGACAATATTGTAATTGCAATGCAATATTCCTAGGATATTGACAGAGGTCTAACAGTTGAACTCTATATTTTTGTTATGATGATGTAAAGAAATTTATGATCAATACAATATTTGTAGAAGCAAAGCATAAAATCATTACAAACCCTAGAAAGAAAAAAACTAGGAATATCTAAAAAGTCATTAAGTATACCTGAACGTTGCTAAGTGATTATTTTTGTTGGTTGCTTGTCTGTTTAGAGAAAGGGTATCTTGTAGCCCAGGCTGCCTTGAACTAGATATAAGAGTGCAGAAGACTTTGACTTTCTGAGCCTCTAGGCTCCACTTCTCATGGTCTGGGATTGCAGGCGAGTGCCCCGCAGCCAGTATCAGCAGTTTCTGTAACAGGGGGGGGATGCTGGAAACAGGATGTAGTTGTCGGGGGATCCCAGACACTCTTAAGCCACAGCTAGCTAACTAGCTGCTAATTGTGATTTCTTCCCCATAGCCTAACAACAGAATTACTTTAACGTTCCGTTTACTATGTGCTGGGACCCAAACAACCTGATAAATGTTGATTCGCTGACATTTTAGCAGTCACAGAAAACATGAACATTAAATAGAAGACAGTGTTTTTTGTTTTGTGCTTAAGCAAACAGGGTTGCTTACCAAGTGGCTGTATCACCGCAGGTTCTCTCACACCTCGAAGACATTGTTTCCTATTACATCCACAGGTTCTCACACACCTTGGAGACATTGTTTCCTATTACATCTGCCACCATCCACCCAGCTTGGCAGAGCTCTGACATTCTCTCAACGGGGATATGACACAATCCAATGCAGAAAACACTGGTTTACATCAAAATGACTTCTACCGTTCCTGGTAGTGTAGCCTATTCTGTTCCTCTCTCAAGAACCCTGTATCCCACAATGCCCCTGCAATGGTGCCATGACTCCCTGGGGACAAATGTATCCACTCAAAAGGAGTCATCTGTGGCTTTAAACAGGTCTGTGGGTCATCATTATGTTCTGTCTGTGTGTGTGTTTGTTTGTGTCTGTGTGTCTGTGTCTGTGTATCTCTTTCTCTGTATCTGTGTCTGTCTCTGTGTCAGTCTGTCTGTGTCTGTGTCAATGTGTGTGTCTGTCTGTGTGTCTGTCTCTGTCTCTTTCTCTGTGTCTGTCTGTGTGTCTGTCTGTGTGTCTGTGTATCTGTGTGTCTGTGTCCTCTCTGTATCTGTCTCTATGTATTTGTCAATGAGACAAAGGGGAAAAGAAAACGTTGGTATGTGATGTTAGGAAACAAGGGGTAGAAACATGAGTATAAATGCATCTTGCTTATAATTAAGAAGAGGAAGGGCTACAGAGATGGCTCAGCATTTAAGAGCACTGGCTACTTTTCCAGGGGAACCAAGTTTCGTTCCCAGTACCCACATTAGGTAGCTCACAACTGCCTGTAGCTCCAGATCCAGATCAGACACACACACACACACACACACACACACACACACACACAGTCCCAGAGACCTGGGATGTGAGAGGCTCCCAGGACTCAATTCGGGTGACCTTAGCTAAAATGCCCAACAGTGGGGAGATGGAACCTGAAGAGACCACCTACAGTAGTTAGACATGGCAGAAACCCCAGAAGGATGGGGTCACCCACCCATCTTCGAAACTTTTGACCCAGAATTGTTCCTGTCTAAAGGAAATACAGGGACAAGACTAGAGCAGAGGCTGAAGGAAAAGCCATCCAGTGACCAGCCCAATTTGGAATCCATCCCCTGGGCAGGCACCAAACCCTGACACTTTTATTACAAGCCATGTTGTGTGCATGCAGACAGGAGCCTGCAGACATGGCTGCCCTCAGAGAGTCTCTACCAGCAACTGAGTGAAACAGGTGCAGATACTCACAGTCAACCATTGGTCTGAAGTCGGGGACCCCTACTGAAGAGTTAGGGGAAGGATTGAAAGCACTGAAGGGGATGTTAACCCCATAGGAAGAATAACAGCATCAACTTACCCGGACCCCTCGGAGCTCCCAGAGACTAAGCCACTAACCAAAGAACATACCCAGGCTGGTCTCAGGCTCCTGGCACATATGTAACAGAAGACTGCCTTGTCTGGCCTTGGTGGGAGAGGATTGTATAATCCTGTAGAGACTTGATGCCCAGGGAAGGGGGACTAAAGGGGAGGGGGATGGTGGGGAGGTGAAGGGGTACTCTCTCAGAGACAATGGGGAGAGGGAAGGGGGTTAAGAACTCTGGAAGGAGGCAACATTTGGAATGTAAATAAATAAAATAATTTAATAAATAGATAAATAAATAAGAAGAAGAAATTAAGGAGAAAGTCTGAGCTGTTCACTGTATTGACCCACTGGTCCAGTAAGGCAGTGGCCCACAAAATGGAAGCCAGACGATCCAAATACTCCCTGTTTGGGAAACTGGTTTAGGAGACTTAGACATATTTTTCATAATTATAAAACAAATTTTGAAAGTTGTCTTGAAAAAACTGTAAACCTAAATAAACGAACTTACCTGGATATTGAATTTGCGGCATAACCACAGAGTGAAGATTTCCTGAGAACTTAAAAAACAGGGATTGAAACTGTGTGGGAAAACCCTCCGAGGCAATAACCAGATGTGTGTTACACGTCCTGTGAGTGACCCTGTCCTCACAGCACAGGGACTCAAACCCAGAGCTCTGTGTGCCCGTGGGCCTGGCCCTCTACCCTCCTGACTCCTTCTCAGCCTTCTCAGGTTGGTGGACTCTTTCGTTCCGCTTGCCTTCTCATGACAGCCTCTTTCAATTCTCAGGCAAGAGCGTCGAGCATCTCACCCATGTTTACCTTTACCGCTGCTTGTATTCCAGGCTTAGCTCTCCAGAAACGCCTTAGGATCCATTCCAGGGGCGGAAAGCGCCCCCCACCTCCCGGTCTCACAAGTCCTCATCTGCTCTGTATCCTTCTCTTCTAAAGTCCATTCGCACACACTGCACCTTGACTTCCCCAGGACACATTACCCAGGTCCTGGAGGTTTTCGGTAGCCAAGCCTCTTCCTCCCTTAGAGGGGCCATAACTGACGAGGGAGACCGGCCACAGTAAAACTTGGTTCAGAATAACATGGGGACATACAGGCGGATCCGAGGAGGGCAGACTGTGCCACATTAGTGACCGTCTCAGTGCAGGCTCTGTGAGGTCTCTAGGCCAAGGGAAGGATCTATCTTCTAGAAATGAGAAGGAGCGAATTGGGTTGACTTTATTGGCTCAGTGGCTAAATAGAATCTGGATATTGGTGGGCTCTAAAGCACATTCACGTAGACATCACCAATTTATTTTTAAATTATCAACTCTTCCCCGAAGAGCCAGGCTTCCTTTCACGAAACTTGGTTGGGTCTTAAGGATGGATAGTTTTCTCATGCCTGTGACCGCACAGCCATTTACTAGGCTGTCGTCGGTGATCGGGTGGGGTTTGGCAGTGATGCAGTTGTTTGGATGTCATACATACAGTGTTAGTAACCCCTCACCCATGTTGTGGAGGCATGCCAAATAAATTCATTAATAATGATGATGATATAAAGTAAGTATTTTCAAGAGTCATTCCTGACATGGGATTGGCATGAAGTTTATCATAGCTGTGTTTTCATTAAACTGGAAAACAGACAAAGAGGAAGGTGGCGCAGGAGCAGCCCTGGACAGTGGACAGGTCACTGTGTACTGCCTTACAGAGGGTGGCCCACCTGGCTTGATCCTCAGGAAGACCGGAACGCTTCACTGGATGGAATCTGAACACACACTTGCACTTCCTCAAACGGCAGGAGGATTTCTTCACCACAGAGCCTGCCCCGGAGGATGCCCTGCACCTCTCTCATCCAGCATCCGCCACACAATTCATCTCTCCTCCCTGGGCCTCTCCATCCCAGCGCAAGGTCCACAGTCATGTTTAATAGACACTCGGTGGAAATGTGAGGCACAGCTACGGTGCTTGGTGTGAGATGATCTCGTGGCACCGTGGCCTGTAGAGGGTCCTCGGGGAGAGATATGCTCGTGAGTTAATGGAGGCCTCCAATGGAGAACACCAGCGGTGGCTTCCTGATGAGGTCGTACGGCCTTCTGAGGCATCTTTTACTTGTGGTGAAGCACACTTGAAACTGGTCTTTAAAATGCCTTTGTAGGCTTAAATTTTTACCTTTAGAAAAAAAAAATGGTCCTGGCAGGTAAGCCAGTGTGAAAAGAGAAAGAGATGAAAAATGTGTGTTTATTCTTCTCGTGGGAATTCCTGGCCTAAAAAGGAACGCAGAAAGACAGTTGACTTTCCTTTTTTTTTTTTTTTCTAAGAATCACCAAAAAGTGGTAGTGGCCTCCAGGAGTCTGTGTGTGGCCTGTTTGATGTGGTTTGGGCCTGAAGAGAAGCTAAAGGCTAAATGTATTTTAAGTTGGCTAAAACTAATATAAACACATCCCCGAGGCCGTTGTTCCATTAGCTGACAGTGTGCGCAATATTAAAAACATGGTAAAAACATCAGACGATTTGCAGTGTTGTACATTTGAGAGTCATTTATGCAACACCCAGTTTCTGAATGCAGACACAAGTAAAAAGGCACTATTGTTTCATGAGGGCAGCCATGTTTACACAAACACACAAATACGAGTTTTTTAAAGTATGTCCTACAGGGTAAGAGGGATGTGTTTAGGCCATCAAGCATGCATAGGAATTTGTGACACAACCACTGATCTTTATGCTTATTTCTGAAGCCAAATGCAGGGGGGCAGGCCTCGGTCAAGATAAGAAAAGACTGCCACGCTTCTGGGTTTTCTCTCATCCACATCTCAAGCCAGTTTGGATTGGAGAGAATTTCTACATTGTAATTTTTAGTGTGGTCCTCTAAAAAAACATAGATATTGGCCAAAATATTATTAAACAGAGTTATGAACGCTGACTCTAGGAGTCGAAACGCTGTAACCCCACTCTCCACCAAGTATGTGCCTAAAGATTGAAATGACCCCGTGACATTAAAGGGCAGAGCATTGAGCTTCTCCATCCCTTTGTGTCTGAGCAGCGAGAAGCCTGGTCATTCTTCTCGCAGGCATTTCCGCTGGATTTTTTTATGACATTTGCTTCATTTCTGAGATGCTTAAGTAGGTCTCTGTGTGAGTAACACCCCGTTGCTACAGAAGAATCAAAGGCCACTTTGCACTGAAGCAGCTGTAAGGTCAGAACCACTGAAATACTAAATTCAGAGACGGTGAAGCCGGAGAGGATGAAGAATAGCCAAAGCTCCTGGGACCGGGGCTGCCATAAAGCTGTGCAGCCATTACGAACAACTTTTTAACAGCTTTAAATGAAACTGTCTCGATAGCTATACTATAGTCCAGAATCTCCACGGCTGAACTTATTTCTCAAAGAAATGAGTGCATGTAGTTACAAAAGATACCTTCACTACAGAAGAATCTTTAGCAGTACTCCTTAATAGCGCCACACGAGAAACACCTCCAAAATCCACCGACCATAGGACGGGGAAATCACTCACAGATCCAGAAAGAGACAAGTGTGCCTACATCCCAGTAATAATTCTGTTCACCGATGCCCAACTGCAGGTAGCAAGGAAGCCTTTTGACCTGGCTCCCTTCTCACTCTTCCAAATCTATCCATAGTCCCGAACTGCCTGGAGACACAATGGAAGCCCACACAGGAAATCTATGAGCCGTATGTGTGTTTAAAGGGCCTTCCATTTGTAGACATGACCACAGTCATAAACTGCATCCCCCCAGAAGTTCCAGGCCTGCTCAGGTAGAATCAATTCACAGGGATGTCCACATGTGGCCCCGTGACACTCAGATATCCATGAATGTAGCCCAACACAAACTCCTAAAGTTACTTAAAACATTATGAGACTCCTTTCCAAAAAAAAAAACTCAATTATTCTTGAGTGTGTACTTGGTAGAAGCCATCTGTCATAATGTAAAAGGCTGAACATGCCTGACAGAGGCAGCTCTGTCCACCTGAAAACATGTCACCAACCGTGGTTCCAATTTTGAAGCCCACCAATCACAAACACACTCTTTCACACAAGATTAATACTATTAAAACATCAATATTACACATATTGACATATAGATTCAATGCAATCTCAGTCAAAATCCCAACTTCATTTTTTCAGGGGGGGGGGGGGTAGTGTTTGCTTGTTTTAATTATGTATGTGTGATGTGTGCAGGTACCTGGAGAAGCCAGAAGAGGGTGCTGAATGCCCTGGAACTGGAGTTTGAGGAGAGTGAGATGCCTATGGTGGGTGCTGGGAACTAAACTCAAGCTTTCTGAAAGATCAGAAACTACCCTTAGCAGCTGCGCCTTCACTCCTGACCCTGAGACTTCATTCTTTATGGGGCTTTTATTTTAACTCTAAAATTTACTAAAAGCACAAAAATGCAAAATAGCAACCTCAACCAAGAACTATGGAGCTAGAAGCACCATACTTCCTGACTTCAAAGCTACGGTTCCCAAAGAAGTAAAGCACTGGGGTAAAGCTAACAGTGGACTAGAACAGGAGCCTGGAAATGGGACTGCATGGTTAGATGCCTCGATACAGGGATGTAAGCAGCACACACAGTGAACAGGGCAGACTCCTAAAGGGGCGGTATCGGAAAAACTTGATGTCCACCATCATAATTAACCAACTGAAGGTGTATTAATGATTCAAACATATCATTTGAAACTACAAAGCTGCAGAAGGAACCATGGAACTGGCGTCCCTTGGTTTCCAGAGGCACAGGAAACAAAAGCCAAGCACACAGCGGGGATCACATCAAACTGAAGGTTTGCATGCCAAGGGAACCCACCAGAGCGCGGGGGATGAAGGGGACAGGGGAAGGTCCAAAGGTTACAGAGACCACTCGTAAGCAATGAGTACGTTCTAGTGGCCTAGTTATATCAGGATGGCAGCTGATAAGACGGCGTTATACAGCTCGTTTGCACAGAGCATAGATCTTAGAAGTCCTCATCATAAGAAAAAGACAAGTAACTCTGTGAGACTGTGGATGTGTGATGGCCTAATTGTGATGACCATCTCACGGTGCATATGAGTATCAAAACGTTAAGCCTTAATACATACACCATTTGATTTTGTAAATTGGGCCCAACAGAGGCTAAAAGGCAAAAGAGTTAAGAAAGTGAGATTAATCTAGGTAAGATGGGGCATAGTAGCCCAAAGGCTACTGTATAGCAATGACTGACGATGACCTAAGAGTGTAGCCCTCAGTGGATTTAAATCTCAGGAGCATCATGTGCCATAAAAGCTCCAGACACAGAATACTATTCTGTATGATGTACGTTAGATAAAGTCAACAACAGAAATGGAGTAACCTGGGAGGTGGTGTCCGAAGAGTTGTCACCTCTTTAGGACTAAAGCATAGATTGGGTTGGGCCATGAGGTAACATTACACGGTGATGGGCCTGTGTCTAATTCCCAGTGCATATGAGAAGCATTCTTAGATGCCTTCCTCAGGATGTGCACAGGGACAAATGCATTGTGGGGCCACAATGACCTGCTTTTTCATAGTTGGATGCCATGTTTTAACTTAAAGATGAAGACAAAGTGTCTTTATATGTAAAATTTGAGTCCACCGAGGCAAATTCTTTTGCATTCATGGAAGGATAGAAGTGAGGGAAAAGACAGTGAACAATGTAATTGATAAGAAATAATACTTTAAAGAATTAAGATATCTGAAGAGATGGCTCAGCAGTTAAGAGCACTGACTTCTCTTCCAGAGAACCCAGGTTCAATTCTCAGCACACACGGGATGGCTCACAATCATCTAACTCAACTTCCAGGGTTTCCAACTCCCTCTTCTTGCCTCCAAGCGTACCAGGCATGCATATGCTACACAAACATGCATGCAAGCAAAACACCCATACACATAAAATTATATAATTTTAAATATATTTAATGACATTGATTTGAGTTGGAACCTCACACTTAA